>NC_079189.1:114395660-115065660 GCF_029499605.1 Hyla sarda | reverse complement strand
TAACAAACAGTGAAGCTTGTAGGACATTATGAAAATGGGAGTTATACAAATAACGTAAACTTCCCTGGCTTTGCTGATTCCGGCTTGTAGTAACTAACTATTTAATAAAGTTATAATTAAAATGTTGTGTCTTTGGTATAGTTGTGCACATACAAACTCATGCTTTTATTAGACCTTCTTGCACTTTCTTTTAAAAATTATTCTATCTGTCTGCATGGATATTAATTGCACTGTTTAAGTATAACAATTACAATATATATTATATTGTAAGATGCCTATTTTGCATTCTTTACTGTTCACGCCTTTCTCCACAAATCCAGATACTGAATAGAACAATCAAATATTTTAATATCATATTTTCTTTTTCTTGAGAATATGATGTTTTAAATGTTCTGCAGCTGGAAGCAGATTAAATTATAGCTCAGAGAAATTTTTATAACTTTGAAATAGATAAGTGATGTATGTCAATGTGCTATTGCTACTGGCAGTTTTTGTCGACACAATTAGATGATACAGTTTCCTAGGTGAACTTCTAGCACATTTGTGACAGCCACTATGTTTCAGACAATTTAAGATTTTTCAAAGGTAGTAATTCAAGAAGGTTTTTCTATAAGTATATTATAAAGTTATCTGAAAATTATACTTTCTGTTCTTATGCTACAGACAGATTACTTTTGAATTTGCTTATGTCAGATTTTTTCTTTAAGAAAACACCTTATAATGAATATTAAGAATAATATTTCTAGAAATTCACTTATGCTGTGATCAATAAGAAGAAAAAAAAAACATCAGAAAGTGCTAAAGGAAAACTATTGCTGAAATTCAACTTCTGAAATGTAACTTCTGGGGGAAAAAAATCACAAAAAAGGCTCAGTAATGTTAGTTTCAAGCAAAAACAGTCTTTGTTAACCTATTGTGTATTTAGTATTTCATTCTGAATAAAAAGTTATAACTGATAATAAATAATAAATTTAAACCATTAATGCTTTGACTCAGGCACTGTTTGACTAGTCACTTTGCTATTAGACAACTTCCCAATTTTAGTTTACTTTTTTTTTCTGGTAAGCATAGTGCTTTCAAAGTGTAGCTTTAATGGAGCATTGCAACAACTTGCGAAACCTGTAGGTGGTCAAACTTAATTGGGCACATGGGAAAAATGTATCAATCTCTGCACCAGCGAAGTGTGGCAAAATTGCCTAATTTCTGCACAAGCTCCATTTTTTGTGTGCAATTTTTCCAATTTTAGCAAGCACAGGGAATTAAATATTCCTCATAATGTTTTCAGGATTTTTTTTTCTGAATAGGATTAATACCAGGGGTAGGGAACCTTTGGCACTGCAGATGTTGTGGACTACATCCACGCACAATAAAAGTCATTAGGTAAATAGGTCCCAGTATGTAGAGGGGTTATCTATTAAGTATTTCTCCCACAGCAATTAGGTAGTTCCCCATTTGGTAGTTACGTCTGTAGGTAGGTAGTCCCACACAGGTAGTCCCCGCTGTAGGCAGGCAGTTCTCCAAGTTATCCAGGTACCCCTTCCAGAATATAGGTAGCCCCACATTAGCCCTGTTTTTTTTTCCATTAGACATGTAGTCAGTAGGCCAGTATTTCCCCCTACCTGCTAAAATAATAATAAAACAAATCATACTTATCTCCTCACCCGTGTAGAGCAGTAGCAGCTGTCCACTTTCTTCCTATTCCGGTATAGGCAGCAATGATGAGTGACATCATTGCCTGCACAAGGGAGGAGGTCAGGCTTCACTCCTGGTGTAGGCTGAAGCCTGAGGCTGTCTAAAGCCTACAACACAGGTTTTTTATTTTTTTTTAAATCACCTGGTACCAGAAAGTGAAACAGATTTGTAAATGACTTCTATTTAAAAATATTAATCCTTTCAGTACTTATCCGCTGATATATCACCCGCTGATATATCATCAGCTGATATATCATCCTTTCTGTCTTACCACAGTGCTCTCTGCTGACACCTCTGTCCATTTTAGGAACTGTCCGGATCAGGAAAAGTTTGCTATGGAAATTTGTTCCTACTCTGGACAGTTCCTGACATGGACAGAGGTGTCAGCAGAGAGCACTGTGGTCGTGACAGAAAATAAATAAAAAAAGAAAATAATTTCCTCTCTAGTAAACAGCTGCTAATGAGTACTGTAAGGATTATGATTTTTTAAAAGAAGTAATTTACAAATCTGTTTAACTTTATGGCATCAGTTCATCAGTTCAGTTAACTTTATGATCGTGCAGTTTAACCCCTTAAGGACCGGGGTTTTTCCGTTTTTGCATTTTCGTTTTTTGCTCCTTGCCTTTAAAAAATCATAACTCTTTCAATTTTGCACCTAAAAATCCATATTAATGCTTATTTTTTGCGCCACCAATTCTACTTTGTAATGACGTCAGTCATTTTGCCCAAAAATCTACGGTGAAACGGGAAAAAAAATCATTGTGCGACAAAATTGAAAAAAAACGCTGTTTTGTAACTTTTGGGGGCTTCCGTTTCTACGTAGTACATTTTTCGGTAAAAATGACACCTGATATTTATTCTGTAGGTCCATAAGATTAAAATGATACCCTACTTATATAGGTTTGATTTTGTCGGACTTCTGGAAAAAATCATAACTACATGCAGGAAAATTAATACGTTTAAAATTGTCATATTCTGACCCCTATAACTTTTTTATTTTTCCGTGTATGGGGCAGTATGAGGGCTCATTATTTGCGCCGTGATCTGAAGTTTTTAACGGTACAATTTTTGCATTGATAGGACTTATTGATCGCTTTTTATTCATTTTTAAATGATATAAAAAGTGACCAAAAATGCACTATTTTGGACTTTGGAATTTTTTTGCGCGCACGCCATTGACCGAGCAGTTTAATTAATGATATATTTTTATAATTCGGACATTTCCGCACGCGGTGATACCATATATGTTTATTTTTATTTTTATTTACACTGTGTTTTTTTTTTTATTGGAAAAGGGGGGTGATTCAAACTTTTAATAGGGGAGGAGTTAAATGATCTTTATTCACTTTTTTTTATTCACTTTTTTTTGCAGTGTTGTAGGTCCATAGGGACCTATAACACTGCACACACTGTTCTTCATCATTGATCACTGGTTTCTCATAAGAAACCAGTGATCAACGATTCTGCCGCATGACTGCTCATGCCTGGATCTCAGGCACTGAGCAGTCATTCGGCGATTGGACAGCGAGGAGGCCGGAAGGGGCCCTCCCGCTGTCCTGTCAGCTGTTCGGGATGCCGCGATTAGCCGACTGAGCTAGCCGGGAACTTTCACTTTACCTTTTAGCCGCGCGGCTCAGCTCTGAGTGCGCGGCTAAAGGGTTAATAGCATGCGGCGCCGCGATCGGCGCTGTTCGCTATTAGAGGCGGGTCCCGGCTTCACTATGACGCCGGGCCCGCCGTGATATGACGCGGGGTTACTGTGTAACCCCGCGTTATATCAGAAGAGCAGGACCAAGGACGTACCGGTACGTCCTTGGTCCTTAAGGGGTTAATTAACAATATATTTTTATAGTACGGACATTGACGCATGCGGTAATACCACATATGTTTATATTTATTTACATAGTTTTTTTTTAAATGGGAAAAGGGGGGGTGATTCAAACTTTTATTAGGGAAGGGGTTACATCACATTTATTAACAATTTTTTTACACATTTTTTGGGGCAATGTTATAGCCCCCATAGGGCACTATAACATGCAGTACATTGATTGCAGACACTGATCAATGCTATGCCATAGCACTGCATTGATCAGTTTTCATGATTCGGCTGGCTGGAGGTGGATCCTCTGTGCCAGAGAGGGATTGGCGTGGACCGTGTCGGTGGACCGGTTCTAAGTTGCTACTGGTATTCACCAGAGCCCGCCGCAAAGCGGGATGGTCTTGCAGCGGCGGTAGCAACCAGGTCGTATCCACCGGCAACGGCTCAACCTCTCTGACTGCTGAGATAAGCGCGGTACAAGGGAGTAGACAAGAGCAAGGTCGGACATAGCAGAAGGTCAGGGCAGGCAGCAAGGATCGTAGTCAGGGGCAACGGCAGGAGGTCTGGAACACAGGCTAGGAACACACAAGGAAACGCTTTCACTGGCACAGGTGAAGGTACTGATTAAAACCTCATGCGCCAATCAGTGGCGCACCGGCCCTTTAAATCGCAAAGACCCGGCGCATGCGCGCCCTAAGGAGCGGGGCCGCGCGCGCTGGGACAGCACAGATGGGGAACAGGTCTGGTAAGCGAGTCGGGATGCGCATCGCGAGCGGGCGTGTCCCGCATCGCGAATCGCATCCCGGCTGGGAACATTATCGCAGCGCACCCGGTCGGCAGGTCTGACCGGGGCGCTGCGAATAGGAGAACGCTCCGGGGAGGAGCGGGGACCCGTAGCGCTCGGCGTAACAGTACCCCCCCCTTGGGTCTCCCCCTCTTTTTGGAACCTGAGAATTTGAGGATAAGATTCTTGTCCAGGATGTTGTCCTCAGGTTCCCATGACCTCTCCTCAGGGCCACAATTCTCCCAATCAACCCAAATTTTTTTTTTACCTCTGACCGTCTTGGATGCCAGAATTTCTTTCACTGAAAAAACGTCAGAGGACCCGGAAACTGGAGTGGGAGAAACAACTTTGGGAGAGAAGCGGTTAAGGATGAGTGGTTTAAGGAGAGAGACATGGAAAGCATTGGGAAAACGGAGAGAAGGAGGAAGAAGGAGTTTGCAAGAGACAGGGTTGATTTGGCACTTGATTTTGAAAGGACCAAGATAACGTGGTCCCAGTTTATAACTGGGGACACGAAAGCGGACATACTTGGCGGAGAGCCATACTTTGTCTCCGGGAGAAAAAATGGGGGGAATTCTTCTTTTCCTATCGGCATGTTTTTTCATCCGGGATGAGGCCTGTAAGAGAGAATTTCGAGTCTCTTTCCATATGGTGGAGAAGTCCCGAGTCACCTCATCAACAGCGGGCAAACGAGAGGGCATGGGAGTGGGAAGGGGGGGAAGAGGGTGACGGCCGTACACCACGAAGAATGGAGATTTAGTGGAAGATTCAGAGACTCTGAAATTGTACGAGAATTCGGCCCATGGTAGAAGATCTGCCCAGTCATCCTGGCGGGAGGAAACAAAATGTCGCAAATAGTCACCCAGAAACTGATTAATTCTTTCTACTTGCCCATTGGATTGGGGATGATAAGAAGACAAGAAGTTTAATTTGATTTTGAGTTGATTACAGAGGGCCCTCCAGAATTTAGACACAAATTGAATGCCTCTATCCGAGACGATATGCGTAGGCAGCCCGTGAAGGCGAAAAATGTGTATAAAAAATTGTTTCGCCAACTGAGGCGCAGAAGGAAGACCTGGAAGAGGGATAAAATGTGCCATCTTGGAGAATCGATCAACGACCACCCAAATAACTGTGTTGCCATGGGATAGAGGTAAGTCAGTAATAAAGTCCATACCAATCTGAGACCATGGTCGTTCAGGAACAGGCAGAGGATGGAGGAGACCAGCAGGCTTCTGGCGAGGGGTCTTGTCCCGGGCACAGACTGTACAAGCCCGCACAAAATCAACAACATCAGCTTCCAGGGTAGGCCACCAATAAAATCGAGAGATGAGCTGGATGGATTTTTTGATGCCAGCATGGCCTGCGAGGTGTGAGGAGTGTCCCCACTTGAGAATCCTAAGGCGCTGGCGTGGAGAGACGAAGGTCTTCCCTGGAGGAGTTTGTCTGATGGAAGCTGGAGAAGTGGAGATCAGACAGTCCGAAGGAATAATGTGTTGCGGGGAAGCTTCCACTTCAGAGGCAACCGATGAACGAGAGAGGGCATCAGCCCTAATGTTCTTGTCAGCAGGGCGAAAATGAATTTCAAAGTTAAAACGGGCAAAGAACAACGACCACCTAGCCTGGCGAGGGTTCAGCCGTTGGGCAGACTGAAGATAAGAGAGATTCTTGTGATCAGTGTATATAATAACTGGATATCTGGATCCCTCCAGCAGGTGCCTCCATTCCTCAAGCGACAATTTTATGGCCAGTAGTTCTCGATCACCAATGGAGTAGTTTTTCTCCGCCGGAGAGAAGGTCCTAGAAAAGAAACCACAAGTAACAGCATGTCCGGAAGAATTTTTTTATAGGAGTACTGCTCCAGCTCCCACCGAGGAGGCGTCTACCTCCAGCGAGAAGGGCTTAGATGGATCAGGTCTGGAGAGTACGGGAGCAGAAGAAAAGGCAGTCTTGAGATGATTGAATGCGTCTTCCGCTTGAGGAGGCCAGGACTTAGGGTTGGCGTTTTTCTTGGTTAGGTCCACGATAGGAGCCACAATAGTGGAAAAGTGCGGAATAAATTGTCTGTAATAATTGGCAAACCCCCAAAAAAACGTTGGATAGCACGGAGTCCGGAGGGGCGTGGCCAATCCAATACGGCTGATAGTTTATCTGGGTCCATTTGTAGTCCCTGGCCAGAGACTAAGTATCCTAGGAAGGGAAGAGATTGACATTCAAAGAGACATTTTTCCATTTTGGCATATAATTGATTGTCCCGAAGTCTCTGAAGAACCATGCGGACATGCTGGCGGTGTTCTTCTAGGTTAGCAGAAAAAATCAAAATATCGTCTAGGTAAACCACAACACAGGTATATAGAAGATCACAAAAAATTTCATTTACAAAGTCTTGGAAGACGGCAGGGGCGTTGCAAAGCCCAAAGGGCATAACCAGATATTCAAAGTGTCCATCTCTGGTGTTAAATGCGGTCTTCCACTCGTCCCCCTCCCTGATGCGGATGAGATTATATGCACCTCTTAAGTCCAGCTTGGTAAAGATGTGGGCGCCTCGTAGGCGATCAAAGAGTTCCGAGATAAGAGGTAGGGGATAGCGTTTTTTACAGTGATTTTATTAAGTCCGCGGTAATCAATGCAAGGGCGTAAGGAACCGTCTTTTTTGGAAACGAAAAAAAATCCAGTGTCGGCAGGGGAGAAAGACTTGCGGATAAACCCCTTTTTTTAAATTCTCTTGGATGTACTCCGACATGGCTTGTGTTTCCGGAGCAGACAGAGGATAGATTCTGCCCCGGGGTGGAGTAGTACCAGGGAGGAGGTCAATAGGATAGTCATAAGGCCTGTGAGGAGGCAAAGTCTCTGCTTGTTTTTTGCAAAAAACATCAGCATAATGCAGATAGGCCTTGGGGAGACCAGATATCGGAGGAACCACAGGGTCTTGACTGACAGTACAGGGAGCAGGCTTAAGACAGTCCTTGAGGCAAGAAGTACCCCAGTTCTTGATTTCCCCGGTGGTCCAATCGAGGGTTGGGGAACGGCGTTGAAGCCACGGTAGTCCAAGAAGAATTTCCGAAGTGCAGTTAATAGATGACCAGAAATTCAATTTTTTCATGATGGGGTCCGATGCACATTAAGAGGGGTTCCGTGCGGTAACGCACAGTACAGTCCAATCTTTCGTTATTAACAGAGGCGATGTAGTGGGGTCTGGCGAGACTGGTCACCAGGATGTTGAACCTGTTGATGAAAGAGGCCAAAATAAAATTTCCTGCAGATCCGGAATCCAAGAAGGCCATAGCTGAGAAGGAGAAGGTAGAAGAAGAAATCCGCACAGGCACAGTAAGACGTGGAGAAGCAGAGTTCACATCAAGAGCTGTCTCACCTTTGTGCAGAGTCAGCGTGCGTCTTTCCTGACGTGGAGGTCGGATAGGACAATCCTTCAAGAAATGTTCGGTACTGGCACAGTACAGGCAAAGTTTCTCCATGCGGCGTTGTGTCCTCTCTTGAGATGTCAAGCGAGACCGGTCAACTTGCATAGCCTCCACGGTGGAAGGCACAGGAACGGATTGCAGTGGACCAGAGGAGAGAGGAGCCGGGGAGAGAAACCGCCTCGTGTGAACAAAGTCCATATCCTGGCGAAGCTCCTGACTCCTTTCAGAAAAACGCATGTCAATGCGGGTGGCAAGATGAATAAGTTCATGCAGGTTAGCAGGGATTTCTCGTGCGGCCAGCACATCTTTGATGTTATTGGATAGGCCTTTTTTAAAGGTCGCGCAGAAGGCCTCGTTATTCCTGGACAATTCGGAGGCGAGAGTACGGAATTGGATGGCGTACTTGCCAATAGAAGAATTACCCTGGACCAGGTTCAGCAGGGCAGTCTCGGCAGAAGAGGCTCGGGCAGGTTCCTCGAAGACACTTCGAATCTCCGTGAAGAAAGAGTGTACAGAGGCAGTGACAGGATCATTGCGGTCCCAGAGCGGTGTGGCCCATGACAGGGCTTTCCCAGACAGAAGGCTGACTACGAAAGCCACCTTGACCTTTCAGTTGGAAACTGGTCCGACATCATCTCCAAATGCAGGGAACATTGTGAAAGAAAACCACGGCAAAATTTAGAGTCCCCATCAAATTTGTCCGGCAAAGATAAACGGAGGCTGAATGCGGCCACTCGCTGCGGAGGAGGTGCAGGAGCTGGCGGAGGAGATGATTGTTGAAGCTGTGGTAGTAGCTGCTGTAGCATCACGGTCAGTTGAGACAGCTGGTTGCGACTGCTGGGCGACCACCGTGGTGAGGTCAGCGACAACTGGCAGCGGGACCTCAGCGGGATCCATGGCCGGATCTACTGTCACGATTCGGCTGGCTGGAGGTGGATCCTCTGTGCCAGAGAGGGATTGGCGTGGACCGTGTCGATGGACCGGTTCTAAGTTGCTACTGGTATTCACCAGTTTTCTCTCCCCGGCTCCTCTCTCCTCTGGTCCACTGCAATCCGTTCCTGTGCCTTCCGCCGTGGAGGCTATGCAAGTTGACCGGTCTCGCTTGACATCTCAAGAGAGGACACAACGCCGCATGGAGAACCTTTGCCTGTACTGTGCCAGTACCGAACATTTCTTGAAGGATTGTCCTATCCGACCTCCACGTCAGGAAAGACGCACGCTGACTCTGCACAAAGGTGAGACAGCTCTTGATGTGAACTCTGCTTCTCCACGTCTTACTGTGCCTGTGCGGATTTCTTCTTCTACCTTCTCCTTCTCAGCTATGGCCTTCTTGGATTCCGGATCTGCAGGAAATTTTATTTTGGCCTCTTTCATCAACAGGTTCAACATCCCGGTGACCAGTCTCGCCAGACCCCTCTACATCGCCTCTGTTAATAACGAAAGATTGGACTGTACTGAGGGGTTAATACCGGGCATTACCGCTATCGGTGATGTCCAGTATTAGCCGCAGGTCCCGCCCATTGATAGCCACTGCGTGACCCTGCATTATATCGAGGAAGTCGGCGCAGGACGTAAATATACCTCCTGCGTCGCTAAGGAGTTAAGGACTCAGGGTTTTTCCGTTTTTGCACTTTTGCTTTTTTCTCCTCACCTTCTAAAAAACATAACACTTTAAGTTTTCCACCTACAAACCTATCTGAGGGCTTGTTTATGCGCTATCAATATTACTTTGTAAAGACAACTGTCATCTCAAGACAAAATCAATGGCAAAACGGAAAAGAAATAAACCATTTTGTAATTTTTAGCGGCTTCAGTTTCTATGCAGTGCACTTTTATGTAAAATTGACACCTTTACAAGGATACCCAATTAATGTAGGTTTTATTTTTATTTTTTTTATACTACTGAATTAAAATATATATATATAACTACATGCACCAAAATAAGTATGTTTAAAATTGTCATCTTCTTACCCCTATAAACTTTTTTTTTTACGCATACAGGGCTATATGAGGGCTCATTTTTTGTGCAATGGTCTGTAGTTTTATCTGTACCATTTTTGTTTTGATGGGACTTTTTGATTGCTTTTTATAAAAAAAATGTTAGGGTATACAAAATGACCAGAAATTCTAAATTTTGGATTTTGTAATCCTTTACATATACACCATTAACCGTGCAGTTTAATTATTGTTATATTTTTATAGTTCGGACATTTACACACGTGGCAATACCTCATAGTTTATTAAAGTGAACAAATAAAAAGTTAGTTACCTACTAAGACTATTTCTTATGCAGTTTGCAATTTACTCCTAGTTTTGGACTTTTCCTGTGTGGACATACCCCTCTCAGTAATAGAAGCTGGATGTGACTTTAACCTCTTCAGGACATGGGGCGTATGGATACGCCCTGCATCCAGAGTCCTTAAGGACCGAGGGCGTATCCATACGCCCGTGGGAATTCCGGCCCCCCACCGCTAGCCGGTTGGGGACCGGAGCCGGATGCCTGCTGAAATCGTTCAGCCGGCAAATCGCCCAGGGGGGGTCATTATGCCCCCCCATGTCGGCGATCGCCGCAGATCGCTGGACAATTCAGTCCAGCGATCTGCGGCGAATCCGGGTCAATCAGGTCTCAAGTGACCCGGTGACCCGGAATTACTGGCTGTCAGAGACGGCCCCGAACAGCCAGAGCCTGCAGGGGTGAGGTGGCACTGGTGCCACCTCACGATCGCCCTGATTCGTCGGCCGGATTACCGGCCGACCAATCAGGGCGCCTGCTGCGGGTGGCACTCCCGCTCCGCCCCTCTTCCGGAGGACGTGAGCGGGTGCGGGACGTGCACCCTGGGTGCTGGGGACCCCGATCCCCGGCATCAATGTTGGGATCGGGGCCCCAGGAGCAGCGGCGGAGGCAGCGGCGGCGGTGGCGGCAGCGGCGACGGCGAGGGACTGACCTGCGTGGCGAGGATCGTTGGAGGTGAGTGACAGCCTCCTGCTGTTGCTTAGCAACAGCTCCCAGCATGCAAAAAGGGCATGCTGGGAGCTGTAGTTATGCAACAAAAGAAGGCAGACCACCACAACTCACAGCATTCCCTTATGGGCATGCTGGGACTTATGGTTTTGCAACAGCTGGAGGCACATTTTTTCTATGGAAAAGTGTACCTTCAGCTGTTGTATAACTACAACTCCCAGCTTGCACAAACAGCTAAAGTGCATGCTGGGAGTTGTAGTGGTGCATCTGCTGGTTGCATAACTACAACTCCCAGCATGCCCGTTGGCTGTCGGTGACTGCTGAGAGTTGTAGTTTTGCAACAGCTGAAGGCACACTGGTTGTGAAACTCAGTTTTATTTTTTACCTAACTCAGTGTTTCACGACCGGTGTGCCTCCAGCTGTTGCAAACTACAACTCTCAGCAGTCACCGTACACCATGCACCGTACATGCTGGGAGTTGTAGTTTTGCAACAGCTGGAGGCACACTGGTTGTGAAACACTGAGTTAGGTCACAAACTCAGTGATACATAACCAGTGTGCCTACAGTTGTTGCAAAACTACAACTCTCAGCAGTCACCGACAGCCAACGGGCATGCTGGGAGTTGTAGTTATGCAACAGTTGGATGTCCCCCCCCCCCAATGTGAACGTACAGGGTACACTCACATGGGCGGAGGCTTACAGTAAGTATCTGGATGCAAGTTTGTGCTGCCGCAAACTTTCTGCTGCAGCTCAAACTGCCAGCGAGAAACTACTGTGAACCCCCGCCCGTGCGACCGTACCCTAAAAACACTACACTACCACAAAAAATAAAATAAAAAGTAAAAAACACTATGTATACACATACCCCTATACAACCCCCCTCCCCAATAAAAATGAAAAACGTCTGGTATGCCACTGTTTCCAGAACGGAGCCTCCAGCTGTTGCAAAACAACTCCCAGTATTGTCGGACAGCCGTTGACTGTCCAGGCATGCTGGGAGTTTTGTAACAGCTGGAGGCAACCTGTTTGGGAATCACTGGCATAGAATTCCCCTATGTCCACCCCTATGCAAGTCCCTAATTTAGGCCTCAAATGCGCATGGCGCTCTCACTTTGGAGCCCTGTCGTATTTCAAGGCAACAGTTTAGGGTCACATATGGGGTATCACCGTACTCGGGAGAAATTGTGTTACAAATTTTGGGGGGTATTTTCTGCTTTTACCCTTTTTAAAAATGTAAAATTTTTGGGAAAAGCATTTTAGGTTAAAAATATATATTTTTTTTACATATGCAAAAGTCGTGAAACACCTGTGGGGTATAAAGGTTCACTTAACCTCTTGTTACGTTCCCCGAGGGGTCTAGTTTCCAAAATGGTATGCCATGTGTTTTTTTTTTGCTCTCCTGGCATCATAGGGGCTTCCTAAATGCGGCATGCCCCCAGAGAAAAATTTGCTTTCAAAAAGCCAAATGTGACTCCTTCTCTTCCGAGACCTGTAGTGCGCCAGCAGAGCACTTTTCACCCCCATATGGGGTGTTTTCTGAATCAGGAGAAATTGGGCTTCAAATTTTTAGGGGTATTTTCTGCTATTACCCTTTTTAAAAATTAAAAAATTTTGGGAAAACAAGCATTTTAGGTATTTTTTTTATTTTTTTTTACATTTGCAAAAGTCGTGAAACACCTGTGGGGTATTAAGGTTCACTTTATCCCATGTTACATTCCCCGAGGGGTCTAGTTTCCAAAATGGTATGCCATGTGTTTTTTTTTGCTGTTCTGGCACCATAAGGGCTTCCTAAATGCAACATGCCCCCCAAAAACCATTTCAGAAAAACGTACTCTCCAAAATCCCCTTGTTGCTCCTTCGCTTCTGAGCCCTCTACTGCGCCCGCTGAACACATAGACATATGAGGTATGTCCTTACTCAAGAGAAATTGGACTACAAATACAAGTAAAAATTTTGTCCTTTTACCCCTTGTAAAAATTCAAAAATTGGGTCTACAAGAACATGTGAGTGTAAAAAATGAAGATTGTGAATTTTCTCCTTCACTTTGCTGCTATTCGTGTGAAACACCTAAAGGGTTAAAACACTTACTGAATGTCATTTTGAATACTTTGGGGGGGGGGTGTAGTTTTTATAATGGGGTCATTTATGGGGTATTTGTAATATGAAGACCCTTCAAATCCACTTCAAACCTGAACTGGTCCCTGAAAAATACTGAGTTTGAAAATTTTGCGAAAAATCTGAAAATTGCTGCTGACCTTTGAAGCCCTCTGGTGTCTTCCAAAAGTAAAAACACGTCAATTTTATGATGCAAACATAAAGTAGACATATTTTATATGTGAACCCAAAAAAATGTATTCATAATATCCATTTTCCTTACAAGCAGAAAGCTTCAAAGTTAGAAAAATGCAAAATTTTCAAATTTTTCATCAAATTTACGGATTTTTCACCAAGAAAGGATGCAATTATCGACAAAAATGTACCACTATGTTAAAGTAGAATATGTCACGAAAAAACTATCTCGGAATCAGAATGATAACTAAAAGCATCCCAGAGTTATTAATGTTTAAAGTGACAGTGGTCAGATGTGCAAAAAACGCTCCGGTCCTTAAGGCCAAAATGGGCTCCGTCCTGAAGGGGTTAAATATGACTTTAATAAAGAAAACGACGACTATCGATCACAATACTCCTTACTCTGGACACATGGCTTGGGACTGTATCTATTTCTTCCATTTTCTCTGCAGCAATTCGATCTGAGGAAGGTGTTTATGACCAAATTGTAACCAATTTTGTGTCACCAATCGCTTGCTTTAATATGTACAACAATTTTCACTAGAGTGGAGTGCCTAGTTGTCTATTTCAATGCAATTGGAATATGACTTCAAGATGCTGTTGCCTTCACTAGTTTTCATGTATTATCACAGCTTTATTCTTGTACTGATTATCCCTCATACAGCCCATAAGGCCATGCCAACCTCTGGAGGCACCCTGATTGGGAAACACTGCCATAAGGTATTACTTTCCTTTGCTGACAGCAATGCTGAGGATTTTGTAATTCATTCTCCTGCACAGCTTTCCATGGGCACTGTGCTTTGATTCTACACTTGAACAAGTGGTGTATCACATTTTTTTTTCAAACTTTTTTTTCTTACTAAATATCTATTGGTTCCAGAGGTATATTCTTTTAATAATTTGCACAACCTGTGACATTCTATCTGGCATTATGCTACTTGTTATGCTAGTAAGACAGGGAATTAAAGTAATAAAACAGTCTTTGATGATAAGGAGTACCAATGCAGTCAATTTTCTTAAGTTCAAGAATTATTCTTCAAAAAAGATTTACTATTCAAAGGTCCTTTTTACAACAGTATTATTAAATTTGTTAAAGCTTGAAGAATTTGGTGAAGGCCTTGAGTTTCAGAGATGTAAAGCTCGAATATTTCTTCTGCTCATACATTTATTAAAGCCAAGTATAAGGTAGCAACTTTGAAAACACAAAAATACTATACACTTAAATAATATATGGCTTGATACATTATAAATCTACATTAGAGAGAGGAGATTTGATTTAATGCAGAGCAAAATCTATTTTAATCTATTGTCTCTCCTCGCAGTGCTTGCCCAAATGCACTCCAGATGTGGTCACTCACATGAAAAACTGACAACTGCAAAAGATCGCAATGAAAGGCAGACAAATGCTGAATCTGTCACTCTCACAGCACGGTGAAGGGAAAGCAATTAAATCAGGCTTATGATTCAATGTTTTTTTTTTTTTCAGAACACTAGTGGCAAAGCAGAGTTGTTTGTTTAAAATACTAAAATCATATATTATGAGCACATTTTATCATGGCAAATGCTCAATGCCATGATGGTCTAGCAGAGCAATATAGATTTGATTATTCTAATGTTATTTTTGTAATGCAGAGAAAATATTGACAGCTTGTGGATGTGTCTGTTTTTAAATCTGTAGAAAATGTAGACAACATTTTTGTGTTCAATTTCATTTTGTTTGTTCATATTAGGATTTACCGAGTTTAAAATATAGTACATATACTAGTGGGTTGCTAGGCAGAAGAACCACACTTCACCCTTAGCAACTGCCTTTCTGGCATCCAAATAATGCCCCCCACTCCTTTTACTCAAGTGGCCTCAGGATTTTTTTTTTTTTCTATCTATCCATATATTTATTTTATAAAATTTTTTTCATTTTTCAAACCATTTTCATAATACAAAATATAAAAAGTATAAACTTGGACAAGTCCACAAGTGCATGACCTGCAATAATGTATAACACTCAATAAAGCATAAAACATAAAACAAACAAGAAGCAGTTGCCCCCACCTGGTAAAGGGGCACCAGGCAGGGCCGGACTTGGGTTAAAAACCAGCCCTGGAAATAATTACATAACAGCATTGCGTCATTGTGCTAGCCACTGACCCCCGCCCACAGGTGTAGCATTTATTAGCCCTTTAGACGCCACAATCAAAGTTGATTGCAGTGTCTTAAATGCCAAAAACAACTGCAGATAGTTCAGTAGACACCCGTGGCAAAGCACAGCATTGATCACTGTCTACAATCAAAAGATTGCATGTAATAATAAAAGCTACAACTCCCAGCATGCTCGGACAGTCTTTGGCTGCCTGGGCATGCTGGAAGTTGTAGTTTTGCAACAACTGGAGACACACAGTTTGTGAAACACTGCCCTATGGGTACAAAAAAATTGTAAAAAAGTAAAGGTAATAAATGTGAATAAGCTCCTCTCTTAATAAAAGTTAAAATCACCCCCCCCCCTTTTCCCCATTTTTAAACAAAGTAATATAAACAAAACATAAACTATTAATATATAACCTCAATAAAACCACACGATCAATGGTGTAAACATAAAAAATAAAAAAAAATCCAGAATTTATTATTTTTGGTCACTTTATATAACAGAAAAAAATTATAAAAAGTGATCAAAAAGTCCCATCAAAACAAAAATGGTCTTGATATAAACTACAGATCACAATGCAAAAATTACCCTCATACAGCCTGATCTACAGAAAAATAAAAAGATTTTGGGGTCAGAAAAGAGCAATTTTAAGTTAATGGGAAAGGGGGGGTAGGTAGATGCGGGGAGATGGGAGGTAGGTAGGTGAGGAGAGGTGTGGGTGGTGTATAGGTGGAAGGAGGTGGTGGGGGTAGGTATTTGGGGGAGATAGGTGGGTACTTTTCTCACTACTTACCAGTGTCAGGTGGACCGAGGACATACTGTGGTGTAGCAAACTGGATATTCACAGGCTGGCAGCACAGCATTGTAGGACACCAGCAGGCAGTGGGCCGTTCCCCTATGCTATGCATGCTCCTCTCTGCTGGCATCACGTTGGGCGTGACATCTGTTCTTCTCCCAGGCAGCCACTGCAGTACTCTTAAAGGGCAGCCCTGGCGGCCTGCTGCCTGCTGTGCCCCCTTTACTGCAGCCCTGCTAGAGTGAGTGGTGGACTGAGAGTTTATAGCTCTCAGTTCCACCGCTCTCTCCACCACTCGATTCCACCGCTCTCTGGCCGCTGCACACAAGGTCCTGATGAGAAGTACAGTGTCACCTCCAAAAAAAAAAAAAAATAAAACACAAATCATCAGGTCCAGATGGCATTCACCCCCCGTGTTCTAAAGGAATTAAGTAATGTAATAGACAGACCCCTATTTCTTATATTCAGGGACTCAATAGTAGGGACTGTTCCCCAGGACTGGCACATTGCAAATGTGGTGCCAATATTTAAAAAGGGGTCAAAAGGTGACTCCAGGAATTACAGGCAAGTTAGTTTAACCTCCGTTGTATGTAAATTGTTTGAGGGTTTTCTAAGGGATGCTATTTTGGAGTATCTTGATAAAAATAAATGCATGACTCCATATCAGCATGGGGATAAGAGGGATCGGTCCTGTCAAACCAACCGGATCAGCTTTTATGAGGAGGTATGCTCCAGACTGGACCAGGGGCAATCGCTGGATGTCGTATATCTGGATTTTTTCCAAAGCATTTGATATGGTGCCACACAAAAGGTTGGTGCATAAAATGAAAAGGATTGGACTGGGGGAAAATGTGTGCAAGTGTGTAGGTAACTGGCAACTGGTGAATGGGAGAACTATAGTACCCAGAAAGATTATCAGAATTAGGGTTATTTAGTTTAGAAAAAAGAAGGCTTCGGTGCAACCTAATAACTATGTATAAATATATCAGGGGACAGTACAGAGATCTCTCCCATGATCTATTTAAACCCAGGACTGTATTTATAACAAGGGGGCATCCTCTATGTCCAGAGGAAAGAAGGTTTCTACACCAGCACAGATGGGGGTTCTTTACTGTAAGAGCAGCGAGATTGCGGAATGCTCTTCCAGAGGAGGTGGTCATGGTGAATGCTGTAAAATAATTTAAAAGGGGTCTGGATGCATTTTTGGAGAATAATAACATTACAGGTTATGCATTCTAAATCTATATCAACTCAGTAGGGACTCATTAGGGTTATTGGTTGAACTTGATGGACTCTTTTTTCAACCTTATGAACTATGTTACTAGTATCAGGACCTTGTGTGCTCATGTGGGTGGTTGGCTTCCCATCTTTCTTTAAATGGGACTGGGGGCTTAGCACAGGCTGGCCACTACCGGCCCACAAAGCGGGCAGCCTACCAGGAATTTCCCCGGTATCCCAGTAGGCCAGTCCGACACTGGCACCAGGTTTTGATGGTAGAGCAGGATAGGATGACCCACTGGAATACACACAAAAAATATCTACAAGCTTGTATCAAGTCAAAAATAGGGAGTACTATTCACCAGGATAGTATATACACTGATAGGAGCAGTAGTACTTTCAGGAAGATTGCACAACCACTGACCACTGAAGAGTGGCTACAGTGGAGCAGAGAACTTGCAGGATAAGTGAATAGCTCTTAGGATGATTGTAAATGATTGATACAACCACAATCAAGCATGAACATCAGACAAGAGTAACTCAGACTGGATCAACAATAAAGAACAGATTATATACATTCATAACAGCATTTATTTTACTCTAACTCCTTAAGGACATAGGGCATGTGGGTATGCCCTACTGTTATGGTAATTAAGGTCACAGGCACCCCATGCAAACCCCTGGGGGGGGGTACTGAGACCCACCCATGTCGGCGATCAAATCGCAGATCAATTCAGATCGGCGATTTGCGGCGAATGAGGGTTGATCGGGTCTCTGGTGACCCGATTGCCTGGAAAATAGGATGATTGGAGCTGTAAGAGACAGCCCTGATCATCCTGAAGGTTAGGAGTGAGGTTCTTCCTATCCCCTGCGATTGGCCAGTCAGGACTGACCGGCGAATCGCAAGGCAGGAGTGGGTGTGTGTGATAGTTGAGATCTCCGGCTCTGGCCGCTCTGGAAGTCCAGGCAGAGCGGGGGAATGATGGCGGCGACAGTGGCAGGGGGGGGGAGGGGGGGAACCAGCATCAGATACCTTAAAAACGGCAGCAGGCAACGGGAGACAGGGGATCAGCGGCAGGCAAGTGGAGGCAGCGGCGGCGGAATCCAGAAGTTTCAAAACTACAACTCCCAGCATGCCCAGACAGCCTTTGGCTGTCTGGGCATGATGGGAGTTGTAGTTTTGCAACCTCTGGAGGGCCACAGTTTGGAAACCACTGTGCAGTGGTCTCCAAATTGTGTCCTTCCAGATGTTACAAAACTACAACTCTCAGCATGCCCAGACAGTCGAGGCATGCTGTGAGTTGTACTTTTGCAACATCTGGAAGGGCACTGTTTGGAGACCACTATACAGTGGTGTTAAAACTGCTGCGCTCCAGATGTTGAAAAACTACAATTCAAAGCATGCCAAGACTGTCGGCAGTTGTAGTTCGGCAACATCTGGCCCTTCAGATGTTTCCGAACTACAACTCCCAGCATGCCTGGGCATTTTGAGCCTGCTTGGAGTTGAAGTTTTGCAACATCTGGAGGGCTACAGTTTGGAGACCACTTAACTTAAATACAATGGGGGAGATTTATCAAGGGATTTGGAGGGGTTTCTTTGCTTACAAAAGTCGCATGTGCGCCTAATACATTTTTTGTGCGACTTTTGTGGGTAAACAAAAAAAAACAGTTAGCCCTACCTAAGCAGTTTTCACTTTGCAGTGGTCGAGAGTTTATCAATTGCGAAAGTCGCACGTAAGCAAAAAAAATGTGGCAAACCCCCTTCAAAAAGTCGTAAGTGTAAATCAGGTCCGACCTGGCTTACAAAACTTGCCTTTAACAGCAAATTTTTAAAAGTCGCACAAAAAGTTGTTATTTTTGCGTGACTTTTTGCGTGACATATTGCGCAGCTTCGCTCTCCTGCCACCCGCCCACATTTACCTCCCAACCACTAGTTACTACTAACTACAACTCCTAGCATGTCCTCACTGTATGGGCATGCTGAGAGTTATAATCCTCCAACAGCTAGCAGGCGGGTGGTAGATGCGGATGGGTGGCCAGGGTGCAGAGCCAGCTCACTCACAGAAATATGAAAGTACAGTGCCGCACTGTAAAATGAAAGTTCTTGTGAGCTTGCCGGCTCCACTCCCCGATGTCCGCCCGCATCTACCACCCACCTGCTAGCTGTGCAACTACAACTCCCAGAATGTCCTCACTGTAAGGGCATGCTGGGAGTTATAGTTGCTACAGCTAAGGGGTGATAGATGAGGGCGGGCGGCGGGGAGCATAACCGGCTGGCACACAGAAATATGAAAGTATGGTAATGTAATTTCATATTTCTCACTAGAGCCGTGTTCAGGGCCCCAGGTGGGAAATATGAAATTACATTGCTGTACTTTCATATTTCTGTGAGCCAGCCAGCTCTGCTCCCGGCCACCCACCCGCATCTAAAACCTGCCCACTGTTTCAACTACAACTCCCAGCATGTCCTCACAGTAAGGGCATGCAGCGAGTTGTAGTCTTGCAACAGCTTGCTGGCACTGCCCACTAGCTGTTGCAAGACTACAACTCCCAGCATGTCCTTCCAGTGAGGACATGCTGGGAGTTGTAGTTGCAACAGCTAGGGGGCAGGTGGCAGATGTGGGGGGGTGGCCGGGGAGACATTTTAACACCAGGGTGCCTCCAGCTGTTGCTAAACTACAACTCCATCACAGGAGTTGTAGTTTAGGACCAGCAAGACTCCAACTGGTGCTTAACTGGAGGCTCTCTGTTGTTAAATTACAACTCCCATCATTCCTAGACAGCCAAAGGCTGGCGGGTGTAGTTTAGCAACACCTGGAGGCTCCCCGTTTGGGAAACCCTGCTTTATGGATATTTTCCCCACGGGAGAGTGCCATAAATATACTAACCATTATTGGTGTTTCTTTTCATTTCAGATCCATGTATGCACAGGACTACTTCGGATTCGGTGGATTACGATGATGACCCACTTTTTTTGTTTACTATGATGATGACCCACTTTTTTTGTTTACTGTTAATAATATGGTTAACGAGGGCTTCTGGCTTTTGAGTGCTTTTTGGAATAAAAGTTTTTAAAACATGTGTTTTTTTTTCATTTACTTTACATGCTTAGTAGTGGAAGCTGTCTTATAGACGGAGTCCATTACTAAGCCAGGGCTTATCGTTAGCCCCAATTACAGCAACGCTAAGCCCCAATTATTACCCTGATACCCACCACCACAGGGGTGCCAGGAAGAGCTGCTACCAATGGCGCTCCTCGGCCTAGGGGGTAACAGGCTGGCATTATTAAGGCTGAGGAGGGCAAGTAACAATGGTCCTTGCCCACCCTGGTAATGTCAGGCTGTTGCTGTTTGGTTGGTATATGGCTGATAATGAAAATACGGGGAACCCTATGCATTTTTTTTTCATAAATAATTTTAAAAAGTGTGTGGTTCCCCCTATTTTTATTCTTAGCCAAATACCAACCAAACAGCAACAGCCTGATGTTACCAGGGTGGGCGAGGACCATTGTTACTGGCCCTCCCCAGCCTAAATAACGCCAGCCTGTTACTGCCTAGGCCTAAGAGTGCCATTTTTGACGCTTCGGGCCTGTTGGTGTCATCTCTTCCCAGCACACCTGTAGCGGTGGGTACCAGGATAATATTTGGTGGTTAGTGCTAGCTGTTTTTGGGGCTTCTGTCTATAAGACGGCTAACACTGCTAAGCCTGGAAAGTAAATTAAATTAAATTAAATAAAAAAAAACATATGTTTAAAAAAATTATTGCAAACACAAAATCCTCCCCCATAAGCCCTCGTTAACCATTTTATTAATATTTATTAATATTTAACAAAAAGCTGGCCACCATAGTCCGCCAAATCCAAAGTAGTCCTTTATATACATGGATCTCAAATGAAAAGAAAAAACACAAAAAAATGGGTAGTACCTTTAGGGGGGGGGGGGAGTGAAAAAAAATGTATAAACACATACTTTTTTTTTTGTTTATGTGTGCTTAAAAATGATATTCCTAAGTGATTTATTGTTTTTTGCTTATGTGGGCCAAATTTATCAACCCCCTGTGATAGTATGATAAATATGTCACACATAAGCAAAACCAAAACAAAAAAATTAAAAAAAATTAATAAAACATGGCTACAGAACTCGCTTACCATTGCAAACATTG
This sequence comes from Hyla sarda, assembly GCF_029499605.1. Classification (NCBI taxonomy): domain Eukaryota; kingdom Metazoa; phylum Chordata; class Amphibia; order Anura; family Hylidae; genus Hyla; species Hyla sarda. The sequence goes on along the minus strand of NC_079189.1, from coordinate 115,044,379 downwards.
ACAAACGTCCCTCAATGAGCTTGAATGTGGGATAGCCATAGCCAAGGTGTTTGGGGAAATCTATTATATTCACAACTGTGTTGACAAGCCCTATAGATATATAGTTGCCACTTGAATACGCTTTGTGGGTGGGTGGCACAGATCACTGCAGCTCACTGGCTACTGTAGCTTGTTCAGGAACACTATTCATTTCAGGTACAGTATATGCAGGTATGAGCCTTGAAAAAGGATGTGGATTTGTGGTAGCAAAAGATGAGCACTTCAGAGGCTATGATTAGGATGTCCCCTTATTTGCTGTTTTGGTATATAGGAGCCCCTATAGGATTCTTGCATGGGGATTGAATCCTGTTCACACACACACACAAGGGGGAGATTTATCAAATCCTGTGGAGAAGAAAAGTTGACCAGCTGCTCATAGTAACCAATCAGATCACTTCTTTCATTCTTAACAATGCCTTTGAAAAATAAAAGAAGCAATCTGGTTACTTTGGAAAACTAGTCAACTTTTCCTCTCCACAGGTTTTGATAAATCTCCTCTAAGGTCTCTATTTCAAATTTGTATCTCTCTATCTTTCTAAGCACTAACTGTCCCTATTTCTGTCTCTCTCCCCCTCCATCTACATCAGTTCCGCTACTCTGAATGCAGTGGGTGACCTCACTGATCTCTTATCTGTGTAAAAATTCCCTCCCCCCTTGCTGTGTCCTATTGGCCTTTGTGTTGATTGACACAGTAAGCAGCAAATCATATGATAGACCTAGGTTATCATGTGACATGCTGATGTCCCACATCATCTCACCACTCCCTGGCTGCCCTGCTTCTTCCGCCCACCGAAAAAACATGCTTCAGCATTTTTTTCTTGCTATTTACCATTGATAGTGTTGCTCGCGAATATTCGCAATTTGAATATTATTCGCGAATATCGCATATTCGCGAATTCGCGAATTTCGCGAATATAGCGCTATATATTCGTAATTACGAATATTCGTTTTTTTTTTTTCTTCACAGTACACATCACAGTGATCATCCCTCTCTGCTTCCAGCTTGTATGGTGTAAAGAAGGCTCTAATACTACTGTGTGAGACTGGCGCGCGTAAATTCACATATACGAAAATTAGCATATGCTAATTTTCGCATATGCGAATATCCACATATGTTAATTTTCGCATACGCGAATATTCGCATATGCGAAAATAAAACGAGGATATAACGAATATGCGAATATTCGCGAATATATGACAAATATTCGTCCATATATTCGCGAATATTCGCAAATTCGAATATGGCATATGCCGCTCAACACTATTTACCAATCCAGTAATAGCTCAAGTGTTTGCTGAGCCGGAAAATCCTAAAGTTTGGGTCAAGCCCTGGGTCACCGATTTTGGCTTGGGTTTATTCAAGCATATACTTTTTCTATCTGGGTTTAGTATAAATACATAATGAATGCATTTAAAATTAATACAGAAAAGCCATCTAAGGCCAAGTTATGTGTATCTTCTGGCTTAAATATATAGGCCCACATTTATCAATCTGCCTGAAAGCTAAACTGTCTGGTTTTGCCAATAGCGACCAATCACAACTCTACTTTCATTTAACCAGAGCTCATAAGACTTGAAAGCTGAGCTGTAATTGTTTGCTATGGGCAAAAACAGACAGTTTAGGTTTCTTGGAGATTTATAATCTGGTCCATAGTATTTCTACTTGGGTTTAACATAAATATGCATTAAAAAATTGAGAATGAACACATAATACCCATTTCAAGCCAAATTGTCTGTAGTTTCTGAGTTTAATCAAACATACATTATTTCTACTTGGGTTTAATATAAAGGCACATTAAAAGTGTAGAGAGTGAATGTGAAATAGGCATTTCAGGTCAAGTTGTGTGTAGCCATCTTAGAACAAGTTGTCTGTATTTTCTGGGTTTAATCAAACATACAGTATTCTACCTGTGTGTATTGAAAGCCTACTAATGTTAAACACAGGAATGATAGTCTTTTTCACGTTTTTAATAATTACAAAAACTATGTCTTGTTCTCTACAGGTTATGATTTTTTGTTACTTCTCAATTTTTACAAACGTTATTTATTTACTAACCACTAGTTCTTCCCTATTCTCAGACATTATCACCAATCCTGTTGCAACTTCCAAAAAAGAAGAATTTTTCGAATGCTTAGAACAAGCCATTGTGTCTTCCAATACCTCTGTGTGCATTTTAACACTGGCAAGCATCTGCCAAAAGAATACAGATAAATCTATGCATTTCATAAACATTATCTGATGATTTGACATCAGACTGTATAACCATGTCCATAAAGAAAAGATGCACTCAACACGTCTCGTGGAGAATCTTCATTTATTGCAGTGCAAAACACAAGACTGTAGCAGCCAGTGATGGGAGTTAGTGCTGGACGCTGTGGACGCCTGAAGCTGTGACAGCTGTTTCACCCATGCATGCGGGCTTCGTCAGAACACTCAATGGTCTAACTAAGCCCATATCCGCAGCATCCTGCACAAACTCCCATCACTGGTTGCTACGGTCTTGTGTTTTACACTGCAATAAATGAAGATTCTCTATGAGACCTGGTGATTGCATCTTTTCTTTATGGACATGATTAAAATTATACAGTCCATTCTTCATTTCTTACAAGGCCATGAAGCGAGCTTATAGTTAAAATTCTTCCTATACATTGAAACTAACATGAACACTCCATCATTGCCTGGTTAACCAGTGGATATTATGGTATGGACAAAGTTGCTTTGCAGCTATATCTTTGTATATTTACATCTGTCCTGTCTTCACTGGTTATGTCAGTTTTTTTATTACCTCATTAATGGATCAAAAACTACCTTGTCAGTAGATGCTAGATGCCTACACAGTAATGTAGCAACATAACATTAGCATGTTTATGACCACTACCTGGAGAGAATAATTAAAATATTATTTTGCTCATAATATGTAGAGATGGCATATGTCTGTGCCTTATGTAGGGAAACATTACTGATACAGAGTGAACGGATATATTGTTTGCAAAGAGATAAATACAATGGATAAATACATGTAGTGATAAGTAAAGATAGCATTCTTTAGAATGCTAACATTTAATATTCAGAATATGTAAATTACTTATTTTGTTGCACTTTTGTGCCCCTTAGTGTACTGGTTCACCCACCTTGCTGGTTCCTGCACAACAACCCCTTAATAAATGTTCAGAACTCTATGTGCTTATATCCCATGTATAAGTAGTGATGCTCCAGGCTGGTACAAATGCAAAATTGATTTCTCCTCTTAAACCCTTGAGGACCAGACCATTCATTTTTTGCACTTTTTTTTTCCTCCTCCCCTTCTAAAAATCATAACACTTTCAATTTTCTACCTACAGACCCATATGAGGGCTTGTTTGTGCGACCAATTTTACTTTGTAATGACATCAATCATTTCACCCAAAGATCTATGGTGAAACAAAACAAAAAAAAATAAACTAAAAAACATACTATTTTGTAAATTTTGGGAGCATTCAATTCCACGCAGTGCACTTTTTGTAAAAAGAACACTTTATATTTATTTTGTAGGTCATAGAGGTGTGCTGTGTTCTATGCGGTGACTGGAGCGAGGGGCATGTAAATGTAATAAAGGGGGTGTGACCGTGCTCTCAAGAGATCTTGCTGTCTCGGTGTCACACCCCTTCATTAAATTTACATTTTCCCATCCCTTCAATAAACATACATTACGCATGCACCTCATTCAACACAGCCCATATTATAATCAAGGTTCCTGCCTTGATTGTCAAAAGGGTGAACAAATATAGCTCAGAAATGAAGGGTGATGGACATAATTTTAGAGTGACCACAGGTCCTCTTTAAATACCACCATATGGTTATTATAATTCTTTAATATTTAAGTACAAAGGATCCCTCCAATCACTGGATGTTGCTTTTGATTCATGCATTTGTACTTCCAACATCTGTTTGCAAGTTTAAAAGTTGTCAGCTAAAATTATTGTCCAATACTATGCTTAAGTTATTCTTCCATGTTAATTGTGGTAATTCATCTCCTTTGGCATTGTGGAACTACAGGAAGGTGTTTCAAAGAGGCCTTTTCTTAGCCCCTTAAAGGGGTACTCCACCCCTAGCAATCTTATCCCCTATCCAAAGGATAGGGGATAAGATGTCTAATTGCGGGGGTCCTGCCTCTGGGGACGACTGCGATCTCTCATGCACCACCCCCATATATCAGGTGCTATGTTTGCTCTGTGGTTGATGACAAGCGATACAGGGCCCGGGGAATTGTGACATCACAGCCCCCTCAATGCAAGCCTATGGGAGGGGGCATGATGGCCACCACGCCGCCTCCCATAGAATTGCATTTAGGGGGTGGGGTCGTGACACCACGATACCCCGGCTCCTGTATCACCCGTCATCAGCAACAGAGAAACATAGCTCGGTGCTGCGGATAAACGGGGGTGCTGCAAGAGAGATCGTACCCCGCGATCAGACATCTTATCCCCAATACTTTGAATAGGAGATAAGATGTCTAGAGGCGAAGTACCCCATTAAAGTGTACCTGTCGTCAACAAAAACTTTGTATATAATGTAGATAATACCAATATGTGTAAGAAAAAGCAGGACAGTGTGCACTGAGGCTCTATAAGGTGCTCCTGGCTCACACATCCTCATAGAGACACACAGATAATAGCTGCAGGGACAGTATTTTTTTTTTTACCCAAATATATACACAATTTTTAACCAATGTATATTACAAATATACATATAAAAGTATTATCTACATTATATCAAAAGTTTTTGTTGATGACAGGTACACTTTAAGGACACAATAATTTGGACCTTAACCCCTTAAGGACCAGGCCATTTTATACCTTAAGGACCGGAGCGTTTTTTGCAATTCTGACCACTGTCACTTTAAACATTAATAACTCTGGAATGCTTTTAGTTATCACTCTGATTCCGAGATTGTTTTTTCGTGACATATTCTACTTTAACTTAGTGGTAAAATTTTATGGTAACTTGCATCCTTTCTTGGTGAAAAATCCCAAAATTTTATGAAAAAAATGAAAATTTTGCATTTTTCTAACTTTGAAGCTCTCTGCTTGTAAGGAAAATGGATATTCAAAATATATTTTTTTTGGGTTCACATATACAATATGTCTACTTTATGTTTGCATCATAAAATTTATGAGTTTTTACTTTTGGAAGACACCATAGGGCTTCAAAGTTCAGTAGCAATTTTGAAATTTTTCACAAAATTTTCAAACTCACTATTTTTCAGGGACCAGTTCAGTTTTGAAGTGGATTTGAAGGGTCTTCATATTAGAAATACCCCATAAAAGACCCCATTATAAAAACTACACCCCCTAAAGTATTCAAAAAAACATTCAGTAAGTGTATTAACCCTTTAGGTGTTTCACAGGAATAGCAGCAAAGTGAAGGAGAAAATTCAAAATCTTCATTTTTTACACTCGCATGTTCTTGTAGACCCAATTTTTGAATTTTTGCAAGGGATAAAAAGGAGAAAATTTTTACTTGTATTTGAAACCCAATTTCTCTCGAGTAAGCACATACCTCATATGTCTATGTTAATTGTTCGGCGGGCGCAGTAGAGGGCTCAAAGGGGAAGGAGCGACAAATGGTTTTTGGGGGGCATGCCGCATTTAGGAAGCCCCTATGGTGCCAGGACAGCAAAAAAAACACATGGCATACCATTTTGGAAACTAGACCCCTCAGGGAACGTAACAAGGGGTAAAGTGAACCTTAATACCCTACAGGTGATTCACGACTTTTGCATATGTAAAAAAAATATATATTTTTTTTATCTAAAATGCTTGGTTTCCCAAAAATTTTACATTTTTAAAAAGGGTAATAGCAGAAAATACCCCCCAAAATTTGAAGCCCAATTTCTCCCGATACAGAAAACACCTCGCATGGGGGTGAAAAGTGCTCTGCTGGCGCACTACAGGTCTCAGAAGAGAAGGAGTCACATTTGGCTTTTTGAAAGCAAATTTTGCTCTGGGGGCATGCCGCATTTAGGAAGCCCCTATGGTGCCAGGACAGAAAAAAAAACCCACATGGCATACCATTTTGGAAACTAGACTCCTCGGGGAACGTAACAAGGGGTAACGTGAACCTTAATGCCCTACAGGTGTTTCACGACTTTTGCATATGTAAAAAAAAAAATTTTTTTTTACCTAAAATGCTTGGTTTCCCAAAATGTTTACATTTTTAAAAAGGGTAATAGTGGAAAATACCCCCCAAAATTTGAAGCCCAATTTCTCCCGATTCAGAAAACACCCCATATGGGGATGAAAAGTGCTCTGCTGGCGCACTACAGGCCTCAGAAGAGAAGGAGTAACATTTGGCTTTTTGAAAGCAAATTTTGCTCTGGGGGCATGCCGCATTTAGGAAGCCCCTATGGTGCCAGAACAGCAAAAAAAAAACACATGGCATACCATTTTGGAAACTAGACCCCTCGGGGAACGTAACAAGGGGTAATGTGAACCTTAATACCCTACAGGCGTTTCACGACTTTTGCATATGTAAAAAAATATATATTTTTTTTACCTAAAATGCTTGGTTTCCCAAAATTTTTACAATTTTAAAAAGGGTAATAGCAGAAAATACCCCCCAAAATTTGAAGTCCAATTTCTCCCGATTCAGAAAACACCCCATATGGGTGTGAAAAGTGCTCTGCTGGCGCACTACAGGTCTCAGAAGAGAAGGAGTCACATTTGGCTTTTTGAAAGCGAATTTTGCTCTGGGGGCATGCCACATTTAGGAAGCCCCTATGGTGCCAGGACAGCAAAAAAAAAACACATGGCATACCATTTTGGAAACTAGACCCCTCGGGGAACGTAACAAGGGGTAATTTGAACCTTAATACCCTACAGGTGTTTCACGACTTTTGCATATGTAAAAAAATATATATATTTTTTTACCTAAAATGCTTGTTTTCCCAAAAATTTTACATTTTTTAAAAGGGTAATAGCAGAAAATACCCCCCAAAATTTGAAGCCCAATTTCTCCCGAGTACAGCGATACCCCATATGTGGCCCTAAACTGTTGCCTTGAAATATGACAGGGCTCCAAAGTGAGAGCGCCATGCGCATTTGAGGCCTAAATTAGGGACTTGCATAGGGGTGGACATAGGGGTATTCTACGCCAGTGATTCCCAAACAGGGTGCCTCCAGCTGTTGTAAAACTCCCAGCATGCCTGGACAGTCAACGGCTATCTGGCAATACTGGGAGTAGTTGTTTTGCAACAGCTGGAGGCTCCGTTTTGGAAACAGTGGCGTACCAGACGTTTTTCATTTTTATTGGGGAGGGGGGCTGTGTAGGGGTATGTGTATATGTAGTGTGTTTTACTTTTTATTTTATTTTGTGTTAGTGTAGTGTAGTGTTTTTAGGGTACAGTCGCACGGGCGGGGGTTCACAGTAGTTTCTCGCTGGCAGTTTGAGCTACGGCAGAAAATTTGACGCAGCTCAAACTTGCAGCCGGATACTTACTGTAATCCTCCGCCCATGTGAGTGTACCCTGTACGTTCACATTGGGGGGGGGGGGGGGGGAAATCCAGCTGTTGCAAAACTACAACTCCCAGCATGTACGGTCTATCAGTGCATGCTGGGAGTTGTAGTTTTGCAACCGCTGGAGGCTCCGTTTTGGAAACAGTGGCGTACCAGACGTTTTTCATTTTTATTGGGGAGGGGGGCTGTGTAGGGGTATGTGTATATGTAGTGTTTTTTACTTTTTATTTTATTGTGTGTTAGTGTAGTGTAATGTTTTTAGGGTACAGTCACACGGGCGGGGGGTTCACAGTAGTTTCTCGCTGGCAGTTTGAGCTGCGGCAGAAATTTTGCCGCACCTCAAACTTGCAGCCGGATACTTACTGTAATCCTCCGCCCATGTGAGTGTACCCTGTACGTTCACATTGGGGGGGGAACATCCAGCTGTTGCAAAACTACAACTCCCAGCATGTACGGTCTATCAGTGCATGCTGGGAGTTGTAGTTTTGCAACAGCTGGAGGCACACTGGTTGTGAAACACCGAGTTTGGTAACAAACTCAGTGTTTTGCAACCAGTGTGCCTTCAGCTGTTGCAAAAGCTACAACCCCCAGCATGTACGGACAGCGGAAGGGCATGCTGGGTGTTGTAGTTATGCAACAGCCGGAGGCATACTACTTTGGCTGGGGATGCTGGGGATTGTAGTTATGCAACAGCTGGAGACACACTGGTTTGCTGCTTAACTCAGTGTGCCTTCAGCTGTTGCAAAACTACAACTCTCAGCAGTCACCGACAGCCAACGGGCATGCTGGGAGTTGTAGTTATGCAACCACCAGATGCACCACTACAACTCCCAGCATGCACTTTAGCTGATTGTGCAAGCTGGGAGTTGTAGTTACACAACAGCTGAAGGTACACTTTTCCATAGAAAGAATGTGCCTCCAGCTGTTGCAAAACTACAAGTCCCAGCATGCCCATAAGGGCATGCTGGGAGTTGTGGTGGTCTGCCTCCTGCTGTTGCATAACTACAGCTCCCAGCATGCCCTTTTTGCATGCTGGAAGCTGTTGCTAAGCAACAGCAGGAGGCTGTCACTCACCTCCAACGATCCTCGCCGCACAGGTCAGTCCCTCGTCGTCTCCGCCGCCGCCGCTGCTCCTGGGGCCCCGATCCCAACAGGGGCGCCGGGGATCGGGGTCCCCAGCACCCGGGGTGCACGTCCCGCACCCGCTCACGTCCTCCGGAAGAGGGGCGGAGCGGGTTGCGGGAGTGACACCCGCAGCAGGCGCCCTGATTGGTCGGCCGGTAATCCGGCGGACGAATCAGGGCGATCGTGAGGTGGCACCAGTGCCACCTCACCCCTGCTGGCTCTGGCTGTTCGGGGCCGTCTCTGACGGCCCCGATCAGCCAATAATTCCGGGTCACCGGGTCACTGGAGACCCGATTGACCCGGAATCCGCCGCAGATCGCTGGACTGAATTGTCCAGCGATCTGCCGCCATCGCCGACATGGGGGGTCATAATGACCCCCCTGGGCGATATGCCCCGATGCCTGCTGAACGATTTCAGCAGGCATCGGGGACCGGCTCCGCTCCAGATGGTTGCGGGGGGCCGGTAAAACACATGACGTTCTCATACGTCATGTGTCCTTAAGGACTCGGAAATGGAGACGTATGAGAACGTCATGTGTCCTTAAGGGGTTAAAGGGGAATTCCAGGCAAAACCTTTTTTTATATATATCAACTGGCTCCAGAAAGTTAAACAGATTTGTAAATTACTTCTATTAAAAAATCTTAATCCTTCCAATAGTTATTAGCTTCTGAAGTTTTCTGTCTAACTGCTCAATGATGATGTCATGTCCCGAGAGCTGTGCATGAGGGGAGAATATCCCCATAGGAACTACACAGCTCCCGGGACGTGAGTCATCAGAGAGCAGTTAGACAGAAAACAACAACAACTCAACTTCAGAAGCTAATAACTATTGGAAGGATTAAGATTTTTTAATAGAAGTAATTTACAAATCTGTTTAACTTTCCGGAGCCAGTTGATATATATAAAAAAAAGTTTTGGCCTGGAATACCCCTTTAAGTACAAAAGTGTTACAGTATTATTCATTTATTCTGCATTCCAAAAGCCCACAATTTTGTCTTGGTTGGTCTAATGAGGTGACAGAGTAAGACCCTTTCTAAACCAGTTAGATATTGATGTAATTAGGTAAAGGCTGGTGACTCTCTTAACTCCCAGGCATTAAAACCATTTACAGGGCATATGTTACTTTAGGGGGTTAAATAAATAAGTAGGTGTTCAGTAGGTATAAAACTTAAATTAGCAAGATTGAATATTTGGGGAACTTGAAATATTAAGAACATTTATATATTAAAAATCCCATTGAAGCTAATTAATCTAATTGGCTCTCTGTGGTGAAAACTAAGAGAGCAGAAAAAGTTTATATTGTCTGCGGATTCCTTTTGGAAGGTGACAAAGGAGGTTGGTGTTTGGCTAGCAAGTTCTTCCTCTTACATTCCATGTATATGTACTGTATAATGAGGACAAAAAAAGGTGATTTCTGAAAATATTAAAATATTGTTAATATTGAATTTTTTTTAAATGGTCATGTTAAAAACGACACAAACTTTAAGCTTATATAGTTCAAAGAGGTACAGCCTCTGACATTAAAGATTTCTTAATTTTACAGTCGCAACATGAATTAAATAACTTTGATAAACTGAATCTGGATGCAGTGATCCTCATTTGTTTTACCCTTCCTCATTGACTCTGCATATTGGAAAAAAATATATAAATTAACTTAAAGGGAATATTAGGGGAAAACTTTTTTCTTAAGCTATGTGCTTAAATAACTTATTATCAAAGTTATTAGTAATAAAAAAAAAAAAGAAAATCAAATTCATACCTCCCTCACCCCCACTGGGCTCTGTTATCAGGTGGTCCCACTGCAGCTGCTGACACTTTGCTTCTTGGAGCATAACATCCTAGCAGACATTGCTCAAAGTGCTGCTCCACCAATCACTGTAGAGACCAGGGCCGGATTATCATTGGAGCTCCTGGAGCTCCTGCTCCAGGCCATGTGCACCCAGTGAAAAGGGGGGCTCCTTACATGGCTGGCATTAGGAGGGGGGAACAGGGCCCTGTGCCGCTGCTTGATGGTCAGAGGCCGGAAAAGCATACTGGCAGCTGCCTGTAGTGTTTAGGACTGAGCCTTGCTGCAGAGATTCAATCACTCAGCGACAGCAGGAAGCTGCTGCTGATAAATTTTTAGCTATGGCTCCTATAACAACCCCCCCCCCCCCCAGTTCCTCTTCACAATGGATCAGTCCTCTATCCTCTTGCTGCTGTGATGTTAAGTTGCACAGCTCAGCAGTCATGCCCATGTATTAGGTATTAGGTATGGACAACCAACAACAATAGTGGGTTCCTTCCTCTCATGAGCTATACTGACTGGCTGCTGCCTGCTTGGAGGATTCATACCAGGCCATTAAAGTTCACACTACATGCAGTATGTGGGGTAAGTTACTTTTAATGTGAGGTACATGGAGTTATTCATTTATTAATGACACTCTGCAAGTCTGGTGAGCCAGAAACCGTATGTAAGTCTGTAAATAACAAAATATACATGTTCATCCCTCCCCATGAGCTGCTATATTACATAATACCAAAGAGACTGGTGTGCCCTCATATAGCTACTTAGATAACTACTCAGAATATGTGTACCTACATGATCTCTCTCCATGAGCTGTTATATTACATTATATTATAGAGACCGGCATACCCTCATACGTGTACCTACATTACCCCCCCCCCCCCAATGAGCCGTTACATTACATATTCCTATAGAGACTGGTGTACCCTGATATGATTACCTAGATAACTACTCAGAACACGTGTACCTACATCACCCCCCCCATGAGCTGTTTTATTACATTATCCTATAGAGACTGGTGTACCCTGATATAACTACATAGATAACTACTCAGTATATGTGTACCTACATCATCCCGCCCCCCCCCCCCCCCATGAGCTATTATATTACATAATACCAAAGAGACTGGTGTACTGGTGTACCCTCATAAAACAACATAGATAATTTATCAGTATACGTGCACCTACATCATCCCCCCCCAACCCCATGAGCTGTTATATTACATTATTCTATAGAGACTGGTGTACCTTCATTTAACTACATAGATAACTACTCAGTATACCTGTATCTACATTACCCCCCCCCCCCCAATAGGCTGTTATATTACATTATCCTATAGAGACTGGAGTACCCTCCTACAGTATAACTACATAGATGACTACTGTGTGTACCTACATTACCCCCCCCCCCCCCCATATGAGCTGTTATGTTACATTATACTATAAAGACTGGTGTGCCCTCATATAACTACATAGATAACTGCATATGCCACTTGCCTAAGCTGAGCAAAGTAGAGATAAAGGAACACAGCACATGCAGCTGCACACTTTGACACCTTCATTCTAGTGATCAGTGAGGGTCCCAACACTTTGAATACCATTTATATAAACTTCTGACATGTCACTGTGATATGTCAGAAGTTAGTTATAATGAAGTTAAGAATTCACCGAACAAGACCTATTGATCAATGGGATATGTCATAAAACCTAACCTTTATTGTCAGCTATTAAAAAAATAGGGTATCAAAGATGTGTCACCAAAAAAACCCAAGGCCCGATATCTTTGCATGAAAAGTAATTGTTCAAGTCATGAATCTTTCAGATCTGAATCAAATAAATTGAGTCAAATATTCAAAGAGTGAGGCTATCCAGAGCATTTCCTCAGAAAGGCCTTTAATGAGGCCAATCAACGGGATCACAGTACCCTTTTAGTGCCGCAACCCAAAAAGGAAGATAACTGAGAATAATCAGGACATACGACACAGCAGCACATTCCATTTGCCAAATTATCACCCAATTTTGGCCAATTCTTACATCAGACGCGTCAATATCTGATTTGATTGGTAAGCGTCCTCAGATTATATAGATATAAATAGAAATTTGGGCGATAGACTCAAACACAGTCATTTTACCCCTCCCCTAAAAAAGGGACTTGGTTGGACCGCAAGATCATCGGCACATATCGGTGTGGATCTTGCAAGGGCTGCGAGTACATTAGAGTACTTTTGCATATACAAAAATTAGCATAAGCAAAAATTTGCATATGCGAAAATTAGCATATGCAAATTTTTGCATATGCAAAAATTTGCACGCCAGTCTCACACAGTAGTATTAGAGCCTTCTTTACACCACACAAGCTGGAAGCAGAGAGGGGTGATCACTGTGATGTGTACTGTGAAAAAAAAATAAAAACGAATATTCGTAATTACGAATATATAGTGCTATATTTGCGAATATTTGCTAATTCGCGAACATGCGATATTCGCTAATAACATTTGCATTGCGAATATTCGCGAGCAACACTACTCGGGCTCCCACGGTTACCCGGGGCAATGAGGGTGCACAGATCAGTTTTCCGGGGAAGTGACCCTTTTGCCATAATAGATGTATGATTAACAGTACCGACCTTTTATTCTTGCCATAGGTCCCAATTTTTATGCAGATGGAATATCGTATAGCTGTCACATCCCCCTCGGTGAAGACAGCCCGTGTCTTCTGCCCTGCAGGATAAATAAACATAAAGTGACGTTAAAATCATGGTTACACAAATAGTGAAATAAGATTAAAAAAATATTTTTTCTTCCTTCCTTCACAGAACTGATGCAAGAGATATTATGAATTACATATATCATGGGTTATTTTAAAATCCACATTTAAACTGTGCGGCTTTAGTGAATTAAGCTCAAGTATCCACCAAAGTTCCATCTTCTTTAGACTAGCAGCACAATTGTCTCCTCGCTAAGGTTTGGTTATCTGATACAATAACATAAATTTTAACTCACTCTCAGTATGTCCTGCCTCTATAAAGTGCTTTGGTACTGGTAGGTCAGTACAACCCTTTCGGATTGTATACCTGTGTTGGTTTATCCTGGTCTTTGCATCCCAGGTAGTCTCCCCTACTTACAGCAGCTGCACCATAGGGCACCATAGAATATAAATTATGTGGTCTGTTGTACAAGTCAGATAACTCTTGATAGCATACCTTTTACCCGTCATTGGGTGTACAAATTCCTTACCCTTATACATATATGAACAGTTTACACAAGAGCGACAAGGAAAAGAGCCTTTATTAATACTGGAAACATATGTCTGATGAGATTTAGCCACAGCTATGTCTGTTTTTACAAATTTGTCTCTAAGGTTACATCCCCTTCTATATGACATCAAGGGGGGGGGGGGGGGCAATCGAATACAAAAATACAATCATGCCCCTCCTTGAGGATATGCCAGTGTCTCCTTATGATATTAGTGATTTTTTTGTGATGTCTCTGAGTACGTAGAGACAAAAGCCACCCGTTGACTGAGATTAGCCTCGCGGCCTCTGAGTAGGTCCTATCTCGCCATACCCAATACTTTTGTCCTACAGTTGTCCACCAGTTTCTTAGGGTAACCCCTACGTACAAAATTTTATGTTATAGTGTCTAGTGCCCGGTCTACATGTTGTTGATTACTAATAATATACTTGGCCCTAGTCATTTGACTTATCGGTATTGAGCGTATCATGCTCCTGGGATGGTTACTGTCAAACCTAAGTGTCAAATTACAGTCAGTTGGTTTTATGGACATTCACGTAAAACCGACTGACTGTAATTCGACACTTAGGTTTGACAGTAACCATCCCAGGAGCATGATATGCTCATTACCGATCAGTCAAATGACTAGGGCCAAGTGTATTATTAGTAACCAACAACATGTAGACCGGGCACTAGACACTATGACACAAAAATTTTTACATAGGGGTTACCCTAAGAAACTTGTGGACAACTGTAAGACGAAAGTATCGGGTATGGCTAGACAGAAGATACTCAGGGGCCGTGAGGCTAATCTCTGTCAACGGGTGGCTTTTGTCTCTACGTACTCAGAGGCATCGCAAAAAAATCACTAATATCATAAGGAGACACTGGCATATCCTCAAGGAGGGGCAAGATCGTATTCTTGAATTCGACTGCCCCCCCTTGGTGTCATATAGAAGGGGATGTAACCTTAGAGACAAACTTGTACACCCATTGACGGTAAAAGGTATGCTATCAAGCGTCATCTGACTTGTATAACAGACTACATAATTTATGTTCTATGGTGCCCCTGCCAGCTGCTGTATGTAGGGGAGACTAAATGAGATGCAAAGACCAGAATAAACCAACACAGTTATACAATCCGCAAGGGTCATACTGACCTACCAGTACCAAACACTTTATAGAGGCAGGACATACTAAGAGTGAGTTATAATTTATGTTATTGGATCAGATAACCAAACCTAAGCGAGGAGACAATTGTGCTGCTAGTCTAAAGAAGATGGAACTTTGGTGGATACTTGAGCTTAATTCACTAAAGCCGCGCAGTTTAAATGTGGATTTTAAATAACCCATGATATATGTAATGCATAATATCTCTTGCATCAGTTCTGTGAAGGAAGGAAGAAAACATTTTTTTTAGTATTTTTTCTCTATTTGTGTAACCATGATTTTTACGTCACTTTATATTTATTTATCCTGCAGGGCGGAGGACACGGGCTGCTTTCACCTAGGGGGGATGTGACAGCTATACGATATTCCATCTGCATAAAAATTGGGACCTGTGGCAAAAATAAAAGGTCGGTGCTGTTAATCATACATCTATTATGGCAAAAGGGTCACTTCCCCGGATAACTGATCTGTGCACCCTCATTTCCTGGGGTAACCACCGTCCGGTGGGAGCCCGGGCGGACAAGGAGGGGTTAACGGAGCAGACTGCGGTTTCCGCAGTAGCTCTGTCAGCTTGTGTGCTAGAAGAACAGTGGGGATTGCCGTGTACCCAGTTCCCTAATCCAAGATGGCTGTGATGGAACATAGAGCTTCAGAGCACCTGCGCAGGCAGAAGCTTATAGGCAACCTAGCAACAGCAGACCTGTAACCGATGATGATGCCACTTCCAGTTTCCCGAGAGTGTGCCGCGAGTAGCAGTGTCCTGGACTTCAGCACACATGGCTTTTGTTTACATGCTGTCTCCCATACCAACCCGGTGAGCGCCTGTGCCCCCGCCCATATAATCAGGATATGTCATGTACACCTGGACACTGTTAATGATCTTTTTACTGTATATTGCATATTATTGTATGCATATGAAATTGCACATTGCTTCCGATAGGGGATGCCTTATCATTGTTTACATGGACACTGATCACTTTAGCACAAGGATGAAAATTGTTTGTTTTAATAATGCATGATGATGTCACTAATTGATGGGCCCTGCACGGCCATATATACCCACATGTGTGCACATTTTGTTGCTTGACAATGGCTGTGTGAGCCAGCCGAAACGTTGCAACCACGTTTGTGTAATAAAGGACCGTTTTGTACCTTATGGGAGTGCTGTTGCCTGTTCATTTGCTGTAGTGAAGGATCTGTGACCGGGATCTGTTGCAACCGCGTCATCCTCAGATGGACTTACAGGAGTGCTGCTCTCTTTCGGATTATATATATATATATATATATATATATATATATATATATATGTGCAATCTCCACCACAGCACAAATAATCAGAGGTCCAGGATCAAGTGGAAAGGCTTCCAAGTTTATTCACACCATAAATGTGATAGCGGTGCAACGTTTCGGCAAACTGCCTTTGTCCGCTTGACAAAGGCAGTTTGCCGAAACGTTGCACCGCTATCACATTTATGGTGTGAATAAACTTGGAAGCCTTTCCACTTGATCCTGGACCTCTGATTATTTGTGCTGTGGTGGAGATTGCACATTTATGGACTGCTGACCTGCCAGTTGGCTGACCACGTGCACTTACAGAGGGGGTCTTTGCTGGCTCTTTCGCTTGGAGTTATATATATATATATATATATATATGTATGTGGCAAATTGTAAAAACAATATGAAATATTGCAATTTCACAATAAGTTAAAACTGACATGCAAACTTTATCCCATGGGTCGGTAAATTTCATTTATACCAAACTTGGATAATTTTAGTTTCGGTCAAAAAAACAATTGAAAGCTTGAAAAAGAGAAAAACTCTGTTCATTGCCGTGTTCTGACCCCTATTATTTTTTTTAGCACCATGAGCTTTAGTTTTTAATGTTACCACTGTTAACATGAGGCAAAAGTGATTTGAGGAGGAATTTTCTAAAATGGACTGTAGGTGTATAACTACTATATATCCCGATCCCCTAAAAATAGCATCAGCATACTGATCTGGGTGAGGAAGACAGATGTCTGTGAACTAGCAGGAAGTTATCTAGTAAGTGTTGATGTCATCCTGAAGTTCACAAGAAGTCACTCACCCAGGACTGGCATCCTCTGATACAGGTGATCCCAGGATGGAATAGAAAAACAACAGAGGATACAAACAATGGTCTGAGAGGCTTATGGGCTCCAAGTTAGATATTCCTGCCAATCATCATCTGTAGAAACGTTGGCTTTTCTTCTGAAAGGAATACCTGTCTTTTAGTTTAAGCTTTATTGTATGTGCATTAACTTACTGAGATTTATCAAATTTTCAAAGAAGCCACAACACCGTCTTGATCCAAAGGTATCTCTATGGGTTCATAATATTGTCATTTGTTTAATCAATTTATAGCTACAAATAAGGTTAAAAAAAATGCATATATATATATATATATATATATATATATATATCTATATCTATATCTATATCTATATATATATATATATCTATATCTATATCTATATATATATATATATCTATATATCTATATATATCTATATATATATATATATATATATATATATATCTATATCTATATCTATATATATATATATATATATCTATATATCTATCTATCTATCTATCTATATATATATATATATATATATATATATATATATATATGTAAAGCCTAGCAACTAAGCTTAGAATGAACACTGTGAGTCACAAATATCCCACTTACAAGTATATTATTAAGAAAAAAATACCGAAGTACAATACACTTTTATGTTTGGCTTCTTTGTCAGTTCTCCAAAGCAACATATGCTATAATCTGTATTATGTCAAAATACACACTGGTCCAGATTTATCAAACTGTGTGAGAGAAAAAGTGGAGAGATTTTCCCACAACAACCAATCACAGCTCAGCAAACAAGCTCTGGTAAAGCCAAAGCTGGGCTGTGATTGGCTGCTATGTGAAAATCACTCCACTTTTTCTCTCACACAGTTTGATAAATCAGAGCCACTGTGTAAATGTATATGTTTGATCATACATCTAAAGAATACCATTGTACATTGTAAAGTATAAATAATTGGTCAGATGTAAGAGCAAGGTTCAATTTGTCCTCCTTGGATTCCAAAATTTTCAATATGTTTTGTGAGAATAATGAATTAAAATCTTTTCTTAAAACTTAAACAGAAAAGATTTCCTGTGGGTTTGCCACATATAATCTTCCAGCACATTATCCTAGTCAACTGCAGTTAGTTCAAAGAAAATGTCCTCATTGTAATAACACTATCTCTGCTTTTTCCAACAATGTGCTTTTTATTTTATTATGTCATTTTTGCTTTCTATAAAAATCTAAAAGCTGTTGTATACTTATTTTAAGAAACATCTTAGGCCCAATTGCTAAATCTCTAGATGTAGCAGAACTGTAAAGTCATTTACCGTCCTAGTTTGCAATGATGTTGACTGCTTGAGCCAATTTAACAAAAAAAAAGTGCTTTTATAACAGTGTGTATTCTCAGTATGATGTAGAAGCAATTATGTGGACACAGTGAGTGGAAAATTTATAAAATAATTACGCTAAAGACTACAAACAACTACCGTCATTTGTGCTATCTTAATTAAGTCACAATAGGAAACAAGTAAATAGCTTAACAATATTTTCAAATTTATGTATTTATGTGTTTTCAGTGTTTTTGTTAATTAATTTGAAATTCAACACACATTCCACAATACTATATCATTATTTATTGATCCCAGTATGTACATACTGTATATAATTCAGCCATCCTTTATTTAGATCAGGCTCTAAGTTCTTTCTGTTTAGAAAGTGATATACCATTATTTGTGCATATAAAAAGAATGTGCTTTATCTGACTATAAAAATACAACTACTGTAGGTGTTCTGTGACTTCTTAGTTACTAGATCACATCGCTGGGGTACGATAAGCTCCACTGAGCTATCGGCAAGCATTACTTTTACTTTTGACATTGTGATTGACATTGACCCCAGCATCTAAAGGGTTAAATGATGACAGTGGCAGGAGAAAACTGACAGTAGTCGACACTCACTGCTCTGAAGCGAGCGCATCTCCTGCGCTCACTTCAAAGTCACTTAACACTTCAGGGCATACAGATGTGCCCTAGTGCAAAGGGCCCAGGGGGCAAGGGCGTACCTGTACTCCTAATGTACCCAGTTGTTTTAACAGAATCTGTCACCAGCATTACCCTTACTAGCTTGTTGGTACATGGAAAAAAGGGCAGGTGATGCTGATTCCAATGCTTTTTAACTTTTTTTTCTATATGTGGCCTATTACTGAGTTATTCCCATAAATTCAGATATTCAAGTGAAGGCCTTTAGTGCACTGGGGGAATTTCAAGCCCCCCTAGTGCACTCTTCTGACCATCAGATGCCTATCACAGGATCATCATCACAGGTACTTTAGCCACATTCTCTTTTATTCTGCACTGCTGAACTCCGCCCTCACATATACTGGTCACATGATTGTAACATCATCACAGGTACTACACCTCCAGCATGTAGCAAATACTGTGCAGGTCATAGCCAGGCAGTCACTGAGGAGCAGAAATATCCATACACAACATAACATTAGTGACTTCCTAACCAGGATCCTGCTCAGGATCTTGCATATTTGGATTGTTGGGCCACATAGGTAAAAAAGTAAACAGTGTGGAAATCAGCAGTATTACCCTGCACCAGCAGGTTAGTGGGGGTAACACTGGTGACCAGATTCCCCTTAACCTATTAAGGACGCAGGGCATACCTGTACGCCCTGTGCCCGCAACCGCAATACAACGCAGGGTCCGCAGCGTCCCCACGTCATCTCGGGTCGATCCCAGCGGCTAATGGTAGTCGGGACCCGTGGCTAATACCGGACATTACCAATCGCAGTGATGCCCGATATTAATCCTTAAGCGATCAAAGCTGATTTCCACATCTAAAGTAAAAAAAAGCATTTCCGTCAGCTCAGTCCAGCTGATTGGGACCACGCGATGAAACAGCGGTGTCTCGATCTGATGAAAGGACGCAAGTAGGATCCCTACATGCCTCTTCATTGTCCAATTGCTCCATCGGGCACCGAAAACACTGATCAATGCAATGCTATGGCATAGCATTGATCAGTGTCTGCAATGAAGGTATTGCATGTTATAGTCCCCTATGGGTCCTATAACATTGCAAACAAAAGTGTAAAAAATTGTTAATGTGATTTAACCCCTTCCCAATAAAAGTTTGAATTACCCCTATTTTCCCATTAAAAATAAAATGTGAATAAAAATAAATATAACCATGTGGTATTTCCGCGTGTGTAAATGTCTGAACTATAAAAATATATCATTAATTAAACTGCACAGTCAATAGCGTACACGTAACAAAATTCCAAAGTCCAAAATAGCGAATTTTGGTCACTTTTTATACCATAAAACATTTATAAAAAGCATTCAAAAAGTCAGATAAAAAAAATTGTACTAATAAAAGCTTCAGATCACGGAGCAAAAAAATTAGCCCTGTATGCAGAAAAATAGAAAAGTTATAGGGTTCAGAAGAGGACATGTTTAAACGTATCAATTTTTGTGCATGTAGTTTTGATTAGTTCCAGAAGTAAAACAAAATCAAACCTAAGTAGGGTATCATTTTAATTGTATGGACCTACAGAATAAAGATAAAGTGTAATTTTTACTGAAAAAGGCACTGCGTACAAATGGAAGCCCTTAAAAGTTACAAAAATTGCTTTTTTTTTCAATTTGTCCAATAAATATATATTTTTTTGTTTTTCCGTAGACTTTTGGGTAAAATTACTGATGTCATTAGAAAGTAGAATTGTTACCGCAAAAAACAAGCCTTTATATGGGTCTGTAGGTGCAAAATTGAAAGGGTTATGATTTTTAAAAAGTAAGGAGGAAAAAACGAAAGTGCAAAAACGGAAAATCACTGACTTTTCAAGGGGTTAAAATACACTCATTGATGGCAATACATAAATACAAAAATACATAAATAAATAATTCAACTAGATAGCATACAGAACTGAGCATGCAATTATGACTCAGAATGATATGTTAATGATTACAGGTGTGGTCTGATTGGGTTTTACTTCAGGAAGGCATACTTGTAGCCAGTCCTTGTGATGCCTCTTCATGTGCTTACGTAGAGACCTAATCTCAGGGCCTGTACAAGGATTTTTGCCTACACAAGCGAAAAGCTACACTTTTGCACCCCCAAAGGCCACCAGGCTTTGGCCTCTGCCGAATCCCTACTCTGGTCCAGGCGGCAGTGGCATTCCAGCTGTGTGGTGAGCAGCCGGCCCTTCCTGTTTGAGCAGCGCAGGCCTCCTGCCGCCACCCGCTACAGCACCAGTCCCAGCTGTATTGTACACTAAACACGTGGCCTCCTTCCCCACTCTGTTCCAGGCAGCAGCGGCATTCTGGCTGTGCGGTGAGCAGCTGGCCCTTCTTGGTTGTGCAGCACAGCCCTCTGCCGCATCACCAGTCCCAGGCAGCTGTACACTGTACACGTGAGTGACGTGACAGTCACAACGCCTTGGCCTGGTGGGCAGAGCAGAGGCCGGGTGCACACGTCCGCAGGCAAGGCGCCCGGTCATTGCCCTCAAGCGGTTGCTTTAGCGGGCTTAAGCAAGCGCCGGGCCTGCCTAATTCCTAAAGTTGGATCCTGGCTATACCCACTTTTTCTATGCAGATAAGGCACTGTGATTAGTTTACCGCATCTAGTAAGATATAAAAGAATTTCCACACGGCAGGATATCGTAAAATGCTAGGTACAGTACACCACCACCTGACTGTGCCCCACTTCTAGAAAGTTTTCTTCTCAAGCCGGCAGATGCATCAGCAGCCTTGTCATCACCTGCATCCGAGCTTCTCAGACCAACAGGCCTGCTGACATCCTCATCCTCAAACTCCTCTTCATCATCCTCACCACTCCTCTCAGTAAGAATTTCTGATGTGTGTCCGTGACCTCCTTGTTCCCCTTCAGCATATCCACCATGATACCTTACAGTATCCTCACCACACCTACCACCACCAGTCTCACTAGTGCTATACCTGGCAACCGCATCCCCCTCCACCAGCTTAGCACCATGCTCTGAAAGCTGACCGTGACACAACTCCTCCTCGTGGTTCGTGCTATCCTTATGCATAGCAGTAGGGGGTAAAGCAAAGACAGAGATGAAAAAACATCTTTCCTCATCTCAGTATTTACTTTTAATCTCTGTTGCTGCCCCATTATAATTCGCAACAAAATTATGTTTACCTTCAGCCTGAACCTTATTTTTACTAGACATTTTTATTTTGAGGGTAGTTTACTGGAACTAACTACCTCCAAAATAAATAAAAAATCGAGTAATAATAAGGTTCACGCTGAAGGTAAACATAATTTTATTATTAATTATAATGGGGCAGCAACAGAGATTAAAAGATTTTAGAACACAATTGTTTTTTATTAATGAATGATGCCATCCTCAAGGACATTCTCCCAAAAGAACCACATATAACGTTTAGGAGGTCACAAAATTTGTGGAACCTTCTAGGACCGAGTAGGTTAAGAATTTAAAATTCAGGAAACAATAGTGAAAATAATAGGAACAATAAAAATAGTTGTGCCATTTCCTATTGGACAAGGAGTTGTAATAAATTGAGGTGTTTATGTTGTAAGATGATAAGGGATGGTACATCTATGTTTACATCATATCAGACCCATGAGACATATCAAATAAAAGAAATTAATAGTTGTTACAGTTTGTAATTTATTTATTGCACTGTGATTGCCATTTGAAATATGTGGGCCGCACTGTTCAAACAGTGCGGTCCCACTTGAATAAACCTAGATCTAACACCCAGAGAGGCTATTTACTCCATAGCGTCTCCCGGCACTTTACTTCTGGTCATAATAAAAATCCTGTGTTTGACTATATCTTTATTCCTAAAGAGCGTTGGAATAGATACCAAAAACTCATTATTAGGGAGTCTTTTTGGATATTTAAAGGGATACTCAGGTGAAAAACATTTTTTTAAATCAACTGGTGCCAGAACATTAAACAGATTTGTAAATTACTTCTATTTAAAAATCATAATCCTTCCAGTACTCATCAGCTGCTGTATTTTCCATAGAAAGTTATTTTCTTTTTACATTTCTTTTCTGTCTGACCACAGTGCTCTCTGCTGACACCTCTGTCTGTCTCAGGAACTGTCAAGAGCAGGATAGGTTTGCTATGGGAATTTTCTCCTACTCTGGACAGTTCCTGAGACAGACAGAGGTGTCAGCAGAGAGTACTGTGGTCAGATAGAAAAGACATTTAAAAAGAAAAGAACTTCCTCTGCAGCATACAGCAGCTAATTAGTACTGGAAGGATTACGATTTTTAATAGAAGTAATTTACAAATCTGTTTAACGTTCTGGCACCAGGTGATTTAAAAAAAAAATCACCGGAGTACCCAAGCCTATGGGAGGGGGCGTAAAAGCTGTCATGCCCCCTCCCATAGGCTTGCATTGGGGGGGGCGGAGCGTGACATCACATGGGGGCGAGACCGTGACATCACAATGCTCCATCCCCGTGATCGCCAGTAATCAGACCGGAGCGAACATGCTCCGGGGACTGATTGTAATGGGGTGCTGCATGCAAGATCATGGGGGTCCGCAGCGGCGGGACCCCCGCGATCAGGCATCTTATCCCCTATCCTTTGGATAGGGGATAAGATGTCTTAGCGCCGGAGTTCCCCTTTAAATACAACAACAAGGGGATACAATCTGTGGTTCGTTGGGGGGAAGGGTAGACTAGATAAAATACAGATCAACTCACCCCCATTGTGAACAGGCACCAATAGTAAATCTGGAGGCAAAATGAGAACAATGGAGAGGTATCCAGCTCCTGGAAAAGTTTATGATAAAACTTGTAGTTTATTTAGTCCATATAAAAAAAAAAAAAAAAAAGAAACTGGAAAGACGGCTTACAGGGAAAAAAACTTCACAAAAAATCGGCAGACATACAGTGTTGATGCCATGAATAAGAGCTATGTTCAAGCTCGAAATGCATCTGTGCTTTTCTAGCATTTACTTTTAGTGACATGTTTTTGTTTTTTCTCCTGTAAGCTGTCTTAATTTTTATATGGACTAAATAAACTACAAATTTTATCATCCACTTTTCGGGGGAGCTGGATACCTCTCCATTGTTCTCATGGTATTTTTCTGCCATCAATTTTCTATGTTTTTAAGTTATTGCTAAGTTCCAGCTATAGTAGTAGTCTTACTGGTGTTGCTGAGGTGTTGGCAGGTGGTGATTCTTGGTGCTGATGTGTTGCGAGGTGGGGTATTAGGGCAAGGTGTGGCACATGGGCCCAACTCTCTGGTGCAAGCAGCTTCAGTGTGTTACGAGGTGGAGTCTATGGCGTTAATGATATCTCTGTGTGGTCTTCTGGTTCCATCAGCAGGTCTTTGAAATAGAATTACTGGTATCCCGGGTGTAGCTGGACCCTTAGTAGATCCTGCAGCCTGCCACCAGTCTAAGAAGCGTTTTATGTTTGTTTTGAAAATTGTATTTACTTTACATGTATATTTGCATTTTTACTTTTTTGGTCTCTTATATTTAAAAACATGATACACTACATTAGAATATATCTTCCACACTAACAAAAGAAGCATTAGCAGATAAATACACGTACAAGATCTTAACCTATACATTTTAATGGAATATTTTCACTATTGTACAGCGTTTTAAACACGCCATTGCAGTGTTAACTTGCTCGCTTTGCATTCCTTAAGCATCAAATGCGAAGATTACGTATGTGAAGTACTGCAGTTCAAACACAAGAAGCAACATTCAAGGCTAGCTGAGCTTTCATGTTGATTATCTGGTAATAAGCTATAGAATTGACAGAAAGGCAGATAATCCATTTGATGGCATTAACAGTTAAATTTTTGGAATATTTATGCACTTTACTAACAATGCACTATTAAAATTACAATATGAAAGCAAAACAGCATACATTTCTGATGACTAATTCTTGTTTTATGATTTACTTGTCAACACACAGGTATTTCAATATTTAAATTAACCCATTCCCAATCACCAGGATTTTTGTGAATTTGATGTTTGGCTTAAATTAACTTTTTTATTTTTACACTGTTGTATTAGGGCTTATTTACGGGCCAAATTATATTTTTACCGGCACCCTTTATTTTATCATATAATGTATAACAAATTCAGAAAATAAATATTTGTAGGGCAACTTTTTATTTTTTATTTATTTGCACAATTTTGTGGGGTAATTTCTTTTATCATAGGGTAACACTGACATACCTAATTTATTATGTCAGTGCAATTCTAATTATACCAAATTTTGAAAATTTAAGTTTAATTTTGCTATAAAAATATCAGTAAGAATATATCTAAAAATCTGTACATCGACATGCTTTGACATCTATAACGTTTTTATTTTTCTATCTATTGAACTGTGTGGATCTCATTTGGACTGTAGCTGTGGTTTTATTGGTACTTCTGTTGCATGGTATCGATTTTTTGATTACTGGGATGTGATCTGACCAAAATTTTGTTGTCTGGAATTTTTTGTGCTACACATAGATCAATATAATGCATATACATTACATCTATTTAAGAGATAGGCACTATGGGGGAGATTTACCAAAACCTGTGCAGAGGAAAAGTTGTCCAGTTGCCCATACAACCAATCAGATCGCTTCTTTCAATTTTCACAGGCCTTGATGAAAATGAAAGAAGCAAGCTGATTGGTTGCTATGGGCAACTGAGCAAGTTTTCCTCTGCACAGGTTTTGATAAATCTCCCCCTATATTGGTACAGCTTGCTGTAGTCAATTACCTAGTCACGGCAGAAACAAAGGCCTAAATAATGCTTCAGGCTACCCTGTCAACTCATCAGCACCTCACTGCATCACTAATGACACATCTAATAACTATTCAGATGCCAAATTGGCATCTAAATAGTTTAATGACACATCAGCGTAATATCCATTGTCAATTATTACCAGGAGGTGTCAGCCTTAGATAGTAGCAGGCTCAAGCACTCACACCATACTGCCTCACCTACCGCATGACATAAATGGATGTCATGGGTCAGGAAAAGAGTGTAAACCTTAGTACACACAAAGATTAGAAATATTTTAAACCTGTTTTTTGCACTTAGGACATTATTTGGCCATTTTTATCTGTGTGTTTACACTTTTTGAATGATAAAAAAATCTTCTTTTCATTTTGAACTTCCCTTTTGTCTGACCGCAGTGCTCTCTGCTGGCACCTCTGTCAATTTTAGGAACTGTCCGGAGCATGAGAGGCTTTCTACGGGGATTTGCTCCTAACCTATGACAGTTCCTAAAATGGACAGAGGTGTCACCAGAGAGCACTGTGATCAGACAGAAAGTAAATTCAAAAAGAAAAGAAACTTCCTCTGGAACACACAGCAGCTGATAAGTAGTGGAAGGGTTAAGATTTTTAAATAGAAGTAATTTACAAATCTGTTTAACTTTCTGGCACCAGTTGATTAAAAAAAATGTTTTCCAGTGGAGTACCCCTTTAATAACAAGCAATTACTTAATATGGAATATAATGCATACATTACTGACATTATTTTTATTTTTAAAAGCACGTCAATTTTGTCCATACAAGCCCTCTTGTACTAACCTGGCTATCCAATAAAATCAACCACTCCCAGAGCTCCTGTGATAGTTTCAGTGCTCTGCAAGTCTGAGCTAGTAGAAGGCACTGGTGAAGTCACTGGGGTAACCTTTGACTCTGCTAAACAGAGTCAAACGGAGTGACAGGAATAGTGTTCGGTGGGGGATCGTTAAATTTCCACAAGGTACTTGTTATATGCATCTACCGTGTTTCAGAGAGAACATATCTGTTCCAGGGAAAGTTAGGTGAGATGAGTGACATAGTAACATAGTTCATAAGGTTGTAAAAAGACTAGAGTCCATCCAGTTCAATCTATATCCCTAATGAGTCCCTACTGAGTTGATCCAGAGGAAGACAAAATCCCTCTTACTAGAAGTAAAAATTACTTCCTGACTCCAAATATGGCAGTCAGAATAAGTCCCTGGATCAACCTTCTGTCCCTATAAATCTAGTATACATAACCTGTAATGTTATTACTCTCCAAAAATGCATCTAGGCCCCTTTTGAACTCTCTTACAGAGTTCACCATAACCACCTCCTCTGGAAGAGAGTTCCACAATCTCACTGCTCTTACAGTAAAGAGTCCTTGTCTGTGCTGGTGTAGAAACCTTCTTTCCTCAAGACATAGAGGATGCCCCCTTGTTATAGATACAGTCCTGGGTATAAATAGATCATGGGAGAGATCTCTGTACGTTCTCCTGATATATTTATACATAGTTATTAGGGCTCCCCTAAGCCTTTTTTTTTCTAAACTAAATAACCCTAATTTTCCCTAATCTAAACTAAATAACCCTTTCTGGGTACTGTAGTCGTCCCATTTCCCGTATTACTCTTGTTGTCCGTCTTTGAACCCACTCCACTATATCTTTCTTGTACACTGGTGCCCAGTACTGTACACAGTATTCTATGTGTGGTCTGACTAGTGATTTGTACAGTGGTAGAATTATTTCCTTGTCGTGGGCATCTATGCCCCTATTGATGCACCCCATGATTTTATTTGCCTTGGCAGCAGCTTCCCGACACTGGTAACTACAGCTAAATTTACTGTTAACTAAGACCCCTAAGTCCTTTTCCACATCAGTCGTCCCAAGTGTTCTCCCATTTAATACATAATCCCAGCCGGATTTTTCTTCCCCATGTGCATTACCTTACATTTATCAGTGTTGAACCTCATATGCCACTTCCCAGCCCAAACCTCCAACCAATCCAGACCCATTTGTAACAGTGCACAGTCCTCTATTGTGTTGACCAATTTAGATAGTTTAATATCATCTGCAAAGATTGCTACTTTACTATTCAACCCCTCTACAAGGTCATTAATGAATATATTAAATAGAATAGGACCCAAGACTGACTCCTGTGGTACCCCACTAGTAACAGTCACCCAATCAGAATAAGTACCATTAATAACCCCCCTCTGTTTCCTATCACTGAGCCAGTTACTTACCCACTTACACACATTCTCCCCCAGCCCAATCCTTCTAATTTTTTTCACCAACCTTTTATGTGGAACCATATGAAATGCTTTGGAAAAATCAAGATATACAACATCAAGCCATTCCCCCTGGTCCAGTCTGGAGCTCACCTCCTCATAAAAGCTGATCAGGTTAGTTTGACAGGACCGATCCCTCATGAAGCCATGGTGATATGGAGTCATACATTTATTTGATTCCATATGATCGATTAGTTCTTATTCAAGCAGGATTTATTTTGTGTGTTTTATGCCTAAATGTGAATGTTGCCATTTTATTTAGTGCTGAAAATAAAAACAGGAGAAGCCCTTTTTTAAACTATATTTCTGTACCACTGTGTCGGATTGCTGTTTTTCCAGTATTCATTTTCCAGTAGCAATTTTTCCAAAATTATGAAAATGGCAGATTAGTTTTAAGACAAGACATAAAACACAATCTGAAAATTATTTGGATATGTAAAAGCATTTTAAAGTTATTACCACATACTATATGTTGACACATGCTAGATTTGAAAATTAGGGCTATATCCTGATGTCCAACATAGGCCAGTTTCTTAAAGGGGTACTCCCGAGGAAAACTTTTTTTTAAATCAACTGGTGCCAGAAAGTTAAACAGATTAGTAAATTACTTCTATTAAAAAATCTAAGTACTTCCAGTACTTATTAGCTGCTGAATACTACAGAGGAAAGGGTTTTCTTTTTAGAACACAGAGCTCTCTGCTGACATCGTGACCACAGTGCTCTCTGATGACATCTCTGTCCATTTTAGGAACTGTCCAGAGTAGGAGAAAATCCCCATAGCAAACATATGCTGCTCTGGACAGTTCCTAAAATGGACAGAGATGGCAGCAGAGAGCACTGTGGTCATGATGTCAACAGAGAGCTCTGTGTTCCAAAAATAAAACAATTTCCTCTGTAGTATACAGACCCTAAAAAGCACTGGACAGATTAAGATTTTTAAATAGAAGTAATTTGCAAATCTGTTTAACTTTCCATCACCAGTTGATAAAGAAAAACATTTTTTAATGGGAGTACCCCTTTAACCCCTTAAGGACTTTTTCCGTTTTTGCACTTTCATTTTTTCCTCCTTACCTTTTAAAAATCATAACCCTTTCAATTTTCCACCTAAAAATCCATATGATGGCTTATTTTTTGCGTCGCCAATTCTACTTTGCAGTGACATTAGTCATTTTACCCAAAAATGCACGGCGAAACGGGAAAAAAAATCATTGTGCGACAAAATCGAAAAAAAAACGCCATTTTGTAACTTTTGGGGGCTTTCGTTTCAGTGCATATTTCGGTAAAAATTACACCTTATAATTATTCTGTATGTCCATACGGTTAAAATGATACCCTACTTATATAGGTTTGATTTTGTCGCACTTCTGGAAAAAATCATAACTACATGCAGGAAAATGTATACGTTTAAAAATGTCATCTTCTGACCCCTATAACTTTTTTATTTTTCCACGTATGGGGTGGTATGAGGACTCATTTTTTGCGCCGTGATCTGAAGTTTTTATCGGTATGATTTTTGTTTTGATCGGACTTTTTGATCACTTTTTATTCATTTTTTAATGGTATAAAAAGTGACCAAAATACGCTTTTTTGGACTTTGGAATTTTTTTGCGCGTACGCCATTGACTGTACGGCCTAATTAATGATATATTTTTATAGTTCGGACATTTACGCACGCGGCGATACCACATATGTTTATTTTTATTTTTTTTACACTGTTTTATTTTTTTATGGGAAAAGGGGGGTGATTCAAACTTTTATTAGGGAAGGGGTTAAATGACCTTTATTAACACTTTTTTTTACATTTTTTTTGCAGTGTTATAGGTCACATAGGGACCTATAACACTGCACACACTGATCTCCTATGCTGATCACTGGCGTGCATTAACACGCCTGTGATCAGCATTATCGGCGCTTGACTGCTCCTGCCTGGATCTCAGGCACGGAGCAGTCATTCGTCGATCGGACACCGGGGAGGCAGGTAAGAGCCCTCCCGGTGTCCGATCAGCTGTTCGGGACGCCGCGATTTCACCACGGCGGTCCCGAACAGCCCGACTGAGCAGCCGGGTCACTTTCACTTTAGAAGTGGCGGTCAGCTTTGACCGCCGCTTCTAAAGGGTTAATACCGCACATCGCCGCGATCGGCGATGTGTGGTATTAGCCGCGGGTCCCGGCCGTTGATTAGCGCTGGGACTGACGCGATATGATGCGGGATCGCGGCGCGATCCCGCTTCATATCGCGGGAGCCGGCGCAGGACGTAAATATACGTCCTGCGTCGTTAAGGGGTTAAAGGGCTTTCCACCAAAAGGTGACTTTAGTACTTACCAGCCAGACACTAATAGACTGTTATGCTTAGGAAGGATTCTAAATAGCTATGTTGTAAGCACACAATAATGCTGCTGCCTTCTTTTGTAAAATGGCTTTTTCCTGTTGGAGTTGCCTCCCTTTGACTACAAGTCCCAGAATGCCTTGTTTGTAAGTGTGAGGTCACTTTTGCTCCTCCCACACAACATCCACCCCACCCATTGAAGCGCAACTGAGGTGATTCCATGCAGCCCTGTAGAGAATGATCTCCTTCTCACCCAGCGGTTGCTCCACCCATTGAAGCTCAGGCAGGCTCCCTTTGAACACATGACTAGTGATGTAATGTCTTGGGCTGCACTGCAACCTGGGAAAACCTGAGACACCACTCATTTTGTATGCTGTAAATATATGCTATAAACTGCCATAAACATCAGGGCAATGATCACATGAGAATTGTGTGACCAGCCATCAAACATAGGTATAGACACTATATTATGAACTACGCTTACTTTACAGCCTCTGTAGCACAGTCAAACAAAAAAAATGGAATACCCCTTTAATGCATACTCTAGCAATGTTAATATATGTCATTCTTATTTCATATAATTGTGTTGTATTCATACTTTTCATACATGAAACCAGGTATTCCATAAATAAAGTTCTTAGTCATTCGAATCATTTGTAAAATAGTGGATTTATTGCATGTACTGTTCACAAGGAACAGATTCCACAAGGAATCCAAATTCTTCATTCAGTCAGCAGAATACAAGAGCAGATAGATGGCCACAATTTGCATCAGCACATTGCACATAGATTGGAAGATTCACTTGATCTGATCACATGGATGATGCAAATGGTTCATAATTAAGTAAAGTTTTTACTACATATTCATAAAATATTAAAAGGTTTATAAATCATTTGTCATTTGTTAGATTATTTCTGGATCCCCAGTGTTTCATTTCAGTCATGTAGTTTAAAACACTGCAGAGCAGGTTTTCTCACATGTCTAAAAATGACCAAACATTTTGTCAGAAGCACTAGAATAATATCAAAATGGCTTGAATTGCAGTAATACATTGGGTTCAGAAATGTGTACAGTTTTGAATGATATGAATTATAACATTTGCCATCGCTGATTTCATTTAGCCCGTTAAGGAAACAGCCCATTTTAGTCTTGAGGACGCTTATTTTCATTATTACAGTTCTTTTTTTTTTACTTTTAAGAGAAATTACTCTTTTATTTTTTTGTCTACAGACCCATATGAGGGCTTATTTTTGGGCAAACAAATATGGACTTTGTCTTTCATTTTACCATAAAATGTTTGGAGCAACAAAAATAATATTAATGTCGGGGTAAATCTAAAAGAGACACTTACACCCCTCTTAATCCTACCCCTAAAATGTAACCTTTATCATTATCTTTAACCCCTTAAGGATTGAGCCCTTTTTGCAGAGCAATTTTTTAATTGGTAACCCCATTTCTCTCCAGTAAGGAAATATCTCATATGTGGAAGTAAAGTGCTCCTTCGGTGCACTACAATGCTCAGAAGGGATGGAGCGACAATGGAATTTTGGAGAGTGAATTTGGCTAAAATGGTTTTTGGGGGGCATGTTGCATTCAGGAAGCCCCTATACTGCCAGAACAGCAAAAAAAAACAAAAAAAAAAAACACAAGGCATACTATTTTGGAAACTACACCCCTCAAGGGGTGCAGTGAGCCTTAACACCACACAGGTGTTTGACAACTTTTCGGATGTGTCGGATGTGTAAATGAAAATTATAATTTTTTCACTAAAATGCAGTTTTTTCTCCCCAAATTTCACATTTTTACAAGGGGGTAGTTGGGGAAATGCCCCCCAAAATTTATAACCCCATTTCTTCTGAGTATGGACAATTTAATAAGGAGTGCAGTGAGCATTTACACCCTACTGGCATTTGACAGATCTTTGGAACAGTGGGCTGTGCAAATGAAAAATTTTTCATTTTTACGGACCACTATTCCAACAATCTGTCAGACACCTGTGGGGTGTAAATGCTCACTGCACCCCTTATTTCATTCCATGAGGGGTGTAGTTTCCAAAAGGGGGTCACATGTGGGGGGGAGGTCCATTGTTCTGGCACTATGTGGGCTTTGTAAACATACACGGCCTTCAATTACGGACAAATTTTCTCTCCAAAAGCCCAATTGCGTTCCTTCTCTTCTGAGCATTGTAGTTCATCCACAGAGCACATGGTGTGTGTTCTTATTCAGAAGAAATGGGGTTGCACATTTTGGGGGGCTTTTTTTCCTATTTTATCTTGTGAAAATGAAAAATTTAGGGTAACACCAGAATATTAGTAAAAAAAAATAAAAAATAATTTTCCCATCCAAATTTTACAAAAATTTGTCAAACACCTTTAGGGTGTTAAGGCTCATGTTTGGTGTGTAGTTTCCAAAATGGGGTCACATGTGGGTATTTCTTTTTTTGCGTTCATGTCAGAACCACAGTAAAATCAGCCACCCCTGTGATAATCACCAATTTAGGTTTCAAATGTAAGTGTGCTCTCGCTCCTGAGCCTTGTTGTGCATCTGCAGAGCATTTTATGCCCACATATGGGGTATTTCCGTACTCAGGAGAAATTGCGTTACAAATTTTGGGGATCTTTTTTTCCTTTTACCTCTTGTGAAAATAAAAAAGTATGGGGCAAAACCAGCATGTTAGTGTAAGTTTTTTTTATTTTTTTTACACTAACATGCTCATATAGACCCAAACTTTTCCTTTTCCTAAGGGGTAAATGGAGGAAAAGCCCCCCCAAAATTTTTAACGCAATTGCTCCCGAGTACAGAAATACCCCATATGTGGCCCTAAACTGTTTCCCTCGAAATATGACAGGGCTCCGAAGTGAGAGAGTGCCATGCGCATTTGAGGACTATATTAGGGATTGCATAGGGATGGATATAGGGGTATTCTATGCCAGTGATACCCAATCAGGGTGCCTCCAGCTGTTGCTAAATTCCAAGCATGCCTGGACAGTCAATGGCTGTCCGGAAATTCTGCGAGTTGTTGTTTTGCAACAGCTGGAGGCTCCGTTTTGGAAACACTGCCATACGATACGTTTTTCATTTTTATTGGGGGGGGGGGGGGACAGTGTAAGGGGGTGTATATGCTGTGTTTTACCCTTTATTATGTGTTGGTGTAGTGTAGCGTAGTGTTTTTAGGGTACTTTCACACTGGCGGGGGTTTACAATGAGTTTTCCTCTAGTAGTTTGAGCTGTGGCGGAAAATTTGCTGCATCTCAAACTTGAAGCAGGAAACTCACTGTAAACCTGCCCTTGTGTAAATTCACATGGGGGAGGGGGGTGGCAAACCTCCAGCTGTTTCAAAGCTACAACTCTCAGCATGCAATGAAAGACCGTGCATGCTAGAAGTTGTACTTTTGCAACAGCTGGAGGCGCAATGGTTGGAAAACCTTCAGTTAGGTTGTGTTATCTAACTCAGTATTTTCCAACCAGTGTGCCTCCAGCTGTTGAAAAACTATAACTCCCAGGATGTACTGATAGCTGAAGGACATGCTGGGAGATGTAGTTATGCAACAGCTGGAGGTACGCAACTACAACTCCCAGCATGGCGAGACAGCCGCTTGCTGTTCATGCATGCAGGGAGTTATAGTTTTGCAAGATTTAGAGGACCACGGTTTAGAAACCACCGCACAGTGATCTCCAAACTGTGGCCCTCCAGATGTTGCAAAACTACAAATCCCAGCATGCCTAGACAGAAAACTGCTGTGTGGGCATGCTGGGAGTTGTAGTTTTGCAGGATCTAGAGGGTCACAATTTAGAGACCACTGCACAGTGATCTCCAAACTGTAGCCCTCCAGCTGTTGCAAAACTGCAAATCCTAGCATGCCCAAACAGAAAACAGCTGTCTGGGCATGCTGGGAGTCGTAGTTTTGCAACATCTGGAGGGCTACAGTTTAGAGACCACTGTATAGTGGTAGATTTTAAACAATTTTAAACAACAGGATGTTTGTTTACTTTTGAAAGGGAATAATGAAAGTTACATTTTAGGGGTAGTATTAAAGGGGTACTACGCACCCCTAGACATCTTATCCCCTATCCAAAGGATAGGGGATAAGATGTCAGATCGCCAGGGTCCCGCTGCTGGTGACCCCCGGGATCTTGGCTGCTTCACCCACCTGTACGGCTTCCACCTCACACCGGCAACGCTGGAGGCTTCGGATCCCTACCACAATGGCGGACGAGCGTGATGTCATGACTCCGCCCCGTGTGACGACACGCCCCGCCCCCTAAATGCAAGTATATGGGTGGTCTGTCACGCCCCCTCCCATAGATTTGCATTGAGGGGGCGGGGCGTGATGTCTCACGGGGCGGAGTCGTGTCGTCATGCTCGTCCACCATTGTGGTCGGGATCCAAAGCCTCCAGCGTTGCCGCTGTGAGGTGGAAGCTGTACAGGTGGGTACAGCAGCCGAGATCCTGGGGGTCCCCAGCAGCGGGACCCCGGCGATCTGATATCCCCTATCCTTTGGATAGGGGATAAGATGTCTAGGGGTGCGAAGTACCCCTTTAAGAGGAGTGTTTGTAATACCGGGTTTTGTCCCTGGGTTCTTTCATGTTGTTATATTCAGTGATCTAGAAAGTTAAAGAGGTACTCTGGTGGGAAAAAAAAATAATTAATCAACTGGTGCCAGAAAGTTTAACAGATTTGTAAATAACTTCTATTAAAAAATCTTAATCCTTCCAGTACTTTTTAGCTGCTGAATACTACAGAGGAAATGATTCTACCTGTCATAAAAATGTAAGAATTTGAGAACTTGTTTTAATTTCTAGCCTCAGTTATGTTCCCTTTCATATATATCAGCTGTATAGATTTAGTAAAATCTGTCATGTAAAAAAAAAAAAATGTCTTTATGGGCTCAGGCTTGCTCAAAAAAAAATTATTCTCACCGATTCCATCTCTTTGCTGTCTGCAGGTTGCTGATCAATGCTTGTTTTCAGATTTACATGCAGGAAATTCCCAGACAGAAAATTAATGGCTAATAATTTTTCTAGTTTTAACCCATTCCAACATCCTCATGTATGTTCAGTAAGTACACATGGAGAAAGCTCATTTGAACCTTATCCATGGCCGACTGTACAATATAGCCTGTAGCTACAATGATAGATCTCCGGTCACATGGAATCAACATTTACCCTGCTAAAAATAATTCAGTGCTGAAAAATAACACCTCCCTCCCCAAGGGTTTTATTTTTCTTCGTGTTTCATAGTTTATTTTATGGTAAAATGAAGATTTTAATAAAAAAACAAAAAAGTAATATTGGGCCTTTAAAAATCAACATGAATAGATAGGAACAACTTTTTAAAATTCCACATTATTCACAGGATCTTATACATTCTTCAATACATTTCTATATCTCTTACACACACCTGTTTTTCATCTTGTTTGGTTTCTGACTCATTCTGACATCACGTGCTCAGAAAGGGGCGTGTCTGAGGCAAGTCGGCCCTCATTCACCATGAATTCACTTCCTCCCTGAGTCTGCTGTGCTGTACTGGGTCTCCTTATCCATTCACTGCAGGCTGCTCTGATTTCACACATTTGGTGTCATTGTTCAAACAAAGAGAAGATTAATTTGGCAATCAAATTTGCTCACTCTTAGAACAGTTTTTGGTGTCCCAACCAAACATTTTCTTCCTAAAAACACAACTGAGACACCAATTTATTAAGAGAATCATATTGTTATTTCCATTAAACTGGAAATCTAAAGATTCTCCAACACTTGGCAGGATAAAGTACATCCATAATATAGTTTTGTACATTTGGCACACGGGGAGACTAAGGCTTCGCACGTTAGGGAACCAGGAGAGAATATTGGGAGAAAAAATACTGTAAGTACCGTCTTTTTCTCTCGCTTCCTGTTAAAAAAAAACAATGGCACCCGGCTGACCCCAAAATAGTAACTGGGATCTGTCGCGACTCGTTGTTGCCTGTTGTGCCCTATTACATTAAAGTAAAAAAAAGAGCCTAACGGACATATTCCTATGGGGCACAACGGCAGCGTGAAAGGGTCCTAAGACATGCTTGAAATTTCTGTAAGTTTGGCTGTTTACACACCTTACTTGCTGAATAGTAAAGTTGCAGAACATCTTAACTATGTCTTTCAGATCAAAACTAAATATAGAGTTGTGACACAGGAGGTTAATGGTCTTATAAAATAGAGAATCAGAAGGAACCTTACATAATCCAATAGACATTGGTGGCATTTATTTAATACATCTTCTTTGTAGATGATATGTTTCTATTTTTAGATTTTTGTAGAAACTCACATGATAGGCAAATTATGAACTTTTAAATAATATGACATATGTTGCACTTTTACAGAAGTAGCTTTAGCAAATAAATATGTTCAAAAGATCTTAACCTTGTAAACCTATAATTGATTATTTTCAATATTGCTGACTGCTTTTATTTATGTTAATGTTCTGTTAACTTGTTCTAATACTATAAGGATTAAATATGAAGATACATAAAATCTTGCAGTTTAGACAGAAGTAGAACGACTTCAAGGCTACCTTAGTATTACATTGCACTAATGTTTCAGAAATTCACAATAATATTATCTTGAATAGAAAGTAATTCTATTATTGGATATTAATGCCCTTCACAAAAGCTGAGCATTTAGTGGAAATGTTTGCCAATCCATAATTGTTTCCACTAAATGAATATCTTATGTTTCCGCCTTTTACTGACACAAACCTTGACATAGTTGCTTTATTTCAATGTGATGGGGAAATGGAAACTTGTTTTAGATTAGAAAGGAAACTGTACCCATAAATACAAGTAATCAGCATTCATCAGCTTTCCTTTAAATACATTTTTTTTCAAGTCCTATTCCTTAAAAGGGCTTCATAAGAATAGTTACAGGATATTTTGTATAGAATCTATTCACAGCACATGAAATCTTTTATCATCCAGTATGTCAGGCAAAAATATGGTTTCATTACATTTTTAGACCTCTTTCTAAAATATTACTTTTATTAGATTAATAAAAATGAAACAATGAATATAAGCAATGATAACACAAGAACTTCTAAGTGTTACATCTATATATTTTACCAGATCTTATCCTTATGACAAGAGTTGAGTAAACTTTAAAAAAGTTGGGCTTGACAGGCTTTCCGAACTTTTAGAAAAGGTTTGGTGCACGGTGAACAGGTTCGCTGGGAATCGGCAATGCAATAAGCAATAAAGGGGAACTCCAGTGGAAAACAATTGTATTTAAATCAACTTCTATTGAAAAATCTTAATCCTTCCACTACTTATCAGATGCTGTATACTCCAGAGGAAATTCTTTTCTTTTTTAATTTCTTTTCTGTCTGACCACAGTGCTCTCCACTGACACCTCTGTCCATTCGGGAACTGTCCACAGCTGTATAGGTTTGCTATGGGGATTTGCTCCTACTCTGGACAGTTCCTGACATGGACAGAGGTGTCAGCAGAGAGCACTGTGGTCAGACAGAAAATAAATTCCAATGTAGTATACAGCAGCTGATAAGTACTTAAAGAATTAAGATTTTTATATAGAAGTCATTTACTAATCTGTTAAACTTTCTGGCACCAGTTGATTTAAAATTTTTAAAAAAATCCACCGGAATACCTCTTTAAATGGGCATTGTCAGATAAAAAAAACTTTTCATATGTTGTACGTTTTGGCAAAATGTTAACCTTTCTAATATACTTCATAAGAAAATGTTATTTCCTTTTATAAAAATCATGGCTTAGATAATCATGGCTTTGATAATCATGGCTTTGTCCAAACTGAAGCGCAGGCATGGACAAAGTCCAGTAAGTGAGGGTGGGTTAGCACTCCTCTGTGCTCTCTCCTGTCTGAAAGTACTCCTCTGTGCTCTCTCCTGACCTATCAGAGAAGAGTGAGCACAGAGGATTGCTAATATTGGGCGCGAATATTCGCATTTCAAATTTTTATTGCGAATAAAATCGCAAATTCACTAATATTGTGAATATATTCACTATATATTCGAAATTACGAATATTCACTTTTTTCCACATATGGGCATATTCGCATATGTGGATATTCGCATATGCGCATATTCGCATATGTGAATATTCACATTTTCCTTCTTTTCACTTGTGGGCCAATTAGAATGATGCACATACACTTGTCAGAGGTTGTCAACAACATCCCTAGCAACCAATAGTAAAGTTGCCCACCCCGCACTGTTTTGTTCCTCGAATACGCGAATATTCAAATATTCACATATGCGAAAATATGCAAAATATGCAAAATTTGTAAATATAGGACAAATATTCATCTATATATTCACGAAATTTTGCTAATTCGAATATGGGCAATCCCGCTCATCACTAGTGCTAGCCCATCCTCACTTTTTGGACTTTGTCCATGCTTCTGCTTCAGCTTGTGCAAAGCCATGATTTTATTAGCCATGATTCTCCACCTCAACATATCCATCATGATGTCTTACAGTATCAGCACCACTCCTACCACTACCAGTCCCACGAGTGCTATGCTCAGCTACTGCTTTTACCTCCACCACCTCTGAAACACACTCCAAGGTTGACTATCCTTACACAACTCTTCCTCATAGCTAATGCTATTCCAATGCTTAGCACTAGGAGGGGAAGCAAAGAAAGTGATAATGGAACAGACCTTCTAGGATGGACATTTCTACTACACTATGTAACTGTACACGATGAGGAATCCACTGACACCTGGCTCAATGTTACATCTTCAGACTCTTCCCCCTCCTGAGATAACCTAGAACGAGCCAACCAGTCCATAAGGTCTGTATTATCGTCCAAAACCACACAACCCCTGGACAGTAACAACTTTTTCTTCACAATGCTGCTGCTACTACTACCACCAGGCACCGGGCTGCTGCTGAGACCAATACTGTGGGCCAATTGGTGGTGCCCACAAAGCTGCTACTGCCACCAGCATGCTTACTGACAGAGAACATGGCAGGGTTTCTTTTTTCCTCTACCCCTTTTTCTTCCAACCATTCCTTTAAAGGAGAAGTCCCACATAGGAAAATGTATGCTCTATCCAAAGGGCAGGGGATAAGTGTTTTATCGGGGGGAGCTCCTGCATGACGCTCTGACTTTCCTTGCACACAGAGCGGGGGTCCTCATGTGCCCTCCATTCATCTCTATGGGAATACTGGAGATACACAAGCGCTGTCTCCGGCTCCCCAATGGAGATAATAGAGGGTGCATGCTGACTCCAGCTCCATATGCAAGGAGAGCCAGAGCGCCGTACAGGATTTGAAAAAAAAAAAAAAACTGAAATATTTATTTTTATTTATACCTATTTTTGGCTTAGTAGTGGAAGTCATCTGATAGACAGTTACTTTGCCAGGGCTTAGCATTAGCTTTTAAAATGTCTAGTGCTAAATCCTCATTATTACCCTGGTAACTACCAGCACCAGGGGTACCAGAAAAAGCTGGATATCATAAGGCCAGGAGCATTATAAAAAAGATGCTCTGGGACTGGGCAATAGAAGGTTGGTATTATTAAGCTGGCAATGGTCAAAATTAATGCCCTTGCCACTTTGGTAATGTTAGGCTATTACTGGTGAGTTTCGTACCTGGCTGGCTATGGAATATAAAGGGGGCCCCACTTTTTTTTAAATGTACTTTATTTTTTTAATAAAAATGTGTGGGTTCCCTCCTATTTTTTGTAACCCAGCTAGATACAAACCAAGCAGTGGCAGTCTGATAGCATCAGGGTGGCAAGGGGCATTTACTTTAGACTTCCTTAGCTTAATACTACCAGCCTGCTACTGCCTCGATTTTGGACCATCATTTTTCATACTCCAGGTCTCTTACCATTGCGCTCTTCCCAGTACCTCGTGCCACCAGCTAGTGCTGGAGTAATATTACATAGATTAGCATTACCCATTTTATGGGCTATCGCTTACCTTTAGCTCGGTAATCTATGTGTCTATCCTACAGCTTCCACTACTAGGTCAAAACTAAGTTAAAAAAAAAACACTTACCCACACACATGGTTATAAAAAAACTGTACTAAAATAAAAATGGCAAAGCTTTTTATTGAGAAAAAAAAAGAATCTTTGTTTTTGTCTTCTTGTCCTAAAGTAATGCTGATCGCCTTCCTGTAAATGAAAGAAGAAATACCTCTCCAGTCTTCTGTCTACAGGAGCAGAAA
Source organism: Hyla sarda (assembly GCF_029499605.1). Lineage (NCBI taxonomy): Eukaryota > Metazoa > Chordata > Amphibia > Anura > Hylidae > Hyla > Hyla sarda. The sequence continues at coordinate 115,003,879 of NC_079189.1, read as the reverse complement.
TTTTTTGGTGCACATTCAGAAAAGCTTTCTTTTTTCCTCCAGGAATGTATAGTTATGAGTTAAAAAAAAAAATGTAACATAAACATTAAAAAGTAAAATGATCTGCATGACAGTAAACCATATCCTAAATCAAAAGAAGGACGGAAGAAACAAAACTAAAGTGGCACACAGTGCAAACATATTTTTGTCGTGTGCATTGCGCCACATGGGAAATGTTCTAATAGTCTTCCTGCTGACAACAAGCATGATAATGTAGAACTGTGCATCACTTAACTATGTCTAATTGGACATAGATAAATTGAAAAAAAAATAAGTATCTATGCATATATCAACCTGTACAAACACACGAGCATCATTATTTCTAAAAACGTCTTTGAATATTCCTATTTAATACTAAGAACAGTAGGAGTTGTAAAATTAAAATTTTATTTTACTAGAATTCATTTTCTTCTTCTAATCATGAACATACAAAAAGCACATGTGAACTATAAAACAAACCTGATCTATAATTTAGATGTCAAATGATGTGATACTAACAATTTTTCACAAATCAGGAAGATACATATTTATTTCTGACAGTGTCTAGGAGAGACCAATTAACATATCTGTAATGCCAATATGAAAAATAATTAGGCGACATATACATATGCATACCAGTATTACCTTATACTCCCATATACTGTGCATTAATCTATTTAACTAAAATCTATAAAAAACATTTTAAAGTGAAAACGTAGAGTAGCAGGGCTTCCATATCTAAGCTTCATACAGACAAATAATCAGGGGCCTTCTCCCCCCAAATTATATGAGATCAATTTTATCATGCCCTTTCTTGCACAATGGTCCCAATTGACCAATTACTCCAGCCCCTGTATCTTGAGTCATCACACACGGAGCAAATTTAGTTCCGTGCAGTCATGACTCGGGGAGCCACAGGAGAGATTTCGGGAACCCCGTGATCAGATATCTTATCCCCTATCCTTTGGTTAGGGGATAAGATGTCTAGGGCAGAGTACCCCTTTAATTGTACGTCCTGATGCGCTGGTACTTCGCACACCAGGACGTACAATTACGTCCTGTACATGAATATGGCATGAACATGGCATGGCATGTCCTGGCTGCTATCAGCAGCTGGGGACCCACTGGCAATTGTGTTGATGTCTGCCATTAACTTTTCAGATGCAGTGATCAATACATCAATGCATCTGCGGCAGCGTAATGGCTGATCTGATCGCCCCCTGGCATGGCTGCAGGGTTCATATCAGCCAAGATGGCTCTGATTTGCCTTCCAGTAGACCATAGCAGAAGATTGCAGATAATACTGAACAGTGCTATGCCTATGCATAGCACTGAACAGTATTAGCAATTTAAAGGGGTACTCCAGTGGACACTTTTATTTTTACTTTTTTAATCAACTGGTGCCATAAAGTTAAACAGATTTGTAAATTACTTATATTAAAAAAATCGTACTGCTTCCAGTACTTATTAACTGCTGAATACTACAGAGGAAATTATTTTCTTTTTGGAACACAGTGCTCTCTGCTAACATAACGAGCACAGTGCTCTCTGCTAACATATCTGTCCATTTTAGGAACTTTCCAGAGCAGCATATGTTTGCTATGGGGATTTTCTCATACTCTGGACAGTTCTTAAAATGGACAGAGATGTCAGCAGAGAGCACTGTGCTTGTGATGTCAGCAGAGAGCTCTGTGTTCCAAAAATAAAAGAATTTCCTCTGTAGTATTAAGCAGCTAATAAGTACTGGAAGGATTAAGATTTTTTATAGAAGTAATTTACTTTCTACACAGTGTGCATCCATAGGGGAGCACATTTATAGTAAAGCAGCAGTACAATCACACATCAAACCAGACCCATCCAGCGCTAGTGATCTTTTTTATTCTCTAATTTACAAATCTGTTTAACTTTCTGGCACCAGTTGATTTAAAGAAAAAGTTTTCCACCAAAGTACCCTTTAATGATTGCTACAGATAGTCCCTTATGGGGACATAATGAGTTAAAAAGAAAAGTTAAACAAAAAAAAGTAAAAACAAAAATGTGAAATAGCCCTTTCCCCAATAAAAATTTAAAATCACCCTTTTTCCTAATTTTCCTAAAATAAGTGTAAAAATTCTAATTATTAAACATCTTTGGAATTGCCATGTGCGTAAATGTCTGATCTATCAAAATAATGTTAATAATCCCGTATGGTGATCACGTATATTCATATATAGTCAAAAATAGTACTTAACCGGTTGCTGTCAAAGGACGAGCCGGCTCGTCCTGAGACGGCAACCGTTGTATGGCACGGGCTCCCGACTCGAGCCCGCATCATACCGGCCGGTCCTCAGCTGATTCTTGTAGCTGGGGGCTGCATTAATAGCCGACATGTGGCGATTGCTGCAGCCGGCTATTAACCCTTTAGATCGCCACTGTCAAAGTTGACATCGGCGTCTAAAGGGACATTTAAACCATCCTTGTTGGTCAAGTGGGGTGGATCGCCCCTCTGCAGCGCGATCGCAGGGCGGGGGGGGGGGGCATCCACTGCTGAGGTAGCCTGAGGGCTTACCTCTACTTCCGTACTGGCTGCAGAACCAGGCTTTATCAATTGAGCGCAGAACACACAAATCTATGGGTTCTATGAAAGCACATTGATGTGTTTGAGGAATCCAGTGATTCATCCGAAAAGTCCCCTAAGGGGACTAAAAGTGTAAAAAAAAAGTTAAATAAAAAGTAAAAAAAACACCCATTGACCCCTTCTTATTAAAAATCACCCACCTTTTCCCAAATTCCATATAAAAAATAAGTAGCCATAAAAAATAAACATATGTGGTATCGCCACGTGCATAAATGTCCGAACTATAAAAATATATCATTAAATAAACTGCAATGGCGAACACGCAAAAAAATTCCAAAGTCCAAAATAGCGTATTTTTGGTCACTTTTTATATCATGAAAATTAATAAAAAGTGATCAAAAAGTCAGATCAATACAAAAATTGTACAGCTAAAAACTTCAGATCATGGCGCAAAAAAATTAGCCCTCATACTGCCCAGTATATGGAAAAATAAAAAAGTTATAGGAGTCAGAAGATGACAATTTTAAACATAAAAATTTTCCTACATGTAGTTGGGATTTTTTCCAGAAGTAAGACAAAATCAAACCCATATAAGTAGGGTATCATTTTAATCGTATGCACCTACAGAATAAAGTGAAGATGTCATGTTTACCGAAAAATGTACTGCATAGAAACTGAAGTCCCCAAAAATTCCAAAATTGAGTTTTTTGGGGGTTTTGCCATAGATTTTTGGTTAAAATGACTGATGTCATTACAATGAAGAATGTGTGGTGTGAAAAATAATCATATGGATTTTTAGGTGCAAAATTGAAAGGGTTATGATTTTAAAAAGGTAAGGAGGAAAGAAAACTAAAGTGCAAAAATGGAACCTTAAGAAGTTAAAAAAGACTACAGGTCATGATGCAAAAAATAAACCCTCATACAGCCCCGCATACAGAACAATGATAAAGTTATAGGTGGTAAAAATAGGGCAATTTTAAAGTTTGAGATTTATTTAAAAGCAGTACAATAATAGAAAAGTATGTAAACACAGGTATAATTGTAATCGTGTTGACCCACAGAATAAAGAAAACATGTAATTTTTACTATAAAGTGTACATTGTGAAAACAAAACCCTCCAAAATTAGCAAAATTGCAGTTTTCATTCAAATTTCCTCACACAAATAATATTTTTTTGGGGTTCACCATACATGTTATGGTAAAATAAAAGGTGTCATTACAAAGTACAGTTGGTCACGCAAAAAACAAGCCCTCATATGCGTCAGTGGATGGAAATATAAAAGGGTTATGGATTTTAGAAGGCGAGGATGAAAAAGAGAAAACGCAAACATAAAATTGTCCTTGTCCTTAAAGGGGTACTCCACCCCTAGACATCAAAGGATAGTGGATAAGATGTCTGTTCCAAAGTATACAGCAGCTGGAACCCCCGCGATCTCTGTGCAGCCCCTGGCGTTCGTTTAGAACGCTGAGTGTGGGCGGCAGGGGTCATGTCGTCATGACCACACCCCTCGTGATGTCACACCACGCCCCCTCCCATAGTCTTGCATTGAGGGGGCGTGGTGTAACATCACGAGGGGGCTGGCTGTTATGTCACGACTCCCTTTAAGGCCAAAATGAGTTTGGTCCTTAAGGGGTTAAGTAATTTCTGTACTGTGGTGGGCTCAACACAACATCTAGCACTCTCTGAAATCCCTCTAAGGTCCCTTTAATTGATAAATTGATGTATAAGTTTATATGTGCTGAAACATTTACCATTTAGCATTCCAGCATTGGGGTCTGTCATTGTTTACATATAAATATAAAAAAAGAAAAAAAAATCTTTAGTAGGGTAAGTGCTTTTTTACCCTTTTATTAGATTTTTTTTCAGTGGTTTAAAGCGTTAAAAAAAAAAAAAAAAAAAAAAAAACTGTTATACTGTATGTCACTCAGTACCTAATCCTGATCACGTACATGGAATTTTTATGTCTCTACCACCCCTATTTACAGGCGTATGACATGCACTTTTAAAAGTACGATTATAGACAAAAACCCTGCCTGCATGTTATACACCGATAAATCCGCTGGTCACTGATTGAAAGTGGCCGCAGCCCTGGCTGCTTGTTAAAAGATCAGAAGCCTGGCCGTTTCCACTTTAAAACAGGGACCAGCGGCGGCACCTATCATTGTCCTCTCCCCTTTTCCCTGGCTTTTCTCCCCTGCTTTTTTTTTATTTAACCTCACCTGGCCACGTTCTGCCAGGTTCAGACTGTGGGGCTTCAAGGGCTGCATGGCCAGTAAAGCATTGAAAGTATGACGAGTGACTATCCCTGCTGGCTTTTCTGCGAGGGGAGGACAATCATAACGCACAGATAAGCTGGGGAGGGGGGTGAGGAGGCACAGGAGGGGATCACAGAGGCACAGGGGGATCACTAAGGGTAAATGAGGCATAAGGGGATCACTAAAGGGAAATGAGGCACAGGGAGATCACTAAGGGGAAATTAAGCACAGGGGGATCACTTAGGGGAAATGATGCACAGGGGGATCAATAAGGGGAAATTAAACACAGGGGGATCACTTAGGAGAAATGAGGCACAGGGGGATCACTAAGGGGAAATTAGGCACAGGGGGATCACTAAGGGCAAATGAAGCACAGGGGGTCACTAAGGGAAATGATGCATGGGGGATCACTAAGGGGAAATGAAGCACAGGGGGGTCACTAAGGGGAAATGAGGCACAGGGGGATCACAAATCACAGGGGCAAATGAGGCACCGAGGGATCATAAATCATAGTGGCAAATGAGGCACAGGGGGATCACAAATCACAGGGGAAATGAGGCACGGGGTAAATGATGAGCCACAGGGGGGATGGGGGACGTGTTGTAGCACAGGGGCGGATAAAGGGGGAGGAATGATGTGGCAAAAGGGGGGGGACTGAGGAGCAGGAGAATAATGTAGCAAATGGGGGGAACGATGTGGCATTACGTTCAGAGCTTCAAAGTAATTTATTTTACATTAATTTTTTTATTAAAATTTCCCTGTTGAAATGAGGGTGTGTGTTATACACCAGTGTGTATTATACGCCGATAAATATGATAACTAAAAGATAGCATATTAAATCTGCCGAAGATACAGTGGTAGGACCGCAGGGCACTGCGCTGTCACCATTGACGGCTATGCAGTACTCGTGGAATTCCACGCAAAGAATGCACATGTTCTGCCGCTGAAATTCCGCAGTGTGAATGGGTCTCGCGGAAGACCCAATCACACTAATGTCACAGATCACTGCACGGAATTCTGTGTGATTTCCGCCGTGTGAGCATACCTTTACTCTTTCACTGCTCTTGGAGTGTGCCTGGCAGCCCTGCTCTGTAACCCTTTCATCTCTGATTTTATGCTGTACACAGACACAAACACAGACAGACACACACACACAGACACTGTAGTTTAAAGGTTTAGTGCTAAAAGTACAGTAGTTATTTATGCATACATTTCTGTATGTTTTATATCTACCTATGTCATTCATGTGTGTCATCCTTTGGCAGTCATGAAATGCTGGGACTTGTAGTTTTGGAATAGTTGGAGGTACAATGTTTGGATAACTCTTCTTTTACAGCGTTTTTTGCAGTGTTGCCTTCAGCTGTGTGCCTACAGCTATTGCAAAACTACAACTCTTAGTATGCCTATACATCCTGTGCTGCACATTGAGGCACATGATTGGTAAAACTGTGTGTTACAGCAGTGTTGCTGCAAGCTGTTGTAACATCTGCGCTCCGGCCAGATACGTTGGCCGTGAGCACTCTCTTGTCATGCCCCTGCTGCCATTACTCACCTCCCTCGTTCTCCTGTCCTCACAGCCCCGGCGATCGTGCCCCGACTCCTAGGGTGCGTGCGTGCTGTAGCTCTAAAATTTTAAAGGCCAGTACTCATTTAATTAAGTGTCTACACCTGCACCTTGTCTTTAAGTATCTGCTCTTCCCTTTGTTCCTGGCCGGATCTTTGTTGCCTTATGCCCTAGTGAAAGCATACTCTGTTCCTGATATCGTGTTCCTATTCCTTGTTCCGTTACCTGATCCTGTACCTGTGCCGCCTGCCCTGACCTACTGCTAAGGATAAACAGGATATCCGGGTCCCAATAGAAATCGATAAAATTCAAATTTATTAGAGTTTCTTTAAAATAAGAGTAGGTGAAACAGACAAAATAAAGGCACTAAAAACACAAACGAAACTCAGACGCGTTTCGACTTAATATTAAGTCTTAGTCATGGCAAGTTGTGGACATACACCAGCAGGTATATATATCCGAGAAAGCAACACACGTGAGATGACATCACATGCCAACACGCACCCTACTTCCACCTGGGATATGTAAAACAAGGAGAAACACACCTGAAGTATAATGCCCCCATACCTCTGCTCACAGTACTAAATACAAATTCTAATCTCAATTAAAGTACCAAACATATACAGAAACAAGATAATATAGAAAATGAATATCATATATAATCGATATAAACGAGTGAGCAAGATATTATGTTGAGCATATTTCCCAGGCGGCATACCATCAAAGAACATGGATAACCACGGCGTGTCACCAGAACAAACTAATATATAGTTAAATATAACAAAAATATTTTTTTCTAATAAAACTATAATACAGAAAAGCAAATTCTAAGTAAATATATGAAAAATCATGTCTGTGATTAAGACCTGATGGGTACCGTGTTTCAAGATTTAATATCCAAAAAGCTTCCCGATTGAATACCTGTTGGCCCCAATCTCCTCCCCTCCGAGGTGGACGAACCTTTTCTATTCCCAATACTTGACATTTGGGTATATTGCCAGAGTGTCTTTCTACTACATGTCTAGTAAAGCCTGATAGGGATCTGTTCATACTTCTTTCTGTGTTTGGTATGTACATATGTTCTTGGATCTTAGATTTTAATTTTCTGGTTGTGCAACCTATGTACTGTAGGTTGCATTCTAGACAAATAATAGTGTACACATGTAAGGACTGGCAATTTATCAGACTTTTTACATCATACTGTTGGCCAGATGTGCAGGAGTAGATTGAACTAGAATTATGCATGTATTTGCAATTGCCGCATCTAGGGTGACCACATTTATAGCTGCCCTTCACAGAGAGCCATGTCTCATTTTATATTGCCAGTGTCACTGAACTCGCTAGGTGACAACTGGCTTCGCAATGTGCGGGCCCTGCAGGGAATGATTCTAATGCCTTTGTCCAATATTTGGCTAACAGTTTCGTCTGATCTCAACAGTGGTAAGTGTTTATAAATGATATCTCGGATGTTATTAAACTGGTTAGAAAAATTGGTAGACAGGGTAAGCACATTCTGACTTTTGGATTCAATGTGTTTATTGGTGTTTAGATAGTACCCATCAGGTTTAGCATTCACGATCCCTTCTGATCTTCCTATAATGTGATGATTGTACCCTCTAGCATGTAACCTCTTTCTGATATCCTTACAAGCTGTTCATAAGATAATGTATCTCTGAACATGCTCATCTAGCGCAGACAAATTCCCCTATGGGTAATTATGTATAACATGTTGCGGGTGACAACTAGACGCATGTAGTAGGCTATTGCCCGCACAGGGCTTGCGGTATAACTTGGAATACACACAATTGTTTTCAACATTACCCATTAAAGATACATCCAAAATATTGGTCACATTGTCATCAAGGGACATCGTAAAGGATAATGACAAGTCGTTAGAATTGATGTATAAAATAAAATCTTGTGCCTGACTGGATGTGCCCCTCCACACTAGGAGGAGGTTATATATTTATCTGCCATACCAGCCAATCAGGTGGAAAAATTGATGACCTGCTCCCAATATGACATATATAAGTTTGCAAGTGACGGGGAAAATTTAGACCCCATAGGGCAGCCGGTAATCTGTGAAAAATATTCAACATTGAAACTAAAAAAAATTATTCTGTAACAAAAAATCTAGAACTTGCCATATATGCTCCTTGAGATCATTATGGTAAGTGCTATATTTATCAAGATGCTGAACCAGGGCAGTGATGGCATGGTCATGGGGAATACAGGTTTAAAGGGCCTTGACATCACATGAAAGCCATTTCTGATTTTCCATCCATTGCATTTTTTTCAAGGTTTGCAATAGGGACTTTGTGTCCTTAATATAGCTTGGGGTTCTTGACACCAATGGCTGTAAAAAACTTTGCAGCCAGGACCCTAATCTTTCCAGGAGAGAGTCTATGCCAGCCACTATGGGTCTTAATGGTGGCGGAAATTTTTTTTGTGCAACTTAGGTAGTGCATGGAAGATAGGACATTTCGGTAAGCTGGGTAGCAAAAATTCAGATAGTTTTTTTGTAAGAATACCCAGAGTTACACCTACCAGTAAGATTGTTTTCAAATTTTTGGGAGATTTGATTTGATTTTGGGAATTGTTTTGAGTTTTCGGTATGTGTTTTTATCCTCCAACATATCCAGTATCAGTTTTTTGTATAAAGCTTTGTCCAGGACGGCTATCAAGCCACCTTTGTCCGATTGTCGGATTATAATAGACTTTTGTGGCTTAGTTCTTGTATAGCCTCCCGTTGTTTTTGGATAAATTAAATTCTGTTGGAATCTTGGAATTGAGTTCTTTAAGGTCCGCCTCCACTCGTTTCTGGAATAAGTCCATACTGTCACATCTTGACTGGATAGGGTAGAAATGAGGGTTTTGAGTCTGAAAACTGTGAACTGTATCAGATATTATGTCACATTGGTCATCTGAATCCTGTAGGTCAATCAGAATTTGTGCGGCTACTTGCTCATTAAACCCATTATCCAATGACATGGTGCTCCTGCCTCGTAAGTTTAGGGGATTATCCCTGTAAGATTCATGTTCACTGGGAACATTGGTGCAAGCAGAAAAATGTTTTTTTAATTGGGAGAAGTCTCACAAATTTATTGACATCTAAAAGAGTATTGTATAGGTCAAAATTGCAACTTGATACAAAAGAGAGACCCTTATCGAGAACTTCAATTTGTGGTTGGGTTGATATTGTGGCCGACAGATTGATAACCGATGTATTTCCTATTTGTGTTTGTATTGGTATTTCCGTTGTCTTGTTCGTGTTGGTCTTATACTTTCTCCAAGCTCTATGTTTCCTCTGTTTCCTTTTGTAAGTTTCGTGTCTTCCGTATTCACATAATGCGGTTTCACGTTTTTTGACTGCATTTTTCCGGGGTTTTCTCTCTGTTGTGATGCAAAAGAATTTGAATATTCTGGGTCATTTTCAGATGTGTCTGTGCCATAATCTATATTCTCGTTGTCTGGTGAACTGAAACTGACATTCTTTTTTAGTTGTTGTTGATTATTGTTTCCATAAATATTATGTGTTTTAAGAATCGATTTTGGACCATATCGTTTTTTACGTTGCCAGTCATAGACTGTGGCCGTAGTATAATCTTTCAGATCACGATTAAATTTACTCTTTTTAAGATCCATTATTGTTTGTTCAAGTTGTGTTAAGTGTTCATTCATTTTGCCTTGTAGTGTTTCAAAGTCCACCGTATTTTTCAATGGTTCCAAAGAGCTGATTATTTTATTGATATTTGTTTCAAGATCCGTTTTATTTCTTCTTTTTCGATGATTAACATCATCAGCTCCATGGAACATTTGGGAAGAATTTTATTCCATCGGATTAGAAAATCCTCGCCAAATACCGCAGTAGATTTCTTTTGTGGAGTCCCCGTGGTATCCTATCCTGGTATTTTATGCTATACATCAATTCTAACGACTTGTCATTATCCTTTATGATGTCCCTTGATGACAATGTGACCAATTTTTTGGATGTATCTTTAATGGGTAATGTTGAAAACAATTGTGTGCATACCAAGTTATACCACAAGCCCTGTGCGGGCAATAGCCTACTACATGCGTCTAGTTGTCACCCGCAACATGTTATACATAATTTACCCATAGGGGAATTTGTCCACGCTAGACGAGCATGTTCAGATAAATTATCCAATGAAACAGCTTGTAAGGATATAAGACAGAGGTTAAATGCTAGAGGGTACAATCATCACATTATAGGAAGAGCAGAAGGGATCGTGAATGCTAAACCTGATGGGTACTATCTAAACACCAATAAACACATTGAATCCAAAAGTCAGAATGTGCTTACCCTGTGTACCAATTTTTCTAACCAGTTTAATAACATCCGAGATATCATTTATAAACACTTTCCACTGTTGAGATCAGACGAAACTGCTAGCCAAATATTGGACGAAGGCATTAGAATCATTCCCCGCAGGGCTCGCACGTTGCAAAGCCAATTGTCACCTAGCGAGTTCAGTGACACTGGCAATAAAAATGAGACATGGCTCCCTGTGAAGGGCAGCTATAAATGTGGTCACCCTAGATGCGGCAATTACAAACATGTCAGACTCTGCATTTTTCCAGTGCTCTCCCCTCCTCTACAATATTTCCATCTATAGACCCACAAACTGTAATAATGCCCTCCTTTGTGTCCTGCACAGTAAAAGGGCATATAGGTAGGTAGCCAGGTAAATAGGTAACTAGGTAGGTAGATCAGGAAGCTATATATGTAGGTAGGTGACATCTTAGGTAGGTAGGGGGCTAGCTAGGTAGGTAGGCAGCCAGGTAGGTACATAGTTAGGTAGCTGGGTATGTAGGTAAGTAGTTAGGCATCCAGTTATAAAGTTAGGTAGCCCCCCCTTCCCTGTAGGTATAGGTAGCAGAGTTAACCCCTCCCCTAAATGTATAGGCAGCAGAGTTAACCCCCCTCCCCCAAAGGTATAGGCAGCAGAGTTAGCCCCCCACCCTTCCCCATAGGTATAGGCAGCAGAGTTAAACCCCCTTCCCAATAGGTATAGGAACAGAGTTAATCCCCCCTTTCTCTTTAGGTATAGGCAGCAGAGTCCTCCCACCCCCTTTCCCCGTACGTATAGGCAAAATTACACCACGCTCCTCCTTTCCCCATAGGTATAGGCAGCGTCCCCCCCTCTTCCCCATTGATATAGGCAGAGTTACCACCCCCCATCTTCCCCATTGGTATAGGCAGAGTTACCCCACCCCCCTTTCATCCCCTTTCCCCATAGGTATAGTTAGAGTTACTGCCCCCCCTCTTTCCCATAGGTATAAGCAGGTACACCACCCCCTCTTTCCCATAGGTATATGCAGTTTTACCCACCCCCTTTCCCATAGGTATATGCAGTTACCACCCCTCTTTCCCGTAGGTATATGCAGTTACTTCACCCCCTCTTTCCTATAGGTATATGCAGAGTAACCCCCCTCCCCCACAGGTTAATGCAGTTACCCCCCTCTTTCCCATAGGTATATGCAGTTACCCCCCCTCTTTCCCATAGGTATATGCAGTTACCCCCCCTCTTTCCCATAGGTATATGCAGTTACATCCCCCTCTTCCCCATAGGCATATGCAGAGTAACCCCCCTCTTCCCCATAGGTGTATGCAGTTTAACCCCCCTCCCCCTCTTCCCCATTGGTATATGCAGAGTAACCCCCCTCTTCCCCATAGGTATATGCAGAGTAACCCCCCCTTCCCCATAGGAATATGCAGAGTAACCCCCCCCCCCTTCCCCATAGGAATATGCAGAGTAACCCCCTCTTCCCCATAGGTATATGCAGAGTAACCCCACCCCCCTCTCCCCCATAGGTATATGCAGAGTAACCCCCCTCTTCCTCATAGATATATGCACAGTAACCCCCCCTCTTCCCCATATGTATATGCAGAGTAACCCCCCCTCTTCCCCATAGGTATATGCAGAGTAACCCCTTCTCTTCCGCGTAGGTATATGCAGAGTAACCCCCCTCTTCCCAATAGGTATATGCAGAGCAACCCCCCCTCTTCCCCATAGGTATATGCAGAGTAACCCCCCTCCCCCCTCTTCCCCATAGGTATATGCAGAGTAACCCCCCCTCTTCCCCATAGGTATATGCAGAGCAACCCGCCCATCTTCCCCATAGGTCTATGCAGAGTAACCCCCCCTCCCCTCCCCCATAGGTATATGCAGAGTAAACCCCCCATAGGTATATGCAGAGTTGAGGGGAAAAAAATATGATGCTCATCTGATATCCCACGCAGCGATCTCCTCAGCAGGGGCCCGCATCTTCTCCCCTCCACAGTACAGGCGCCGGATGAGTGACATCATCGGCGCCTGTACTGCATGCTGCGTGGGGGCGGAGGTCATGTCTCCGCTGTGTAAGCTGCAGATGAACCTCACACAGAGGGGACACCTTCTCCTGTATGTGCGTGTATCGCGAGAAGGCACCGTTGTCTGCTGGGGATCTGGGACGAGTGTCCCGGACCTCATTAGCGGTGGTGGCGGGTCAGTCCGCCCCTGGCACCCCCCTTGGTATGCCACTGCCCATCAGGTTTTAATCACAGACATGATTTATCATATATTTACTAAGAATTTGCTTTTCTGTATTATTATAGTTTTATTAGAAAAAATATTTTTGTTATATTTAACTATATATAAGTTTGTGTTTATACACTTTCATGTTCTGGTGACACGCCGTGGTTATCCATGTTCTTTGATAGTATGGCCCCTGGGAAATATGCTCAACATAATATCTTGCTCACTAGTTTATATCGATTTTATATGATATTCATTTTCTATATTATATTGTTTCTGTATATGTTTGGTACTTTAATTGATATTAGAATTTGTATTTAGTACTGTGAGCAGAGGTGTGAGGGCATTATACTTCAGGTGTGTTTCTCCTTGTTTTACATATCCCAGGTGGAAGTAGGGGGCGTGTTGGCGTGGGATGTCACGTGTGTTGCTTTCTCGGATATATATACCGGCTGGGGTATGTCCACAACTTACCATGACTAAGACTTAATATTAAGTCGAAACGCGTTTGAGTTTCGTTTGTGTTTTTAGTGCCTTTATTTTATGTGTTTCACCTACTCTTATTTTAAAGAAACTCTAATAAATTTGAATTTTATCGATTTCTATTGGGACCCGGATATCCTGTTTATCCTTAGCAGTAGGTCAGGGCAGGCGGCACAGGTACAGGATCAGGTAACGGAACAAGGAATAGGAACACGATATCAGGAACAGAGTATGCTTTCACTAGGGCATAAGGCAACAAAGATCCGGCCAGGAACAAAGGGAAGAGCAGATACTTAAAGACAAGGTGCAGGTGTAGACACTTAATTAAATGAGTACTGGCCTTTTAAATTTTAGAGCTACAGCACGCATGCACCCTAGGAGAAACTCTAATAAATTTGGATTTTATCGATTTCTATTGGGAGCCAGATATCCTGTTTATCCTTGGATTTGCTTCACCTGGAGACCCAGCTCTAGTGTTTTCCTCCGTGCTTCCAGACTGATTTCATGCTGACTTTGTCGTGTGTGCCATCCATATAGGAGCGGTGAGCTGATCAATACTTTTTTCCTTTTTCTCTTATCCTGACCTACTGCTACCTTGACCTCGTCTTTCCAGTTTCCTTTTGTGCCATGCCACATACCAGCAACCTGTGTGGACGAGTCATACCAGGGGTAACGACCTGGGTGCCGCATGCTGCAGCAAGACCATCCCACTTTGCGGCGGGCTCCTCTGGTGAAAACTAGCAGATCCTAAGACTCTGCTCCCTGGCACGGCTCACGTCAGCATCCACACAGGCCCAGAGGATGCACCACCTGCCGTGACCCTTATAGCTGTGTTCCCCATGCAGCCTTTTCAATCAGCCATCTTGTGCCCATGACCCTTGGACAAGCTAATGCTTCTGTGGGATTCATCAGTGTCCCAAGAAGTATGGGGACCCCTAGTGGTGGGATTTTCAAAGGAAGTTTTCTTAAATAAAATGCAAACATTTTTAAAGAAGTTAATCTAAAAAGTTATTATATCTGACAGTGCCCATTTAATGTAAATAAGTTTAAGGCAGGCTCGGTTCTTTCCTGGCTTTGGTTTTAAATACTAACTTAAAGGGGTATTCCAGGCAAAACCTTTATATATATATATATATATATATATATATATATATATATATATATATATATCAACTGGCTCCGGAAAGTTAAACAGATTTGTAAATTCCTTCTATTAAAAAATCTTAATCCTTCCAGTAGTTATTAGCTTCTGAAGTTTTCTGTCTAACTGCTCAATGATGATGTCGCGTCCCGGGCATGATGGGAGAATATCCCCATAGGAACTGCAAAGCTCCCAGGACGTGAGTCATCAGAGAGCAGTTAGACAGAAAACAACAACTCAACTTCAGAAGCTAATAACTATTGGAAGGATTATGATTTTTTAATAGAAGGAATTTACAAATCTGTTTAACTTTCCAGAGCCAGTTGATAGATATATATATATATATATATATATATATATATATATATATATATATATATATATATAAGTTTTGTCCTGGAATACCCCTTTAAATACTGACCAAAATACTGAATGTGATCCAAGCTTAAATTTATTTAGATATTAATTTAAATAGAATTTTTTTTTTTTTTTTTTTTTTTAAAGATGCATTTTTTGGTAATAATGGAACATGTTCACCTTACTCCATAAAGTTATACAGTGCTTACCTGATACCTGCCATTTAGGTGATCCATGGGTATTTTTATTATGTGCAAGGTCCTTAGAATCAGATGTCAGCAGCTGCCCATGCATCTGTACAGGAAATTACTCTCTAAACCTGCATGCAAAATTTTGGCTGCAACCTAACACTATTTAAATGTATTTTTTATGCATACAATAAATGTTCTTGACCTAGAAGCTTAACACTGGCCATGATCGAGGATTATTAAAGTGTAATCTACAGCCAACACAAATCTCAAGCTCATTAGCAAACCATTTAACATTAAGCTTAAGGTCAAGGGAGTAAATAAAACACATCTATGGTGAAATATTACCTAATGTTGCTTATATCATGTCAGTGTTTAAGTAAAGGTTCAGTCCCTGTGGGTTTGATGCTGATATTTATACTGAAATGTCACCAGAGAATGAACACAGTTTGAGTTTAGTGCAGCATTTTCTATCAAATATACTAAAATTAAAGTAAATATTCAGAGTCTATGCAACTTACTTGTTCTTTCATTGGTGATCTCTTTCCTGTACTGTATATTTGAAAAGATTTCAGATCCTTTCACTAATCTCTCATTTGATATGTAGTGTATTTTTGCTAATTTATTAAAAATGCAAAACAAGTTTTACATCGACATCAGTGTTTAAATCATTTGCGGTAACACTTGAACTTTAGTTTTGGGGGCTTACAATTTCTCTTGATAACCTTTGAAATGTTTCTACACCTTGATTAGAGTCCACTTGTGGTAAGTTAGTTTATTGGACATGATTTGGAAAGATAAACACGTGTCTATATGGCTAAACTGAAAAAGAGCTCTCAGAGTTCTCAAGAGCATAGTGGCCTTCATAATTGAAGATGTTTAAAAAAAACAGGACTCTTCCTAGAGCTGGCTGTCCCACCACATTAAAGCAAAACTGACAGGCTCTTCACCCACACTAAACCCAATATACTGGGTTACAGTGTGGGTGAAGAGAATTAAAATGAGTGGTCACTTATGTGAATTGGTGAAGAATAGCCAGAGTAATGGCCTGCGCCTGCACTCTGCTCTGAGCAAAGCAATGACGGCCTGCAAGCTCTTACTTAGAGTGTGCTCTGGACCTCAGACTTGGCAGAAGGTACACCTTCCAACAAGATAATGATCCTAAGCACACAGCCAAGACAACACAGGAGCAGTTTAGGAATAACTCTGCGAATGTCTTTGTGTCGCCCAGCGAGAGCCATGATGTGGATTTAATTAAACATCTCTGGAGAGACTTGAAAATGGCTTCCAACAACATTCCAATCCAACCTGAAGAATGGCTGAAAATGGCTGAAAAGAAGAATGGCTGAAAATTCCCAAATCCAGGTGTCAAAGCCTTGTGAAATCATACCCCAGAAGTACAGAGTAAGGCTGCTTTCACACTATAAAAATTCATCTGTTACAAACGTCCGTTAGAAAAACCCTGGTAAACGGCCGTTAAAGAATCCCATTAAAGTCTATGGGATTTTTTTGATTATCCTTTATGACCCGTTATAGTCCGTCATGAATAACGGCCATTAGTTGTGACGAAAGAAATAACGGCACATGCACAAATTTTTCTTTAGTCACAAGAAACGGTTAAATTAACGGCCGTTATTTTTAACATTGAAGTCTATGGCTGACGGATGAGCCTTTATGTCATCTGTTTGCACACAGTTTATTATATCCGTTATTACTTCTGAGCATGCTCGGAAGAGGTAACATCAGCAGACTCCTGCAGTGTTGAGAGTGGACTACTACTCCCATCAATGAACAGACTTGTTTCTATGATGGGAGTAGTAATTCCCCAGCTGCAGGAGTCTGCAGACAGCTGGGGAGGCTAGATTAGTATTTGTACTACAAACCCCATCATGGAACAGAGTCTGTTCCATGATGGGGGTTGTAGTACAGGGGCTGAGGAATTGATCGCAATGGGGTTTCACTTCTGAGACCCGATGCAATCAAAAGTTATTAAGCAGGGGAGTGGGCGGCATGCTCCGCAAACCTGCGATGTATCAGTGTGTTTTAACTTTCATTTTTGAATCCCCCGTGGGAAGCCCTGAATGGCCGATCAGGGCTCTCAGCGAGAGATTGAAAAATGAACTTTGAAAGTAGCAGGGACCAAAGAGCACTGTGGGGGGCAAGATATATAGTGCTGCAGAGGGGGGCAGACATATAGCCTATATATCTAGCCCCCCCGCAGCCAGCACATTAAATATATACCCCCCTCCCGGCGCATTAAATATATACCCCCGCAGCGCATGTGTATGTGCCCTTGCAGCTCTTCTATATACACATGCCCCTACCGCCGTATGAATGAAAAGTCTTTCTATTAGCAGCGCATATTGCCGGCTCCCGGCACTATGCGCTGATAATAGAAATACCTTTCATTCATATGGCAGCAGAGGTATATGTATGTAGAAGCACTGATGGGGGGGGGGGGGGAGATAACGCTATATGTCTGCCCCCCACAGCTCTTCTATATACATATGCCCCTGCCGCCATATGAATGAAAAGTATTTCTGTTAGCAGCGAATAGAGTCGGCTCCTGGCACTATGCGCTACTAATAGAAATACCTTTCATTCATATGGCAGCAGAGGTATATGTATGTAGTAGAGCTGTGGGAGCTCTTGAATTTCAATATATATGTCTAAATAGCCCCTTAAACCTTGTAGAGTATTAATAAAGAGTTAGGTGGTATCCAAAGTAATTTGGACAAAATGGTGCACAAATCATTCAAATGAAAAAAAAAAACTTTTAAAGCTTTTAATGAAAAAAACTAACAAAAAAACAACTGTATCTAAATTAACACTTTCTCTGTGTGCTGTGTTGATGTTACCCTGTAGTTCACAGTAATTGCCAACTGGTTGTTAGATAATGCAATGGTGCATAAAGCCTTCTTCCTCTTCCCCCACAATTATACCTTGAAGGCAAAAAAAAAAAAAAAAAAAAACATTGTGAACTGTCCCTGAAAAAAATTTAATAAATCTGGATATAAAAAAAAATTCAATTAATTGAAAAACTCTCCCCAGCATTTTTACAGTATACTCCCACTTTATTTTTTTGTAAAATGCCTACTACCATTAGAAAGGTTGAATGGTGTATCTGCAATCTTACCATTGTCAATCTTCCTTCTCGTGTAATGTTCATAATGCACCAACGTCTGTAGTCCTCAGGGAATAAGTGTTCATTGCTTTGCCATTTGCTAGTATGAAGCTTGTTGGATACAGTTACTGACACATTAATAATGAATATGAGACTTCAGCATAGGAGAAATCACTGCTAACAGAAACAGAAGGCATAGGTCAGTATTGTGGCTCTGTAATCATGACTGGATCTCTAGGTCATTAGGCAGTGACCATTAAAAGCAAATATTAAAATGTATGGCACTTGTGTAAATGATTCTAGTGCAACCAGTTAATTGCAGCCAGAAGTGACTGTATGAAGGGAGTGAATAATTATGCATTCAAGTTTATAGTGCAGATTTGCCTGTCAGCCTTATACCACAAAGTCAAACACATAATTGAACACAATGTTATACTGTATTGTTCGGACCTTTGCTTTAAAATTATTATGGTTTAAAGACAAAGCGTTAGTATATATACCTATTGTTAACCTTTGTGTTTTTCTACTGAATTGGCCTTGTTAACTTTTGAAACATGTATTTATTCTCTGAACTGCTAGAAAGATTAGTGTCCAGAAGCCACTACTTTTGTATAAGTGCCCCTTTTCTATAAATGATGGGTGTGTTTCTCAGTCTATTTTATAATGGCTGTCAGAGGAATAACTGTCTTTCAATTGAGCCTGTTGACAACCATTGCATTTAACTTAAGAAAACAAAAATGTTCAACTGTAAAATATTCTGAGCAATTTTCACAATGTTTAAATGATAAATAAAGGGCATCTAGGAAATCTCATATGTGTTTTATCTCGGATGTACAGTGAAGAAAAGGGAAATTTAATTAAGTTTTCATTTTACCATTATAGTTTAACTTTTTATTTAAAGGGGACACATAATAACTATATTGGCATTTATTGAGTGTCTGGTTTAGAAAGCCAATTTAGAAAATTTGGACTTTAGAGAGAGTAGATATTGAGAGTATGTCAAGCTCTAAAGGATTCCGCATATCTGTGTATTGACTTTTAAGGGGTTGGCCACTTAACCATTTTAAAGCAAATCTGTCACCAGTAGCAAAACTGATGATAGCTCTAAATAGTCACTGAGAAGGGATGAGCACAAATATCTTTAATGCCTGGCAGCAGCTACTGATAGGCATGAGAGGTGAGCTTTTTACCTGGGGTCCCTAAATGTGAATAGTTTTCTAACTGGATACTAGAGCTGTCAATCATTGGCCAGAGGCAGAGCCAGGGATGCTACTATTACAGGGAGCCTGGGAGAAAAATCTACCTCTCATACCTATAAGCAGCTGTTGCTAGAACATTAAAACACTGTTTATTGGTCATGAAAAGTGCATGCTTAATAACAAGGGTATGCTCACTCTCCTCTACCCATTTGCTCTTGAA
This sequence comes from Hyla sarda, assembly GCF_029499605.1. Lineage (NCBI taxonomy): Eukaryota > Metazoa > Chordata > Amphibia > Anura > Hylidae > Hyla > Hyla sarda. The sequence continues at coordinate 114,984,233 of NC_079189.1, read as the reverse complement.
CTTGCACATAGATTACAGCTGATTGCTGAATGTCCAAGTAATAAAACACAGTGATCAGCAAATCATTGTCCACAGCAGTCTCTTGTCTTCATCAGTAATAGGCTGAGCTGGCAGGTTCTGCTCAGAGCGCACCGTCTTGAAACCAGAAAGAAGACATACCATTAAGGGACTTGACAGCTGAACAGGATCTGTGGTGGACCAGGGTAGGTAAGTATTGATTGTTTCCCTTCTTAGCAGCCTATTATAATTTTTTTTTTTTTTTATAAAATTGTGGAATATCCTTTTAACAAAATAGTATTCAATGAGCTACACACAGACATAGAAAGGTCTTTGAACAAAATGTGTCAGTTTATTATGATCCTAATTAACCACTTATGGACCAAGGGTATACAGGTATACCCTGGCTCCCTGGTACTTAACCACTTAGGGACCACAAGCATACATGTATGCCCTGACACCCTGGTACTTAAGGACCAAGGGTGTACCTGTGGGAATATTGGTCCCCACCGCGTGCCATGTGGGGCCTGGACCGGGGTGACTGCTGTTATCTATCAGCAGGCATCCCATGCAAATGCCCAGGGGGGTCCCGAGACGCTCCCATGTTGGCGATCGCTGCAAATCGCCGGTGAATTCGGCGGCAGCAGAGGATGGCAATGCGGCTCCCTGGATCCTACAGAAGCCGGTGAGTTGCCTAGCAACATCTGGAGGGTTACAGTTTGGAGACCACTATACAGTGGTATCTAAACTGTAGCCCTCCAGATGTTACAGAACTACAACTCCCAGCATGACCAAACAGCTGTTTGCTCTTTGGGCATGCTGGGATTTGTAGTTTTGCAACATCTGGAGGGCCACAGTTTGGAGATCACTGTGCAGTGGTCTCTAAACTGTAGCCCTCTAGATGTTGCAAAACTGCAAATCCCAGCATGCCCAAACAACAAACAGCCCTTTGGCAATTAGTACATGTGGGAGTTGTAGTTTTGCAACAGCTGGAGGCACACTGGTTGGAAAATACTGAGTTAGGTAACAGAACCTAACTGAAGGTTTTCCAACCAGTGTGCCTCCAGCTGTTGCAAAACTACAACTCCCAGCATGCACAGTCTGTCAGTGCAGGGTTCATTCAGTACAGAGTACAAAAAAGATCCCCAAAATTTGTAATGCAATTTCATGGGTACGGAAATACCCCATATGTGGGTGTAAAATGCTCTGCGGATGCACAACAAGGCTCAGGAGTAAGAGCGCACTATGTACATTACTCCACAGCTGTTTGATGAATTTTCATTAAAGTTGGATGGAAAAATGAAACAAAATAATTTTTTTTACTAAAATGCTGGTGTTACCCTAAATTTTTCATTTTCACAAGGGAAATTAGGAAAAATGCCCCCATTCATTTGTAGCCCCATTTCTTCTGAGTAAGAACATACCCATATGTGGATGTAAAGTGTTCTGCGGGTGAACTACAATTGTCAGGACCCAGACTGGTAAGCAGGGAGGATACGGGTAGTGGATCCTCTGTGTCAGTGAGGCGATGATGTGGGCTGTACCGGAGGACTGGTTCTAAGGAGTTACTGGTTTTCACCAGAGCCCGCCGCAAAGCAGGATGGACTTGCTGCGGCGGTAGCTCCCAGGTCGTATCCCCTGATAGCGACTCAACCTCACTGGCAGCTGAGACTGGCGTGGTACACAAGGACAAGGCTAAGGCAAGGTCAGACATAGCAAAAGGTCAAGGCAGGCGGCAAAGGTTCGTAGTCAGGGGCAACGGCAAAGGGTCTGGATACACAGGCTAGGAATACACACAAAACGCTTTCTCAGGGCACTAGGGACACAAGATCCGGCAAGGACAGAAGGGGAAGTGGGCTTTTATGTGTTTTACACTGATTGGGCCAGGCACCAATTAGTGGTGCACTAGCCCTTTAATTGTAATAGAGCCGGCGCGCACGCGCCCTAGAGAGCGGGGCCGCGCGCGCCGGGATGGAACTGAAGGGGGACGAGGCAGGTAAGATGATTGGGATGCGACCTGCGGGCGGGCACGTCCCACCACGCGGATGGCATCCCTGCTGAGGACACTAGAGCAGCGCTCCCAGTCAGCATATCTGACCGGGCGCTGCACACAGAAGCACGTTGCGAGCGCTCCGGGGAGGAACAGGGACCCGGAGCGCTCGGCGTTACAACAATGCTCAGAAGAGAAGGAGCGCCATTGGGCTTTTGTTGAGAAAATGTGTCCAAAATTGAATACTTGTGTGTTTACAAAGCCCCCCTAGTGCCAGAACAATGGACCAACCCCCCCCCCCCCAACATGTGACCTACCCTATTTTGGAAACTACCCTATCTTGGGTGACAGGTGTGTAGAGGGTGTACATGGGTGACAGAGGGGTGCTGAGGGGTGTCACATGGTTGTAAAAGAGTGTACATGGGTAACAGGGGGCGTGGGGGTGACAGAGAGGTGTAAATGGGTGTAGAAGAGTGTACATGGGTGACAGAGGAGCATAGGGGGTGACAGAGGCATGTACATAGGTGTAGAAAGTGTACGTGGGTGACAGGGGGCATAGGGGGTGACAGAGGGTTGTACATGGTTGTAGAAGAGTGTATATGGGTGACAGGGGGTGTAGGGGGTGACAGAGGGGTGTACATGGGCAACAGGGGTGTACATTGTTGACAGAGGGGTGTTGAGGAGTGTACATGGGTGACAGATAAGTGTAAAACAGTGTACATGGGTGGCAGATGGGTGTAGAAGAGTGCACACGGGTGACAGGGGGAGCATAGGGGGTGAAAGAAGTGTGGACTGGAGTGACAAGGTGGTAAGGCACCCTCCTGCTGCGTCCCAGCTGATCTGGACATCACAATTTTATCGCGATGTCCCGATCAGCATTACTGAGCTGACGGGATACTTTTACTTTCACTTTTAGACACGACAATCAACTTTGATCACCGCGTCTAAAGAGTCAATGCCGGACATCTGCCTTAACGGCGATGTCTAGCTTTAGCCACGGGTCCTGGCAGCTGATAGCAGCTGGGACCGTACGGGTATGATGCGAGCTCAGCTCCTGAGCTCGCTTCATAACCCCCCCCATGCCGCAGTGCCGTAGAAACCCGCTGCTTTGCGGCAAGGGGTTAAATGGGAAAGGTGATTGAAACTTTTATTAGGGAAGGGATTAAGTCACATTTATTAACTTTCTTTTTCACTTTCTTATACTTATATAGCCCTGCATAGGGGACTATAACATTTTATTGTTATTGGAACATCATTGGTCCAGCCTGGATCTCAGGCATGGAGCAATCGATCGACGATCGGTCGCCAAGGAGGCATATAGGTAGCCTCCACACGTGTCCTCAGTGATCCCAATCAGCCCGGCGGAATTGTCGAGAAGCATTTTATTTTATTTTAGATGCAGCGATCAAAGTCTAAAGGGTTAATACCGGACATCACCGCGATCAGTGATGTCTGGTATTAGCCAAAGGTATTGCTAGGTGCCGGGACCGACCCATTATTACGCAGGGTCCGCATTTGACCCTGCGTTATATGACGGGAGTGGATGCAGTGCATACAGGTACGCCCTGCATCCTAAAGAGGTTAAAGGGGTACTCCGCTGAAAACATCTTATATGATGTTAGATCACAGGGTTTCTACCGCTTAGGACACCCGTGATCTTCACTGCGGCACCCTCGTCATTGTGTGCACAGAGCAAACTCCGTTCCGTGCCTAATGACTGGCGATGCAAGCCGCCATGCCCCCTTCATTCACGTCTGTAAGAAGAAACGTAACGACTATGTACTAGGTGTCAGGACCCCTCTTATAGACATGAATGCGGCGGGTCCCCCACGATCTAACATCTAATCCCCTATCCTTTGGGCATTAGATGTAAATATATTTTGCAATTAGATAACAATGTAAGAATGTAGTATTATTATTATTATTATTATTTGCTATAAAGCCATCTGTCATGTGGATGCTACACAATGGCCCTCATTTACTATTGCAAACCCGACATGTTTTGTCGGGTTCTGCGCCATGTTCTGGCGCATTGCACAATAAATTCTGTCTGCGCCAGAATTTGCACCAGAATTTGTGCCAGAATTGAAAAAAAAAAAGACTAACTTTCCATCTTACTAAGAAAACCTGAAAAATGGGTGTGACCATCAGGAAAAGGGGGCATGGTCACCAAAAAGGGCGTGTTCCCGACATTTTCACAAAAAGCTGAGGAAAACCAAACAGATCAGAGCATGTGTAAAAAAAAGAAAATGTAGGGAAAGGGGAAAATGTAGGGAAACCTTAGTAAATACAGTGGAAAAAAATTGAAGGGAATTAAAACCCACAAAGAAACCTACACTACACTCTTAGTAAATCAGGCCCAATGTGTTTTCTTAGATTCTGTAACACCTTTATCTGACAAGTAAGCATTGCCCACTCAGGTCAAGGAAACACAGTAGCAGAGTGTTAGGAGACATGCTGGCAGCGGACACACTCCTCCTCCACTGCCCGGCACTGCCTGTACTGCCCATGCTACGATGCTATCACATTCAGCCCTCCACTCCTCATCTTCCTCTTAGTCCCTGTGTGCTTCCTGCTTGCCGGTGCTCGAGTCCCCGCCTCCTAGGGCATGTGTGTCGGCTCTGTGAAATTTAAAGGGACAGTATGTAATTAATTGGTTCTTGCTGTCCCATGACCCTATAAATTCAAGCGCTTCCTTTTGACCCTTGCTGGATCTTTGTGCCTTATCAGCCTATTAGAAAGCGTTCAGTTTGTATCTTGCCTTGCCTTGTATCTTACATTGCTTCGTATCCTGACCTTGCTCCTGTTTCGCCTGCCCTCTAACCTCTTGCTACGTGACCTGACCTTGCTACTGTGCCACCTGCCCTGACCTGCTCCCTGTCCTGACTATGTGTTGCCTTATCCCTCCAGTACCACGTTTCACCTCGGCCGCCTGTGTGGACGATTTGTATCAGGGGTGCCGCCTGCCGCAGCAAGTCCATCCCGCTTCCACACAGGTACAGCGGATTCACTTCACCTCAGCCGTAACAGTAAGATCCAGCCATGGATCCCGCCAAGGTGCTGTTGCCTAGTGTAGAGGATGTCTCCTCAATTATGGCTCAGCCATTGCAACAGCTGGCTCAACAGGCTCAGCAACTGAATCAGCTGTCCACCATGATGCAGCAGATCCTCACTGTACAGCAGCAGCAGCAACAGCAGCAACCTGCTCCAGCGGCTTCTTCGGGGACAGCAACTTCCTGGCATCCCTCGGTCCCAAGCTTCGCCTGTCTCTGCCCACCAAGTATGAAGGGACTTCATACTTGCTCTATTTACGTGGAACTCATGTCTGATCATTTACAATCTGAACATGATAAAGTGGCTTTTGTGGTGAGCCTTCTTTCCGGTAAGGATCTGGCCTGGGCTACTCCTCTCGGGGACAAAGGTGATCCAGTGACAACCAATCTGCAAGCTTTCCTGTTGGAATTCCGCAGTGTCTTCGACGAGCCAGCACATTCTTCCTATGCAGAAACCGCGCTCCTGAATCTCCGTCAAGGGGATTCCTCCGTTGGTGACTTTAGCTTCTGAATTGGACTGGAATGATGCGGCCCTTTGCTGAGAGGCAAGATTAGCTCTATCAAGAATGTGAACCTGCCTATCCACGTCATCTTCCCCGTTTGGCTCCGGTGTTTCAGTGACCACCTCTGCCTACTTCTTTGCCTTCTTCAGAAGAGCATGCAAGTGGATCGAGCTCACCCGTCTCCACAAGAGAGGTCACGCCGTCAGGAAGAGAATCTGTGTCTGTACTGTGCCAGCCCAGAGCATTTTCGCAATATCTGCCCTCTTTGTCCTCAGCGACCAGGAAACGCACACACCTAGGGCATGTGGGATAGGTGTCCCTAGGTGTGAATAATCCCTCTCCTCGCTTATACATGCCTATCCGGCTCTTCTCCTCGCCTGGTTCCTCGTACCTTGTTTCTGATTTTGTGGACTCTGGTTCAGCAGGGAACTTTGTGGATGCCTCTCTGGTTCATAAATATCATCTTCCAGTCACACTGCTCGCAAGGCCTCTTTACATCTCTACTATCAATGGAGAGTGCCTGAATTCCACAGTAAAATTTATCACTGAACCTCTGAAGATGCAAGTGGGCGCTATGCACAAGGAGTGGATCAAGTTCTATGTGCTTCCTCACTGTTCTTCCTCGGCTCTCCTCGGTCTGCCGTGGCTGCAACACCACGCCCTGGTTCTTGATTGGAGCTCTGTAGAAGTCTCCCATTGGGGTCAGGATTGCCAGAACCGCTGTCTGGTGACGATTCAACTGAAGCATCCTATTCCTTGTCCCTCTCTGCCGGATCTGCCTGCCTCATATCAAGACTTCGCTAACGTATTTTGCTAAAAGCAAGCAGAGTCTTCCTTCTCATCAACCCTACAATTGTCCAATTGGTCTTCTGCCAGGTTCTTCGCCCCATGGGGGAAGAATCTATCCTTTGTCGGCTCCTGAAACACAGGCCATGACTGAATACATCAGTGAGATTCTACAGAAGGGCTTCATTCGGATGTCTACCTCTCCAGCCAAAACCGTTTTTTTCTTTGCAGAGAAAAAGGATGGTTCTCTCCATCCCTGCATTGATTACCAGGGACTTAATAAGATCACATCAAGAACCGGTACCCCCTTCAACTGGTCTCTGAACTATTTGATCGCCTACGAGAAGCCAAGATTTTCACCAAGTTGGACTTGCGAGGGGCGTATAACCTTATTAGAATCCGGGAAGGGGATGAGTGAAAGACGGCTTTAAATACCCATGATGGGCATTATGAGTACCTAGTGATGCCGTTTGGTCTCTGTAACGCCCCGGCTATTTTTCAAGAATTTGTCAATTACATTTTCCGAGATCTCCTTTACACTTCTTGCCCAACTTGAAAGCTCCCTGCACTCATGTGCGTCTGGTCCTGTGACGCCTATGTAGCAACCGCCTCTGTGCCAAGCTCAAAAAATTTCTCTTCGAGAAGTCCTCTCTGCCGTTCCTTGGCTACATTGTTTCTAACCAAGGCCTTCGAATGGATCCTGAGAAACTGTCTTTGGTCTTAACTTGGCCACGACCTACTGGTCTGCGGGCTATTCAATGCTTCCTAGGCTTTGCCAACTATTATTCATTCCGAAATTCTCCACCCTGGTAGCTCTGACTGGGACTCTTACTAAGAAAGGTGCCAATGACAAATCCTGGCGGCCTACAGCGGAAGAAGCTATTTTTCATTTGAAGTTTGCTCCTGCCTCCGCACCTGTTCTGGTGAGACCAGACCTGGATAAGCCGTTCTGCCTTGAAGTGGATACCTCTTCTGTAGAAGTCAGAGCAGACTTGACTCAGAAATTCTCCAAGGGCAAAACAGGGACTTGGGGCTTCTTCTTTAAAACATTTTCTCTTGCTGAGAGGAATTATACCATCGGTGATCGGGAACTTTGGCCATTAAGCTTTCTCTGGAAGAATGTTGTCACTTGTTAGAGGGAGCATCTCATCCTATCAATATCTATACAGACCATAAAAATCTTCTTTACCTACATTCCGCTCAACGTCTGAACCCCCAGAATGCCAGGTGGTCACTTTTCTTCTTCCGGTTTAATTTTCTCATTCATTTTCGACCTGCACACAAGAACGTCAGAGCTGATGCCCTCTCTCGAGCTTCTGATGTGGTGGGACAGGAACCTTTACCTCATCATATTATGCCTCCAGATCGTTTGGCTTCAGCAGCACTGGTTAATCTTCAGCAAGTTTCCCCTGAGAAGACTTTTGTACCAACTTGCCTTAGGAATAAGGTGCTTTACTGGGGACATTCTTCCTTATTGGCCGGTTACCCAGGAATTCGGAAGTCTACTCTGCTCCTTACCCGTCATTACTGGTGGACGGACCTGGAGCTTGATGTTGCTGACTTTGTCCGTTCCTGTGCAATTTGTGCTCGAGACAATGCTCCTCGTAGCAAACCGGCGGGTCTCTTACAGCCTTTACCTGTTCCTGAGTCTCCACCTGCTTCTTCTGGAGTACTAGCAGTTGATGTTTTGGTTTGGGACTTTCAATCTATTTGACAGGAAACTGGGCATTCTTTAGCTGTCGTCTCCTCCTGCATGAAGTCCCAGGCTGACAAGAAGAGGAAATCTCTACCAATTTTTTTCCCCTGGAGACAAGATTTGGCTCTCTGCGAAGTATGTCCATTTGAAGCAACCCAGTTACAAATTGGGTCCGCGGTTCTTGGGTCCTTTTAAAGTCCTACGCCGCATAAATCCGGTTGCATACAAGTTACATCTTCCTCCTTCTCTGCGCATCCCAAACTCCTTCCATGTCTCCCTCCTCAAACCGTTGGTCCTTAATCGCTTCCTACCCCTTTTACCAGGGCCTCTGATGTGTTTGGGTAAACCGTACTTCCTGGTTGATTGGAAGGGTTTTGGTCCTGAGGAGAGGTCCTGGGAACCTAAGGAAAACATTTTAGACTGGGATCTGGTGCTCAGGTTTCTCCGGCCTGAAAAGAGGGGGAGACCTAAGAGTGGGTACTGTTAGGAGTCACACCGCGGTCAGACATGCTGGCTGCGGACACACTCCTCCTCCACTGCCCGGCCCTGCACGTACTGCCCCTGCTGCGATGCGATCGCATTCAGCCCTCCACTCCTCCCCTTCCTCTTCGTCCCCGTTTGCTTCCTGCTTGCCGGTGCGCATGTCCCCGCCTCCTAGGGAATGCGCATGCCGGCTCTGTGAAATTTAAAGGGACAGTACATAATTTATTGGTTCGTGCTGTCCCATGACCCTGTAAGTACAAGCACTTCCTTTTGACCCTTGCCAGATCTTTGTGCCTTATCAGCCTAAGAGAATGCATTCAGTTTGTGTCTTGCCTTGCCGTGTATCTGACCTTTTTGCTATGGAACTTGATGAAGAATAACCAGTGCTGCTGAAACCAAACGATCTGGAGGCACAATATGACAAGGTAAAGGTTCCTGTCCCACCACATCAGAAGCTCGAGAGAGGTCATCAGCTCTGACGTTCTTGTGTGCAGGTCGAAAATGAATGAGAAAATTAAACCGGGAGAAGAAAAGTGACCACCTGGCCTTCCGGGGGTTCAGACGTTGAGCGGAATGTAGGTAAAGAAGATCTTTGTGCCTTATCAGCCTAAGAGAATGCATTCAGTTTGTGTCTTGCCTTGCCGTGTATCTGACCCTTTTGCTATGTATCCTGACCTTGCTCCTGTGCCATCTGCCCTCAAATCTCTTGCTAAGTGACCTGACTTTGCTACTGTGCCACCTGCCCGAACCTCCTGCCTGTCCTTACTACTTGTTGCCTTATCCTTCCAGCACCACATTTTACCTTGGCCGCCTATGTGGAAGAGTCGTATCAGGGATAGCGAAGTAAGTCCATCTCGCTTTGCGGGGGCTCTGGTGAAAACCAGCGGCACCTTAGACTCCGCTCCCTGGCTCAGCCCACGTTATCTTCCACACAGGTACAGCAGATCCACTTCACCTCAGCCATAACATAGAGCATTTATATATTACTTATGCAACCCCAACTAGGTGTAAAAAAAAACACATTTAGATACTAATATAGTTCTAAAGCTTTAATACTTTTACAGATTTGCAGTTGTTCTCAAACAGATATAACTTCGGTGTTATTAATACGTATAAATTTTAAAAGTTAACCAAGGTTACTTTGAGCTTGAAGATTAATACACCAATACAGTGATATAATACCTAGCATCGATAAAGTTTTAGTGTTATAATATTGCAATTTTTGCAATCTAAAAGCCTAATAATTCTACAAAAGTAATAACTATGTGTTTATACATGAAAAAAAGGAATAATAATGGGGAGAAAATCACATCATATCATATAGATTTTAAAGCCTATAATGTGTAGACTCTACTTTAGAAATTTTACATATATTTCCTTTTTTTGAGAATAAGGTTTGTATTTTACTTCAGAATTTTATAGCTGAGGAACAATTATGTAACAGAAATATGTGGGTAGATGTTTAATTCAAAATACATAACAGTTCTCAAATTAAGTCAGAATTCTAGTTCTTCTGCTATTTGTTTTCATTAAGTGGTATGGTATAGAAAAAAATGGTGAATGGCTCAACATCAGTGTTGTTGCCTTAAAGGGGTACTCCCGTGATTTTTTTTTTTTTTTTAAATCAACTGGTGCCAGAAAGTGAAACAGATTTGTAAATTACTTCTATTAAAAAATCTTAATCCTTCCTGTACTTATTAGCTGCTGAATACTACAGCGGAAATTCTTTTCTTTTTGAAACACAGAGCTGTCTGCTGACATCACGAGCACAGTGCTCTCTGCTGACATCTCTGTCCATTTTAGGAACTGTCCAGAACAGCATATATTTGCTATGGGGATTTCCCTTTACGCTGACAGTTCCTAAAATGGACAGAGATGCCAGCAGTGAGCACTGTGCTCATGATGTCAGCAGACAGCTCTGTGTTTCAAACGGAAAATAATTTCCACTGTAGTATTCAGCAGCTAAGAAGTACAGGAAGGATTCATATTTTTTAATAGAAGTAATTTACAAATCTGTTTAACTTTCTGGCACCAGTTAATTAAACCCTTTGGGGACGGAGCCCATTATGACCCTAAGGACGGGAGCATTTTTTGCACATCTGACCGCTGTCACTTTAAGCATTAATAACTCTGGGATGCTTTTACTTATAAATTTGATTCTGGGATAGTTTTTTCGTCACATATTCTACTTTATGGTAGTGGTAAATTTTTATCAATACTTGCATCATTTCTTGGTCAAAAATTCAAAAATTTGATGAAAAATTTGAAAATTTGCATTTTTCTAACTTTGAAGCTCTCTGCTTGTAAGGAAAATAGACATTCCAAATAAATTATACATTGATTCACACATACAATATGTCTACTTTATATTTGCATCATAAAGTTGACATGTTTTTTTTACTTTTGGAAGACATCAGAGGGCTTCAATTTTCAGCAGCAATTTTCCAATTTTTCACAAAATTTTCAAAATTTTAATTTTTCAGGGACCAGTTCAGTTTTGAAGGGGATTTGAAAGGCCTTCAAATGAAAAATACCCCACAAATGACCCAATTATAAAAACTGCACCCCTCAAAGTATCCAAAATGACATTCAGTAAGTTTGTTTACCCTTTAGGTGTTTTACAGGAATAGCAGCAAAGTGAAGGAGAAAATTCAAAATCTTCATTTTTTACACTCGTAGGTTCTTGTAGACCCAGTTTTTTTATTTTTACAAGTGGTAATAGGAGAAAAAGCCCCCCAAAATTTGTAACCCAATTTCTCTCGAGTAAGGAAATACCTCATATGTGTATGTCAAGTGTTCGGCGGGCGCAGTAGAAGGCTCAGAAGGAAAGGAGCAACAATGGGATTTTGGAGAGTGAATTTTGCTGAAATGGTTTTTGGGGGGCATGTCACATTTAGGAAGCCCCTATGGTGCCAGAACAGCAGAAAACCCCACATGGCATACCATTTTGGAAACTGCAACCCTCAAGGCACGTAACAAGGGGTCCGGTGAGCCTTAACACCACGCAGGTGTTTGACGACTTTTTGTTAAAATCGGATGTGTAAATGAAAAAAAAATTCACTAAAGTGCAGTTTTTTCACCAAATTTACCATTTTTACAAAGGGTTATGGGAGAGAATGCCACCCAAGATTTGTAACCCCATCTCTTCTGAGTATGGAAATACCCCATGTTAGGACGTAAAATGCTCTGCGGGCGAACTACAATGCTCAGAAGAGGAGGAGCACCATTGAGCTTTTTAAAAGAGAATTTGTTTGAAATGGTAGTCAGGGGCCATGTGCGTGTACAAAGCCCCCTGTGGTGCCAGAACAGTGGACCCCCCCACATGTGACCCCATTTTGGAAACTACACCCCTCACAGAATTTAATAAGTGGTGCAGTGAGTATTTACACCCCACTGGCGTTTGACAGATCTTTGGAACAGTGGACTGTGCAAATGAAAATAAAATTTTTCATTTTCACGGACCACTGTACCAAAAATCTGTCAGACACCTGTGGGGCATAAATTCTCACTGTACCCCTTAATACACTACATGAGGGGTGTAGTTTCCAAAATGGGGTCACATGTGGGGGGGGGTCCATTGTTCTGGCGCTATGGGGGCTTTGTAAACTCATGTGGCCTTCAATTCGGGAAACATTTTTTATACAAAATCCCAATGGCGCTCCTTCTCTTCTGAGCATTGCAGTGCGACCGCCGAGCACTTTGCATCCACATATGGGGTATGTTCTTACTTAGAAGAAATAGGGTTACAAATTTTGGGGGGCTTTTTTCCTATTTTCCCTTGTGAAAATGAAAAATTTAGGGCAACACCAGCATTTTAGTGAAAACATTTTTTTTCCAATTTCCCATCCAAATTTAATATCACTATATATAATATCACTATATCCCTTGTTACGTTCCGTGGGGGGTGTAGTTTCCAAAATGGGGTCACATGTGGGTATTTATGTTTTTGCGTTTATGTCAGACCCACTGTAAAATCAGCCACCCCTGTGCAAATCACCAATTTAGGCCTCAAATGTACATGGTGCGCTCTCACTCCTGAGCCTTGTTGTGCATCCGCAGATCATTTTACGCCTACATATGGGGTATTTCCATACTCAGGAGAAATTGCATTACTAATTTTGGGGGGCTTTTTTTCCTTTTACTGCTTGTGAAAATAAAAAGTATTGGGCAACACCAGCATGTTAGTGTAAACATTTTTTTTTTACACTAACAGGCTGGTGTAGTCCCCAACTTTTCCTTTTCATAAGGGGTAAAAGGAGAAAAAGCCCCCCAAAATTGGTAGTGCAATTTCTCCCAATTACGGAAATACCCCTTATGTGGCCCTAAACTGTTTCCTTGAAATACAACAGGGCTCCAAAGTGAGAGAGCGCCATGCGCATTTGAGGGCTGCATTAGGAATTGCATAGGGGTGGACATAGGGCTATTCTATGCCAGTGATTCCCAAACAGGGTGCCTCCAGCTGTTGCTTAACTCCTAGCATGCCTGGACAGTCAGTGGCTGTCTAGAAATGCTGGGAGTTGTTGTTTTGCAACAGCTGGAGGCTCCGTTTTGGAAACACTGCTGTACAATACATTTTTCATTTTTATTGGAGGGACAGTGTAAGGGGGTGTATACAGTAGAAGCTGTGAATGAATGCTCAGCTCACCTCCTTTGTCCAGCAGTGCACGGACTGGTGCGGACACCAGGGGGTGTATATGTAGTGTTTTACCCTTTATTATGTGTTAGTGTAGTGTTAGTGTCCGCCATTAACTCCTAGGATGCATCTAAAGTGAAATTGAAAGCTTCCCCGCAGCTCAGCTCAATGTCCCGATCAGCTAGGACGCATAAGGAGGGTTCTGTACCTGCCTCCTTGGCATCCAATTGCCGGATGACTGCTCTGTGCCTGAGATCCAGGCAGAAGCAGTCAAGCGGCGATAACACTGATCAATGCTATAGCATAGAATTGATCAGTTCCTGCAATCAGTATAATGCATTTTATAGCCCCCTATGCAAAAAAAAAGTTAATAAAGATGATTTAACCCCTCCCCTAATAAAGGTTTGAATCACCCCCCTTTTCCCATAAAAAAAACTGTGTAAATAAAAATAAACATATGTAGTATTGCTGCGTGCGTAAATGTCCGAACTATAAAAATATACCATTTAATAAACCACATGGTCATTGACATACACGCAAAAATTCCAAAGTCAGAAATAGCATAATTTTAGTAACTTTTTATACCATAAAAAAATGAATAAAAAGTGATCAGATTTGGTACTGATAAAACTTCATATCATGATGCAAAAGATGAGCCCTCAGACCGCTCCGTATGTGGAAAATAAAAAAAGTTATAGGGGGACAGAAGATGACAATTTAATCATATTAATTTCCGTGCATGATTTTTTCCAGCAGTAACACAAAATCAAACCTATATAAGTAGTGTATCATTTTAATGGTATGGACCTACAGAATAAAAATCAGGTGTCATTTTTACTGAAAAATGTACTGTGTAGAAACGGAACCCCCAAAAGTTTTTCTTCAATTTTGTTGCACAAATATATATTTTTTTGTTTTACCGTAGATTTTTGCGTAAAATGACTGATGTCATTACAAAGTAGAATTGTTGGCACAAGAAATAGGCAATCATATGGATTTGTAGGTGCAAAATTGAAAGGGTTATGATTTTTAAATGGGAATAAGGGAAAAACGAAAGTGCAAGAACGTAAAAATGCTATGTCCTTAAGGGGTTAAAGGCAATGAACCACTGAAAGACATTGCATTTTTCTGTTCTTGCACTTTCATTTTTTCCTCCTTCCCATTTAAAAATCATAACCCTTTCAATTTTGCTCCTAGAAATCCATATGATGGCTTATTTCTTGTGCCACCGATTCTACTTTGTAATGACATCAGTCATTTTACCCAAAAATCTACAGCGAAACAAAAAAAAAAAAAATATTTGTGCAACAAAATTGAAGAAAACATTTTGTAATCTTGATTTGTACTTATTATGGTACAAAAGATAATTAATCCATTGGTATTTATCAAAGAAAAAAAAAGATAATCAGACAGGCAATTCTTTAAAAATGCTTCTTATCAGCCTTTTTTCCTATCCTGAAGTAAGTACTAAGTTGATTTATGACCAAATCAAAGTTAATTGATCTGCTCATAAATAGGCTTAGAAAATGGCTTTAAAAAGTTACTGTCATTAGAAATACTCATGACATGTTGTCCAGGTTTAGACCCATTGTGATTGTAAGATATAACCCGGAAATGCGTGGCACCACTCTTCACTCCCTGGCCACGGGTCCCTCTGACTCCTTAAACTAAAGCAGTAAATGAGTGGGACTTGAGTGACAGCCAAGTGAGGCTCATGCTGCCATGCAATTCACCAACCTATAACTAGAGGTAACAGCGGGTCTCAGGGCTGAGAACAGATGCAATCTAAACTTTTAGTGGCTTATTTTCTCATATAGTGTATTACAAAGCCAGACAAAAATTATGTATAAGGCATAATTAAAAAAAAAAAAAAAAAATTGTGGTGCAATACCTTTTTTTGTCTCAGTACATCATGGGTCAGAAAGGTGTTCAACCCCTTTTCTTTTTCATTAACTTCAGTAATTTTTCTTGTTAAACAAAAGTGCCAAGGAATCTCTTAATAGATATAAAAGGGAATGTTTTGAATTAAAATTATAAAAATCAAGACAAGGATATACAGAGAAACTAACTCCAGTTTTATTATCCTGTACATGGTACAGAAACACTTTAGAAATACATTGCTGAAACTGAGAACTGTACATGAAAGTTCCATTTCCCAACACTTTCCACAATATGTGAGTATGTCATATAATTTTTCTTTCTACATTCCCACATATAACATGACCTTCTAATGAATAGCATTTAATGTTTTAACTATATTTTACATATACTAAAATAACCTACTGATATTTTATATTTTCTCATTTTAAAATATGTTGTGTAGTGTTGTGGCAATCCACAAAATTGATACTGTAAATATTCTAAAAGCTCTTTAATGGGTTATTTCCATCTAAAACATTGCATTACATATCAAGAGAATATGCCTTAATGTCTGAAAAATGGTCACACCTATGACATCTAAACCTATGTTTAAAAGTAAGATTCCCTGATTCTGTCCTGTCTGGAGTTGGTGGTGAGATGTAACCAAAATGTCAGACACTTATTGGGCTGTTTCATGCTATTTTTATCATTCAGAATACCCTTTAATGATAAAATATGGATTCTGCCCACTGGACAAGAACTATATATGAGTATAGCAAGAGCAAGCAGGAAATACCCCCTCTATTATATGTAGCATGTAAGCAAACATGGTCAATATTGCAGTATGAAATAGTGTTCAAGTCTCTTTAGGAAAAGGGAAATTTGTAAGTCCATTGGGAGACTAAGACCCCACATGTTCTTCAGTGAAGCACTGCTTCCTTAGGAATGCAATGGCACACCAATATCATGCGGACACAAATCAATGCATGGAGGCATTATTTTGCCCACACGTGATGATTGCCATACTGCACTTGCACCCCCCTCCCATCTCAAATGTTATACTTCCCTGGTGACAGGAAGATAGCAGTGAAGTGCTGAAGAGTGAAGAAAGATAATACCTTTGCTGTATAGAGCTGCAGATTTCAGCAGATAGGTGCTGGTGGGACAAAATATAAACCAACCTTTAGTTTTGTTGATCGCTGTTTGTAAAGTTATAAAAGTGCCTGTTTTGTTAGCAGCTGAAGAGTTAAATAGGTGGTACTGAGCTGTTGCCGCTACTTCCTTACTCCTCACCCAATCTGCTTTAGGGTAGGGTCACACGTCGTAAACGCCGTAAAATACGCAGCAGATTCACTGGTGACCGGACCCATAGTGTGCCTTCAGCTGTCGCCCCACCTTGCTCCACCCCCTGGGCTGCTCGCATCGGCAATCAGACACGCTTAGCAGTCACACATAATCCTTCAAATTGCAGTGTACTCAGACATAGTGGCTGTTCATTGCGAGTGCACTCGGGACTCGCAGGCCCCTGTGTGGCTGCTTGGAGCGGAGGATTGCCCCTGTAAGCAGGCCACGGGGCGGAGGCACACTATGAGTCGGGTCACTGGCAGATCCGCAGTGTAAAATATGTGTGACCCTACCATTAAAGAGAAACTGACAGCCTGTTCACCCACATTATACTGAATATACTGGGTCAAACAGGTTGTACTGATCCTTTGTCGCAGACTTTAGGGCAATTGTTGGACTTGTACGCTGTTACTTTACTTTATACTTGCCTTGACTGGAGACTTAGACTAGACTGGATTGAAGACTTAGACTAGACTGGATTAAAGACTTAGAATGACTGAAGACTTTAGACTGGATTTTGACTTGACTGACTAATTAATGGTTACTGCCAACTTCAGACTCTAGACTTGGCTCCACCTGGCAGGGTTATAATTTAATTATGCACCACTGAGATTGTAATTGGGCATTCTATGGCCACAGGAAAAGTCCCTCTTCCCCACCTATGTTTCCTTGGGTATTGTCGAGACACCACTGCCTGAAGAGCATCAACAGAGGAACCCCAGACATTAGTCCATCACAGGGATAGGTGCAGCCCAAAAGACAAACTGTACCTTCAATCAAAAGCTATGCTATTTGTCCCTAAAATTCTGCTTGAGTTGTGGTGCTATCTCGGCAGCTGGATCTGACAGAGACTTCAACGTGTTCTGGATCAACAGTGTTGTTGTTTGGGGCCTATCCTCATTTACGGTATGAGAACAGAGTGTGGAAATACAAACTCCTCAGTGAGGTAAGAGAAGAGGGACACAGGAGCTGTTGCATCTTTACTGATCAGAGCCAGACTCTACACTGAGTGTTAGGATTTCTTTACTATCCCAGAGGGAAGGGGGGTGCAAAAAGGATGGCTTCTCTGATTGGCTGCAGGGAACTTGTGACTAACTGGCAGTTGGGATTTATTTTTCTATACCAGAGGGATAGGATGACAACAAGGATGACTTCCCTGATTGGTTGCAGGAGACATGTGGATTTTCAGCAGTGTTTACAGTTGAAAACAGTTATCCCTTGCACAGCAGTTAAAGTGACAGTATGCTGATAACATTGAAAAACACAGAACTACATTAGGACTCAGACCTATAATGGAGAGAGGCACCTTGGGGGACTCCAACCACCCAAAGTTCAGGTAGCAAAGGTGTTACTTCTCTTGGACACGGAAAATGGACCAAATAAGAGATAACATGCAGTTAGCGGCAGTTGTATGGTCAAAAATATCTTGCTTGATGTCATAGGTTAGAGGAGAATGGACAGATTGGTTTGAGGTGATAGAAAGGCAACAATAACTTAAATAACTACTCATTACAACCATGGTATGCAGAATACCACCTCGGAATGCACAACACCTCCAGCAGATGGGCTTCAGCAACATAAGATTATACCAGGTGCCACTCCTGTCAGCTAAGATGAGGAAATTTCACATGGCAGCTTTAGTAATTCAGATGTCGGGGTGTAATGTCCATTTATTTGTGTTTGCATTTTTCTGTTTAGGTGTGTATTCACACACTAGTTTGTTCAGAGCAGTTGGCTAGTCCACCTGGATAGGGAATGGTTAATGCTCTGGACAAATGGTAACTAGGATGTGTCTATTTTAAGCCAGACTTCTCTGCAGTCTGGGCTGGTTATTGAGTTAAAGGGGTACTCTGGTGCTTACACATCTTATCCCCTATCCTAAGAATAGGGGATAAGATGCCTGATCGCGGGAGTCCCGAAGCTGGGGACGCCCGCGATCATGCACTCGGCACCCCGTTTGTAATCAGTCCCCGGAGCGTGTTCGCTCTGGGTCTGATTAAGGTCATCTTGGTGATTCAGGCATCTTATCCCCTATCCTTTGGATAGGGGATAAGATGTGTAAGCACCGGAGTACCCCTTTAAATACTACTCAAGTCTGCTTGCTTGAGCATGAACCTTGTATTTATCTTGCCATTTTATCTGGGTTTTTAGCCATGGCTATATAGCATGCTACTTGTATTTTAGTCTGTGTTACATTAGTCAGTTTTAGTATTATGTCTGTTCAGCTTTGTCTGTGTTCACACTGTGTCTGAGTCTAGTTTATGTGCCCTGTATATTTATATATTGTTTGGTTTTCTGGAGTCTTTTCAGACTTATCCGGTTCTAGTTTGTTAGTTCACTATATTCTGTTCTGTTTGTGAGTTCTTCCTGTTAGTATTTGTATTTTGTCTGACATATCTGGATTGTTTAGTAGTTTTCCATTTCTGGCCTGCGACCAACTATGTTTATTATTTGTTTTTACGCCACTGCACTTTAGCGCAGGAAGGGGCCAGCTCCCAGTTGTCGACTCACCATTTAGGGTGAGTAGGCAAGTAGGCAGGGAGAGATGTTTTAGGGTTAGTTTAGGTCTCAGTCTCCCTGTCCCCTGGTCAGTCCCTGACGAAATAACCAGCCAAATCCACTTGCTCTGGTGCCGATTTCCATATACCTGATTTCGTTTTCAAGTGGACCAGATGTAAATGACCTCTTTGGCATGTCTGCTGCAGTATGGCGTTCCTCCGTTCCTGAGCCAAGCATCTGTGTCCAGGTGGCAAAATTTTGCATTTTTCTAACTTTGAAGCTCTCTACTTGTAAGGAAAATGGATATTCCAAATAAATTTATTTTTTCTTCACAAATACAATATGTCCACTTTATGTTGGCATCATAAAATGGACATAATTTTACTTAAAAAAAAAAAATTAGAGGGCTTCAAAGTAGAGCAGCAATTTTCAAAAATTTCATGAAAATTGCAAAATCTGAAGGGACAGATGTCACAGAACTACAACTCCTAGCATGCCTGTGCAGTCTGGGCATGCTGAGAGTTGTAGTTTGGCAACATCTTGAGGGCTAACGTTTGGGCACCACTGTAACAGTGGTCTCCAAACTGTGACCCTCCAGATGTTGCAAAACTACAACTCCCAGCATGCCCAGACAGCCTTTGGCTGTCTGGGCATGCTGGAACTTGTAGTTCGGCCTTCGTAGTGGTTGCCACAGTAAAGATCGCTTTACTTTCACTTTCATTTCCCCCTCCCCACCGTCGTTTCCCTACCTGAGCTGGGAGCTCTGCAGTCTCCACGATGATCTTCGGTCCCCGCGCCATCTTCAGGTAAAGTACCGGTCTTCATCTTCTCCCCCCCCCCATTCTGCCCGACATCCAGGGGTGCTCAGAACGGGGGGTTTCCATGGCAACCCCCTGTCCTGCGCTGCCATTGGTCAGAACTCAGTTCTGACTAATGGCAGGGGATAGGAGGAGATCGCAGCACTGCGACCTTGCTCCTATTCTGCAGGATGATCGGGACTGTCACTGACAACTCCGATCATCCCTATTTTCTGGGTGATCGGGTCACCAGAGACCCGATCAGCCCGGAATAGCAGAAAATTGCATGTCTGAATTGACATGCGATTTTCTGCGATCACCGACAGGGGGGGGGTATCAGGACCCCCCTCGGCGATGTGCCGGGATGCCTGCTGAATGATTCCAGCAGGCATCCCGGTCCGGTCCCCAACTGGCTAGCAGCTGGGTCCGGAATTCCCACGGGCGTATGCATACGCCCTATGTCCTTAAGGACTTGGGATGCAGGGCGTATGCATACGCCCCACGTCCTGAACAGGTTAAGCCAGAATTCTCTGCAGTCTGGGCTGGTTATTGAGTTCAATACTACAAGTCTGCTTGAGCATACACCTTGTATTTATCTTGCCATTTTATCTGGATTTTTTGCCATGGTTATATAGCATGCTCCTTGTATTTTAGACTGTGTTTCTTTAGTCGGTTTTAGTATTATGTCTGTTCAGCTTTGTCGGTGTTCACACTGTGTCTGAGTCTAGTTTGTGTGCCCTGTATATTTATATCTTGATTGGTTTTCTGGAGTCTATTAATACTTATCCGGTTCTAGTTTGTTAATTCGCTATATTGTGTTCTGTTTGTGAGTTCTGCCTGTTAGTATTTGTACACTCTCTGATATATCTGGATTGTCTACTAGTTTTCCGTTTCTGGCCTGTGACGACTATGTTTATTATTTGTTTTTATGCCACTGCACTTTAGAGCAGGAAGGGACCGTCTCCCAGTTGTCCCCACCCTTTAGGGTGAGTGGGCAAGTAGGCAGGGAGAGAAGTTTTAGGGTCAGTTTATTTCTCACTCTCCCTGTCCCCTGGTCGGTCCCTGACACAGGGTTGCAATTTGGCATAAGCCACATAAAAGCATGTATCCATCCTGCCTTGTATCAACAGTTCAGTCTGACGGTGAAATGTCATGGGGAACATTTTCTTGGCACACTTTGGGCTTCCTTGATACTGTTCTCTGGTATGGTCCAGGCCACCAGAGCAGAAGTTTATAGCCTCACTGTGATTGTGTCAGCCGTCTTTACCATATATCCTCATGTGCCTTTGTTTTCCTACAAATCCCAGCCTCAATTGCAGATATTCAAGCCTCCATGGCTTATTTATATTTAATATGTATTATTGAGACTTTGCCTATTCATTCACATATGTTGTTTTCTTCCATATATTGCTGCATTGTACATTATGTTTTATGTGTAAATATTTGATATATTGTATCTTTGTGTAGAGCATCTACTTCCTATCTGGCACCATCTTGTTGCCCATATAAAGTATGTTGTGACTACATGTTGTAATTACTGCCGTCTGAGGAAGAGGGAGGCTACCCTCAAACACCTAATTGGTTTATATTATAATAATTTTTTGTTGTCCCTGCTTCCGAGACCCCAGGGCTGCATAAGTTTCTTTCCATTTGGTACTCCTGTAGTTTTGGGGTGATGGGTGCATATACCATCTATATCAGATGAGTGGCCATCTCGGAGAGGTATTTATTTGCATTAGTGGACCCTTATACCAGCAAGCATGATAAAGGCTAACATCTAGCTGAAATGTTGCACTTTGGTAACCAATAAACAGCAGTTCTCTTGCATTCTTCGTGCTGTAGTCTTAGACTTGTTTTGAATGTAGTTTGTATACATCACATATGGTTTATTCAGTTCCTCAGCACTATAAAAAACCTGCTTAGGCAAACTGTTCAAAGTTTATATAGAAAAAAAGAATGATTCAAAAACTATTGCATACCTAAGAATCCTCAACATCACTGACTGGTTTTCCATCCATCAAAGCAAATCTATAATGGATTGTATACAGAACACAATGGATTTACATGTGTTGAAGATAATGATCTGTGCTCGGAATCACTAATTCTATTTATTCATGTTATTGTAAGTGATTTTCAGGACAAGTACTCATGTTGACACATTTTGCCAACAATTGATCCCTTTTCCCTTTCTTCCTTTGTTGTGTTCCGTTTTGTGCCCAGTGAATGTCCTCTGGTGCAGTAATAATCTCTAGTTAAATCCTAATTGCTCTATTGACAGCACTACTGTACATTTCTGACACATCATTATTCACAGTTAACCACTTGACCTGAAATAAATGTTAAGGCAATTACCAACAAGAGCTTTTTTTTATGAGAAATGAAGCAAAGTTTAGAGACAATCAAAATGCAAAGCTGATCCTCATAGCAATTGGGAAAAAAATGGCAAATCCAATCAACTCCCTTTTATTAGCCAAGTAAATGCCAGTAGATATTATCTGGTAATTTACCCTTATTAGATAGAATATAAAGCCTCTAATTGTTTATTGTTCTAGAATACATTCCAGAGCCAAATCTGCAGTTGAATTAGTCTTTATGTGTTTCATCTATTTTGTCACATTGAAATATTAGAATAGTTTAGCACTAGCCATGTGTCGCCCTTTGTGCTGCACTTTTGTATGTTTTACATTTTAATATTGCATTGGAGGTTGATACACATAATAAAGTAAAATGCATTCTGCAGTCAGGAACTTTTTAAATTACATTAGATTTATCCACTGTACAATATTTGTACTGATAGACGGTAGCAAAGCTATCTGTATGAAGGAGCTATCAGCTTAGGTATTAAAAAAAAGGCAGTAACAAGATTGGACATAAAAAGATGAATTTCTGCCATAATAAAAATAGATACGTTCATCACAATCCATTTTATAGACCAGTTGGTAATTTGATTTGTTTCCATCTTGTTATGGATGAGCTGTAAACTGAGGTATCAGATTCTTTTTTCAAATCTGAAATTCACTTACCTTGATTCTAGAGTTCTGGATTTCCCCCCCAATGATTAAAGGGGTTATCCATACATCTTATATATCAACTGGCTTCAGAAAGTTAAACAGATTAGTAAATTACTTCTATTAAACAATCTTAATCTTTTCAGTACTCATGAGCTGCTGAAGTTGAGTTTTCTTTTCTAAGTGCTCTCTGATGAAACCTGTCTCGGGAACTGTTCAGAGTGGAAGCAAATCCCCACAGCAAACCTCTTCTATTCTGTGCAGTTCCCAAGACAGACAGAGATTTCAGCAGATAACTCAACTTCAGCAGCTGATAATTATTGGAAGGATTAAGATTTTTTAATAGAAGTAATTTACAAATCTGTTTAACTTTCCGGAGACAGTTGAGATTTTATATATATATATGTATATATATATATATATATATATATATATATATATATATATATATATATATAGATAGATAGATAAGTTTTTTTCCTGGAATACCAATGTCAATTATCTGTCAACAAAGAGATAATTGTGCAGCCATTGGCCACCACATGTAAATATATTTTAAGCTCCCATACAACCCCTTTAACTATAAGTGGCTCTAAAAAGACAGTTTTCTTCCTTATGGAGGAGAAACAATTTACATGATATTTCTGAGAGACAGAGCATGTTAGAGTTCCTGCAAGAAATATAGTACCTTTAGCATCTTGGTTTAATAAAAGACATTTTAACACATGAGGTTTTCAGAATACTTTCTTTGCAATCTATTCTGCCTTAGCTATGAAGCGACACACCATTCCAACTGCTGGTGGAATATTCCAAGGATCCATTGCATACCACAGAGTCACCCTTAGTGGTGATAGGAGAGGCACTGACAGATTAATGATATGTGCATGGGGGCATCCTGTGGCCCAATGGCAGATGGCAGGGCTTTCAATTGGCATTTTTCAACAGCATAATGCTCATCCACACATAGAAAGGAATTTCCAGGAATATCTTCACCAGATTACAACATACTTTTGGCCTGATCACTAGATTTGTTGACAATTTAGTATCTATGGGACCAGCTGATGACGTCATCTCTGGTAACTTATAAGTGTACAGGATATATAGTCTAGCTCCAACATCTGTCAGTCCAACAGAGTTCTAGAGCCTCCTTTCAATTGTACAGTTTCCCCTAACAAACTTTCATGTTAACTTACATATATCATTGTTAGTTTCATTAAATTAATCCAATCAACTTTTTAGCATTATAGTACTTTTATGTGCATGACAAAGAGAGCATGTTTTTTCAATCAGATAATTTCTTTCATTTTTAAAAAGGCCTCTGAAAAATTAAAGAAGCAATCTGATTGGTTGCTATGGGCAAATCAGCAATTTTTCCTCTGGACAGGTTTTGATAAATCTCCCCCCATCATGTTGGAGGGCCGACCAGATGGTCAGCAGTCTCAATTCTCATTGTTTGTAACTTATACCATGCAAAATACAATATGACATGTTACATAGTATATTGCTCAGCAGTAAGTCATTGTTAATACTGTAATGTGACCCACTAACTTTCAATCAGAAGTAAGTTGTCCTTCCTATGGAACAGTCGTGTTTTGGTTATCCCTAAAAGACATACAACATGTGTATGCTACTGCTTTAAAAATCAAAGGAGTCCTAAAGGTCTTTAAAAATAGATATGGCTATGTAAAAACAAAAATAAATCTATAATCACCTTTCCTGAGCACCTGCAATGCTGTTACTCCCGATTACTGCGCAACACTGCTACATCTTAGTTGCTAGGAAAGCATTGGCCCAGATTTACAAATCTGCCTGAAACCAAAACTATCTGATTTTGTTCACAGCAACCAATCACAGCTCAATTCATGTTTTAAAAGAACTTGTTAAGATGGGAAAGCTGAGTTATGATTGGTTGAGAAAAAGCTAACAGTTCTGGTTTCAGGAAGATTGGTAGATTTGGGCCATTGTCTATGCAGGAACTGTCCCACTCTGCTCTGCATTAGGAAGTGATTGGCTGGATGGACATTTCTTGCAGGAATAACTGTAAAAGTGATTAGAAAGTTACATATACGCGTATAACTACACATCACGGCGCAGAAAATGAGATTTTTTTTAAAGCATTACAATAATGGTAAAGCGTACAACCATGGGTATCTTTTAATCGTATTGAGTATTTAATCGTATATAATTAAGAAAAACGGTAATTTTTACCATAAAGTGTACAGCGTGAAAACATAACCTTAAAAAATTTGCTAAATTGCAGTTTTCTTTTCAATTTCTCCACACAAATAATATATATTTTTTTTTGCTTGCGCCATATATTTTATGGTAAAATTAGTCATATCATTGCAAAGTACAATTGGACACACAACAAACAAACCCTCATATTGGAATGTGGATGGAAATATAAAAAAGTCATGATTTTTAGAAGGTGAGGAAGCAAAAAAAATGCTTCAGAACGCTTGAAGCCAGAGGCCGTGATCATGACTTGTGACGTCACACCATGCCCCCTTCATTCATGTCTATGGGAGGGGGCATTTTGGCTGACATCACAGGTGGGCATGGCCGTGACATCACGACCACTGCCGCAGGAACCCCGCATTTGTTAAGAATGCTGAGTACTGCGGGAGATCGTGGGGTTTCCAGCAGTGGATTCCCTGCCCCCTGCCATCAGACATCTTATCCCCTATCCTTTGGATAGGGGATAAAATGTATAGCTGCAGAGTACCCCTTTAAGGCCAAAATGGGCTTGATCCTTAAGGGGTTAATAATTTGTCCAATTCAGCACATGGCAATACCAAATATGTCTGTTTTATTTTAAGAAAAAATGGGGTGATTTACGTTTTTTTAGGGGAGAGGATTTTTTATGATATAATTACATTCAATTATTGTATTTTTTTTTTTAACTTTCCCCATAGGGAACTATTACAGACAATCATTGAATTTCATTCACTGTACAATGCTATGTTAATGCATAGTGTTGTACAGGGAGATCATTGCTCTACTAGGAGGAGGGTAGGGACCTCCTCTTCCATTTGAACTGATCGGACCCCCCCCCCCCCCCCCCCAACCAATTGCACTGCAGGGGTACAATAAAAAGGAGAAAAAAAACTATTGGCATCTGTATATACTTCTTTTTAAAGAAAATCCATGACCAACATATATTGAAATCAGCAATCAAAAAGCATATGCATTTTCCCAATGTAGTACCTGATGCAAACGAATAACAAACTCATAAATGCGTTTTATTGTGAGAACACAGCCTTATATGTAGTTCATGTTTAGTTGCTGTCTCATGAAGAAAAACAACATTCTCAGACACCAAATATATCCCACTTACATCATTATTTGCTTTTAGACAAAGATGAAATTTTTGCAACAATACATGAGCCATATGAATGTATACCTACACTATGACAACAGTATAAAAAGTAAGAAAGGAGTGTGCCTTCAGTCTTCAATTATTTCTTAGATGATACTCTCAAGGATCATTTGCAGCAATCATTATACTCTCAAAAATCATTTCCAACTATTTTATTTAATGTTCTTGTATGCTTTGCTATGCTATCTCTTTGCTCAATTCAATTGATACGCTATATCTTGTAATATTAGGAAGAAAAAACTGAAACAAAAAATGAACACAATCTATTCATCAGGATCATTCTGCATATCTATGAACCACCCCCCCCCCCACAAAAAAAGAAAAAAACTGCTTTATGTCTGGAACCAAAAAAAAATCAATATTGGAGTAGATTTATCAATGCAGATACTCTGCACAAAGATTGTGATGGTCTGCGTTTCTCTAGATGGGGTAGTGCACTTGTCTTTTGAGGGGTTTTACCTGGATGAGTTTTTCCCCATATTTGTTTGCATGGACCATTTATATACTTAAATAAGTTGATCATATTCCCCCATAAACGTCTCTGCTTGTGACTAAACAAATGTAATATTTTTAATGTTTCCTCATATCCTTCAGGTGAGGCTGCACCAATGCTTTATAAAGCAGTACATTTTATGTCCCTGTCCCACAAGTCAATGCCTCTTTTATTACTTGTCGGTATGCTGGTCTTAGAAGCAGCTGCTTAAAGGGGTACTTCACTGTAAAACATTTTTTTTAAGTAAACTGGTGCCAGAAAGTTAAACAGATTTGTAAATTACTTTTACAGATTTGTAAAAATCTTAATCCTTCCAGTACCTATCAGCTGCTGTATATTACAGAGGACTTTCTTTTTTTTTTTTACATTTCTTTTCATTCTGACCACAGTGCTCTCTGCTGACACCCCATGTCAGGAACTGTCCAGAGAAGGATTTTTATTTTTTATTTTAATTTTTTAAATTTTTCTCCTATTTAAAATGGCAGACTTGGTTCTGTGCATGAATTGTTGTGAATTTATTTCAGGTTCCACTCTTAGGAGGTTTGGATGCTGTCAGATCTGTAGACAGTTCTCCTTACTGCAGCAGGAAATAGCATTTTTTAAATCTGAGATGTTTAAATTATCCGTTAAACAAACTCAGACTGGGGCTGCTGCAACTCCACTGCAACAGAGGACCCCTAGAAATGGCAGATGGGTTACTGTTGGTTCGGGAAGACTTAGAGTTGTGGATAGAAGACATATCCCACAGTCTGTGGTTCTCCGTAATTCATTTGCAGCACTTTCAGAATGTAAGGGCAACATGGACATTGGCTCAAGCCCAGAAGGTGTGGAACCATCGACCCCTATGTCTAATTTATACAAGACTGAAGTCAGCTGTTGCTGGGTGATTCAATCATAATAAGTGTGGAGCTTAAGGAAAATGGTTTTGTGAGATGTCTCCCGGGAGCTACTGCTAGAAGAGATAGAAGATGTATTCTTAATATTGTTAAGCAAGCAAAGCAGGAAGGGGAAGTTGATGTTCTTGTCCATCTAGGGACAAATGACCTGGCTTGCAATGAAGTTTCAGAGGTGAAGGAATCTTTTATCACACTTGGTAATGATGTACAGGATTTTGCATCCACTGTTTCATTTGCTGAAGTTCTGCCTGTGCATAACATTCAGCATGATAGGCAGAGGCACATTAAAGAGTTCAACTTATGGCTTAGTAAATGATGTCAAGAGCAAGGATCTGGCTTTGTGTCTCATGATAGCTCTACGTGGAATATAAAGGAACTGTGCAAAAAAGATGGTTTGCATCTTTCTCTCAAAGGAACAAATGTACTCAGTGAACAATTCCAAGAATTTGCTAAGGAGTATTTAAACTAGGAAGGGGGGGCAAAAGAGTGAAAATCCATGAGTCCAATTGCCCCCCGAAACAATGCCAGAACATGTCAGTAGCCTAGAAGTTAAGAAATGACAAGCTCAGAGTCCTGTTTACAAATGCCCGCAGTCTAGGTAATAAAATCAATGAACTTGGGTCAATATTGGCATCTGAGAATGTAGATTTAGTGGCTGTTACTGAGACATGGTTAAATGAAAGGAATGACTGGGACATATCCATACCAGGGTACTCTTTAAACAGAAGAGACAGAGAAGGCAAGAAAGGAGGAGGAGTGGCCCTGTATGTGAAAGATAGCATAAAATCTAACCTAATACAAGTTAGTGAGGCAACCACAGAGTCAGTTTGGGTTACGTTGCAGTTTGGTAATCATGCAGTAACTCGTGTAGGTGTGATATACAGACCACCTGGCCAAGTTAAAGAATTAGGTGATCTACTATTTGAAGAAATATCTAAAATAACAATGAAAGGAGAAGTTATCATTATGGGAGACTTCAATCTTCCAGATATAAACTGGAAAACCAAAATAGCAAGTTCTGCCAGGAGCACAGAAATTCTAAATTCCCTACTGGGATTATCTCTACAACAAGTGGTTGAGGAGCCAACGCGGAAGGAAGCCATTTTGGATTTGGTATTCACAAATGGGGATTTGGTATATGATGTTATTGTTGGCGAAAGCTTGGGATCTAGTGATCACCAATCAGTGTGGTTTAATATAAGAACAGTGAAGGAGTCACACCACACAAAAAACAAAAGTTTTAGATTTTAGAAAAACAGACTTTTCAAAAATGAGATTAGTCATAAATGAGTGCCTTTTAGACTAGAACATGGAGTTACATTACATGGAGTTCAGGAGAAATGGGACTACTTAAAAGACGCTTTATTGAAGGCAACAGAAAATTGCACTAGACTTGTCAGTAAAAGCAGAAAAAGGAAAAGACCACTGTGGTACTCAGCAGAAGTGGCCAAAAAAAAACAAAAAAAAACTAGCATTTAGTAATTATAAAACAACCCAGAGCAATGAAGATAGGGAAATCTACAAGACTAGGCAGAAAGAGGCCAAGCAAGTTTTAACCCCTTAAGGACTCAGCCCATTTTGTCATCCACAGACTAGTATGAGGGCTTGTTTTTTGTGCGACCAGTTGTCCTTTGTAATGACATCACTCATTATATCATAAAATGTATGGCGCAACCAAAAAACACTATTTTTGTGGGGAAATTAAAACGAAAAACGCAATTTTGCTAATTTTGGAAGGTTTCGTTTTCACGCCATACAATTTATGGTAAAAATGAC
This sequence comes from Hyla sarda, assembly GCF_029499605.1. Classification (NCBI taxonomy): domain Eukaryota; kingdom Metazoa; phylum Chordata; class Amphibia; order Anura; family Hylidae; genus Hyla; species Hyla sarda. The sequence goes on along the minus strand of NC_079189.1, from coordinate 114,955,040 downwards.
GTGTGTTCTTTATTCTGAGGGTCAATACGATTAAAATGATACCCATTATTACATACTTTTATATTATTGTTGCGCTTAAAAAAAATCACAAACTTTTTAACCAAATTAGTACGTTTATAATCCCTTTATTTTGATGACCTCTAACTTTTTTATTTTTCCGTATAAGCGGCGGTATGGGGGCTCATTTTTTGCGCCATGATCTGTGCTTTTTTTTGATACCACATTTGCATATAAAAAACATTTAATAAATTTTTTATAATTTTTTTTTTATAAAATGTATTAAAAAAGTAGGAATTTTGGACTTTTTTTTTTTCGTTCACGCAGTTCACCGTACGGGATCATTAATATTTTATTTTAATAGTTCGGACATTTACGCACGCGGCGATACCAAATATGTCTCTAAAAAAAAATTTACGCTTTTTGGGGGTAAAATAGGAAAAAACGGACGTTTTACTTTTTTATTGGGGGAGGGGATTTTTCACTTTTTTTTTTATTTTACTTTTAAATTTTTTTTAATTTTTTTTTACACTTGAATAGTCCCCATAGGGGACTATTCATAGCAATACCATGATTGCTAATACTGATCTGTTCTATGTATAGGACATAGAACAGATCAGTGTTTTCGGTGATCTTCTGCTCTGGTCTGCTCGATCACAGACCAGAGCAGGAGACGCTGGGAGCCGGACGGAGGAAGGAGAGGGGACCTCCGTGCGGCGTTATCATTCATTCAAATCGCGCACTGCCGCAGATGCCGGGATCTGTATTGATCCCGGCACCTGAGGGGTTAATGGCGGACGCCCGCGAGATCGCGGGCGTCGGCCATTGCCGGCGGGTCCCTGGCTGCGATCAGCAGCCGGGATCAGCCACGCATGACATGGGCTTCGCTCCGATGCCCGCGGTTATGCACAGGACGTAAATGTATGTCCTGGTGCGTTAAGTACCACCTCACCAGGACGTACATTTACGTCCTGCATCCTTAAGGGGCTAAGAACTTCTAAAGCACAGGCAGAAGAAAAACTAGCTCAGTCTTTGAAAAAAGGGGATAAGACATTCTTCAGCTATATAAATGAAAAAAGGAAATCAAATCAAGGAATAACTAAATTAAAAACAAAGGAAGGAAGATATGTAGAATAAGGGGCTAGCCGACTGCCTTAATGAATACTTCTGTTCAGTTTTTACAGAAGAAAAAGAAGGAAAAGGACCTCCATTAGAGAGAAAAACGAAGGAATCGTTTCATGCATGCGTCTTTACAGAGGAAGAGGTTCTACGTTTGCTTTCTAAAGTGAAGACAAATAAATCTCAGGGGCCTGATGAGATACACCCAAAATTATTAAAAGAGTTTAGTGGTGAGCTAGCAAAACCGTTAGCAGATTTATTTAACCAATCAATGGTAACAGGAGCCGTCCCGGAAGATTGGAAATTAGCTAATGTTGTGCCCATTCACAAGAAAGGTAGTAAGGAGGAATCAAGCAACCATAGGCCAGTAAGTGGGGAAATTAATGGAACCCTACTAAAGTATAGGATTGTGGAACATCTAAAATCCCATGGATTGCAAGATGAAAAACAACATGGGTTTACTTCAGGGAGATCATGTCAAACAAATCTTATTGATTTTTTTGACTGGGTGACTAAAATAATAATAGATAGATCGCATATCTAGATTTTAGTAAGGATTTTGACACTGTCCCACATAGAAGACTTATCAATAAACTACAGTCATTGAGCTTGGACTCCAATATTGTTGAGTGGATTAGGCAGTGGCTGAGTAACAGATAACAGAGGGTTGTAGTCAATGGAGAATATTCAGAGCAAGGTCTTGTCACTTGTGGGATACCTCAGAGATCTGTACTGGGACCAATATTGTTTAATATCTTCATTAGCAATATTACAGAAGGTCTCGATGGTAAGGTATGTCTTTTTACTGATGACACAAAGATATGTAACAGGGTTGATGTTCCTGGAGGGATCCGCAAAATGGAAAAGGATTTAGGCAAACTAGAAGAATGGTCAGAACTCTGGCAACTGAAATTTAATGTGGATAGGTGCAAGATAATGCACCTGGGGCGTAAAAACCCTCAGGCAGAATATAGATGATTTTACACCCCCTGACCCCAGTATCTGAGGAGAGGGATTTATGAGTAATTATTTCAGAAGACTTAAAGGTAGGAAGACAATGTAACAGAGCAGCAGGAAACGCTAGCAGAATGCTTGGATGTATAGGGCGAGGTATAAGCAGTAGAAAGAGAGAAGTGCTCATGCCACTGTACAGAACACTGGTGAGACCTCAATTGGAGTATTGTGCGCAGTACTGGAGGCCGTATCTCCAGAAGGATATAGATACTCTAGAGAGAGTTCAAAGAAGAGCTACTAAACTAGTACATGGATTGCAGGATAAAACGTACCAGGAAAGGTTAAAGGACCTTAACATGTATAGCTTGGAAGAAAGAAGAGACAGAGGGGATATGATAGAGACTTTTAAATACATAAAGGGAATCAACATGGTAAAGGAGGAGAGCGTATTTAAAAGAAGAAAAACTACCACAAGAGGACATAGTTTTAAATTTGAGGGGCAAAGGTTTAAAAGTAATATCAGGAAGTATTACTTTACTGAGAGAGTAGTGGATGCATGGAATAGCCTTCCTGCAGAAGTGGTCGCTGCAAATACAGTGAAGGAGTTTAAACATGCATGGGATAAGCATAAGGCTATCCTTCATATAAGATAGGGCCAGGGAGTATTCATAGTATTCAGATTATTGGGCAGACTAGATGGGCCAAATGGTTCTTATCTGCCGACACATTCTATGTTTCTATGTTTCTAAGGATAGGTTTGTGGATTTGCTCCTACTCTGGACAGTTCCTAAAATGGACAGAGGTGTCAGCAGAGAGCACTGTGGTTGGACAGAAAGGAAATTCAAATAGAAAAGAACTTTCTCTGTAGTATAAAGCAGCTGATAAATACTGGAAGGATTAAGATTTCTTAGTAGAATTAATTTACAAATCTGTTGAGCTTTCAGGCACCAGTTGATTAAATTTTTTTTTCCAGCGGAGTACCCCTTTAAAATTGCACATTTCAAGTAGTCTATGATCTACAAGTATACCTAGATTATCCTCTACAAGTGACTCTCCCAGTTTTACTCCCCCTGGGATATATGATGCATGTAGGTTATTATTACCCAGATGCATAAGCTATTTACATTAACCCCCTAAAAGGGGTTGTGCGCTGCCCTGACTTTCGGAGCTCCGCTCACAGCGTCCGGAAGTTCATTACTACGAACGCTGTGTGCGGGCTTCCGTGTTCACGGCCGCCGGGCGTGACGTCACGCCCGACCCCTCGTGACGTCTTGCCCGCCTCCTCGTGATGTCAAGCCCCCCCCTCTACCAAAGTCTATGGGAAGGGGGCGTGACAGCGGTCGCGCCCCCTTCCCATAGACTTTCATTGAGGGGGCGGGCGAGACGTCATGAGGGGGCGGGCAAGACATCATGAGGGGCCGGGCGTTGCGTCATGCCCGGCGGCCGCAAACAAGGAAGGCCACACACAGCGTTCGGAGTAATGAACTTCCGGACACTGTGAGCGGAGCTCCGAAAGTCAGGGCAGCGCACAACCCCTTTAAGGACAAGGGTTTTTCTGTTTTTGCACTTTCATTTTTTCCTCCTTACCTTTAAAAAATCATAACTCTTTCAATTTTGCACATAAAAATCCAAATTATGGCTTATTTTTTGAGCCACCAATTCTACTTTGTAATGACTTCAGTCACTATACCCTAAAATCTATGTCAATGTGAGACAAAATTTAAAGAAAAAAAACGCCATTTTGTAATTTTGGGGGCTTCTGTTTCTACGCAGTAAATTTTTCGGTAAAAATGACACATTCTCTTTATTCTGTAGGTCCATACAAATAAAATTATACCCTACTTTTATATGTTTGATTTTGTCGTACTTCTGAAAAAAATCATAACTACATGCAGGAAAATGTATACTTTTAAATTTGTCATCTTCTGAACCATATAACTTTTACATTTTTCCACATATGGGGCAGTATGAGGGCTAATTTTTGGCACCGTGATCTGCAGTTTTTAGCGGTACCATTTTTGTATTGATCAGAGTTGTTGATCGCTTTTTATGAATTTTTTTCATGATCTAAAAAGTGACCAAAAATACACTATTTTGGACTTTGAAATTTTTTGGCGCGTATGCCATTGACTGTGCGGTTTAATTAATTATATATTTTTATAATTCAGACATTTCCACATGCGGCGATACCACATATGTTTATTTTTATTTTGATTTACACAGTTTTGTTTTTTAAATGGGAAAAGGTGGGTAATTCAAACTTTTATTTGGGGAGGTGTTAAATGAACTTTATTCACTTTTTTTTCCACTTTTTTTTTTTCTTGCAATGTTATAGTTCCCACAGGGGCAATAACACTGCACACACTGATCTTTTACATTGTTCAATGGTTTCTCATAGGAAACCATTGATCAATGATTCTGCCGCTTGAGTGCTCATGCCTGGATCTCAGGCACTGAGCAGTCATTCGGCGATCGGACACGAGGAGGCAAGGTAGGAGACCCTTCTCGGGTCCCACAGCTGTTCGGGATGCCACAATTTCTCCACGGACATCCTGAACAGCCCCCTGAGCTAACCAGCAGTGATTTACTTTTACTTTAGACGCGGCGTTCAACTTTGAACGCCACGTCTAAAGGGTTAATAGCGTGTGGCACTGCGATCATTGCCGCGTGCTATTAGCCATGGGTCTCGGCCGTTGTTAGAGGCCGGGCCCAACTCGCTATAACGCGGGGCCATGTCGTAGCCCCGCGTTATAGAAAGGTAAAGGACTCAGGACGCACCGATATGTTCTTGGTCCTTAAGGTGTTAAACCTTATTTGCTAAGTGGCTAACCAAACAAGTGATGTGTACAACTCATGCTCTTACTCTATAGACTGCACTGTGTTACAAAGCTTAGTGTCATCTGCAAAAATAAAAACAAAGCTGTTCCCATCCACTATATCATTATTATTATTATTATTATTATTAGTAGTAGTATTATTATTATTATTAATAATCATAATAATAATAATTATTATTATTATCATTATTATTAACAAAAGCGGACCCAGTACAGAATCTTGGGTATACCTGGGAACCAGAGTAGGAATCATTGGCCACCCCTATCTGGGTACAATCCAGCCAATTTTCAGTCCAGTTACAAAAAAAAACCTTCTAAACCTAACCCTAACCATAACCCCTTCAGGACCGGGGTTAAGGTTAGGGTTAGGTTTTGCACTTTTGCTTTTTACTCCTCCCCTTTTAAAAATCATAACACTTTACATTTACCACCTACAGACCCATATGAGGGCTTGTTTTTTGCACCACCAACTTTACTTTGTAGTTACATTAATCATTTCATCACAAAATCTATGAAGAAAAAAAATGCATACACACACGCACACACACATATATATATATATATATATATATATATATATATATATATATATATATATATATTTATTTGTTGGGCAAAATAAAAAAAAAACATTTCGTAACTTTTGGCAGCTTTCAATTCCATGAAGTGCAAAAAATGACACCTTGTTTTTATTCTGTAGGTCCATATGATTTAAACAATACCCAACTTATATAGTTTTGATGTTGTTTTACTTCTATAAAAAATTATAACTTTTTGTACGAAAATTACAAAAATGTCCTCTTCTGACCCCTATAACTTTATTTTTCCATATACAGGGTTGGGTGAGGGCTCCTTTTTTTGTGCTGTGATCTGTCGTTTTATCGGTACCAATGTTGTTTTGATGGGAATTTTTTTTATCAATTTTTATACATTTTTTAGGGTATACAAAGTGACCAATAATATGCAATTCTGGGCTTTGGTATTTTTTTTTTCTTATATGCCATTGACTGTGTGGTTAAAGTAAGATTACATTTTTATAGATAGAACATTTATGCACGCAGCGACACCACATATGTTTATGTTTGTTCTTGTTTACATTTTTCATGGGAAAATTGGGGTGATTGAAACATTTATTAGGGAAGGGGACTGTAGGGGACTATTACATGCAGTCTTCAGAGAGCATACTGTCAGGCTTAATCATTAATTGCACAACATATTTACCTATCCTTGAACTCTCTTTGAGGTGTTTTTATGTCCACCTCATAGGATAAATCATATTTACAATTTGTCTTTGATCCTTATTTGTTGTATCAAGAACTTTGCTTTATACCCCCACAAAACACTGTTCAATGCTATGCCATAGCATTGACCAGTGTTATCGGTGCCATGGCTGGCTGGAGCATCAGATCATTGATCGGATGGCAAGGAGGCAGGTAACGGCCCTCCAGTCATCCTCTCAGCTGATCTGGACACCGCGGTTTAACCCTGGTGGTCCCGATCAGCATCACCAGGAAGTGTTTTTTAACATTTTAGATGCCGCAATCAACTTTGATCGCAGTGTCTAAGGGGGTAATGCCAGGCATCACTTTGATCTGTGATTTCCGGCATTAGCCATGGGTCCCAGTGGCAGATAGCTGCGAGTACCACCCCGCTATTACCTGCACTCAGCTCCTGAGGGTGATTCATACAGGTATACCCTTTGCCCTCAAGAGGTTAACATTTCTTTCAGGTGTCTATGAGAGACAGTAATAAATGCTTTTGCTAAATCTAAAAAATACTATGGGGGGGGATTTATCAAATTCTGTACAGAGGAAAAGTTGACCAGTTGCCCATAGTAACCAATCAAATCACTTCATGACTTTTTAAAAAGGCCTGTGGAAAATTAAATGGGCACTGTCAGATACAAAAACTTTTCATATGTTGTAAAGCATACAAAATCAATAGGTTTTGCAATTGCTTTCATTAGAAAATTTTCAGTATTTCATACTGAAAAAGCCAGTCAAACAGCTGCCCCCTTGCCTGCTTGGACACATACTAGACCTGCTATGTCCATGCATCATTACCTATGTCATGGACCCACTTCCTTGATTGACAGCCGTAAGCACAGGGCTCACAGCTGGAGGAAAAATTCTCCCACTGTCAGCTCGTGTCCCTCTACTGTCAGTGAGGAAAAGCTGGGAGTTGTAGTTTTGCTAATGCTAAGGGAGATGTATACTGAGGGAGGGAGCGGAGACCTTCACAGTGAGGCCACGCCCCTCCCTTTGAGAGGAATTCAGACTTGAGAGCTAAATTAAAAGTGTAATAAAAAAATAAATAAAGGTGCTAGACACATAAAAATTTGATGTACATGGTAAAGTTCAGGTACTGAGTGATAGATAAAAAAAAATTGTTGGATCTGACGGATACGCTTTAAAGAATCTGATTGGTTGCTGCGGGTAACTGGTCAGCTTTTCCTCTGCACAGATTTTGATAAATATCCCCCTATATCCACAGCCAACCCTTTGTCATGGCTTCTGCTCACATCCTCATTAAAGGGGTTCTCCGGTGCTTACACATCTTATCCCCTATCCAAAGGATAGGGTATAAGATGCCTGATCACGGGAGTCCCGCAGCTGGGGACGCCCGCGATCATGCACGCGGCACCCCGTTTGTAATCAGTCCCCGGAGCGTGTTCGCTCCGGGTCTGATTACGGGCGACTACAGGGCCGGTGGCGTGTGACGTCACGCTCCGCCCCTCAATGCAAGCCTACGGGAGGGGGCGTGATATCCCGCCCCCTCCCGTCGGCTTGCATTGAGGGGCAGAGCGTGACGTCACACGCCGCCGGCCCTGTAGTCGCTCGTAATCAGACCCGGAGCGAACACGCTCCATGGACTGATTACAAACGGGGTGCCACGTGCATGATCACGGGCGTCCCCAGCTGCGGGACTCCCGCGATCAGGCATCTTATCCCCTATCCTTTAAATAGGGGATAAGATGTGTAAGCACCGGAGAACCCCTTTAAGGCAAATTAGGTTCATTTGACAACTTCTATCCTTAGTAAACCCATGCTGTCTATCACTTATAATATTATTATCCCCTACGTATACCTGTATGTAATCCCTTATGAACCCTTCAAACAATTGTCCCACAATGGACATTTAGCTTACTGGTTTATAATTACCTGGGGAAGACCTAGAGCCCTTTATGAATATTGGTACTACATTTGCCTTGTGCCAGTCCCTCTGCACAATTCCAGACACCTGAGAATCTCTAAATATTATGACTAAGGGCACAGAAATTACTAAACAAAGTTATTTTAGAACTCTTGGGTGTAATCTTGAAACTTTGCTTTCACTGACTTCAATTTACCTTGGACTATATCAACATTAAGCCAGTTCCTTACGTTACAGGATGTTATCTGCACTGATTTGGCCTGCGTCAGCGCCTCCAACTTCTTTGTAAATACAGAGCTATAGAACCTATTTATTAGTTCTGCCTTCTTTTTTCCCCCAGTAATATACTGATTTGTTTTGCTTTCTTTAGCAACCTGCCTTTAAAGGAGTACTCCGGTGAAAACCTTTTTTCTTTTAAATCAACTGGTGGCAGAAAGTTAAACATATTTGTAAATTACTTCTATTAAAAAATCTTAATCCTTCCAGTACTTATTAGCTGCTGAATGCTACAGAGTAAATTCCTTTCTTTTTGGAACACTGATGACATCACGAGCACAGTGCTCTCTGCTGATATCTCTATCCATTTTAGCAACCATGCATAGCAGATGTATGTTAAGGGCAGCATGGTGGTTCAGTGGTTAGCACTGCTGCCTTGCAGTGCTGGGGACTTGGGTTCAAATCCCACTAAGGACAATAAATAAAGGGTTATTATTATTATAATAACATCAGCAGAGAGAACTGTGCTCGTGATATCATTAGAGAGCATTCCAAAAAGAAAAGAATTTCCTCTGTAGTATTCAGCAGCTAATTAGTACAGGAAGGATTGAGATTTTTTAATAGAATAAATTTACAAATATGTTTAACTTTCTGCCACCAGTTGATTTAAAAGAAAAAAGGTTTTCACCGGAGTACCCCTTTAATTTTTTCATGATTTTATGGCCTTCAGTGTTGATTTTAAAATCTCCCTTCCTACACTTATATGCCATAAATACCCAACACTCTACAGTCTTCACTATACCCAACCTCTTCCCTCTCTTGTGCAAATGTGGCCAAACATTATCATTACATCCTCAAGGCTACCCTTGACAAAGCAGCACTCTTACAATCCAAACCTTACAAAAAAAAAAAAAAAAAAAAATAGCAGCAACCATGGTACGCAAAAGCATTTTGCTTTCTTTTCATCACCTCAGTTTTTAATCCAGTAACTGAGGATGGAGTCTCCAGGTAGTCGCCATACTACCCGTACTAGTGACCCTATCTACTCACACTGCATCCAACCTCTCTGCCCCTGTCTACAGTCACTGGATTAAAAATGATAACCTCTCCCTCTCCTCTTTTACCTTTACCCCCTACTTTTAACATTCTGTCATAACCCCATCACTGAAAAACAAAAACATTTCTAAACCTGTCCTGCAGATAACCCTAGACCTGTTTTTAATCTCCCTTTTACCCTTCTTGACCCTTGACAGTCTGGTTTCTACTCCCTACACTTCAAAGAAAGAGCCCTAACCAAAGTCCCTAATCATCTCTTGATGGGCAAATCTAATGGCAGTTTTTCTTTATCGATATTCCTCAGTCTCTCTGGAATGTTTGACAGTGTAAATCACCAACTACTCCTCAGGACTCTGTTCTCTCCTGGTTTTCTTCCAACCTCATTTTCCAGCTCTTCCTCTTCTTCTGTTCCCTTTGCTGTCGGGGGCTACTCATGGATGTTTCCCGGGCACTCATCTCTTTTATGTCTGTACAGCTCTCATTGGACAAACTCTTAGATTTGGCTTTCAGTTCCATCTATACACTCAGCTCTATAGGTCTTCCTGTGATATCACCACTGCACTGCACCTTCAGTTGTATTACTTTTATAACAAATAACCTATCTTTAAAATAAACAACAGAAATTACCTCCAACGGATCGACAGGATTCAAGGTGCTGGACACACAATTGAGGAAGCTCAGGTTTATTCACCCATGATGCAACATGTTTCACAGTAAGACTGCTTCATCAATAGTCACAGTGATATACAGATTTTGGGAATCAGAAAAAACTTCACCAAAGAACACTTTTACGCTCAGTAGCTCTAGCATGCTCACATATAGCTCAAGGGCTCAAGTACTGCAGGAACACATGGAAACTGAATCCCTGCACTTTTTTGCACAGCAGGAACACCATTCCCATTTGCAGGAGTCCTGCAGGACCAGCCATTGAGTCTTGGGTAAGTTGCCATACTTTTTTCCCAAGACTTGACCCCTCAGTATAAATATTAATTAGTTTGGGTTTATCAGGATTAGACCTCAACTGGGCAAGGTAGAGTCTTGAAATAAATACTCACAATCCCAGCTTGTGTATGCAAGATGGAAAAATCCTCTTTTATTTTTGCTGTATGCGGTGATGAGCATGAACATTTCTCATGCTAAGTCTTTGCACTTTACATAGTGTCTTTCCTGCTTGTTACTTTTTGGAAGTTATACCCTGTTACTCTTGCGTAAGTATATGGTGGTGACTACGTGACTAGATGTACATGTCAAATAGTGTTTTAGTCAGTACTTTTTTCCTGTGGTAGGATCTACGAAGACAGGGCCCTTAACCATGTATGAGCAATAGATCCTCCTAGTATACTTTTTTGCTGCCCTATTGGTAGTTCCCTTGGTACGACAAATGATAACTACATAATTCTCCCTCCCGAGCATGAGTGAGGATGGACACGTGGTGAGCAGCCCCACTTGACAGTAAATGTGTGTGCTTGGACAATGGTGTTCCCCAACCTGGTTGAGGGACCAGAAGTAATTCTAGGTCTCCTCTCCAGGTAACCAACAGATGGACATGGTAGTCATGACACTGTGGGGTTGGGGGTCTTACCATGACAAGAAATCAGGCTGGGGTATGGAGTTCTCCATGATGGTTGCCTACTATAGTAAATGTGAATAGGGAGTTGGAATAAACCCATTAAAGTCTATTCCTAAATTGGTGCATAATTTTGGGCATACGTTGCCCTTGAAACAATTTGAGTGATATTTAGTATTTCTGCCACTAGATGTATGTTTGTTATTTTTATTTTTATATTATTTTTATTTATATTTATAGTAAATTTCATAATTTTTATCACTTTAGTTATTTTTAGTATCTTTTTTTCCTTGGATATATGCTTTATTTATGCATTTATTTATTGTTCTATTTCCCTCCTTGTTTTCCCTAGTTATCAATACTTAGGCCTTTTCAAAAATGAAAAAAGCAATCTGATTGGTTGCTATGGGCAACTGCACGACTCTTCCTTTACACTGGTTTTGATGAATCTCCCCCATAGAGGGAGATTTATCAAAACCTGTCCAGAGGAAAAGTTTCTGAGTTGCCCATAGTATCCAATCAGATTGCTTCCTTCATTTTGCAGAGGCCTTGTGAAAATTAAAGAAGCGATCTGATTGGTTGCTATGGGCCACTCAGCTGCTTTTCCAGGAAAGTAAAGTTAAACCACAGCACTGTAACAGATTACACAGCACTGTAACACTCTGTCCCATCACAGGACTCAAACCCATGGTGGTCTCCCATCCACTGTGCTGCCAATACAATCCTGCTTAGCTTACTGTTTCACATGCTGTGAGTTCCCCATAGACAACAATGGGCCTATTGTTTCAATGAGCAAAAAATCACGGAGTTAATGCACCAATCATAGTTTCCTATACCATTAAAGAAGGGAGGACTCAATATTCGCGAATATGCGCATATGCGGAAAACCAGTGTAGAGGAAGAGTTGTGCAGTTGCCCATAGCAACCAAGCAGATTGCTTCCTTCATTTTTTAAAAGGCCTCTGAAAAATGAAAGAAGCAATCTGATTGGTTGCTATGGGCAACTCAGAAACTTTTCCTCTGGACAGGTTTTGATAAATCTCCCTCTATGGGGGAGATTAATCAAAACCAGTGTAGAGGAAGAGTTGTGTAGTTGCCCATAGCAACCAATCAGATTGCTTCCTACATTTTTGAAAAGGCCTCTGAAAAATGAAGGAAGTAGTCTTGTTGTTATGGGCAACTCATAAACTTTTCCAGGAAAAGTTTATGAGTTGCCCATAGCAACCAATCAGATAGCTTCTTTTATTTTGCAGAGGCCTTGTGAAAAATGAAAGAACCAATCTGATTGGTTGCTATGGGCAACTCAGCAGCGTTTCCAGGAAAGTAAAGTTAAGCCACAAAGGGCCTATTGGTTTCAACGGGCAAAAAATCACACAGTTAATGCACTAGTCACAGTTCCCTATACCATTAAAGAAGGGAGGGCTCAAAATTTGCGAATATGCACATATATTTTCGCATATGCGCAAAAAAAACGAATATGCGAATTTCGCGAATATATGACGAATATTCGTCCATATATTTGCGAAATATCGCGAATTTAAATATGGCCTATGCCGCTCATCACTAGTGACTGTGACATTATGCACACGGACACACGCCGATACAAGCCGACATGCGAAATTTACAATATAGATGTAACACACATGGATTTGTTTGCATGGGTAAATGCAACCGTTGCCACCCTCGCCGCTGATCACTATTGATGTTACCAATTGCACCTGCATGGCTATTGAACATATTTTAGATTTTAAAGCTTTTTGCATTTATGATACTGTAGATAGAGTGATAGAGTGATATACTGATAGAGTGTTATGTATAGGTATCCTTACCTCTGTACTTTATATTATGCTCTCTTCTTAATGCACATTGATTGATTGTCCACGCTTTATTTATTTTTATACACAATTGTTTGACTGATTGTAACTAATTATTAGAGATGAGCGAACCTTTAAAAAATGTGGTTTGGCCGAATATCTATTAGTAATCTATTTTAACCCCTTGAGGACCAAGCCCATTTTGGTCTTAAGGACCAGAGCATTTTTTGCACATCTGACCACTGTCACTGTCAAATATTTTTTTTACCTAAAATGCTTGTTTTCCCAAAAATTTTAATTTTTAAAAAGGCTAAAAGCAGAAAATAGCCCCCAAAATTTGTAACACAATTTCTCTCGAGTACGGCGATACCCCATATGTGACCCTAAACTGTTGCCTTGAAATACGACAGGGCTCCAAAGTGAGAGTGCCATGCCCATTTGAGGCCTAAATTAGGGACTTGCATAGGGGTGGGCATAGGGGTACTCTACGCCAGTGATTCCCAAACAGGGTACCTCCAGCTGTTGTAGAACACCCAGCATGCCTGGACAGTCAGTGGCTGTCTGATAATACTGGGAGTAGTTGTTTTGCAACAGCTGGAGGCTCCATTTTGGAAACAGTGGCGTACCAGACGTTTTTAATTTTTATTGGGGAGGGGGGCATGTGTATATGTAGTGTATTTTATTTTGTGTTAGTGTAGTGTAGTGTTTTTAGGGTACATTCACACGGGTGGGGGTTCACAGTAGTTTCTCGCTGGCAGTTTAAGCTGCAGCAGAAAATTTGCCGCAGCTCAAACTTGCAGCCGGATACTTACTGAAAACCTCCGCCGATGTGAGTGTACCCTGTACATTCACATTGGGGGGGGGGGGGGGGGGGGAACATCCAGCTGTTGCAAAACTACGACTCCCAGCATGCACTGACAGACTGTACATGCTGAGAGTTTTAGTTTTGCAACAGCTGTAGGCACACTGGTTATGTATCACTGAGTTTGTGACCTAACTCAGTGTTTCACAACCAGTGTGCCTCCAGCTTTTGCAAAACTACAACTCCCATCATGTACGGTGCATGCTGGGAGTTGTAGTTTGCAACAGCTGGAGGCACACCAGTCGTGAAACACTGAGTTAGGTAAAAGAAAACTCTGAGTTTCACAACCAGTGTGCCTTCAGCTGTTTCAAAACTACAACTCGCAGCAGTCAACAACAGCCAACGGGCATGCTGGGAGTTGTAGTTATGCAACCAGCAGATGCACCACTACAACTCCCAGCATGCACTTTAGCTGTTTGTGCAAGCTGGGAGTAGTTATACAACAGCTGAAGGTACACTTTTCCATAGAAAAAATGTGCCTCCAGCTGTTGCAAAACTATAAGTCCCAGCATGCCCATAAGGTAATGCTGGGAGTTGTGGTGGTCTGCCTCCTGTTGTTGCATAACTACAGCTCCCAGCATGTCCTTTTTGCATGCTGGGAGCTGTTGCTAAGCAACAGCAGGAGGCTATCACTCAGCTCCAACTGCTGATCCACGCCGCCGCTTCAGGTCAGTCCCTCGCCGCCGCCACTCCTGGGGCCCCGATCCCAACAGGGACGCCGGGGATCAGGGTCCCCAGCTGCCGGGGTCCACATCCCGCACCCGATCACGTCCTCCGGAAGAGGGGCGGAGCGGGTTGTGGGAGTGACACCCTCATCAGGTGCCCTGATTGGTCAGCCGGTAAACCGGCCGACGAATCAGGGCGATCGTGAGGTGGCCATGGCTGTTCGGGGCCGTCAGAGGCGGCCTCGAATAGTCTGTAATTCCGGGTCACCGGGTCACTGGAGACCCGATTGACCCGGAATCCGCCGCAGATCGCTGGGCTGAATTGTCGCCGACATGGGACCCCCCTGGGCGATATGCCGCGATGCCTGCTGAACGATTTCAGCAGGCATCCGGCTCCGGTCCCCAACCGGCTAGCAGTGGGGACAGGATTTCCCACGGGCATATGGATACGCAGTGTGTCCTTAAGGACTCGGAATGCAGGGTGTATCCATACGCCCTGTATCCTGAAGAGGTTAATATTTTGTTTGATAAAGTGTGTTTCACTTTTTTAGGTAGTACTACTACTCCCAGCATGGAGCAGACTGTTCCATGATGGGAGTAGTAGTACATGTGCTAATAGACAGATCGCCCAGGGTTTCTCGCATCTAGATAGGACGATTGCATCGGGTGTCAGGAACGATACCTGCAGTGATCTGACCTTAACTGCAGGTGCTACTGCTCCCAACATGGAGAACACTCTGCTCCATGCTGGGAGCTGTAGTACCTGCATTAATAGACAGTAAGCGCGGCGGAATCTGTAGGCGCTATGTAAATAAATAAAAAATTAAGATCGCAGTGAGTGTCATTTATGACACCCGATGCGATCATCCTGTATAATGTATAGATGCGGGCGGCTGGCCGCTCTTCTCTGGTCCCACTGTAGTATGAGTATATGCCATTTACATACCTATTATTCATATTTCCTGCAGAGAGCTGTGAGTGGCTGGAACCATATGTCCAATCACAGCTCTCTGTGGAAAATAAGAATAAGTGATGTGAATTCTATTCTTTGAGTATGGTGCAGAGATGCTGGCACAGGAGAAAGCCGCTCCATCTCTGCAATAGAAAGGACAATCGTATTGGGTGTCAGGAAGGATACCTGCTATGATCTGTCTATTAGTAGAGGTACTACAGCTCCAATCATGGAACAGTGTGTTCCATGCTGGGTGTAGCAGTACTACCTAAAAAATTTTAAATATAGAGAAAAAAAAGTGAAATACACATACACACACACTTTATTAACTCGCTAAGGATGCCGGGCTTATCAATATGCCCCCTGTTTTAAAGTCCTCAAGGAATGAGGGCGTATGTGTACGCCCATGGGAATTTCGGTCCTCGCCGCAAGCCAGTCAGAAAACGGACTGGAATGCCTGCTGAAATCATTCACCCAGGGGGTTCCTGAGACCCCCCCATGTCGGCGATTGGCGCAAATCGGCGGTCAATTCAGACCAGCGATCTGCGGGGATTCCGAGTCATACGGGTCTCCGGTGACCCGGAAAATAAGGGGGATTGGGGTTATCCAAGACACCCCCGGTCCCCCTGAAGGGATAGGAGTTAGGTGGCAGGGGTGCCACCCCTCCTATTCCTGCTATTTGTCGGTCAGAAGCGACCGACTAATAGCAGATCGGGGTTAAAGTTTGGTTGCCCTATTCTGCCCACCCACAGTAGGGTGGAACCGATGGTGACCGGCACCGGAGGTCCACTTACCATCGGCGGCAGCGGAACCGTCGATCGGCGGCTGTGATTGGCGGGCGGCAATTATGTGCTGCCGGCTCCCTGGTGCGGCGTTCTGCAGATTGCGGAAGTCGGTAGAAGCAACATCTGGAGGGTTATAGTTTGAAGTGATCTCTAAACTGTAGCCCTCCAGATGTTGCAAAGCTACAACTCCCAGCATGCCCATACAGCTGTTCCCTCTTTGGGCATGCTGGGATTTGTAGTTTTGAAACAGCTTGAGGGCCACAGTTTGGATATCACTGGGCAGTGGACTCTAAACTGTTGCCCTCTAGATCAGGCAAAACTACAACTCCCAGCATGCCCACACAGTAGTTTGCTGTCTGGGCATGCTGAGATTTGTAGTTGTGCAACATCTGGATGGCCACTGTTTGGAGATCACTGTGCAGTGGTCTCTAAACTGTGGTTCTTCAGATCTTGAAAAACTACAACTCCCAGCATGCCCCCACAGCAAACTGCTGTCTCGCCCTGCTTTGAGTTGTAGTTGTGTATCTCCAGCTATTGTATAACTACATCTCCCAGCATGCCCTTCGGCGATCAGTACATGCTGGGAGCTGTAGTTTTGCAACAGCTGGAGGCACACCGGTTGGAAAATATTGAGTTAGGTAACAGAACCTAACTAAAGGTTTCCAACCAGTGTGCCTCCAGCTGTTGCAAATGTACAACTGCCCGCATGAACGGCCTGTCAGGGCATGCTGGGAGTTGTAGTTTTGCAACAACTGGAGGTTTGCCCCCCCATGTGAATGTACAGAGTACATTCACATGGTCAGGCTTACAGTAAGCTTCCTGCTTCAAGTTTGAGCTGCGGCAAGTTTCCACCACAGCTCAAACACCGAGGGGGATACTCACCGTAACGCCCCGCCCATGTGAATGTACCCTAAAAAAACTACACTAAACTAACACATAGTAAAGGGTAAAATATTACATATGCACCCCCTTACATTGTCCCCCCCAATAAAAATGAAAACGTATCCTCCGGCTGTACGAAAACGACAACCCCCAGCATTTTCGGACAACCACTGACTGTCCAGGCATACTGGGAGTATAGAAACAGCTGGAGGCACCATGTTCGTGAATCACTGGCGTAGAATACCCCTATGCAACCCCTAATGTAATCCTGAAATACGCATTGGCGCTCTTTCACTTCGGAGCCCTGTCATATTTCAAGGAAACAGTTTAGGGCCACACATGGGGTATTTTCTTCCTCGGGAGCAATTTTGGGGGTCTTTTTCTCCTTTGACCTATTATGAAAAGGAAAAGTTGGGGTCTACACCAGCCTGTTAGTGTAAAAAAAAAAAAATTTACATTTTTACACTAACATTTCTGGTGTTGCCCCATACTTTTTATTTTCACAAAAGTTAAAAGGAAAAAAAGACCCCCAAAATGTGTAACGCAATTTCTCCTGACTATGGAAATACCCCATATGTGGGCGTGAAATCCTCTGCGGAAGCACAGCAAGGCTCAAGAGTAAGTGCGCACTATGTACATTTGAGGCCTAAATTGGTGATTTGCACAGGGGTGGCTGATTTTACAGAGGTTCTGACATAAACATAAAAAACTAAATACCCACGTGCAACCCCATTTTGGAAACTACACCCCTCACGAAATTTAACAAGGGGTATAGTGAGCCTTAACACCACACAGATGTTTGACAAATTTTCTTTAAAGTTGGATGGGAAAATGAAAAAAAAATTGTAGCTAAAATGCTGGTGTTACCCTAAATTTTTCATTTTCACAAGGGAAAATAGGAAAAAAGCCCCCCAAAATTTGTAACCCCATTTCTTCTGAGTAAGAACATACCCCATATGTGGATGTAAAGTGCTCTGTGGGCTAACTACAATGCTCAGAAGAGAAAGAGTGCCATTGGGCTTTTAGGGAGAAAATTTGTCCGGAATTGAAGGCCATGTGTGTCTACGAAGCCCACCATGGTGCCAGAACAATGGACCCCCCCGCCACATGTGACCCCCATTTTGGAAACTACACTCCTCACGTAATGTAATAAGGGGTACAGGGAGCATTTACACCCCACAGGTGTCTGACAGATTTTTTAAACAGTGGTCCATGAAAATGAAAAATGTAATTTTTCATTTGCACAGCCCACTGTTCCAAAGATCAGTCAAATGCCAGTGGGGTGTAAATACTCACTGCACCCCTTATTAAATTCTGTGAGGGGTGTAGTTTCCAAAACGGGGTCAGATGTAGGGGGGTCCAGTGTTCTGGCACCATGGTGGGCTTTGTAAATGCTCATGGCCCCTGACAAACAAATTCTCTTTCCAAAAGCCCAATGGCACTCCTTCTCTTCTGAGCATTGTAGTGTGGCCGCAGATCACTTGATGTCCACACATGGGGTATTTCCATACTCAGAAGAAATGGGGTTACAAATTTTAGGGGGTATTTACTCCTATTACCCCTTTTAAAAACGTAAAATTTGGGGAAAAAACTGTATTTTAGGGGAACATTTTTTTTTCATTTACACATCCGACTTTAACGAAAAGTTGTCAAACACCTGTGAAGTGTTAAGGCTCACTGTAACCCTTTTTCCTTGAGGGGTATAGTTTCCAAAACAATATGCCAAATGTTTTTTTTTTTTTGCTGTCCTAGCACCATAGGGGCTTCCTAAATGCGACATACCCCCCAAAATCATTTTCAGATAAATCTGCTTTCCAAAAGCCAAATGTGACTCCTTCTCTTCTGAGCATTGTGGTGCGCCAACAGAGCACTTGTCATCCACACATGAGGTATTTACATACTCACAAGAAATGAGGTTACAAATTTTGGGGGGCATTATCTCCTATTACCCCTTGTAAAAATGAGAATTGTTGGGGGGGAAACAGCATTTTAGTGAAAAAAAAATTAATTTACACATCCGAATTTAACATGAAGTAGGCAAACACCTGTTTGGTGTTAAGGCTCACTGTAACCCTTTTGACATTTCTTGAAGGGTGTAGTTTCCAAAATAATATATGTGTTTTTTTTTTTTGTTTTTTTTTGCTGTTCTGGCACTATAGGGGCTTCCTATAGACATGCCCCCCAAAAACCTTTTCAGCAAAATTTGCTTTCCAAAAGCAAAATGTGACTCCTTCTCTTCTGAGCATTGTAGTGTGCCAGCAGAGCACTTGACATCCACACATGGTGTATTTCTATACTCAGAAGAAATGGGGTTACACATTTTGGGGGCATTTTATCCTATTACCTCTTGTAAAAATGTGAAATTTGGGGGGAAAAAAACAGCATTTTAGTGAAATTTATTTTTCATTTACACATCCGACTTTAACAAAATGTCATCAAACACCTGTGGGGTGTTAAGGCTCACTGTACCCCTTGTTATATTCCCTGAGGGGGTGTAGTTTCCAAAATAGTATGCCATGTGTTTTTTTTTATTTGTTTTTTGTTTTTTCTGGCAGCATAGGTGCTTCCTAATTGTGACATGCCCCCCAAAAACCATTTCAGCAGAATTCACTCTCCAAAATCCCATTGTCGTTCCTTCTCTTCTGAGCCCTCTAGTGCACCCTCAGAGCACTCAACATCCACATATGAGGTATTTCCTTACTCGAGAGAAATTGGGTTACAAATTTTGGGTAATTTCTCTCCTTTTACCCCTTGTAAAAATAAAAAATAAATGGCTCTGCAAGAACATGCGAGTGTAAAAAATGAAGACTTAGAATTTTCTCCTTCACTTTGCTGCTATTCCTGTAAAGCACCTAAAGGGTTAACAAACTTTCTGAATGTCATTTTGAATACTTTGAGGGATTCAGTTTTTATAATGAGGTAATTTCTGGGGTATTTCTAACATGAAAACCCCTCAAATCCACTTCAAACTTAACTGGTCCCTGAAAAATTCTGATTTAGAAATTTTCGTTAAAAAAAAAATTGAAAACTGTTGCTGAATTTTGAAGCCATCTAATGTCTTCCAATAGTAAAAACATGTAAACTTTATGATGCCAACATAAATAGACATATTGTATATGTGAATCAATATATAATTTATTTGGAATATCCCTTTTTCTTACAAGCAGAGAGTTTCAAAGCTGGAAAAATGCAACATTTTTAAAATTTTCATGAAATTTGGGGATTTTTCACCAAGAAAGGATGTAAGTAACAATGAAAATGTACCACTATGTTAAAGTAGAATATGTCACAACAACAATATTTCAGAATCAGAATAATAGGTAAAAGCATCCTAGAGTTATTAATGCATAAAGTGACAGTGGTCAGAATTGCAAAAAAAGGGCTTAGTCCTTAAGGTGAAAAAGGACTCAGTCCTTAACCCCTTAAGGACTCAGGGTTTTTCAGTTTTTGCACTTTCGTTTTTTCCTCCTTACCTTTTAAAAATCATAACCCTTTCAATTTTCCACCTAAAAATCCATATTATGGCTTATTTTTTGTGTCACCAATTCTACTTTGCAGTGACATTAGTCATTTTACCCAAAAATTCACGGCGAAACGGAAAAAAAATCATTGTGCGACAAAATCGAAGAAAAAATGCCATTTTGTAACTTTTGGGGGCTTCCGTTTCTACTCAGTGCATTTTTCAGTAAAAATGATACCTTATCATTATTCTGTAGGTCCATACGGTTAATATGATACCATACTTATATAGGTTTGATTTTGTCGTACTTCTGTAAAAAATCATAACTACATGCAGGAAAATGTATACGTTTAAAAATGTCATCTTCTAAACCCCTTTAACTTTTTTTTTATTTTTCCACGTACATGGCGGTATGAGAACTAATTTTTTGTGCCGTGATCTGAAGTTTTTATCGGTGCAATTTTTGTTTTGATTGGACTTTTTGATCACTTTTTATTCATTTTTTAATGGTATAAAAAGTGACCAAAAATGTATGATATATTTTTATAGTTCGGACATTTACGCACGCAGCGATACCACATGTTTATTTTTTTTTATTTACACTGTTTATTTATTTATTTATGGGAAAAGGGGGGTGATTCAAACTTTTATTAGGGAAGGGGTTAAATGACCTTTATTTACACTTTTTTTTAACTTTTTTTTGCAGTGTTATAGGTCCCATAGGGACCTATAACACTGCGCACACTGATCTCTCATGCTGATCACTGGCGTGTATTAACACGCCAGGGATCAGTGTTATCGGCGCTTGACTGCTCCTGCCTGGATCCCAGGCACGGAGCAGTCATTCGTCGATCTGACACCGAGGAGGCAGGTAAGGGCCCTCCCGGTGTCCTGTAAGCTGTTCGGGATGCCGCAATTTGATAGCCGCCGGGACCGACCCGATGTGACGCGGGGACACCGAGTGACCCCGCGGCATATCGCGGGAGCCGGCCGAGGAGGTAAATATACATCCTGCGTCATTAAGGAGTTAACACAATATTAAAATACATTACTAATAAAAAAATGTAAAGAAATTAATCATAAAAATGGAGCTGAATGCTGAATGTAATGGGGTTGAATGTGGATCCTCTAACCTGTGTGGCTGATGACTCGGACTGTTTCAGGCAGCGGCGTCTAAGGTGCCGCTGGTCTTCATCAGCGCCCTCCGCAAGGCAGGATGGGCTTGCTGCGGCAGGCAACACCCAGGTTGCTACCCTCGACATGGCTCAACCACACATTTAGCTGGGCAAGGCAAGGTATCGAAGGATAAGGCAGTAGCGTAGTCAAACTTAGCAGAAAGTCATGGCAGGTGCGGAGTCTAATAATGTAGCTGAAGGTCTGGATACATGGGTAAGGCTAACAGTCTATAAGGGTCGCTTAATCTCAGGATAGGGGCACTTAAGATCCGGTAGGGAAGTGTGGGAGGTGCATGGACTTATAGAATGGTGTCAGGTGTACAAAATAATTATAGGTGCATTGGCCCTTTAAATTTTTGAAGCTGAGACATAGAGGAGGTAGCAGGGGAGAGAGGTGAGTGACGGGCTGGGATTCCCATGCGGGCACGTCCCGTAATGCGAATTCCTGCCCTGCCGGCAGCCGGGGATTAAGGAACAATGCGCTCACGGCAGGTGCGGACGGCCGGAGCATGGAGTGTGACAGCATCTCTGCACTATACTCCGGGCTGTTCAGTGATGTGAATAGAAATTCACATCACTCATTCATATTTTCCGCCCGGATGGTGGCAGCCAGTCCCCGCTTTCAGCGGAAAATATGAATGGTGAGTGTCCGGCCAGAGTACAGAGCAGATATGAGAGCTCAGGGGAAAGCCGCTCCGCATCTCAGGGATGAAAGATGATTGCAGAGGGTGTCAGGAGTAATACCTGCTGTGATCTGACCTTAACTGCAGGTACTACTGCTCCCAACAATCAGCACACTCTGCTCCATGCTAGGAGCTGTAGTACCTGCATTAATAGACAGATCGCAGCAAGTGTCACTCCTGACACCCGCTGTTATCCTCCTGTGTAATGTATAGATGCAGCCGGCCGGCCGCTCTGCTATGGTTCCCTGCACTGACGTATATATACACCTATTCATATTTCCCTCAGAGAGTTGTGATTGGCTGGAACCATCTGGCCAATCACAGCTCTCTGCGGGAAATATGAATAGGTGTATATATACGGCAGTGCAGGGGATCATAGAAGAGTGGCCGGCCGCATCTATACATTGTACAGGAGGATCGCAAAGGGTGTCAGAAGTGACATGGGCGATCTGTCAATTAGTACAGGTACTACTATTCCCATCATGGAACAGTGTGTTCTATGCTGGGAATATAGTGCTACCTAAAAAATATTAAATCCGTTTTTACTTCTGAGCATGCTCAGAAAAGGTGACATCAGCAGACTCCTGCAGTGCTGAGGGTCTGCTACTACTCCCATCAGGGACTACTACTACTCCCGATGGAGATTAGCAGTGGGGAATAGACTGACATGTCCCTGCTGTGGGCTCTGATTGCGCTTGGAGCAGGGCAGCAATGGGGACATGTTGGGCGGCGGTGGGGAATATATAAATAAAACAGCGCATTGGGGGTACAGGTCAGATACCGGCGGCGGGGAACTGAGCGCTATAACAGCGCACAGGGGGGACAGGTCCCTCCATTCTACTCTGCTCCTTTCTGTCAGATACAGAGATGTGCAGCAGGGAATTGAATGATATGTCCCTGCTGTGCCATGTGACAGCGCTAGAAGATGAATGGGCAGCCTGCAGGGGGCAAATCATATAAATACACATGGGGGAATGTGATTATACAGTAAGGAACACTGAAGTTGAAAAACCCGCCGGGAGCCCTGAATGGTTCCTCTGTACCGGCCATTCAGGGCTCCCGGCGGGGAATTTAAAAATGAAAGTATAATACATCGAACATCGCAGGGGAGCACAGCATGCCGCGCGCTCCCCTGTTTAATCACTTCAAATTGCATCGGATCTCAAAAGTGAGACCCGGTGCGATCATTCCTTCAGCCCTCTACTACAACCACCATCATGGAACAGAGTCTGTTCCATGATGGGGGTAGTAGTACAGACACAAATGTAGCCTCCCAAGCCGCAGGTAGACTCCCACAGCCGGGAAATTACTACTCCCATTATGGAAAAAAGTCTGTTCCATGATGGGAGTAGAAGTAGTTTTGGCTGTGGGAGTCTGCCGACGGCTGATACCAACGGATGGAAAACTGATGCCAATGGATGCCACTAAGTGGCATCCCTTTGCATCAATTTGCATCCGTTATTAGCATGGTCCGTTTAGGAGGCAATAACGGATAAAATATGAACTTTAGCAATCCAAAAAAGTGCTGGTGATCCCTTTTTAAATAAAATTTTGTAAGGTACCATAAAAAAAAAGTATTAAAAAAGATTCAGTAGTGATGGAAAAAATTGTATTTAACTAAATTGATCATTATTATAATGAAATTTTAATACATTTTAAACCCTTAAGGACCCAGGGTTTTTCCGTTTTTGCACTTTGTTTTTTTCCTCCTTAGCTTTAAAAAATCACAACTCAATTTGGCACCGTAAAATCCATATCCATTATTTTTTGTGCCACCAATTCTACTTTTTAATGACATCAGTCATTTTACCCAAAAATCTATGGCGAAACGGAAAAAAAAAATCATTGTGCGACAAAATTGAACAAAAAAAGCCATTTTGTAATTTTGGGGGCTTCCGTTTCTACGCAGTACATTTTTCGATAAAAATGACACCTTCTCTTTATTCTGTAGGTCCATACAATTAAAATGATACCCTACTTATGTAGGTTTGATTTTGTCATACTTCTGAAAAAAAACATGACTACATGCAGGAAAATGTATACGTTTAAAATTGTCATCTTCTGACCTCTATAACTTTTTAATTTTCCACGTACGGGTCAGTTTGAAGGCTCATTTTTTGTGTCATGACCTGAAGTTTTTAGTAGTACCATTTTTGTATTGATCGAACTAATTGATCATTTTCTTTTCATTTTTTCATGTTAGAAAAAGTGACCAAAAATACGCTATTTTCACCTTTGGAATTTTTTTGCCCGTACGCCATTGATCGTTAAATTAATGATATATTTTTATAATTTTGGACATTTCTGCATGCAGCTATACCACATATGTTTAATTTTATTTTTATTTACACAGTTTTTTTTTTAAATGGGAAAAAGGTGATTCAAACTTTTATTAGGGAAGGGGTTAAATGATCTTTATTATCTTTTATTTTTTTCACTTTTTTTTTGCAATGTTATAGCTTCCATAGGGGGCTATAACACTGCACACACTGATCTTTTACATTGATCAATGGTTTCTCATAGAAAACCATTGATTGATGATTCTGCCGCTTGACTGCTCATGCCTGGACCTCAGGCACTGAGCAGTCATTCGGCGATCGGACACCAGGAGGCAGGTAAGGGGACCCTCCTCGTGTCCTATAGCTGTTCGGGATGCCGCGATTTCACCGCGGCGATCCCGAACAGCCCCCTGAGCTAGCCGGCATTAGTTTAGTTTCACTTTTGACGCAGCAATCAACTTTGAACGCCGCGTCTAAAGGGTTAATAGCGTGTGGCATCGCGATTAGTGCCGCGTGCTATTAGCCACGGGTCCCTGACCTGCTATGACGTTGTAGAACGGGAGTGGACTCATGACGTACCGGTACATCATGGGTCCTTAAGCGGTTAAACAGGGATCAATTTATGTAGGCAGGCAGGGCATTAAAAATTTAGCTGACTATAATAAAAATATAGTGTGTGTTTTTCAATTTTTAATTTTTTTACATTTTTAGGTAGTACAACTACTTTCAGAATGGAACACACTGTTCCATGATGGGAGTAGTAGTACCTGTACTAATTGACAGATATCCCCGGGCTCCTCCTGTATAATGTATAGATACGGCTGGCCGCTCTTCTATGGTCCCCTGCACTGCCGTATATATACACCTATTCATAATTCCCGCAGAGTGCTGTGATTGGCCAGATGGTTCCAGCCACTCACAGCTCTCTGCGGAAAATATGAATAGACCAGGAGAGCTGGTTGAAACGTAGCTGCGAGATTCACTTGTTTGATGAAATACATTTTTCACTTTTTTCACAGATTGGAGTGTTGCGGATTTATCTGTTGTGCCATCTATCTATCTATCTATCTATCTATCTATCTATATATCTATCATCTTGCTTTAAATTTTAGCATAGTCCATAGACTGATAGAAAGCAGAGAGAAAGGACACCTGGATGCTAATACAGTATAAATGTGTTACTAAATTAGCCTTCTTCCGCTGGCTCAGATTATGTTTCATTATAGTATTAGTTTTCACTAACAGTATATGCACTCAACTAATCTAATTGGGCATGCATAAAACAGTAATGGGCATAAATACTAAAGGAAATATTATTGGCACTCCAAATTAGTAATAATGTAATCTTGCAACCCTGTATAAGTTGCTTGTATGGATGCAGCTATAAATCTGGTATGTTAACTATAATATATTGCTGGTAATGTAAACCTTAACCCTTTATAAAAATAAAAAAAAGGAAGGAATCACAGTCGCTATAGAGTTAATTTGACAATATTATGCTGTCCCAGGGATTTGGATTGAATACACCCCATTAGGATGATTCCACATGTGTCAGAATTTTTATTATGCAGATCTGTCATGGATATTCAGCAAAAAGTAACTTTTACATGGGTATTTTGTTGTGAATTCTCTGTGGATCTCACCCTATACACATAAAGTGATTAAAGGGGTTTGGTGATTTTAGTATTTACCAGCCAGACAGTAATTTACATGCTTAGGAAGGATCTGCTCTGAGTAAACCATAACGCTGTTGCTATCTTTTTGTGAACTGGCTATTTCCTGTTGGAGTTCCCTCCCTCCCTTCCCCTACCACACATTACCCACCCCACCAAATGAAACACACCTGGGCTCCCTTCAATGCAATAGACCTGTGTTTTCTAACCTGGATCTCCTCAGCTGTTGCAAACTTACAGTTCACTGCAGAATGACATACCTCTCACCCAATGGTTGCTCTACCCATTGAAGCAAAGACAGGCTCCCTCTGAACATCAGTGATGTAATGTTTTAGGCCGCACTGCAACTTGGGAAAACCTGAGAGATGACACTTATTTTGTATGTGGTTAAAAATAAATATTGAGCCAAAAATCACAGAAGAATTTTGAGACCACCATGAAACACAGGTATGGACACTATATTATGAACTACGCAAACTGTGCAGCCCTATAGCATAGTCAAATAAAAAAAATATATATCCTGGAATACTGCTTTAATCAATCACAAATCCACAATATAATGAGTACTTGCTTCACAGTTTTTAAAGGGGTACTCCAGTGCAAAAAAACATATATTTTTAAATCAACTGGTGGCATAAAATTAAACATATTTGTAAATTACTTCTATTTAAAGATCTTAATCCTTCCAGTAATTATCAGCTGCTGTATACTACAGAGGAAGTTCTTTTCTTTTTCAATTAATTTTTAGTCTGACCAAAGCAGGAGAAAATCCCCATAGCAAATCTATCCTGCTCCAGACAGTTCCTGACATGGACAAAGGTGGCAGCAGAGAGCACTGTGGTTAGACAGAAAATAAATTAAAAAAGAAAAGATCTTCCTCTGGAGCATAAAGCAGCTGATAAGTACTGGAAGGGTTAACATTGTTAAATAAAAGTCAGTTACAAATCTGTTTAACTTTCTAGCATCAGATTAAAAAAAATATATTCCACCGGGGTATTCCCTTAAGTTAGATAGGTTGTCTTGCTCCTTTGTGTATTCATATCAATGGAATACATACAATATAAAGGGAGCCCCAAAACAAGTATAAAACTGATAAAGATGCCCAAAAATAGATTACATATATCTCCACTGATGAAAATGAAATTTAAGTTACCAATGTACTTCATTTGTTTTATTTACTTTGCAATTCTTTTCTTGTTTGAAAGACTATAGAAAGCCAATTGGATAATATAGGATTATTATTCTCACCTCTCTCTGCTTCTAGCTTCCACCTGTCTTTAACCTCTTAAGGACCCAGGACGTACGGGGACGTCCCCGCACCCTGGGCCTTAAGGACCCAGGACGTCCCCATACGTCCTGGCGTTTTCCGGTCTCTGCCGCTCGCCGGGCAGAGATCGGAACTGGATGCCTGCTGAAATCCTTCAGCAGGCATCCAGGGCAAACGCCGAGGGGGGCCATGTAGGCTCCCCATGTCGGCGATCGCCGCAAATCGCAAGGGAAATCGCCCTTGCGATCTGCGGCGATACCGGGCTGATCGGGTCTCTGGGACACTACACTACACTACCACAAAATAAAATAAGTAAAAAACACTACATATACACATACCCCTACACAGCCCCCCTCCCTCCCCAATAAAAATGAAAAACGCCTGGTACGCCACTCTTTCCAAAATGGAGCCTCCAGCTGTTGCAAAACAACAACTCCCAGTATTGTCGGACAGCCGTTGACTGTCCAGGCATGCTGGGAGTTTTGCAACAGCTGGAGGCACCCTGTTTGGGAATCACTGGCGTAGAATACCCCTATGTCCACCCCTATGCAAATCCCTAATTCAGGCCTCAAATGCGCAGGGCGCTCTCACTTTGGAGCCCTGTCGTATTTCAAGGCAACAGTTTAGGGCCACATATGGGGTATCGCCGTACTCGGGAGAAATTGACTAACAAATCTTGGGGGTCTTTTTCTCCTTTCACCCTTATGAAAAGGTGAAGTTGGGGTCTACACCAGCATGTTAGTGTAAAAAAAAAAAACTTTTTACACTAACATGCTGGTGTTGCCCTATACTTTTCATTTTGACAAGAGGTAAAGGGGAAAAACGCAATTTCTCCCGAGTACGGAGATACCCCATATGTGGGCGCAAAGTGCTCTGGGGGCGCACAACAAGGCCCAGAAGGGAGAGTGCGCCATGTACATTTGAGGTGATTTGCACAGGGGTGGCTGATTGTTACAGCGGTTTTGACAAACGCAAAAAAAAAAAACCACATGTGACCCCATTTCGGAAACTACACCCCTCACAGAATGTAATGAGGGGTGCAGTGAGAATTTACACCCCACTGGTGTCTGACAGATCTTTGGAAGAGTGGGCTGTGCAAATTAAAAATGTTGTACAGCCCACTGTTCCAAAGATATGACAGACACCAGTGGGGGGTAAATGCTCACTTTACGCCTTTTTACGTTCCTCAAGGGGTCTAGTTTCCAAAATGGTATGCCATGTGGGGGTTATTTTGCTGTCCTGGCACCATATGGGCTTCCTAAATGCGACATGCCCCCCGAGCAAAATTTGCTCTCAAAAAGCCAAATATGACTCCTTCTCTTCTGAGCATTGTAGTTCGCCCGTAGTGCACTTCAGGTCAACTTTTGGGGTACCTCCATACTCAGAAGAGATGTGGTTACAAATTTTGGGGGGTATTTTCTGCTATTAACCCTTGCAAAAATGTGAAATTTGGGGGGGAAACACACCTTTTAGTGATTTTTTTTTTTTTTTTTTTTTACGTATGCAAAAGTCGTGAAACCCCTGTGGGGTATTAAGGCTCACTTTATTTCTTGTTACGTTCCCCGAGGGGTCTAGTTTCAAAAATGGTATGCCATGTGTTTTTTTTTTGCTGTCCTGGCACCATAGGGGCTTCCTAAATGCGACATGCCCCTGAGCAAAATTTGCTCTCAAAAAGCCAAATATGACTCCTTCTCTTCTGAGCATTGTAGTTCACCCATAGTACACCTCAGGTCAACTTATGGGGTACCTTCATACTCAGAAGAGATGGGGTTACAATGTTTGGGGGGTATTTTCTGCTATTAACCCTTGCAAAAATGTGAAATTTGGGGGAAACACACATTTTAGTGAAATTTTATTTTTATTTTTTTACATATGCAAAAGTCGTGAAACACCTGCTGGGTATTAAGGCTCACTTTATTCCTTGTTACGTACCTCAAGGGGTCTAGTTTCCAAAATGGTATGCCATGTGGGGGATTTTTGCTGTTCTGGCACCATAGGGGCTTCCTAAATGCAACATGCCCCCCAAAAACCATTTCAAAAAAATGTACTCTCCAAAATCCCCTTGTCGCTCCTTCGCTTCTGAGCCCTCTACTGCGCCCGCCGAACACTTTACATAGACATATGAGGTATGTGCTTACTCGAGAGAAATTGGGCTACAAAAATAAGTATACATTTTCTCCTTTTTCCCCTTGTAAAAATTCAAAAATTGGGTCTACAAGAACATGCGAGTGTAAAAAATGGAGATTGTGAATTTTCTCCTTCACTTTGCTGTTATTCCTGTGAAACACCTAAAGGGTTAAAACGAGGACTGAATGTCATTTTGAATACTTTGGGGGTTGCAGTTTTTATAATGGGGTCATTTGTGGGGTATTTCTAAAATGAAGACCCTTCAAATCCACTTCAAACCTGAATTGGTTCCTGAAAAATAGTGAGTTTGGAAATTTTGTGAAAAATTGGAAAATTACTGCTGAACTTTGGAATATCCATTTTCCTTACAAGCAGAGAGCTTCAAAGTTAGAAAAATTTAAAATTTTCAAATTTTTCATAAAATTTGGGGATTTTTCACCAAGAAAGGATGCAAGATACCACAAAATGTTACCACTATGTTAAAGTAGAATATGTCACGAAAAAACAATCTCGGAATCAGAATGATAACTAAAAGCATTCCAGAGTTATTAATGTTTAAAGTGACAGTGGTCAGATGTGCAAAAAATGGCCGGGTCCTGAGGTGTAAAATGGCTGGGTCCTTAAGGGGTTAAGGGATATTCCAGGAATTAAAAAAAACAGGCCTTTTTTCTTTCAAAGACAGCACCCTCTTTGGGTGTGGTATTACAACTTGGCTCTATTCACTTCAATGAAACTGAGCTGCATAACCACACCCAAACGGGAGACAAACAGTTAGAGGTCTTTGAAAGAAAAAAGGCCTGTTTTTTGATTCCCTGAATACCCCTTTAACCCTTTAAGGACTCATGACGTACTGGAACGTAATGAGTCCGCTTCCGATCTATAACGCGGGGCCCCACGTCATAGCGGGTTGGGCCCGGCCTCTAAAAATGGCCAGGACCTGTGGATAATAGCGCGCAGCATTGATCACGCTGCCACGCGCTATTAACCCTCTAGACGCGGCGTTCAAAGTTGAATGCCGTGTCTAAAGTGAAAGTATGCCGGTCAGCTGAGGGAGCTGTTTGGGATAGCCGCGGTGAAATCGCGGAATCCCGAACAGCTTACTGGACAGCCGGAGGGTCCTTACCTGCCTCCTTGCTGTCCGATTGCCGAATGACTGCTCAGAGATCCAGGCATGAGCAGTCAAGCGGCAGAATTATCGATCACTGGTTTCCTATGAGAAACCAGTGAACAATGTAAAAGATCAGTGTGTGCAGTGTTATAGGTTCCTATGGGAGCTATAACACTGCAAAAAAAAAGTGAAAAAAAAAGTGAATAAAGATCATTTAACCCCTTCCCTATTAAAAGTTTGAATCACCCCCCTTTTCCCATAAAAAAAACTGTGTAAATAAAAATAAACATATGTGGTATCGCCGCGTGCAGAAATGCCCAAATTATAAAAATATATTGTTAATTAAACCGCACGGTCAATGGCGTGCGCGCAAAAAAATTCCAAAGTCCAAAAAAGTGCATTTTTGGTCACTTTTTATATCAAGAAAATATGAATAAAAAGCGATCAATAAGTCCTATCAATGCAAAAATGGTACTGCTAAAAACTTTAGATCACGGCGCAAAAATTGAGCCCTCATATCACCCCATATGCAGAAAAATAAAAAAGTTATAGGGGTCAGAAGAGGACAATTTTAAACGTATACATTTTCCTGCATGTAGTTATGATTTTTTCCAGAAGTACGACAAAATCAAACCTACATAAGTAGGGTATCATTTTAATCGTATGGACCTACAGAATAAAGATAAGGTGTAATTTTTATCGAAAAATGTACTGTGTAGAAACGGAAGCCCCCAAAATTACAAAATGGCGTTTTTTTTCTCAATTTTGTCTCACAATGATTTTTTTTTTCTGTTTCGCCATAGATATTTGGGTAAAATGACTGGTTTAATTACAAAGTAGAATTGGTGGTGCAAAAAATAAGACAGCATATGGATTTTTAGGTGGAAAATTGAAAGAGTTATGATTTTTTAAAGGTAAGGAGGAAAAACGAAAATGCAAAAAAAGTCCTTAAGGGGTTAAGTTGCCATGTTGACTGCAGCCCTCAGCTTGCCACAATAACATCAGGCCTGATGGCCCATTTAAAAGGTGAATCTTTCTAGAATGCTCACTTAACAATTAAATAGGTTTAATAAACCTATGGAAAACATTAACAAATAATAAAACAAGGGTTATTAGCCTGCTGAATGTCTTGCTGCTTCAGGGAATTACTGTTGAGGGGAGGGATTGACTGTAGTGGTCATGCGGATGTGTATCACATTATTGCTTCAGAAAAATAAACAAAGACAGGTGGGGGCACCTAGAGCATTGGCACAGTAGCCAGTAGGGTATCGACAGGTGAATAATCTTTGTTTTTTCATGTTATATCATTTACTGCAGGTATGTTCTTTTCAACATATGGACAACTCCCTTAAAGGGGTTGTCCAGGAAAAAAACTTTTTTTTATATATATATCAACTGGCTCCAGAAAGTTAAACAGATTTGTAAATTACTTCTATTAAAAAATAGTAATCCTTTCAGTACTTATGAGCTTCTCAAGTTAAGGTTGTTCTTTTCTGTCTAAGTGCTCCCTGATTAACCGTTTCTCGGGAACAGCCCAGTTTAGAAGAGGTTTGCTATGGGGATTTGCTTCTAAACTGGACGGTTACTGAGACACGTGTCATCAGAGAGCACTTAGACAGAAAAGAACAACTCAACTTCAGAAGCTCATAAGTACTGAAAGGATTAAGATTTTTTAATAGAAGTAATTTACAAATCTAATCCACAAAGAGGCACCCGGCACTGCCCAGCTCAAGCACTGATTCAATGCACGCTGACACCTTCCTACAGATCCCGTGATTAATATTCAGCATCTAGGTGTAGAATCCACCTAGTTTCTTTCCTTAGCAGAATTTCATCCTTGTTCCATTCGTCGCTAGCACGCTCCACCCTTTCAATGCCGGTGAATTTAAAGGGTTCAGTTTCATTGTTATGTTTTTCCATTATGTGTTCAATGAAGCATAGGGCTCCTGCTCCGGTTTTTAAGGATCGAGTGTGCTCACGTATACGATGGAACAAGGGTCTCTTGGTTTTACCGATGTAAAACCGCTTACATTTACAAGTGAGGGCATATACAATATGAAATTATCTGCATGTGATAAGTTATTTAATCTGCATATCATAACCATTTAAGGTTAATGTTTTGGCTTTAGAATTTAACTGGCAGAAAGAAAAGGAACCACATGGGTAATTACCCATTGGTCTCTGTTCAGACAACCAGCTTTTGTTTTTATTCCTCCTATTTAGTTATTTGCGT
Organism: Hyla sarda; assembly: GCF_029499605.1. Classification (NCBI taxonomy): domain Eukaryota; kingdom Metazoa; phylum Chordata; class Amphibia; order Anura; family Hylidae; genus Hyla; species Hyla sarda. The sequence continues at coordinate 114,922,177 of NC_079189.1, read as the reverse complement.
TTTTTTAGGATGTCCCCAATTGTTTTGTTCTTTTTAATAAGTTATTAATGGTCTTTCTGTTGTTAACTTAGCTAAATCCTCATCATTCTGTAATAAATTCCAATTGTTAGGAATAGCTTTTTTGATTGTGTCATTTAAAGGTGAATTTTCAAAAGCAAAAACGATTCTTCTCTGTTCGCTCCTCTCATTTGTTTTCCCTGACTTTTTTCTTTTTAATAATTGCTCCCTAGGGATTTTATTTGCTCTTTCTCTGGCTTTTTTTTTTTACTAATCCTTTGGGGTATCCCCTGTCTATGAAACGTTTTTCTAGTTCATTAGCTTGGGTACTTTTTTTTTTCTGGATACTATTTACTCTTCTTAACCTTAGAAACTGACCATAAGGTATGTTATGTTTCACATGGGCCAGGAGGGAGAAGTCAAAGTGCAACAGAGCGTTTTTAACGATTGTTTTCCTGAAGCCATACGTAACGATAATGTCATCAATGACATCTATCTGCACGTCCAGAAATTCAAGATGTCTATTCCCATATTGGGATGTGAAACGCATATTCATATAATTTGTTTCATTTAAGAAACATACAAAATTGTTAAACTCATTTTGCGTCCCATCCCATATGATGAATTAATCATCCACAAATTGTAAGTAAATTTTAATCTTGTCGACAAAGGGGTTTTGAGTAGAAAAAAAAAACTCCTTTCCAGTATGGCGAGGAATATATTGGCATAGACACATGAGGTCGGAGACCCCATAGCTGTTCCAAGTATCTGCCTATACCACTCCTCGCCATACTGGAAGGTATTGTTAGTCAAAATGAATAGAATTGCGTCAGAAACAACATTTATGAAGTCATTTGATTTATTGGTATAAGACAGGAACAGACGGACAGCCTCCACACCCGCATCGTGTGGGATGCGGGCATAGAGGCTCTCAATGTCTATGGCTGCAAGGCTGTAAGTAGATTGCCACTGAAATTCACTGAGAATTTTGATCAAGTCTCCAGTATCTTTTAGGAAGGATGGTATACTACTCAAAAGTGGAGATATTAACCAATCAATGTAACTAGACAAAAATTGTGCCGGAGAGCCAATCCCAGAGATGATAGGTCATCCCGGGGGCTGGCTCTCCGATTTGTGGATCTTAGGCAGTATATACCAGGAGGGCTTCCTGTTTTTTTTTTTTTGGGAGTAGGCGTTCCACGGTTTTATCCGATATTGTTCCTTTCGCAACATATTTACACAAAAAATATTTCAATTTCTCTGATATTTTATTAGTGGGGTCTGCTTGTAATTCTTCATAAACCATTATGTTGCCTAATTGGTACAACGCTTCATTATCATGGTCCTTTTTCGGCCAGATCACAATTGTTCCCCATTTGTCAGCCTTAGTAATAACGATATCCTCTCTTGTTTTTAATTTGTCCAGTGCCCTTCTCTCTGCCACTGAGAGATTGTCAGTGGGCACCGGATAAATCAGTGCATTGATTTCCTTTAGAACTTCCTTACTGAATAGATCCAAGACACACTCTTTCTCTTTGGTCTTCTCCTCCTTGTTCCTCCTTTTTCTTCTGCCTCTTCCCCTTCTAATTCTTTTCCTAAAGGGTCACTTGACATTCCAGCTTTGTTATTCTCATCAGTCTCAGATTCATTCGATCCACTCGTGTCCGATTCTGTGGTCATAAAGTCCGTACTTTTGGGCTTTTTGTTATGTTTCTTTGATTTATTTCGATTATTAAACCTATTCACTTGCTTTCTGTTGTATGATATTTCTTCTTTCTTTCCCCAGGAAAAAAACTTGACCCAATTCGAAATCTCTCCGATCTCTTACAAACGTGTCTCTTTTTACAGCTTTGATGGAATCTTGTAAAGACACTATTTTCTTTTCTACTTTCTGGAGGAATGTATTATAGTGTATTTCAGTTACTCTTGTCTTTAATTCATGCTTTGCCTTGCATAATTCCCTTGTCACAATCTCGTACTCTTTAATATTTCATTCCAAGACTAATTTAGTGAACGTTGGATGTGCAATTCAACCCAATCATGAACAAACTGCACATTTATGAATTGGGAAGGTGCCTTATATACACGCAAGCCTCAAGGCATTCGATTGGTATCCATGTATGTTCTAAGCGAATTCAGCGTCCAAAAGAGACGTGTCTCCTTATCTGCCAAGGTGTTTATCTTAAATTCAAGGGCTTTGTTGCTGATAAGCTGTAGTTCATCCCTTTGTTCTATAGACGATAGAAACACTCCTACGTCTACATGTCCCGCACTGATGGCTAAGTCAGGTGTGTATGACTGCGTGTCCATTTCCATTCTTATGCCGACTCCTGTGGCAAAAGCTGGTTGTCTGAACAGAGACCAATGGGTAATTACCCATGTGGTTCCTGTTCTTTCTGCCAGTTAAATTCTAAAGCCAAAACATTAACCTTAAATGGTTATGATATCCAGATTAAACAACTTATCACATGCAGATCATCTCATATTGTTTATGCCCTCACTTGTAAATGTAAGTGGTTTTACATTGGTAAAACCAAGAGACCCTTGTTCCATCGTATACATGAGCACACTCGATCCTTAAAAACCGGAGCAGGAGCCCTACGCTTCATTTAACACATAACGGAAGCACATAAGAATGAAACTGAACCCTTTAAATTCCCCGGCATTGAAAGGGGGGAAGAATGGAAATGGGACTGGACACGCAGTCATACACACGTGACTTAGCCATCAGTGCAGGACGTGTAGACGCAGGAGTGTTTCTATTGTCTGCAGAACAAAGGGATGAACTACAGCATATCAGCAACAAAGCCCTTCAATTTAAGATAAACACCTTGGCAAATAAGGAGACACGTCTCTTTTGGACGGTGAATTCGCTTAGAACATACATGGATACCAATTGAGTGCCTTGAGGCTTACGTGTATATAAGGCACCTTCCCAATTCACAGAAGATGTGCAGTTTGTTCATGATTGGGATGAATTGCACATCCAACATTCACTAAATGTAAAAAACTTAGTCTTGGAAAGAAATATTAAAGAGTATGAGATTGTGGCAAGGGAATTATGCAAGGCAAAGCATGAATTAAAGACAAGAGTAACTGAAATACAGTATAATAAATTCCTCCAGAAAGTAGAAAAGAAAATAGTGACTTTACAAGATTCCATCAAAGCTGTAAAAAGAGACAAGTTTGTAAGAGATCGGAGAGATTTTGAATTGGGTCAAGTTTTTTCCTGGGGAAAGAAAGAAGAAAGATCCTACAACAGAAAGCAAGTGAATAGGTTTAATAATCGAAATAAATAAAAAAAAACATAACAAAAAGCCCAAAAGTACGGACTTTATGACCACAGAATCGGACACGAGTGGATCGAATGAATCTGAAACTGATGAGAATAACAAAGCTGAAATGTCAAGTGGCCCTTTAGGAAAATAATTAGAAGGGGCAGAAGAAAAAGGAGGAACAAGGAGGAGAAGACCAAAGAGAAAGAAAATAACATAGTGGTCAACTTGACGGACTTAGTACTGGACAAAGACATGATTTCGCTCCTTAATAAGGGGTTAAACTTTGGTATAACTGAAAGGTTTGATTTTATCAAGTTCCAGGAAGATTGGTGGAAGGGTTTATGCAAATTAAATTCAAAGAAATATTTTGCCAAAAATACAAATAAAAATGATGGTGTAAGCAGTGAAAAAAAGAGGGACGGAGAAACAGCTTGCGTTATTAGTTCAATAGGCTTTAGTGTCCCTGAGGAGTTTGATGATAATGATGTGAAAAGTCTTTTTAAATTATGTGATCTTGCTGAAATACAGGTCAATCCAGATGCAGGAGAAGGTAGGGATATATTTATGGGTGGAAATCCTTCTACCTTTAACCCCCCAATAGCTCCGGGCAGTGTCTTGGATCTATCCAGTAAGGCAGTTCTAAAGGAAATCAAAGCACTGATTTATCCGGTGCCGACTGACAATCTCTCAGAAGGGCACTGGACAAATTAAAAGCAAGAGACAACATCGTTATTACTAAGACCGACAAAGGAGGAGCAATTGTGCTCTGGCCGAAAAAGGACCATGATAATGAAGCGTTGAACCAATTAGGCAACATAATGGTTTATGAAAAATTACAAGCCGACCCCGCTAATAAAATATTAGAGAAATTGAGATAATTTTTGTGTAAATATGTTGCGAAAGGAACAATATCGGATAAAACCGCGAAACGCCTACTCCCCCAAAAAAACAGGAAGCCCTCCTGGTATATACTGCCTAAGATCCACAAATCGGAGAGCCAGCCCCCAGGACGACCTATCGTCTCGGGGATTGGCTCTCCGACACAATTTTTGTCTAGTTACATTGATTGGTTAATATCTCCACTTTTGAGTAGTATACCGTCCTTCCTAAAAGATACTGGAGACTTTATCAAAATTCTCAGTGAATTTCAGTGGCAATCTACTTACAGCCTTGCAGCCATAGACGTTGAGAGCCTCTATACCCGCATCCCACACGATGCGGGTGTGGAGGCTGTCTGTCTGTTCCTGTCTTATACCAATAAATCAAATGAATTCATAATTTTTGTTTCTGACGCAATTCTATTCATTTTGACTAACAATACCTTCCAGTATGGCGAGGAGTGGTATAGGCAGATACTTGGAACAGCTATGGGGTCTCCGACCTCATGTGTCTATGCCAATATATTCCTCGCCATACTGGAAAGGAGTTTGTTTTTTCTACTCGAAACCCCTTTGTCAACAAGATTAAAATGTACTTACGATTTGTGGATGATTTATTCATCATATGGGATGGGACGCAAAATTAGTTTAACAATTTTGTATGTTTCTTAAATGAAACAAATGGTATGAATATGCGTTTCACATCCCAATATGGGAATAGACATCTTGAATTTCTGGACTTGCAAATAGATGTCATTGATGACATTATCGTTACATCTGGCTTCAGGAAAACAATCGCTAACAACATCATGTGCCACCTACACTGTTTTTCACAGTATCTAGGCCCTTAAGACTTTAAAAGGAACAAAATAGTACACCGCTTAGATGTATGTATGTGGTATGCACTTATGAGGGGAGGGCAATGCGCTCCAGTATGCTTAACCCCTTAAGGACCGGAGGTTTTTCCGTTTTTGCATTTTCGTTTTTTGCTCCTTGCCTTTAAAAAATCATAACTCTTTCAAATTTACACCTAAAAATCCATATGATGGCTTATTTTTTGCGCCACCAATTCTACTTTGTAATGACGTCAGTCATTTTGCCCAAAAATCTATGGTGAAGCGGGAAAAAAAATCATTGTGCGACAAAATTGAAAAAAAAAACGCTGTTTTGTAACTTTTGGGGGCTTCCGTTTCTACGTAGTACATTTTTCGGTAAAAATGACACCTGATATGTATTCTGTAGGTCCATACGATTAAAATGATACCCTACTTTTATAGGTTTGATTTTGTCGGACTTTTGGAAAAAATCATAACTACATGCAGGAAAATTAATATGTTTAAAATTGTCATCTTCTGACCCCTATAACTTTTTAATTTTTCCGTGTATGGGGCGGTATGAGGGCTCATTTTTTGCGCCGTGATCTGAAGTTTTTAACGGTACCATTTTTGCATTGATAGGACTTATTGATCACTTTTTATTCATTTTTAAATGATATAAAAAGTGACCAAAAATGCACTATTTTGGACTTTGGAATTTTTTTGCGCGCACGCCATTGACCGAGCGGTTTAATTAATGATATATTTTTATAATTCGGACATTTCCGCACGCGGTGATACCACATATGTTTATTTTTATTTTTATTTACACTGTGTTTTTTTTTTATTGGAAAAGGGGGGTGATTCAAACTTTTAATAGGGGAGGAGTTAAATGATCTTTATTCACTTTTTTTTTCACTTTTTTTTTGCAGTGTTATAGGTCCCATAGGGACCTATAACACTGCACACACTGATCTTCTATGTTGATCACTGGTTTCTCATAAGAAACCAGTGATCAACGATTCTGCCGCATGACTGCTCATGCCTGGATCTCAGGCACTGAGCAGTCATTCGGCGATCGGACAGCGAGGAGGCAGGAAGGGGCCCTCCCGCTGTCCTGTCAGCTGTTCGGGATGCCGCGATTAGCCGCGGCTATCCCGAACAGCCCGACTGAGCTAGCCGGGAACTTTCACTTTCACTTTTAGCCGCGTGGCTCAGCTTTGAGCGCGCGGCTAAAGGGTTAATAGCGCGCGGCGCCGCGATCGGCCCTGCGTGCTATTAGAGGCGGGTCCCGGCTTCACTATGACGCCGGGCCCGCCATGATATGACGCGGGGTTACTGTGTAACCCCGCGTTATATCAGAAGAGCAGGACCAATGACGTACCGGTACGTCCTTGGTCCTTAAGGGGTTAAAAAGTATTTGTGTATAACACCAGCAGTACACACCAGTGCTGCAGCACACAGTTGCTGTGTACTACTCCCAAAATTGCACTTTCTCAATCTCACTCCCTTCCCTATCAGTGCTTCTAGGTTGGATTTGGGCTTGAGGTGAATCGCTGCTGTTCTGTGCAACACACTGTGCAACACACTGCTCTCTGTCCCTCTCTGTAATAGAACACTGTAGTGACTGGGAGGTGAATCACTGCTTTAACAATGCTTTTCTGTGCAACGCACACTGCTGTCTGTTCCTCTCTATCTCTCTGCAATAAAAGGCTGAAGTGACTGGCCGCAAGATGGCTACTGATTATATAGGGCACAGGGGTGGCTGGCTGCTGATAGGCTGCATGCTGCATGTGATTTGGAGTCATTCCACCTTCCCTTGTTCCTGCCTTCCCAGGATTCCTTGCCCCATGTCCTCACTAGTGTTGCTCACGAATATTCGCAATTCGAATATTATTCGCGAATTTCGCGAATATAGCGCTATATATTCGTAATTACGAATATTCTTTTTTTTTTTTTTTTTTCACAGTACACATCACAGTGATCACCCCTCTCTGCTTCCAGCTTGTGTGATGTAAAGAAGGCTGTAATACTACTGTGTGAGACTGGCGTGCGAAAATTTGCATATGCGAAAATTAGCATATGCTAATTTTCGCATATGCGAATTTTCGCATATGCTAATTTTGTATATCCCCTTCATGACCCAGCCCATTTTCACCTTCATGACCTGGGCATTTTTTGAAAATCTGACCACTGTCACTTTAAACATTAATAACTCTGGAATGCTTTTACTTATCATTCTGATTCTGAGATTGTTTTTTCGTGACATATTCTACTTTATGTTATCGGTAAAATTTCACTGATATTTGTATCCTTTCTTGGTAAAAAATCTAAAAATTTCATGAAAATTTTGAAAATTTTGCATTTTTCTAACTTTGAAAGTCTCTGCTTGAAAGGAAAATGGATATTCCAAATAAATTACATATTGATTCACATATACAATATGTCTACTTTGTGTTTGCATTAAAAAATTGACAAGTTTTTACTTTTGGAAGACACCAGAGGGCTTCAAAGTTCCGCAGCAATTTTCCAATTTTTCTCAAGATTTTCAAAATCGTAATTTTTCAGGGCCCAGTTCAGGTTGGAAGTGGATTTTAAGGATCTTCATATTAGAAATACCCCATAAATGACCCCATTATAAAAACTGCACCCCCCAAAGTATTCAAAATGACATTCAGTAAGTGTTTTAACCCTTTAGGTGTTTCACAGGAATAGCAGCAAAGTGAAGGAGAAAATTCTAAATCTTCATTTTTTACACTCTCATTTTCTTGTAGACCCAATTTTTTATTTTTACAAGGGGTAAAAGGAGAGAAATCACCCTAAAATTGGTAACCCAATTTCTCTTGAGTAAGGAAATACCTCATATGCGTATGTAAAGTGTTCGGCGGGCGCAGTAGAGGGCTCAGAAGGGAAGGAGCGACAATGGGATTTTGGAGAGTGAGTTTTTCTGAAAGGGTTTTTGGGGGGCATGTCCCATTTAGGATGCCCCTATGGTGCCAGAACAGTGGACCCCCCCACATGTGACCCCATTTTGGAAACTATACCCCTCATGGAATTTAATAAGGGGTGCAGTGAGCATTTACACCCCACTGGCGTTTGACAGATATTTGAAACAGTGTACTGTGCAAATCAAAAATTTTATTTTTCATTTTCACAGACCACTGTTCCAAAAATCTGTCATACACCAGTGGGGTGTAAATGCTCACTGCACCCCTTATTACATTCCGTGAGGGGTGTAGTTTCCAAAATGGGGTCACATGTGGATATTTATTGTTTTGCGTTTGTCAGAACTGCTGTAACAATCAGCCACCCCTGTGCAAATCGCCTCAAATGTACATGGTGCACTCTCCCTTCTGGGCCTTGTTGTGCGCCCCCAGAGCACTTTGCGCCCACATATGGGGTATCTCCGTACTCACGAGAAATTGCGTTACAAATTTAGAGGGTCTTTTTTCCCTTTTACCTCTTGTGAAAATGAAAAGTATAGGGCAACACCAGCATGTCAGTGTAAAAAATTTATTTTTTTACACTAACATGCTGGTGTAGACCCCAACTTCACCTTTTCATAAGGGGTTAAAGAAGAAAAAGCCCCCCAAAATTTGTAAGGCAATTTCTCCCGAGTACGGCGATACCCCATATGTGTCCCAAAACTGTTGCCCTGAAATACGACAGGGCTCCAAAGTGAGAGAGCGCCATGCGCATTTGAGGCCTGAATTAGGGATTTGCATAGGGGTGGACATAGGGGTATTCTACGCCAGTGATTCCCAAACAGGGTGCCTCCAGCTGTTGCAAAACTCCCGGCATGCCTGGACAGTCAATGGCTGTCCGGCAATACTGGGAGTTATTATTTTGCAACAGCTGGAGGCTCCGTTTTGGAAACAGTAGCGTACCAGACGTTTTTCATTTTTTGGGGGGAGGGGGGCTGTGTATGTGTATATGTAGTGTTTTTTACTTTTTATTTTAGGTTAGTGTCAGTGTAGTGTAGTGTTTTTAGGGTACAGTCACATGGGCAGAGGTTCACAGCAAGTTTGCCGCTGGAAGTTTGAGCTGCAGCGCAAAATTTGCGCCATCTCAAACTTGCAGCACTCACTGTAAACCTCCGCCCATGTGAGTGTACCCTGTACATTCACATTGGGGGGAGGGGGCAAACATCCAGCTGTTGCAAACTCCGAGCATGCCCTTTGGCTGTCCGTGCATGCTGGGAGTTGTAGTTTTGCAACAGCTGGAGGAACACTGGTTTGGAAACACTAAGTTAAGTAATAAACTTTCAAGTGTTTTGCAACCAAACTTAGTGTTTCCAAACCAGTGTGCCTCCAGCTGTTGCAAAACTACAACTCCCAGCATGCATGGTCTGTCAGTGCATGCTGGGAGTTATAGTTTTGCAACAATTGCAACAGCTGGAGGCACTGAGGTAGGAAACGGACAATGTTTCCCAACTAGTGTGCCTCCAGTTGTTGCAAAACTACAACTCCCAGCATGCCCAGACTGCCAAGGCATGCTGGAAGTTGTAGTTCGGCAATATCTGAAGGATCAGATGTTGCCGAACTACAACTTCCAGCATGCTTGGGCAGTCTGGGCATGCTGGGAGTTGTAGTTTTGCAACATCTGGAGGTCCACAGTTTGGAGACCACTGTATAATGGTCTCCAATCTGTGCTCTTCCAGATGTTAGAGAACTACAACTCCCAGCATGCCTGGACAGACTGAGCATGCTGAGATTTGTAGTTTTGCTACATCTGGAAGAGCACAGATTTGAGACCATTATACAGTGGTCTCCAAACTGTGGACCTCCAGATGTTGCAAAACTACAACTCCCAGCATGCCCAGAAAGCCAAAGGCTGTCTGGGTATGCTGGGAGTTGCAGTTTTGAAACTCTCAGAGGCAGCAGTGAGATCGCTTTACGGCGATCTCACTGCTGCCAATGAAGATGCCGCACTGCTGCCGGAAACTCACCTCCGGGACGCAGCGCAGCCGGGACCACACGGAGGACGCCGGGACCGCATGGAGGACGCCGGGACCGCTCGGGACACCGCTCCGACGGGTAAGTGACGCCGGGGGACGGGTCAGGGACACTTAGCAGAGCGGTGTGTGTCCCGATCCCCGTGATCGGAACTCACACACCGCGCTGCTAAGTATTCTGATAGCGAAACGCTGCTATCAGCTAGTCAGATTTGACCAGCTGATAGCAGCGATCGCTGGGGGGGGGTGGGGGACGAAACCCCCCGTGGTCGCACGGTAAGATGGCTGGCTATCAGTGATAGCCACCATCTTTCCGGGCGCTGCGGGATGCCGCGAGTAGCGGCAGTAATGTTCATGACGTACCTGTATGTCATGGGTCGGGAACACCTTGCCACCCATGACGTACAGGTATGTCATAGGTCGGGAAGGGGATATGCTAATATTCACATATGTTAATTTTCGCATACACGAATGTTCGCATATGCGAAAATAAAACAAGGATATAACGAATATGCGAATATTCGCGAATATATGACGAATATTCGTCCATATATTCGCGAATATTCGTGAATTCGAATATGGCCTATGCTGCTCAACACTAGTCCTCACATGTGCATCCTCCATTTTAGATGCCCTGGAGCCTAGACCGCACTAAATGGAGTTTAAAGAAGCGATTTGCATGATCAAATCACGGCGATATTCACATTCATTGCAAATCAAATTTTTACTAAAATTCGTAACAAATTCAGATTCGTCAGATTCGATTTGCTCATCCCTAAACAAAAATTTAAGTACAGTATAAAGACTGAACTGTTTGCAAAGAAAATAAGCTTGTTCCCCTTGGTTACTCATTGTTCTTCTTGCAGTTTGCTCTGTTCCAACCCTGAATCTTAAACAAAACCTATCAACTTCTTAATGACTTTTCTTTTGATGAAAAAAACAAAAGGTGTTTTGAATAAAATACAGACATTTAAAAGCTTTAGCATTGTGTGAAAACTATTTGTATGCTTCTCCTTTGACCAGACTTTTACAAATAAATGTGTTTTCTTTTTGAAAAGCATTCTTTTCATAATGTTGTTTTTTCACTTCCATCATAATAATAATAAAACTTTTCATAACAATTATCATTAATCCCTTAATGACATAGGATGTCAATGTATGTCCGGATGCCCTGATACTTAACACACCAGGACATACATTTACGTCCTATACATGACGCGAGCACCAGAGCAGTGCTCACATCATGCACAGCATGCTATTAGCTGCCAGGGACCTGTCGGTAATGGCGGACATCACCGATAGCGCATCTGCTTCAATGTGGAACTCTGAATAGATGATCATCCAAGGTGGCAAATGGAGGTCCACTCACCTGCCTCCAACTGTCCTCCTGGCATCTTCTTCTCTGGTCTACTTTCCAGCAGACCAGAGGAGTAGATCGCTGATAATACTGATCAGTGCTATGCATATGCATAGCACTGATCAGTATCTGCAATCTAAAGATTGCAAAAAATAGTCCCTATTGGGGACATAAAAAGTGTAAAAATAAATAGTAAAAAAGGTTTTTTTTTTATGTGCAAAAGCCCCTCCCCAAGAAAGAATTCAATAGCCCCTTTTTCCAATTATACCCTAAAAAATTGGAAAAAAAATGTATAAAACATATGTGGTATTGCTGCGTCCATAAATGTCCAAGCTATCAAAATACAATGATAATGATCCCGTACAGTGAACAGCGTAAACATAAAAAAGTCCAAAATTGCTGCTTTTTTGTCATATCCTATTCCAAAAAATAAAAAATAAACTAATAAAAAGTTATATACACAAAAGCTGATCCAATAAAAACTATCAGACTGTATCCAAAACGATGTCACTACTGCAGTATATCACTGCAGCACGAGTGTATGTCATCACTGCAGTATTTCACTGCAGCACCTTAGTTTGTGTCATCACTGCAGTATATCACTGCAGCTTAGTATGTATGTCAGCACTGCAGTCAATCACTGCAGAATAAGGCTCTGTTCATACATTTTTATACAGTTTTTTTCAGCTGTTTTATCATGGCCTGGACACAGTCTAGGTGTATTAAGTGCACAAAAAACAGAGTAACTGAAACATATGAATAGGGCGAGGTTACAGCTGGGTGTGGTATAGTGCAACTGAGCCTCCACAAGTCCTCAGCACAATGTCAATCAATCCAACAAGAATTGCACTCGTACAACAAAGTTCATGTTCTCAATTTCAATACGTAACTTCTATGTTCTCACACTTTAAAATATGGGAACAGTATAAATGGAACATGTCATATTCACCCAAGTGCTCGTCGCTGATCAGGGTTGCGGCATTGGATAAAAGACTTTCACTCCTGCAGGAGCTTTCATGCTAGCCGTTCACCCATTTTTCCTTGCAGATAGACAGCGAAAAAAGCTCACACACCTGTGAGCGCTATTGCCGATCTTTCAGGATCTCTCCTTTTCTCAAGCTCAGGTGTGTGAGCTTTTTTCGCTGTCTGTCTGCAAGGAAAGCTGGGTGAATGGCTAGCATAAAAGGAGCGAAAGACTTTTATCCAATGCCGCAACCCTGATCAGCGACGAGCACTTGGGTGAATTTGACATGTTCCATTTACAGTATTCTGTTCCCGTATGTTAAAGTTTTTGTATGAGTACATACAGATGAAGTAAAGCATTAAAATTGAGAACATGAACTTTGTTGTACGAGTGCAATTCTTGTTGGGTTGACTAAAAAACGGAGTGCCTTCAGATGCCACAATTAAAATTGATCATGGCATCTAAAATCCAAAAATAAAGTTTCTGGCTAGCTCAGGGGGGGTAAATGAAACCTTAGTGATACAATTGTGGAGTCTTGATCAGCTAACATGACGGCCAGATGGCCCTCACCGAATTGAAAAACAGTCTGTAGTGTACACCTTGTATTATTTAACAGAGACTATTTGAGGAAATTACATGAACTTTTTTAAGCAAAAACAGCTACAATTAAAAACAAATAAATAAACTACCTTTTTCCTGGTTAAAAAAAAAAATTTGTAAATGTGCCGTAATCTTTTCTTATATTTTCACATGCAAATACCTGGTTTGACAAGGTTAAAATAGTGTGTGTAGCAATATTATCACTTCCTTCTTTTTTAAACCAATTGTTTGGGAAAATGAAAGCTTACTAGTTGCTGTTGGCCTATGGTATAACATATGGACATATGGTTCAGAAGGTTAATTGAAGTTTCCAATGTAATCCTGTGCACAATGGTAGACTCAATAGGTATTATTTGTTTAAAAAAAAATGAATACAGTATATTCATTGTAAAATAAATGATAAATTATATTAATAAATGTTAATACAATTAAAAATCAATTTAGATGATATCAATAAGAATTTGGAATTCACTGCTTAACCCCTTCAGGACCAAGCCCATTTTGGCCTTAAAGACCAGAGGGTTTTTTGCACATCTGACCACTGTCACTTTAAACATTAATAACTCTGGAATGCTTTTAGTTATCATTCTGATTCCGAGATTGTTTTTTCGTGACATATTCTAATTTAACATGGTGGTAAAATTTTGTGGTAACTCGCATCCTTTCCTTGTGAAAAATCCTAAAATTTGATGAAAAATTTGAAAATTTAGCATTTTTCTAACTTTGAAGCTCTCTGCTTGTAAGGAAAATGTATACTACAAATAAAAAAATTTTTTATTCACATATACAATATGTCTACTTTATGTCTGCATCATAAAAATGACGAGTTTTTACTTTTGGAAGACACCAGAGGGCTTCAAAGTTCAGCAGCAATTTTCCAATTTTTCACAAAATTTTCAAACTCACTATTTTTCAGGGACCAGTTCAGGTTTGAAGTGGATTTGAAGGGTCTTCATATTAGAAATACCCCACAAAAGACCCCATTATAAAAACTGCACCCCCAAAGTATTCAAAATGAAATTCAGTCATCATTTTAACCCTTTAGGTGTTTCACAGGAATAGAAGCAAAGTGAAGGAGAAAATTCACAATCTTCATTTTTTACACTCACATGTTCTTGTAGACCCAATTTTTGAATTTTTACAAGGGGTAAAAGGAGAAAATGTATACTTATATTTGTAGCCCGATTTCTCTCGAGTAAGCACATACCTCATATGTCTATGTAAATTGTTCGGCGGGCGCAGTAGAGGGCTCAGAAGGGAAAGAGCGATAAGGGAATTTTGGAGAGTACGTTTTTCTGAAATGGTTTTTGGGGGGCATGTTGCATTTAGGAAGCCCCTATGGTGCCAGAACAGCAAAAAACCCTAACATGGCATACCATTTTGGAAACTAGACCCCTTGAGGAACATAACAAGGAATAAAGTTAGCCTTAATACCCCACAGGTGTTTCACGACTTTTGCATATGTAAAAAAAAATTATTTTTTTTCACTAAAATGTGTGTTTCCCCCCAAATTTCACATTTTTCCAAGGGTTAATAGCAGGAAATACCCCCAATATTTGTAACCCCTTCTCTTATGAGTATGGAGGTATCCCATAAGTTGACCTGAAGTGCACTATGGGCGAACTACAATGCTCAGAAAAGAAGGAGTCATATTTGGCTTTTTGAGAGCAAATTTTGCTCGGGGGGCATGTCGCATTTAGGAAGCCCCTATGGTGCCAGAACAGCAAAAAAAAAACACATGGCATACCATTTTGGAAACTAGACCCCTTGAGGAATTTAATAAGGAATAAAGTGAGCCTTATTACCCCACAGGTGTTTCACGACTTTTGCATATGTAAAAAAAAAATATTTTTTTTCCACTAAAATGTGTGTTTCCCCCCAAATTTCACATTTTTGCAAGGGTTAATAGCAGGAAATACCCCCCAATATTTGTAACCCCTTCTCTTCTGAGTATGGAGGTACCCCATAAGTTGACCTGAAGTGCACTATGGGCGAACTACAATGCTCAGAAGAGAAGGAGTCATATTTGGCTTTTTGAGAGCAAATTTTGGTGTAGACCCCAACATTTCCTTTTCATGAAGGGTTAAAGAATAAAAAGCCCCCCAAACCTTGTAACGCAATTTCTCCCGAGTACGGCGATACCCCATATGTCGCCCTAAACTGTTGCCTTGAAATACGACAGGGCTCCAAAGTGAGAGCGCCGTGCGCATTTGAGGCCTAAATTAGGGATTTGCATAGGGGTGGACATAGGGGTATTCTACGCCAGTGATTCCCAAACAGGGTGCCTCCAGCTGTTGCAAAACTCCCAGCATGCGTGGACAGTCAACGGCTGTCCGGCAATACTGGGAGTTGTTGTTTTTCAACAGCTGGAGGCTCTGCTTTGGAAACAGTGGCGTACCGGACGTTCTTATTGGGGGAGGGGGGCTGTGTAGGGGTATGTGTATATGTAGTGTTTTTAACTTTTTATTTTATTTTGTGTTAGTGTAGTGTAGTGTTTTTAGGGTAAAGTCACATGGGCGGGGGATTACAGCGAGTTTCCCGGCGCAAAATTGCATCTCAAGATGCCAGAAACCCACTGTAAAAGCCTCGCCCATGTGAATGTACCCAGTACATTCACAGAGGGGGTGCACCAGCTGTTGCAAAACCACAACTCCCAGCATGCATGGTCTGTTAGTGCATGCTGGGAGTTATAGTTTTGCAACAGCTGGAGGCACACAGGTTAGGAAACACTGAGTTAGAAACAGACAATGTTTCCCAACCAGTGTGTCTCCAGTTGTTGCAAAACTACAACTCCCAGCATGCCCAGACAGCTGAAGGGCATGCTGGGAGTTGTAGTTCGGCAACATCTGAAGGGCCAGATGTTGCTGAACTAAAACTCCCAGCATGCCTGGACAGTCAGTGCATACTGGGAGTTGTAGTTTTGCAACAGCTGGAAGAGCACAGATTGGAGACCATTATACAATGGTCTCCAAACTGGGGCCCTCCAGATGTTGCAAAACTACAACTCCCAGCATGCATGGTCTGTTAGTGCATGCTGGGAGTTATAGTTTTGCAACAGCTGGAGGCACACAGGTTAGGAAACACTGAGTTAGAAACAATGTTTCCCAACCAGTGTGTCTCCAGTTGTTGCAAAACTACAACTCCCAGCATGCCCAGACAGCTGAAGGGCATGCTGGGAGTTGTAGTTCGGCAACATCTGAAGGGCCAGATGTTGCTGAACTAAAACTCCCAGCATGCCTGGACAGTCAGTGCATGCTGGGAGTTGTAGTTTTGCAACAGCTGGAAGAGCACAGATTGGAGACCATTATACAATGGTCTCCAAACTGGGGCCCTCCAGATGTTGCAAAACTACAACTCCCAGCATGCCCAGACAGCCAAAGGCTGTCTAGGCATGCTGGGAGTTGTAGTTTTCAGACTTCTAGAAGCAGCAGTGAAGATCTTCACTGCTGCTTCTGAGGACCATATACTTACCTGCCGGTCCCATCGCTGCTCGTCCACGTGGCCGGTCCTGCCGCTCCCGCCAGGTAAGGCCGCCGGTCCCCTGATGTTCCCCCCCTATGCCGCAGGTCCCTGCGAGCCCCCGCAGCCATCGTCCCCCGTTCTGCCCGACTTCCAGGGGCGGGCAGTGCGGGGGATCTGAACTTTCACCCCAGATCACTGTGATTGGTCCACTGTGATCACTGTGATTGGGGGTGAAGCAGAAGTTGTCCCCTGCTGGAAACAGCAGGACTTCTGCCAGTTAACCCGTGCGATGCTGCGCATCGTCGGGTTAACTGAATGTCATTTATAAACGCCGGGATGCGCGAATGCACTGCACAACCCGGCGTTTATATATGACATTCTGCGGGAAGGGGTTAAATAATTCCTATCAGGCACAACAACTAATTCATGGGAGATGTTCAAATATATTCCATATTTGCCTACAGCTAGCTTTATTCTTCTTATGACTCCAATTCACAGTGTCTAGTCACAGAATCAGTAATTTATTCTGCAAGGACAGACTTATAATATATTGTATCTGTTATAAAAATGTGTATGCAAGGTTTTAAATTAATGGGTGTCTTTTTGTTAGCGCATTAAAAAAAACATATGTGTAAAAAACGAACTTGAAAAATTTATATTCAGAAATATTGTGATAGTCACTCATGTAAAAAGCTATGATCATTCAAACTTGAGAGATTAATCACAGTGAAGAGATCAAGAAATTCCCTGAAAGAGAAAAAGAATCATTCCACATTAAATCATAGAACACAGCCAACATGAATCACTGAAAGAAGTACCAGCTTTTATGATTTACGTGACATATTTAAAATAGCGTTTCAAAGATTGACAGTTATAGGTATAAATGCTAAAATTATTCAGCAGTGCTCTCAGCCATTTCTCATTTTGCATCTGATTACTTCTCTGAATTTAATTAAAGGGCTAACTGATATATTCAGACCTTTTGTGACTTTTATGCTCTTTTAAGTGTTTTAGAACAGTCATATGATTTATCATTAGCATTATCTTACCTGTGAAAACGGATGCTATATACCTAAAATGAAGCAGCACTAAAAGCCATGGTCAAGAAAACATATTTTAATTCTGGGAGGTGAGAATTTTGTGAAATGATTGGATAATGGAACAGAAAGGTAAGGGTGCAGCCACACAAAAGCTGGAGATGTATTGCAGTAGAAAAGCGAAAAATGTTTGGCACATTGTCCATAGCAAAATTTGTGCCAATTTTGAAGTGAATTTGTTGTTAAAGAATACTTGTCCTTAGCTTGATACATTTTTTAATTTTCCCAGTTCACTCCCCCATCATGATATTTTTTTTTAGTTGTCTACCTTAATATTGTGCTTTATCTCTTGCTCACTGTCACTGAGCTCCAGAAACTGAGATGGGGCGCTCCCCAGCAGGCACCACATCATCTGAAGTTCTGCTGAGGAGAACTTCCTCCCTCACACTGCTGCACACATCTCAGAGCTGTTCAGTGCGAGATGGGCTGGGATTGGCTGAGGATGCCCTCAGCTCTTGGCACTGTGTGCTTAGGTCTATACACTGAAGAGAGGAAAGGAAGGATAAATATCCAGCACAATGGGGGGTATTTATCATTGTTTTTAGAGCGGTTTTATGTGTAGATTTGTCTCTATTTTGCTGCAGCACTGCACCTCAGGCTATTTTTTTTTGCCTTTTTGGTTTACACTTTTTTTTTTTTTTTTTTTTTAAAGAGTGTACAGGCCAGCTTTTAAGGTTAGTGTTTTGCAGTGGTAATTAATTTATCAACTGCAACTTTTTTTTAAAAGTCACAAAAAAGTCTCAAAAAACACCAAAAAGTCGCAAAACTACACCAGCCAAGACTTAGCTAAGCTTTTTGGTGTATGTGATGAGGGAAATTTCAAAGAATGTGTACCTCTGCAAAATTTATCAAATGCCCTGCGACCATTTAATAAATTGGGTGCAGTCACACAAAAAACGTGCAAAAAAAAGAACTAAAAAATCAAATACGTCACCCATATCTTAGTAAATGCCCACACAATTCATGACTTTGCACTGAAGGCATTATGACTCTACAGTCTAGCTCAGCTCAAAGGGAAAGGGAGCTTTAAAAAACTCCATACACTGTTTACACTCTGCTGAGCTGTGGTCCAGCCTGCATTTCCTGACTGTGGTCTCTGACAGGCTGCTGCAGCAGATAATCTGCAAGCAGGACTGCAGGCAGGACCAGAAGAAGGCCCCTGGTGACCAAACTTTCAGGGGTTAATTTAGTGCCTGAAGCTACAAACTTTTACCAAGAAGTATATTACAAAAGTAATTCAAATAGTATCAAATATAATATATATAAAATCCTTTGCACATGTATCTTCTCATTCATCCTCATTTACTAACAGGATTCTGACTCATTTTGTGGCAATTTTGCACCAAATTTCTGTCGCCCCATTGTTTCAGTAATAATGGTGAATCATGAAAAAAATTCCCGGATTCTATTTTAAAAATCTGTCTTACTGCGACCGAATTTTCATTGCAACAGATGTATGCAAGATTTTAGTGTGCAACAGAAATTACTGTGCAACAGATTTTTTCCTTGCGACTAAAAAGATTAGGAAAAGTGCGACAGATTAGTAAATACGAAGAGAAAAAAAAGGGTCGAAAAAGCAAAAGTCAAACACTCCACTGATAGTTAATGAGGGCCATAGTGTTTTTGCAGCAAAATGCACACCAACAAATTTTATTGTAGATTTTGACTTCCTAAATTAGGACAACCCACAACAAATCATCTTAAAAGCTTCATGTGATGTCCAGAGCAGGATGTCCAGAGCAGGATTGGTTTTCTATGGGGATTTGCTCCTACTCTGGACAGTTCCTTACATAGACAGAGGTGTCAGCAGAGAGCACTGTGGTCAGATAGAAAGGAAATTCAAAAAGAAAATAACTTCCTGTTGATCATACAGCAGCCAATAAGTACTGGAAGGATTAAGATTTTTTAATAGAAGTAATTTACAAATCTGTTTAACATTCTGGCACCAGTTGATTTAAAAAAAAATGTTTTCCAGTGGAGTACCCCTTTAAGCAGAATCCATCTCCTTCTTCCTCTGGCAGCTGACAGTAATATTTGTTCTACCTGCAGACTAGGTAACATGGGACCCAAAGTAGTCAAGTTGTATACCTGATGACATTCATAGTATGCTTTTAATAAAATCTGTGAAAATATAATGAAATGAGATATTGATGATACAATAGGATTCAGTGTGAATGTACTGAGTTCATGTCTCAATGACCTAATTGTGGAAAGAGTAATTAAATATGTGCATCCTCCAGCATTCAATTAGTATACTGCTAAAAATTTTATTGTCAGTGGGTGTGATAATGTGTAAGTAAATACTGTATAACTCTATAGTAGATAATCATTTAACCCCCTAAGGACTTAGCTCATTTTCACCTTAAGGACCTGGGCATTTTTTGCACATCTGACCACTGTCAATTTAAGCATAAATAACTATGGGGGGATTTTACTTTTCATTCTGATTCCAAGAAAAAAATTTTGTGACATATTCTACTTTGTGTAAGCGAAAACATTTTGACGATACTTGCATCTTCTTGGTAAAATTCCCATATTTTATAAAAAAAATTAAGAATTTTACATTTTATTAACTTTGAAACTCTCTGCTTATAAGGAAAATGGACATGCCAAATAAATTATATATTCATTATCATATAAAATATGTCTACTTTATAAAGTTGAGAAGTTTTTACTTTTGGAAGACATCAGAGGGCTTCAAAGTTCAGCAGCAATTTTCCAATTTTTCTCAAAATTTTCAAAATCTGAATTTTTCAAGGACCAGTTCAGTTTTTAAATGGATTTGAAGGGCCTTCATATTAGAAATACCACATAAATGACCCCATTATAAAAACTGCTCCCCTCAAAGTATTCAAAGTGACAGTCAGAAAGTGTGTTAACCCTTTAGGTGTTTCATAGGAATGGCAACAAAGTGAAGGAGAACATTCAAAATCTTCATTTTTTACACTAGCATGTTCTAGTAGACCCAGTTTGTGAATTTTCACAAGGGGTAAAAGGAGAGAAATCATGCTCACATTTGTAACCCAATTTCTCTCGAGTAAGGAAATACCTAATATGTGCTAATTAAGTGCTCTGTGGGTGCACTAGAGGGCTCATGAGGGAAGGAGCGACAGTGGGATTTTGAAGAGTGAGTTTTTCTGAAATGGTTTTTGGGGACATGTCACATCTAGGAAGCCCCTATGGTGCCAGAACAGCAAAAAAAATGAACATGGCACAATATTTTTTAGAAACGGCACCCCCTAGAGAAACGTAACAAGAGGTACAGTGAGACTTAACACCCCACAGGTGTTTGGTGAGTTTTTGTTAAAGATGGAGGTGTAAATACATTTATTTTTTACTAAAATGCAGTTTTTTCCCAAATTGGACATTTTTACACGGGGTAATAGGGGAAAATGCCCCCAAAATTTGTAACCATAGAAGTCCAGGGCCATGTGCGTTTACAAAGGCCCCCCTGGTGCCAGAACAGTGGACCCCCCCCCCCACATGTGACCCCATTTTGGAAACTACACCCCTCACAGAATTTAATAAGGGGTGTAGTGAGCATTTACACTCCACTGTCATATGACAGATCTTAGGAACAGTGGGGTGTGCAAATGAAAAATTAGTTTTTCATTTTCACGGACCACTGTTCCAAAAATCTGTCAGACACCTGTGGGGCATAAATGCTCACTGTACCCCTCATTACATTATATGAGGGGTGTAGTTTCCAAAATGGGATCACAAGTGAGGGGGATTCATTGTTCTGGCACTATGGGGGCTTTGTAAACACATGTGGCCTTCAATTCCAGACAAATTTTCTCTCCAAAAGCCCAATGGCGCTCCTTCTGTTCTGAGCATTGTAGTTCGCCGGCAGATCACTTTACATCCACATATGGGGTATGTTCTTACTCAGAAGAAATGGGGTTACACATTTTGTGGGGCTTTTGTTTCCTATTTTCCCTTGTGAAAATGATTTTTTTTTTCATTTTCCCATCCAACATTAACAAACATTTGTCAATCACCTGTGGGGTGTTAAGGCTCACTATATTCCTTGTTACATTCCATGAGAGGTGTAGTTTCCAAAATGGGGTCACATGTGGGTATTTTTTTTTGTTTATGTCAGAACCACTGTAAAATCAGCCACCCCTGTGCAAATCACCAATTTAGGCCTCAAATATACATAGTGCGCTCTCACTCCTGAGCCTTGTTGTGATTCTGCAGAGCATTTTATGCCCACATATGGGGTATAACCGTACTCGTAATATACATATTTTTTTTTACACTAACATGCTGGTGCAGACCCCAACTTTTCCTTTTCATAAGGGGTAAAAGGAGAAAAAGCCTCCAAATTGTGTAACGCAATTGCTCCCAAATACGGAAATACCCCATATGTGGCCCTAAACTGTTTCCTTGAAATACGACAGAGTTCTGAAGTGAGAGAACGCCATAGGGGTTTTCTACACCAGTGATTTCCAAATAGGGTGCTTCCACCTGTTGCTAAACTCCCAGCATGCCTGGACAGTCAGTGGCTGTCCGAAAATGCTGGGAGTTGTTGTTTTGCAACAGCTGGAGGCTCTTTTTTGGAAACACTGACGTACAATATGTTTTTTTATTTTTATTGGGGGGGGGACAGTGTAAGGGGGTGTATATGTACTGTTTTAGCCTTTATTATGTGTTAGCATAGTGTAGTGTTTTAAGGGTACATTCCCACAGGCGCAGGTTTACGGTGAGTTTCCTGCTAGGAGTTTACGCTGCACCTGTGTGAGTGTACCCTAAAAACACTATGCTACACTAACACATTATAAAGGATAAAACAGTACATATACACCCCCTTACACTGCCCCCCCCCCCCCCAATAAAAATGAAAAAACATATTGTACGTCAGTGTTTCCAAAAAGGAGCCTCCAGCCACTACCCTTTACATTCTCATGCGGGGGGGGGGGGGGGTGACAAACCTCCAGCTGTTGCAAAACTACAACTACCAGCATGCACTGACAGACCATGCATGTGCTGGGAGTTGTACTTTTGACACAGCTGGAGGCACAATGGTTGTAAAACCTTCAGTTAGGTTCTGTTACCTAACTCGGTATTTCCCAACCAGCGTGCCTACAGCTGTTGCTAAACTACAACTCCCAGCATGTACTGATCGCTGAAGGGCATGGTGGGAGATGTAGTTATGCAACAACAGGAGGTACGCAACTATAACTCCCAGCTTGTCGAGACGGCAGTTTGCTGTTTGGGCATGCCGGGAGTTGTAGTTTTGAAAGATCTGAAGGGCCACAGTTTAGAGACCACTGCACAGTGATCTCCAAACTGTGGCCCTCCAGATGTTGCAAAACGACAAATCCCTGCATGCCCAAACGACAGGAAACTGCTCTGGGGCATGCTGGGAGTTGTAGTTTTGCACAGTGATCTCCAAACTGTACTCCTCTGAATCTTGCAAAACTACAAATCCCAGCATGCCCAAACGGCTGTTTGGGCATGCTGGGAGTTGTAGTTTTGTAACATCTGGAGGGCTACAGTTTATAAACCACTGTATAGTGGTCTCCAAACTGTAGCCCTCCAGATGTTACTAGGCAACTACTCACCGGCTTCCGTAGTCTGTACCAGGGAGCTGCAGCAGGGAGCCGCATGTCATTGCTGCCCGCCACCGCTGATCGCTGCTGGTAAGGAACCTCCACCACCGCCACCGCCGCTCACGCTACAGTTCCCCCATTCTGGCTCGATTACCGTCGGTGGGCAGAACTGGGGAACCGAAGTTTAACCCCTCTGCCCCCAATCTGCAATTGGTCAGTCTTCTGACTGACCAATAGTAGGGATAGGAGGGGTTGCACCCCTGCCACCTAACTCCTATCCCTTCAGGGGGACCGAGGGTGTCTTGGACACCTCTGATCCCCCTTATTTTCCGGGTCACAAGGTCACCAGTGACCTGTATGACCCGAAATCACAGGACCTCCCTGGGCATATGTACGAGATGCCTGCTGATAGATATCAGCATAAGCATAGGTTTATGTTACTATACAGTAAAACAAGTTAATTTAATCATTATAATGTCTTTTTCCAAGCTGTCAAAAAATTTACCTGGGAGCAGCAACATGTTTTGCACCTGAAGACTCAAGAAGCAATTCCTTTCTACTAGTTATGAAAAATATATCAAATTGTGTGTGTGGAGGGATTGATGTCCTAAAAGTGCACACATGTGTCACACATGTGACACAAAACTGTGTTTCACTGTTTCTCTATGCATTTTTCACAATTAGTGAACCAAAAAAGTGTATGACACTAAACTTGCAATTAAAGTATATTTTGCACTGACAGAGCAGATACAGATACTTTTTGCTGCTTTAACTACTATTGTAAATGTGTGATCCTATCCCATTTGCAGTTCACTGCTTAGTGTCCCTCACAGAGATCTTCACCTTAAATGGCTGTTGAAGCTATGTGCATAGGCTTTTGTACTGCCTTTGGCATCACCCCTATATTGCTTCTGGTTCAGCTGGGATAGCTGTTTGCAAGGCATTAAGGGATACCCTGAGGTTATGTCATCCTTTCTTCTATCTGCCATGTGGTATTTTAGCAGGTTCTGCCTGAAGATGGCATTAAAGCGGAACCAAACTCTTAGCTAAGTTCAGACTAAAGCCAGGTTCTATGTGTTCAGTTTGCTCATCTCTAACTCTGATATTTACAAGAAACAACATGACATAATACTTTTTTTTTTTTTTACCAATCACTGTATATTGTTTGATTTTCAGCTGTTCCATTGTTTGCAGTCATGTCTGACACATTTTAGGATATTTCCCTTAATTTAATCTACACTACAGTAAATAGAAATGTAGTGAACCATTACAAAATGTTACAGAGCAGCATAGTCTTAAAATGCCCCTGTGCAGCATACTGTATATACATGCTTTGCAATTAAGAACTCTTAATGCTGCAGCAACACTTTATAGACTGTTTAAAGTTTCACTTTAACACTACTTTAATGTCTTAAGTGTCTGCATTAAAGCCTTTCAGTATTTCCTCTTCATCTCCCACAGCAGAAATTAAATCGGTTTTAATTTATTTTATTTGCTAACACTGTGAATATAATTATTGCTGTAGAGTCTTTTTAATTGTTTTCAACTCAAAGCTGGTCTTTAAGTTGCAATAGACCTGTGGTTGTGTGCTGCTTATATTCCCTTGCTCAGTCTGACATGGTGCCATAAATCCAGGTATTTAGGTTTATTGAATTTTTAAATGAGGTGATTAGTTGGAACATGGATGAATGAATTGATGCAAAACAAAATGAATTTTATGATTTGCCATAGCTTGCGTAGTCCCTTGAAACCGCTCTGAAGAAAATGTTAAAACATTAAAAAATCACATTGGTAATCAACTTGCTGAGATTTGATCAAGTCAATATATAGTAATATTCTGAATAAGTAAATTCCATACACTATTAATTTTCATTATACATGTAGACCCTTATTAAATTTGGAAGCAAACAATTGAATTAACTATTAGAATTGTTGCTATAATACCTTTACAACATTCTCCAGGGTTTGTGTTTTGGATTATTTGAGATATGTGATTAGGGATGCATGACAGACTAAATGAACTTCTTTATTTATTGGTGTTATAAACATGGGAATAAAATATAATAGTACCAGTTCTAAAGCCAAATACAGAACTGGTACTATGCCATCCTTTCCCCATTGATGTGTTTAACTATATGTGTGTATTTATAATAAAGTTTAAGGGCCTATTCACATGTACAGTATTGGGCGCAGATTTGATGCACAGGAATTTATGTTGCAGATTTCAAAATAAACTAAATGACTGAATACAGCTTAAAATCCTGTACATAAATTTCTGCGCATCAAATATGCATAGAATACTGTACATGTGAATAGACCATAAAGATATTCAAAGTAATAAATAGACTGCAGTAGTTAAATATTAACAAGTCGTTTTTATTTGGTAGAGAAATATTTGGCCGATGTGTTATCTAATGAGTATATATAAATATATAAAAGGCTGGTACAGACATATTTTTATTGATCTATCACAGGACTATAAATATGACAAGGGGAAATCCACTGTATCCAGGGTAAAGAAGGTTTTTACAAGTTAAAAGTGGATTAAATAATATAAAGGCCCACATACCCCACATACACATAAGAAAATAGTTGGACAAACCCAATGATTTCAATGTTTAATGAATATGTGGGCCTTCAGATTCTTCCCTGACATCATACACTCCCCATTCATGATACCTTAAGCCACGGCAAAGCTAAACAATCATTTGTATGAGGGGAAGAGAAGAGATGTCTATTGGCAGAACAAGCATCCAGTTGAGAACTATTGCATGTGTATGGCTACCTTTAAACATGGACTGTAGAACACTTTTCCAAAGAATGTTGTAACAGATCATTTAATCATGTAAAGCAAGAATTTTTGTATGTCAGCATGAAAGATAAGGGCATGGACTATAGGACTATTTATGAAACAAAGTTGTTATTATTGGTAATTTAATTCAACATTTATCAAAGTGATTTTCTTTGGACCACTTTATTTTATGTTTTACCTTGTTAAGGGTTTTAGAGAGTTTATTATTTTTTATCTTTTGGCAAAATAATGATTAGTATACATTTTCCAACTGTACTTGCTGTTATAATGGATAGATAGATAGATAGATAGATAGATAGATAGAAAAGTTACATACAAAACATTTTGAACTATTTTACATGTTTTCTGTGTTGCTAAATACATGCTTAGAAGTGTCCTTTCGGCATAAACATTTTATTATTTATAATAGTATTGTAATTTAGTTACATGACAATATGGAAAATAAAAAACTAGATTTCAAATACACATGTACTAAAAATAAACAATTAAAATTGCCTGATCATGAAGGGGGGAAACCGTCTTGGTCTAGAAGTGGTTAAATAGACGAAATGTAGAAAGTACACAGAATAGTTATAGCTAATACACACTATGAATAAACTTGTTTTTGTTAAAAGATACAGATTTTTATAAGAGAGTATCTAAATTTCTATTCACTGTATGGTCTGAAAACACTAAAAGCCTGCTTCCAAAGTCTAAAATAACACTTTAGACACTGTATACTTTCCGTACAAAATATAAGAATCAGACATTTCCATATGTTAGTAATTAAATTATGAAATTTGAGGTTAAGAGGTTTTTAGAAAAATAGTAACAATGAGAAGTAGAAATTATAATGGTTCAAATGCCATGAGATATTTAAGTATCAATTAATAGTTACACTTTCTTCCGACACAGCAGGTGTCATTTTACTAATATATTTCCTGCCTTTGCAACCTCATGCAGAATAAAGAGGTATTAGAATAGCTTTTCTCACAGAAAAATGCTGAGAAGTGCCATTTATGAGTAAGTGAATATAAAATACTAATATTACAGTTTGCTTTAGGCAAAAAATGTATAAATAAATCAGAGCACTTTATCTGACAAAATGAAAAAATTAAACATAGACTTTCGAGTATCGCGTGGGGATGTGAGGAAGCATCCATGAGAGCTCCAGTCCACGATCATTAACAGAGGTTCACAACAGAATAATTTTTAACCAAAAACCTACCATACCCTCTATATTCTGTTCCTTACAACCTCAGTAAACAGTGTGATAGATCATTGCATCACTCGATCCTCTAGGAGTGAAGATTCAGCCGTTTCTTCTTCAGCCCTCCCTGCCATGATCTCTGACAGTACAGTTAACATGGCTGACACAATTGAAAATTCTAACTGCTCAACAGCCCCAGAGCAAACTCAGAAACAAGTCGCTTAATCACCCATTATTTTACCAACATTTACTTTACCTGTGACAGATCCTTTAAAACATAATATAGAGCTTCTTAGACCAGATACTCCGGAAGCTCTCCTCCTTTCACAAGATCCTCAGAAAATCATTCATTGCTGTCCCATCATGTAAAGAGGGCTTTTGTCATCAACATGTAGTCTCCATAGACTTTAAAATGATTGCAGTGACAGTGGCTGAACGTCTATTCCCTAGCTTACAGGAGGCTTTAGTTGCAACTATGTCAGCTTCATTTCAGAATCTAACTATTGAAATGACTAATGTTACTCACATCTAACTTAGAACAAATAGTCCAAGCTACTGAAGATTTTTCTATTTAAACATTTCTTTCTACTCAAACAGCTTTAACAGATCATATAGAAGAGTTAGAAAATTGTTCTAGACTAAATAGTTATCGTCTACTAGGCTTACTTGAAGCTATCAAACTCCAGCAATTACAACAACTATGTGAAACTGAGCTTCCAGAATCGCTGGGACTTCGCTCTCCTATGCGGATTGAAACAGCACAAAGAATAGGTCCTCCAAAACCGCCACCATCTGACTGCAGGATAAAGACTGACAATAGACCTAGACAGGTCATTATGATATTTTTAGATTTTAAAGGGGTACTCCGGTGAAATTTTTTTTTTAATCAACTGGTGCCAGAAAGTTAAACAGATTTGTAAATTACTTCTATTAAAAAAGCTTAATCCTTCCTGTACTTATTAGCTACTGAATACTACAGCGGAAGTTATTTTCTTTTTGAAACACAGAACTGTCTGCTGACATCACGAGCACAGTGCTTTCTGCTGACACCTCTGTCCATTTTATGAACTGTCAAGAACAGCATATATTTGCTATGGGGATTTCCTTTTACCCTGGACAGTTCCTAAAATGGACAGAGATGTCAGCAGAGAGCACTGTGCTCATGATGTCAGCAGACAGCTCTGTGTTTCAAATGGAAAATAATTTCCATTGTAGTATTCAGCAGCTAATAAGTACTGGAAGGATTAAGATTTTTTAATAGAAGTAATTTACAAATCTGTTTAACTTTCTGGAACCAGTTGATTTAAAAAAAAAAGTTTTTCACTGGAGTACCCCTTTAATGACAAAGAAGAATGTCATCCTTGCCTATAGAGCTCATACTACACCTTTACTAATCAGAGGTTTAAAATAGCTTTATTTTCTGATTACTCAGCTGAAGTTACTACGAAGAGATGTGCTTTTAGTACCATTTGTACACACTTATTCAAAAAAGGACTTAAATTCCAACTACTATATCAAGCTACACTAAGAGTTCTCCTACCTGATGGCTCCACAAAATTATTCACTTCTCCACAATTAGCAGATCATTTTAAAAAAAAATTTCCTCAGATACTTTATCGACCGATGAAGTGGAAGAAATAAAAATTGATCCATCACAATCAAATAGTGTTACACTTGATAAAAAAAAACGATATAGACTCCAAAAAAATTTCTACATCACATATTGTATGGCCATCTCTTAACCACTCAAATAATCCTAATCCTACAAATGTTCCTACTCTACCAATACCTGAGACTAATGAACAAGAATTATAACAACCTCCTACATAATTTAACATGAATTATTTGCATTTCTTCTCTCTTAAAGCATTTTTATTTTTGCTTTAATCTATTGCAGGTTGTTGAATGGTATATTTTTGAATTTATTAAAGGGGTACTCCCCTGGAAAACTTTTTTTTTATATCAACTAGTACCAGAAAGTTAAACAGATTTGTAAATTACTTCTGTTTAAATATCTTAATCCTTCTAGTACTTATCAGCTCCTATTTGCTCCACAGGAAGTTATTTTCTTTTTGAATTTCCTTTCTGTCTGACCACAGTGCTCTCTGCTGACACCTCTGTCCATTTTAGGAACTGTCCGGAGCAGGATAGATTTGCTATGGGGATTTGTTCCTACTCTGGACAGTTCCTAAAATGAACAGATATGTCAGCAGAGAGCACTGTGGTCAGACAGAAAGGAAGTTCAAAAAGAAAAGAACTTCATGATTAAAATTTTTAAATAGAAGTAATTTACAAATCTGTTTAACTTTCTGTCATCAGTTGATTTAAAAAAAAAACATTTTCCAGGGGAGTAACCCTTTGACTTTATTTTAGCCCTTCCTAAAACATTTTTAAACCTTTTTCATAGAGGTGTTTCTATAATATCTTTTTAATATGGTGCGGTTACAATTTTTCATTTCAGCTATAAGAAGTTGTAATGAACCCTTAATATATTTTATGGTCATCAATAATTTTTTTTTTCTTATTGTATTTGTGGAAGGGAGTTAGCACTCCTCCAGAAAAAAAAAGAGAAGTCATGAGTATTTTATTTTGCTCAATTTTTGTTTATCCATTCGAGTATAAAAGTAGTTTTTAAAGGGGAACTCTGGCGCTTAGACTTCTTATCCCCTATCCAAAGGATTCGGGATAAGATGCCTGATCGCGGGGATCCTCCCGCTGGGGACCCCCGTGATCTTGCACGCCGCACCCCGTTAAAATCAGTCCCTAGAGTGTGTTCGCTCCGGGTCTGATTACTGTCGATCATGGGGCCGGAGTGTTGTGATGTCAAGGCTCCGCCCCGTGTGATATCACGCTCCGCCCCCCTCAATGCAAGCCTATGGGAGGGGGCGTGACAGCTGATTCTTGTCCTAAATGCAACTTGATAAACGCTGATTTATATAATTGTCTATGGCAATGCCCCCATGTTCAGGTACATTGGAATATGATATTGTCCCTTCTCAATTCTATTAGTTCACTTACTGGTTTCCTAACTCAATATGAGATATTAATTCATGTAAAAGTCAACATATCTGATTCTCCTATATCCTATATCCATCTCCCAGCAATTGCTCATTCAGCAATTGCTTTAGCTAAACAATATTTATTACGTGAATGGTTGTCCCCCTCTCCTCCTTTTGAAGTACATTTCATTAAAGAATTGACAAATCTCTTTGCCCTTGATCGCAAAGAGATTTTACACAACAAAGAATAAACGGGGGATTTTTTTTTTTCAAAAGTGAAAACCCTTTTTTTATGATCCCACTGAGATTGCCTCCATAATACTCCCTTTTATGAATACTCAATGGTATACTTTAGCGCAACTATCTAGTTCCCTAGGCGCATTAAAGGTCCCATGACATGTTTCTTATTTTATCTTTTATTCCTTTTATTCTCCCTTACCTAAAGATAATGATTTAATTTTATTTTCTTCGATAATATCATTCAGTTTAATAATACCTTATGCAGTAGTTGTATACTTATTATTTTTCATGGTATTCTTTTCTGAACTATACATTTTTATTTACAGTATTTATTTATTTATTTATCTTTTCATCATTTATCAGTAACATATTTAATATAGCTCTTAATATTGCTATAAATCTAAATCATATATTAGAATAGCTATTCTTGAAACCTTTTTTTTTTTCAAAAATACACTGATATGTATAAACATCTTACATTTTTTATTATCTTCCTTAATCAATACTTTACTATATATAGCTTGTTATTTTAACATGCTCTTATCTATGTTATTTACCTAATTTTATTATGTATTGTTCTGTTATGTATTGTTCTTATATTAAAATACTTAATAAAATGTATTTGGAAAAAAAATGATAGATATATGGATAAATAAGAAATAGAGATACATAGATAGATAAATAGATAGATAGATATGAGTTAGGCTGGTAAATATATATTAGATAAATGGATGGATGGATAATGGATAGATGATGGATGGATAGATAGATATAAAGATACATTTGAGATAAAGAGATATCAGATAGATAAGAAATCTAGATAGATAGACAGATAGATAGATAGATAATTAAATAAGAAATAGAGATGCATAGATAGATGATAGATACAAAAATAGATAGATAGATAGATAGAATGCTTGAAAAATATGTTTTTGAAAAAAGCTGCATAGGCAGCCAAACATTGCATCTGTATTGTGCCATGGAATAAAGTTACCAACTTGTTTTTTCACCTTATCCTGAGTGCTGCAGCCATTCTGCTTTTTGTCTGGATTTCTGGACCTGTGACCGGGGTCCATTGGTCTGCCTGCACCACCTAATTCATCGCATTTGGTTATGCTGCTACTCCAATAAATATTAGATTAATGAATAATTGAGAGATAGATAGATAGACTATAAATAGATATTAGATAGATGCATAGATGGATAGATAGATAGATAGATAAAGATCCAAGAAGCAGCAGCATACAAAAAGTATTCGTGTCAAAAGGTGGAACCCTGTTCACTGGATTAATGGAGTAAACTTCCACCTTTTGACACGAATACTTTTTGTGTGCTGATGCTTCTTGGATCTTTTATGCAAGTGGATCCTCTGACCCAGGCTCCCACACAGCTTGCACCTTATCTCTACTTGTCTTGCTCTTTGGTTGTGCTGCTCTCCTGGAATACTAGATAGATAGATGCAGTGGGGCAAAAATATTTAGTCAGCCACCAGTTGTGCAAGTTTTCCCAACTTAAAAAAGATGAGAGAGGCCTGTAATTTTCATCATAGGTATACCTTTACTATGAGAGACATAATGAGAATATAATCCATAAAATAACAATGTGTCTGATTTTTAAAGAATTTATTTGCAAATTATGGTGAAAAATAAGTATTTTGGCCTCTGCAAACAAGCAAGATTTCTGGCTCTCACAGACCTGTAACTTCTTCTGTAAGAGTCTCCTCTGTCCTCCACTTGTTACCTGTATTAATGACACCTGTTTGAACTTGTTATCAGTGTAAAAGACATCTGTCCACAACCTCAGTCACACTCCATACTCCACTATGGCCAAGACCAAAGAGCTGTCGAAGGACATCAGTAACAAAAGTGTAGACCTGCCCAAGGCTGGGAAGACTGAATCTGCAATAGGCAAGCAGTTCAGTGTGAGGAAATCAACTGTGGGAGCAATTATTGATTAAGTAAGAAATAGAGATACATAGATAGATAGATAGATAGATAGATAGATAACCAGTTCAAGGGGTAAATGCTCACTGTACCCCTTATAACATTACATGAGGGGTGTAGTTTCCAAAATGGGGTCACATGTGGGGGGGTTCATTGTGCTGGCACTATGGGGGCTTTGTAAACACACGTGGCCTTAAATTTCGTACAAATTTTCTCTTCAAAAGCCCAATGGCACTCCTTCTCTTCTGAGCATTGTAGTGCGCCAGGAGAGAACTTTACATCCACATATGGGGTATTTTCTTACTCAGAAGAAATGGGGTTACAAATTTTGGAGGGCTTTTTTCTTCTTTTCCCTTGTGAAAATGAAAAATTTTGGTTAACACCAGCATTTAGTGAAAAAGAAAATTTCTTTCATTTTCCCATCCAAAATTCATAAAACACCTGTGGGGTGTTAAGGCTCACTATACCCCTTGTTAAATTCTGTGAGGGGTGTAGTTTCCAAAATGGGGTCACATGTGGGTATTTATTTTTGTGCGTTTATGTCACGACCACTGTAAAATCAGCCACCCCTGTGCAAATCACCAATTTAGGCCTCAAATGTACATAGTGCGCTCTCACTCCTGAGGCTTGTTATGAATCCACAGAGCGTTTTATGCCCACATATGGGGTATTTCCATACTCAGGAGAAATTGCATTACAAATTTTGTGGGTCTTTTTTTTCCTTTTACTGCTTGTGAAAATAAAAAGTATGGGGCAACACCAGTATGTTAGTGTAATATTATTTTTTTTTCACACTAACAGGCTGGTGTAGCCCACAACTTTTCCTTTTCATAAGGGGTAAAAGGAGAAAAAGCCCCCCAAAATTTGTAGTGCAATTTCTCCCGAGTACGGAAATACACCATATGTGTTCCTAAACTGTTTCCTTGAAATACGACAGGGCTGCACAGTGATCTCCAAATTGTGGCCTTCCAGATGTTGCAAAACAACAAATCCCAGCATGCCCAGACAGCAAACTGCTGTGTGGGCATGCTAGGAGTTGTAGTTTTGCAAGATCTAGAGGGCTACAGTTTAATGACCACTGCACAGTGATCTCCAAACTGCAGCCCTCCAGATGTTGCAAAACTGCAAATCCCAGCATGCCCACACAGTAAACAGCTGTCTGGGCATGCTGGGAGTTTTAGTTATGAAACATCTGGAGGGCTACAGTTTAGAGACCACTGTATAAACTGTAGCCCTCCAGATGTTGCTAGGCAACTCACCGGCTTCCGTAGGATCCAGGGAGCTGCATCACCGTCCTATTCTGCCGCTAATCGCCGCCCGCTGATGCCGCCGATGGGTAAGTGGACCTTCGGCACTGGTTGTCGTTGGTTTTCCCTTTCTGCCCAGCCTACTGTGGGTGGGCAGAACGAGGAAACCAAAAGTTAACCCCCCGCCTTCCTGCTATTGGTCGTCACTTCTAGACGACCAATAGCAGGGATAGGAGGGGTGGCACCCCTGCCACCTCACTCCTATCCCTGTAGGGGGATCGTGGGTGGACAACCCGGATTCCCCTTATTTTCCGGGTCACCAGAGAACCGTATGACTCGGAATTACTGCAAATTGGCGGTGTGAATTCGGCGATCGCCGACTTGGGGGGGTCTAATGTGCATTTGCGCTGGGTTCCTGCTGATTGATATCAGCAGTTACCCCGGTCCGGTGGGGCGGGGACCGAAATTCGGTGTACAGGTGCGTCATGGGTCCTTAAGTACCAGGGTGTCAGGACATACCCGTACTCCCTGGGTCCTTAACTGGTTAAGAGTCTCCTCTGTGAAAACCTCCTTCCATCAGCAAGGGCATTGAAGATAAAATGTGGCTGGGTCTTTCAGCATGACAATGATCCTAAATAGGGATGAGCGAATCGAATCTGAGAAATCTGAATTCATTACGAATTTCAGGAAAAATTCGATTAGCAACGAATGCGAATATCGCTGCGATTTGATCTTGCAAATTGCTTCATTAAACTCCATTTAATGCGGTCCAGGCTCCAGGGCATCTAAAATGGAAGATCCACATTGGAGGACATGGACAGAGGAATCCTGGGAAGGCAGGAACAAGGGTCGTCGGGATGACCCTAAATCACATGCAGCCAATCAGCAGCCAGAGCCCTATATAATCGGCACCCATCTTGCAGCCAGTCACTTCAGCATTTCATTGCAGAGAGAGAGAGGGACAGACAGCAGTGTGTGTTGCACAGAAAAGCATTTTTACAGCAGCGATTCACCTCCCAGTCACATCAGCATTCTATTGCAGAGATTGACAGAGAGCAGTGTGTTGCACATAAAAGCTTTTTTACAGTAGCGATTCCCCTCAAGCCCATATACAGCCTAGAAGCACTGATAGGGAAGGGAGTGAGATTGAGAGTGAAAGTGCAATTTTGGGTGTAGTACACAGCGACCGTGTGCTGCAGCACTGGTGTGTACAACAACTGAAAAGCTAATAGTAGCCAGCCAGTTAGGGTGAGCAGAGCACTAAAAGCATATTGGGGAAGATTTATCAAATTGTCCCCTATTAAGTGCATACCACATACGTACATCTAAGTGGTGTACCATTTTGTTCCTGTTAAAGTCTTAAGGGCCTAGACACTGTGAAAGGCCAGCCAAAAGTACACACCTAGAGCGCACTGTCCTCCCCTCATAGGTGCATAACACATGCGTACAACTAAGTGGTGTACCATTTTGTTCCTTTTAACCCGTTAAGGAATAAGCGTTTTTCAGTCTTTGCACTTTCGTTTTTCCCTCCTTACATTTTAAAAATCATAAACCTTTTAATTTTGCACCTAAAAATCCATATGATGGCTTTTTTTTTTAACAACACTTCTAATTTGCAATGACATCAGTCATTTTACCCCAAATTCTACGGCTAAACGGAATAAAATCCTTGTGCAACAAAATTGAAGAAAAACCAAATTTTGTAATTTTGGGGCTTCCGTTTCTACACAGTACATTTTTCAGTAAAAATTACACCTTATGTTTATTCTGTAGGTCCATATGATTAAAATGATACCCTACTTATATAGGTTTGATTTTATTGTACTTATTCCATG
Organism: Hyla sarda; assembly: GCF_029499605.1. NCBI lineage: Eukaryota > Metazoa > Chordata > Amphibia > Anura > Hylidae > Hyla > Hyla sarda. Next base: position 114,886,955 of record NC_079189.1, on the reverse strand, counting down.
AGTGGGGAAGTATGAGAGCATACTTTTTGCACCGTGATCTTAAGTTTTTATCGGTATCATTTTTGTTTTGATCGGACTTTTTGATTGCTTTTTTATTCCTTTTTTATGGTATAAAAAGTGACCAAAAATACGCTATTTTGAACTTTGGAATTTTTTTGCATATACGCCATTGACCGTGCAGTTTATTTTATTATATGTTTTTTATAGTTTGGACATTTATGCATGCAGCAATACCACATATGCTTGTTTTTATTTTAGTTTTTTTTTTTCAAAGTAAAATTATATTGTTTTTCAACAATCTATACAGGTAAACAAATGTAAAGCAAACACATGCAAGTAACTCTCTCCATACACATTTAGGAGAACCTTTCTGTGACATAACAGAAGTCATCAATTCTATAGAGGTGGTTGCTGCAATATGACAATGCAAAAGACGAACACTAAAAACAAACATTGGTGGTATAGACAACCTAAAGTCAGCCAGGAAGAGGGAGGATGAAAAAGGTCTACAGTATTGGACTATGTGGATAGTCCAATTGTTCAGGGAGGGAGAGAAGGGCGTAGAGGGGGTAAGGAAGGTCATGTAAAAAAAAGTGGAAAGAAAAAGGATAGGGGAGTAAGAGCTCCTCTGTCCCTGCATTCTTACGTACCTGCCCTAAACGACAGGTCCGTAACCATGAAGACAGTCCCTTTCTGTATACGTGAGGGGTTTAATTGTCAAAATAATAAACTACAATGACACTGACTAGGTCCGGGGACAATGGGATAACAGACAGACTAACAAAATACGACTACACACTCACACAATAGTCTTGAGTCAACTAACCGTGTCAAAGCCAGGAGAAGTCAAAGTATCAAGTCGCTAATACCAGAGAGAAGTCAAGTTGAAAGCCAAAAGTCAAAGATGACAGGTTATACAGGAGAAACAGGGAATACACGCTAGCTACTAGAGCAAATAGAGTCTTTCACAGGTACTGACTGAGAGCCAACTGCCAGGTTAAATGGGCAACTCACAGGTGCTCTCATCAAGCAGTCAGCTGACCAGCTAGACAGCTAGGTGTAGCCTGGCAACAAAATAAACAAAGAACATGTCAGGACCTTTTAACCCTATAGGTTCTGACAAGCAGGCAGAAAGAAAAATCACATACCTCACAAACTGGGCAAGCACCAGTCACCTCCAGATCTGGAATGGCAGTGGGAGTGCGGGAAAGATCGGAAAAGAGGGCCTAATACCCAATACTATATCTCCAAATGTAAGGAGTCAAAATCTGCTGATGCCATAAAGATATGCCAGGGGCCCCATATAGTTTGGAATTTGTTGACCTGTCATTTCAAATCAGCAAGTAACTCCTCCATTCTACATATATGTGAAAGTTCCTGAAACAAGGACGAGAGGATAGGAAGATGGGGAGACCGCCACAATCTAGGGATCACAGCTATCAGCATAAAGTGTAGTAGATGTGATTTAGGTAGGGCAGGTGGGAGGATGGACAGGAGAGTCAGTTCAAGGGTTTTGGCGAGCGTGCAGGAGATTAGGCAAGACATGAAGTCAAGTGACCTAGTCCAGAACGAGTCAAGCATCTGGCATGTGAGCCATATGTGGGACATAGTGCCCCTTTCTTCCCCACATCTCCAACACACATCCGAGACCCCAGGGTAAATAAGGGATGACAAGGCCGTAAATCTATACCATCTAGTTAACACTTTATGATTGGTCTCCTGTTCTTTGCATGAGCTGGTCGCCTTGTGACACAGAGAGAGCGCTCTCGCCACACGCCGTCAGGCGTTCCAGTTCATCTTCCTAGGAGGAGTGCAAATGGAGAGGGAGAGATGCAATGACATCCGGGACAGGGCCGGTGGAAACGCCCTATATCCAAAAATAGAGGGGAGGGGGGTAAGCGGGCCATTTGGGGAGAATAAAGGGCAGCGCCTCAAGTAAGAGGAGCGAGCACGTGTTATGGATTTAATAATAGGCGGGTTGTTATGGGGGTACGGGGAAGTGGGGAATGTGGAGCCATCCATAGGATAGCCCTGGGGTTCCTCCCAGAAATTTCACTCTCCAGAGAAACCCACTGTTTACTCTTGCTATTATGGAAAGAGTCTAACACTCTTGACAGGACCGCAGCAAGGTAATGAGAGATTATATCAGGGAGTGCTAATCCCCCTTCAGCCTTAGACCTTATAAGAATGTCTCTAGCCAGTCTAGGATGTTTATACGCCCAAATGTAGCCTGTCTGTAGGGACGAGATCTCACTAAAAAAGGAACAGGGTATGTGGGTAGGCCCCCCCAGCAAAAGGATAAAGGAGGCGCGGGAACACATTCATTTTAAAAACATTTATTCTACCCAACCAGGAGATATTGTTCTGTTCCCATTTCGTTAAGTCAGATTTCAAGGTACGCAGGAGAGGAGGAAAATTCAGACTATACGCATTGGCTGGATTGGCCGGCACGTGAATAACCAAGTATTTCAATGATTTTGACTGCCGTTGAAAGGAGTACGAGTCACGAAGCACCTGTACAACATGTGTGGGGAGGGTCACATTTAGAGCTTTACTCTTAGAGGGGTTCAGTTTGCAATTGCTATGTGCGGAGAACAGGTGAATAGTAGCCAGAAGGGAGGGCAGTGAGTTGATAGGAGAGGAAGAGATGTAGATCATCCACATATGCTGAACATTTGCAATATCCTGAGGACAGCAGCAACCCCCAGTACTCCAGTAGTTTGTGGCATACCTTAATAAGGTCTCCGAACACTCTGTCTAGTTGAGATTGTTTGTGTTGAGTCTCTAGCATTTGAAGGGACTGCAGGAGACTTGTTAGCTTGGCTGCTGCTTCCCTTTTTAGCCACGCTCCATGCTTCATCAGGACCCCTTTCAGAACACATTTGAGGGCTTCCCACTGCACCATGAGCGACGAAGGATCGGATTGATGGCCCTGGACAAAGTGAGATATGGAGTCCTTCAGTTGCTGGAGGCACAGGGCTTCCAGGAGAAGTGGCTCATTCAATCTCCACATGAAATGGGGCTTGGCAAAAGAGAAAAAAAAAGGTGCTGAACACAGGGGCATGGTCAGATAGGGTAACTATTCCAATGTTAGTGGATAGAACGGAGGGTAGTAGGATGTGCGGACAAAAAATATAGTCTATTCTACTACAGTGACCCCCTGACCTACGATGACCCCGACATATGATGAAATCGACATACTATGGCCTCTCAGAGGCCATCGCATGTCGATGTCAGCATCGACATACAATGCTTTTTTATGTCGGGGCCATCGCATTAAGTGCTATCCGACAGCGCCAAATGCTTAAGCTGCTGCCGGATAGCAGCTTAATGTTCCCCGTGTGGTGCGGTAAGTATTACTTACCCCTCCACGATGCTCCGGGGTGCCCTCCGGGTCCAGCGCTGGTCTTCCGGCGTCTTCTCGGCCCTCTCCGATGACGTCAGTACGCTGCTGCGCACGCCATCCTATACTTTACATTGCACGGATCCCTCAACATACGATGGATTCGACAAATGATGGCTTGTTTGGAACGAATTACCATCGTATGTTGAGGGACCACTGTATACGACTGTTGGGGTGCGAGTAAAAGGTGTAATCACAATCTTGCGGGTGGTGAGCTCTCCAGACATCATAGAGTTGAAGGGAGTGTAACTTGCGTCTAAGGGCACGGAGCTTGTCGTGAGAAATGTATGAGTGACCCAATGTCGTGTCCACAGAGGGGATAAGTGGTAGATTAAAATCCCCACAGAGGAATATAGGGCCTGTGGCAAAGGAGGCTAGATTGTCAAGGGTCTTTAGAAGGAAGGGATCTGTCCCTGGTTGGGTGTATAAATGGAGGTTTTTGTTATACGATGGCCCGAGAGTTCACAGTTTGCAAACACGTACCTCGCATTTGGATCTATGAACGAAGAGACTATAGTGATAGGAAAGGAGCGGTGAAACACCAGGGAGACCCCTTTCGTCCTTGCCTCAGGATTAACACTATGTAATCATTGTGAGTAATATCTGTCAGGAATACGAGGGAGATGCCCTAATTTAAAGTGGGTCTACTGCAGCGCCAGAACTTGGATTTTTTGTCTATGCAGGGAGTATATTATCTGCGCTCTTTTTTTCTGGGGTATTGAATCCTTTCAAATTGAGCAAGGCCATTTTGATATCAGCCGCCATGGGAATGGGAAAATATTGGACTACACTCATCAAATGATCCGGAGGTCACCGGACTGCCCAGTCCACGAGGTCGAGTTGCATATGGTAGGAGAGGCCTGCTGAAGACAAAAGAAAAAAAATAAGAAAGGGGAATAAGACGGAACAAGAGAGGGAAAAGCAACCACATAGGCATGGGAACAGAGGGACTATAAGATGTGGCCATAAGGGCCTGAATCAGCGTCGGAATCAGTCCGACCTGCGACCTAATGGGGGATACGTAGAAGGAGCGCCAGGAAAGGAACATTTCCATGGCGAACAGAACCATACAAATAAAACTCACTAGTAGCATGTCGGGGAATAGGTTAGGACCTTAGGGAAGCTAATGGAGCCTCTACATCCAGGTAGGAGAAGAGGCGCGGGTCATGAGGGGCTGAAGGGAAGCTTGGCAAGCGGGAGACAAATAACAGGGAAAGAGAAACTGTAGAAAATCAGCAGACAAGAAGGTGTGAAATCAATGGTAACAAAATAGCAACACTAGAGCTGATAAAGGACGATAACCGCACAACGAAGAGTTTCACTAAATACGTAAAATTACGGTAGGGACAAGAGCTAAACTCAGACACGGACCAGGCTGTTTCGCAGGAGGAAGTCCCAGAGAAAATGGCTCAGGAGAGGGACACCTCACAGGAAAAGCCTATGAGGAAGAAGAATATCAAGTCTTTCACTTCTGTCTCTGCAGCTGTGGCTTCGGAGATCGTGTAGTCACCAGCCATTCAGTGGGGTTGCGGTGAAGTGGTGGCACCGAGGGTGACAGTCCCAGTCCGGCAGTGACACAGGGGGAGGCAGAATGTAGTCAGGAATCCCTGTAGATCTTCCGGTCGTCAAAGGGTTGTGGCAGTAGTCCCATATTTAGCAATAAGAGAGAACGGGTACCCCCATCTGTTAGTGATTTGAGTGTTCTGTAGCAGTTGCAGTGCAGTAGAGGTCGGAGAACAGCCCGAAGTTTAAAGGGGTACTCCGGTGCTTAAACATCTTATCCCCTATCCAAAGGATAGGGGATAAGATGCCTGATCGCGGGAGTCCCGCCGCTGGGGACCCCGGGATCTTGCACATGGCACCCGTTTGTAATCAGTCCCCGGAGCATGTTCGCTCCGGGTCTGATTACCGGCGACCACACGGCCGGCGGCATGTGACGTCACGCCTCCGCCCCCATGTGACATCACGCTCCGCCCCTCAATGCAAGCCTACAGGAGGGGGCGTGATAGCTGTGACGCCCCCTTCCGTAGGCTTGCATTGAGGGGCAGAGCGTGACGTCACACTGGGGTGGAGGCGTGACGTCACATGCCGCCGGCCGTGTGGTCGCCGGTAATCAGACCCGGAGCGAACACGCTGCAGGGACTGATTACAAACAGGGTGCCGTGTGCAAGATCCCGGGGGTCCCCAGCGGCTGGACTCCCGCGATCAGGCATCTGATCGCCTATCCTTTGGATAGGGGATAAGATGTGTAAGCACTAGAGTACCCCTTTATGGGTGTGTCGAGAAAGGTCCGGAAAAAGTTGAACTGCAGTCCCATTATAAGGGAGGGTCTTTAGAGTGCGCGCTTTGCGCATTTTTTTCTTCTTTTTGTTGGAAATGATGCACCCTACATATAACATCTCTTGGTCGTTTAGGGTTTGGATTTTTCAACTTAAGGGCCCTGTGTGCCTGGTCCAATTCTAGTGGACTATTGGGGGGTTTGTGGAGCACTTTGTTGAAAAATCTTTGCAAAGTACCAGCAATATCTTGGGGAGGAATAGCTTCTGGAAGTCCCTTAATTCTGATGCTGTTCCTTCGATGCCAGTTATCAATGTCGTCTAGATGTTCTCCAGTCGCAGCCTGTTGCAAGGAAAGGGATTTTGTGACATCTTGTAGTGCTTGAACTTGAGAGGTCCCTGTAGAGCAAAAGTCCTTAAATGTCTGTACCCTAGATTGTTACTTAGAGACCTCTGCTTTGTCCGTGGATCAAACGGTAACGGGCCACCCGAGGAACTTTAAATAATTTTACTGTGGTGGCCGAGGCGCAGAGCATTGCGCCCTCCCGAGCCCACCCATTGTGTTACAATAGCGAATGAAAATTTGCTATTGTTACACTGATCCTCCTCCTGGCCAATCAGGGAGCGGGTCCTCGCGTTTCCTGATTGGCCGAAAGGCAAACCTGAGTCCCTGAAGAATTCACACAGGTCCGCTCACATTGTTACTGTACTTACATCTACCTGCAGCAGTCTATAACGAGACTTCCTTGCGGGGATGCGCGCGATTCGTGACATCATCGCATACGCAGCTCAGGACGTCGGGACGCTGATGTCCCGTGCGGCGCCTGTGATGACGTCACCTATCGCGCGCATCCCCGCAAGGAAGTCTCGTTATAGACTGCTGCAGGTAGATGTAAGTACAGTAACAGTGTAAGCGGACCTGTGTGAATTCAGTGTGAAGTAAACTTGCCTAAGATGAGGACCTGCCCGATCACCAGGGGCAAAACTATATTCTTAGGGGGCATAATTGTTTAAATACCGGGGGTAATATCTATCTGAGGGCCTGTATAAACCTATTGTGAAACCCTACCTGATCATCAGGTAGGGCTCCCCAGTAGGTAGACATGCCCCCAGATAGATATGACCCCCATCAGTGATGGGGATCATATTTATCTGGGGGCATATCTACCTACTGGGGAGCCCTACCTGATGGGGGTTATATCTATCTGGGGGCCTGTCTTCATATGGGGGAGCCCTGCCTGATGGGGGTCATATCTATCTGGGGGCCTGTCTTCATATGGGGGAGCCCTACCTGATGGGGGTCATATCTATCTGGGGCCCTTTCTTCATATGGGGAAGCCCTACCTGATGGGGATCATATCTATCTGGGGGCCTGTCTTCATAAGGGGGAGCCCTACCTAATGGGGGTCATATCTATCTGGGGCTTTGTCCGCCTACTGGGGGAGCCCACCCTTTCTATCAACTGGGGGCACATATCTATCCGGGACACTATTTATTAGGGGAACCGTACCTGCCTACCTAATAAAGGGACATACCTTCCTGAAGTGGGGGGCTACTGACTTAATATGGGAACTTACTTTTTAGGGGCCCTATCTAGCTAATGAGGGGACATGTTTAACTATTTAACAAAGGAGACCTACTTAATTAACAAGCGGGCCACTGAAAAATTATCAAACCTTTACCAGTTCGCGGCGATAAAAAGGTTGGGGAGCATTGCCATAGAGAGTAGATCATTTTTGGAAGGCAAGAATGCCAGAAGAGCCTGTAATTCAGGAACGTTCTTTAAGGTGTTAGCAGCCATTTCTGGAGACGGTAGTTGGGGATCAGGAGGTGCCTGTATAAACACACTGAATACTCCATGAAAGACATGCAATTTGCAGGTAGAAGAGTGGCGGGGGTCACCCCTTGCACGATTCTGTGAGTCATCAGAAGAGGACCTTTGGAGATCAGAATCAATAGGTGTAGCATGTTTCTTAGGAGTCTTGAAGAGCTTCCTTTTAGCAGGAGGGCTATCCTCCCAGAAACCTGGGATATCACTGCCCTCTGAGGAATCTTGTGAGCTCCTATTAGTTAGGGAGCCATCCGAGTCCATTTCTGCCACCCAATCCCTGACTACTTGCGCTAGTGGTCCAGCCCAGGAACCGGTACAATGGAGCTTGGGGAGGCAGATGCTGGTGAGTTGGACACATAAGCAGGAGGAGAACATAAGATCCCCCTTAGTGCTAGGAGGAGGTGTTCAGGATGCAGGGTTCAACACTGCTCCCCCTGGTGACAGGGCAGCAGTCTGGGTAACCACAATATCTGGTATTGCAGAAGGCTTTGAGGTGGCCATCTTAGCATAGGAGGGAGAGGTTATGCCACTGGAAGCCTGGGCCTCTGTCTCAGCCCCCCCCCCCCCTGTAATCAGCAAAGGAATGAAGAGAGTCCAGCTCACCTCCCGTGTCGTGCTATGCACGGACCGGTGCCCAGCCAGGCGCTCCGGATACTAGAAATGAAGAAGGAGTCCAGCACTGCAGTGAAGGCAGCTTTATTATGTGAGGAGCAAGCATTAAAAGCACACTAGTCAGACATGTTTCAAGCGCGAACGCTCTTCCTCGGTGACGTCAATGTGAGCACAGGTGAGCCATTATATACCCAATTCAAAGGGTGGGGCAAGGTGAAACAACGCCCATGTACCTGACATCACAGTGATAGACAGGGATCGAGGTATACAGGTTAAATGCACATGCAGGATACAAAATACAAAATACAAAAGAAGTATATACATAAAAGTGTATCAAAATACATAAGTAAAATGTATAATACCACATACCAAAAAGGCTAAAAACTAACAAAGGGTAACAGGACTAACAGGACAAAATATGTGAAATTAATAATGGAACAACAGTTCCCGTCGGATATTTAAACCTGTGGGACTACGTGTTCCTAAAGTGAACTGCCAGAAAGCTTCTCTGTCAGCTAATTTTTTCCTGATACATCCTCCTCTAATGTTAGATTTAACAAGTTCGATAGCATAGATGGTAAAGCCACTCGTATTACCATGATGCACAGTTTGAAAGTGAGCAGATGCAGCTGATCTGTGTCTGCTCGATGTGGTAGTACTGTCATTCAAATGCTCTAACGCTCTGGTTTTTAACTTTCTGGTTGTGTAACCCACATACTTAAGTTGACAGAGTGAGCATTCTATGATGTACACCACATTGGTATAATTACAATTAATATATGACTTTATGGAAAAAGTCCTGGTGCCATCGGCAGAGGTGAAAGTTTTTGTGGGTTTTGCATAATTACAAGTGCGGCATATTCTCTGTCCACACTTGAAAAAACCCTTTTGGGCTAACCAGTGTGAGTGACTGGATCTTTCACTCACCACCACACTTGGCGATAGCTGATCACCAAGTGTGGGGACTCTTTTGGACACTACTTGGCATCCCTCACTCAGAAGGGATGATAGCGTTTCATCCCTCCTGAGGAAGTGAAGGTGTCTATTAATAATTTGTTTGATGTTATTGAAATAGGGTGAATAAGTGAGTGCCACAATGGGTTTTTTACTTTGTTTTGTTGGTGCGTGTTGTGGATTAACAAGAGCACTTCTATCCTTGTTGGCTACAATACCTTCAGCCCTATTTAATGTATGATGGGAATAATCCCTATTACACAACCTATTCTTTAAATCCACGGCCTGAGATTTGTATGAGGTCATATCGGAGCAATTTCTCTTGAGTCTAGTGAACTCCCCTACTGGTATGGATCTGGTGGTGTGTAATGGATGATTGCTGTCAGCTCTGAGGACAGTGTTACCGGAGATGGGCTTGCGGTGAGTTGAGGTGGAAATTTGACTTGATGAGTTGGTGGTGAAGGTTAAATCCAAAAATGCCATGGTCTGTGAATCAAACTGGTATGTAAATTTAAGATTATATGGATTATCATACAGATATGCAGCAAACAGTGGTACGGTCGCGACGTCCCCCTTCCAAATGAGGAGGAGGTCGTCAATGAAGCGACCGTACCACTGTATGCTGTTGGCAAATGGATTATCAGTAGTGAAGATGTAATTAGACTCCCAAAAGGACATAGTCAAATTTGACTATGTCCTTTTGGGAGTCTAATTACATCTTCACTACTGATAATCCATTTGCCAACAGCATACAGTGGTACGGTCGCTTCATTGACGACCTCCTCCTCATTTGGAAGGGGGACGTCGCGACCGTACCACTGTTTGCTGCATATCTGAATGATAATCCATATAATCTTAAATTTACATACCAGTTTGATTCACAGACCATGGCATTTTTGGATTTAACCTTCACCACCAACTCATCAAGTCAAATTTCCACCTCAACTCACCGCAAGCCCATCTCCGGTAACACTGTCCTCAGAGCTGACAGCAATCATCCATTACACACCACCAGATCCATACCAGTAAAGGAGTTCACTAGACTCAAGAGAAATTGCTCCGATGTGACCTCATACAAATCTCAGGCCGAGGATTTAAAGAATAGGTTGTCTAATAGGGGTTATTCCCATAATACCTTAAATAGGGCTGAAGGTATTGTAGCCAACAAGGATAGAAGTGCTCTTGTTAATCCACAACACGCACCAACAAAACAAAGTAAAAAACCCATTGTGGCACTCACTTATTTACCCTATTTCAATAACATCAAACAAATTATTAATAGACACCTTCACTTCCTCAGGAGGGATGAAACGCTATCATCCCCTCTGAGTGAGGGATGCCAAGTAGTGTCCAAAAGAGTCCCCACACTTGGTGATCAGCTATCGCCAAGTGTGGTGGTGAGTGAAAGATCCAGTCACTCACACTGGTTAGCCCAAAAGGGTTTTTTCAAGTGTGGACAGAGAATATGCCGCACTTGTAATTATGCAAAACCCACAAAAACTTTCACCTCTGCCGATGGCACCAGGACTTTTTCCATAAAGTCATATATTAATTGTAATTATACCAATGTGGTGTACATCATAGAATGCTCATGTTACGCCGAGCGCTCCGGGTCCCCGCTCCTCCCCGGAGCGCTCGCTTCACTCTCCCCGCGGCAGCGCTCCGGTCACGTCCTCTGACCCGGGGCGCTGCGATTCCGCTGCCAGCCGGGATGCGATTCGCGATGCGGGTAGCGCCCGCTCGCGATGCGCACCCCGGCTCCCCTACCTGACTCGCTCTCCGTCTGTTCTGTCCCGGCGCGCGCGGCCCCGCTCCCTAGGGCGCGCGCGCGCCGGGTCTCTGCGATTTAAAGGGCCACTGCGCCGCTGATTGGCGCAGTGGTTCCAATTAGTGTGTTCACCTGTGCACTTCCCTATATCACCTCACTTCCCCTGCACTCCCTTGCCGGATCTTGTTGCCTTAGTGCCAGTGAAAGCGTTCCTTGTGTGTTCCTTGCCTGTGTTTCCAGACCTTCTGCCGTTGCCCCTGACTACGATCCTTGCTGCCTGCCCCGACCTTCTGCTACGTCCGACCTTGCTTTTGCCTACTCCCTTGTACCGCGCCTATCTTCAGCAGCCAGAGAGGTGAGCCGTTGCTAGTGGATACGACCTGGTCACTACCGCCGCAGCAAGACCATCCCGCTTTGCGGCGGGCTCTGGTGAAAACCAGTAGTGGCTTAGAACCGGTCCACTAGCACGGTCCACGCCAATCCCTCTCTGGCACAGAGGATCCACTACCTGCCAGCCGGCATCGTGACAGTAGATCCGGCCATGGATCCCGCTGAAGTTCCTCTGCCAGTTGTCGCTGACCTCACCACGGTGGTCGCCCAGCAGTCACAACAGATAGCGCAACAAGGCCAACAGCTGTCTCAACTGACCGTTATGCTACAACAGTTACTACCACAGCTTCAGCAGTCATCTCCTCCGCCAGCTCCTGCACCTCCTCCGCAGCGAGTGGCCGCTCCTGGGATACGCTTATCCTTTCCGGATAAATTTGATGGGGACTCTAAGTTTTGCCGTGGCTTTCTTTCCCAATGTTCCCTGCATCTGGAGATGATGTCGGACCTGTTTCCCACTGAAAGGTCTAAGGTGGCTTTCGTAGTCAGCCTTCTGTCCGGAAAAGCCCTGTCATGGGCCACACCGCTCTGGGACCGCAATGACCCCGTCACTGCCTCTGTACACTCCTTCTTCTCGGAAATCCGAAGTGTCTTTGAGGAACCTGCCCGAGCCTCTTCTGCTGAGACTGCCCTGTTGAACCTGGTCCAGGGTAATTCTTCCGTTGGCGAGTATGCCGTACAATTCCGTACTCTTGCTTCAGAATTGTCCTGGAATAATGAGGCCCTCTGCGCGACCTTCAAAAAAGGCCTATCCAGCAACATTAAAGATGTTCTGGCCGCACGAGAAATTCCTGCTAATCTACATGAACTTATTCACCTAGCCACTCGCATTGACATGCGTTTTTCCGAAGGCGTCAGGAACTCCGCCAAGATATGGACTCTGTTCGCACGAGGCGTTTCTCCTCCTCGGCTCCTCTCTCCTCTGGTCCCCTGCAATCTGTTCCTGTGCCTCCCGCCGTGGAGGCTATGCAGGTCGACCGGTCTCGCCTGACACCTCAAGAGAGGACACGACGCCGTATGGAGAACCTCTGCCTGTACTGTGCTAGTACCGAACACTTCCTGAGAGATTGTCCTATCCGTCCTCCCCGCCTGGAAAGACGTACGCTGACTCCGCACAAAAGTGAGACAGTCCTTGATGTCTACTCTGCTTCTCCACGTCTTACTGTGCCTGTGCGGATGTCTGCCTCTGCCTTCTCCTTCTCTACAATGGCCTTCTTGGACTCTGGATCTGCAGGAAATTTTATTTTGGCCTCTCTCGTCAACAGGTTCAACATCCCGGTGACCAGTCTCGCCAGACCCCTCTACATCAATTGTGTAAATAATGAAAGATTGGACTGTACCATACGTTTCCGCACGGAGCCCCTTCTTATGAGCATCGGATCTCATCATGAGAGGATTGAACTTTTGGTCCTCCCCAATTGCACCTCGGAAATTCTCCTTGGACTTCCCTGGCTTCAACTTCATTCCCCTACCCTGGATTGGTCCACTGGGGAGATCAAGAGTTGGGGGTCCTCTTGTTCCAAGAACTGTCTAAAACCGGTTCCCAGTAACCCTTGCCGTAACTCTGTGGTTCCTCCAGTAACCGGTCTCCCTAAGGCCTATATGGACTTCGCGGATGTTTTCTGCAAAAAACAAGCTGAGACTCTACCTCCTCACAGGCCTTATGATTGCCCTATCGACCTCCTCCCGGGCACTACTCCACCCCGGGGCAGAATTTATCCTCTCTCTGCCCCAGAGACTCTTGCCATGTCCGAATACGTCCAGGAGAATCTAAAAAAGGGCTTTATCCGTAAATCCTCCTCTCCTGCCGGAGCCGGATTTTTCTTTGTGTCCAAAAAAGATGGCTCCTTACGTCCTTGCATTGACTACCGCGGTCTTAATAAAATCACGGTTAAGAACCGCTACCCCTTACCCCTCATCTCTGAACTCTTTGATCGCCTCCAAGGTGCCCACATCTTCACTAAATTGGACTTAAGAGGCGCCTATAACCTCATTCGCATCAGAGAGGGGGACGAGTGGAAAACGGCATTTAACACCAGAGATGGACACTTTGAATATCTGGTCATGCCCTTTGGACTGTGCAACGCCCCTGCCGTCTTCCAAGACTTTGTCAATGAAATTTTTCGTGATCTGTTATACTCCTGTGTTGTTGTATATCTGGACGATATCCTAATTTTTTCTGCCAATCTAGAAGAACACCGCCAGCATGTCCGTATGGTTCTTCAGAGACTTCGTGACAACCAACTCTATGCCAAAATTGAGAAATGTCTGTTTGAATGCCAATCTCTTCCTTTTCTAGGATATTTGGTCTCTGGCCAGGGACTACAGATGGATCCAGACAAACTCTCTGCCGTCTTAGATTGGCCACGCCCCTCCGGACTCCGTGCTATCCAACGCTTTTTGGGGTTCGCCAATTATTACAGGCAATTTATTCCACATTTTTCCACCATTGTGGCTCCTATCGTGGCTTTAACCAAAAAAAATGCTGATCCCAAGTCCTGGCCTCCTCAAGCAGAAGACGCCTTTAAACGACTCAAGTCTGCCTTTTCTTCGGCTCCCGTCCTCTCCAGACCTGACCCTTCCAAACCCTTCCTATTGGAGGTTGATGCCTCCTCAGTGGGAGCTGGAGCTGTTCTTCTACAAAAAAATTCTTCCGGGCATGCTGTCACTTGTGGTTTTTTCTCTAGGACCTTCTCTCCAGCGGAGAGGAACTACTCCATCGGGGATCGAGAGCTTCTAGCCATTAAATTAGCACTTGAGGAATGGAGGCATCTGCTGGAGGGATCAAGTTCTCCTGTTATTATCTACACCGACCACAAGAACCTCTCCTACCTCCAGTCTGCCCAACGGCTGAATCCTCGCCAGGCCCGGTGGTCTCTGTTCTTTGCCCGATTTAATTTTGAGATTCACTTTCGTCCTGCCGATAAGAACATTAGGGCCGATGCACTCTCTCGTTCCTCGGATGCCTCAGAAGTTGAACTCTCTCCGCAACACATCATTCCACCTGACTGCCTGATCTCCACTTCTCCTGCCTTCATCAGGCAGACTCCTCCAGGAAAGACCTTTGTTTCTCCACGCCAACGCCTCGGAATCCTCAAATGGGGTCACTCCTCCCATCTCGCAGGTCATGCGGGTATCAAGAAATCTGTGCAACTCATCTCCCGCTTCTATTGGTGGCCGACTCTGGAGACGGATGTTGTGGACTTTGTGCGAGCCTGCACTATCTGTGCCCGGGATAAGACTCCTCGCCAGAAGCCCGCTGGTTTTCTTCATCCTCTGCCTGTCCCCGAACAGCCTTGGTCTCTGATTGGTATGGATTTTATTACTGATTTACCCCCTTCCCGTGGCAACACTGTTATTTGGGTGGTCGTTGATCGATTCTCCAAAATGGCACATTTCATCCCTCTTCCTGGTCTTCCTTCTGCGCCTCAGTTGGCTAAACAATTTTTTGTACACATTTTTCGTCTTCACGGGTTGCCCACGCAGATTGTCTCGGATAGAGGCGTCCAATTCGTGTCTAAATTCTGGAGGGCTCTCTGTAAACAACTCAAGATTAAATTAAATTTTTCTTCTGCATATCATCCCCAGTCCAATGGACAAGTAGAAAGGATTAACCAGATCTTGGGTGATTATTTGCGACATTTTGTTTCCTCCCGCCAGGATGACTGGGCAGATCTCCTCCCATGGGCCGAATTCTCGTATAACTTCAGGGTCTCTGAGTCTTCCTCCAAATCCCCATTTTTCGTGGTGTACGGCCGTCACCCTCTTCCCCCCCTCCCTACTCCCTTGCCCTCTGGTCTGCCCGCTGTGGATGAAATTTCTCGTGACCTTTCCATCATATGGAGAGAGACCCAAAATTCTCTCTTACAGGCTTCATCACGCATGAAGAAGTTCGCGGATAAGAAAAGAAGAGCTCCCCCCGTTTTTTCCCCTGGAGACAAGGTATGGCTCTCCGCTAAATATGTCCGCTTCCGTGTCCCTAGCTACAAGTTGGGACCACGCTATCTTGGTCCTTTCAAAATTTTGTGTCAAATTAATCCTGTCTCTTATAAACTTCTTCTTCCTCCCTCTCTTCGTATCCCTAATGCCTTTCACGTCTCTCTTCTCAAACCACTCATCCTCAACCGTTTTTCTCCCAAATCTGTTCCTCCCACTCCTGTTTCCGGCTCCTCGGACATCTTCTCGGTCAAAGAAATTTTAGCTGCCAAAAAGGTCAGAGGGAAAAATTTTTTTTTAGTGGACTGGGAGGGTTGTGGTCCTGAAGAGAGATCCTGGGAACCTGAGGACAACATCCTAGACAAAAGTCTGCTCCTCAGGTTCTCAGGCTCCAAGAAGAGGGGGAGACCCAAGGGGGGGGGTACTGTTACGCCGAGCGCTCCGGGTCCCCGCTCCTCCCCGGAGCGCTCGCTTCACTCTCCCCGCGGCAGCGCTCCGGTCACGTCCTCTGACCCGGGGCGCTGCGATTCCGCTGCCAGCCGGGATGCGATTCGCGATGCGGGTAGCGCCCGCTCGCGATGCGCACCCCGGCTCCCCTACCTGACTCGCTCTCCGTCTGTTCTGTCCCGGCGCGCGCGGCCCCGCTCCCTAGGGCGCGCGCGCGCCGGGTCTCTGCGATTTAAAGGGCCACTGCGCCGCTGATTGGCGCAGTGGTTCCAATTAGTGTGTTCACCTGTGCACTTCCCTATATCACCTCACTTCCCCTGCACTCCCTTGCCGGATCTTGTTGCCTTAGTGCCAGTGAAAGCGTTCCTTGTGTGTTCCTTGCCTGTGTTTCCAGACCTTCTGCCGTTGCCCCTGACTACGATCCTTGCTGCCTGCCCCGACCTTCTGCTACGTCCGACCTTGCTTTTGCCTACTCCCTTGTACCGCGCCTATCTTCAGCAGCCAGAGAGGTGAGCCGTTGCTAGTGGATACGACCTGGTCACTACCGCCGCAGCAAGACCATCCCGCTTTGCGGCGGGCTCTGGTGAAAACCAGTAGTGGCTTAGAACCGGTCCACTAGCACGGTCCACGCCAATCCCTCTCTGGCACAGAGGATCCACTACCTGCCAGCCGGCATCGTGACAGCTCACTCTGTCAACTTAAGTATGTGGGTTACACAACCAGAAAGTTAAAAACCAGAGCGTTAGAGCATTTGAATGACAGTACTACCACATCGAGCAGACACAGATCAGCTGCATCTGCTCACTTTCAAACTGTGCATCATGGTAATACGAGTGGCTTTACCATCTATGCTATCGAACTTGTTAAATCTAACATTAGAGGAGGATGTATCAGGAAAAAATTAGCTGACAGAGAAGCTTTCTGGCAGTTCACTTTAGGAACACGTAGTCCCACAGGTTTAAATATCCGACGGGAACTGTTGTTCCATTATTAATTTCACATATTTTGTCCTGTTAGTCCTGTTACCCTTTGTTAGTTTTTAGCCTTTTTGGTATGTGGTATTATACATTTTACTTATGTATTTTGATACACTTTTATGTATATACTTCTTTTGTATTTTGTATTTTGTATCCTGCATGTGCATTCAACCTGTATACCTCGATCCCTGTCTATCACTGTGATGTCAGGTACATGGGCGTTGTTTCACCTTGCCCCACCCTTTGAATTGGGTATATAATGGCTCACCTGTGCTCACACTGACGTCACCGAGGAAGAGCGTTCGCGCTTGAAACATGTCTGACTAGTGTGCTTTTAATGCTTGCTCCTCACATAATAAAGCTGCCTTCACTGCAGTGATGGACTCCTTCTTCATTTCTAGCCCCCCCTGTAATGTCTGGGGTTAGCTGGCTGTACACTGCTGCGGGCTGGTCCCGATGCCCTCCCGCTGACTAAAGAGCAGGGAAGTCCTCTCGAGTGCAACACCGTGCGCAGAGAAGCTGGCGGGGACTGTGCACGTACCTTCAGTGGAGCTCCGGCGAGCTCCCGGATGTGTGTGCAGGAACTCCAAGCTGACACTGCAGCTGGCAGTGGAGATGAGTCCTTCTGTTCTTGTGCTGTGGTGGGGATAGCGGAGCTGTTGTGCTGTTATGGTAGTACTATCTACCCCAAATCTTCACTTTAAATTTCAAACTTTGTCTTTTTTTTCTTTTGTGAAAAGGGATTGTGAAGCCCTGGCGTCTCCTCATGCTTCAGCCAACTCCAGGCTGTGCCATTCAGACACTATATGGCCTCCGCCTACTGATGCCACCTCCAGGTTCTGTCATTGTGCTGCCATGTGACATGTGACTCCTTGTTAGATTAGGTCCTTTTTACCCACAGGCCGGGGCCCGAGACGCTAAAACTTTGGAGCTAAAAGTTCCATTTCAAAATCCTCAATTTCAATTTTAAAATCTTAGATTTCTATTTAAAATTCTTATATTTCAATGGTCTTCTTATGCTTTTGCCAACTCCAGGCTGTCTCATTCAGGCAATACATGGTTTACTGATGCTGCTGGGACTGGGTCTGCTGCCAACTCCAGGCTGTGCCATTCAGACACTCTATGGTCTCCTCATGCTGCCAACACCTCCACGCTGTGTCATTCAGCCACTCTATGGTCTCCTAATGCTGCCAACACCTCCACGCTGTGTCGTTCAGCCACTATATGGCCTCCTCATGCTTCAACCTCATCCAAGCTGTCTCATCCAGCCACTATATGGTCTCCTCATGCTGTCACCACCTCCACGCAGTGTCATTCAGCTACTATGTGGTCTCCTCATGTTGCCAACACCTCTGCACTGTGTCATTCAGCCACTACATGGTCTCCTCTTGCTGCCGCCACCTCCACGCTGTGTCATTCAGCCACTATATGGCCTCCTCATGCTGACAACACCTCCACACTGTGTCATTCAGCCACTATATGGTCTCCTCATGCTGCCAACACCTCCACGCTGTGTCATTCAGCCACTATATGGTCTCCTCATGCTTCAGCCTCATCCAAGCTGTGTCATTCAGTCACTGTATGGTCTACTCATGCTGCCAACACCTCCACACTGTGTCATTCCGCCACTATATGGTCTCCTCATGCTACCCAAACCTCCACGCTGTGTCATTCAGACACTATATGGTCTCCTCATGCTGCCAACACCTCCACGCTATATCATTCAGCCACTATATGGTCTCCTCATACTGATGCCACCTCCAGGCTCTGTCATTGTGCCGTTCTGCGGCAGTGATTCTAAAAGTGATGCCGGTAATCTGCAAGTCATACTGAATAACAGTATTATTTTACTACCCCAGCACACTCCATATGCATGTTAGAACACAGCAAAGTGTTCTACACCCCTATTGAGGCTCTCTGTAAGCCAGAAATAGCCATTTTTAATATAGATTTGCCGCAAATAAATTTGGATCAAAACAAATTTTGGCAAAATGGCCAAGTCAAATTTTTCAAAAGTTTGCTCATCTCTACTCATTTTGTCTCTCATAGTTGAGGTATACCTATTATAAAAATTACAGGCCTCTCTCATCTTTTTAAGAGGGAGAACTTGCACAATTGGTGGCTGACTAAATACTTTTTCACCCCACTGTATATACACAGATTAGATAGATGAAAGATGGATGTATAGATAGACAGATGGACAGACAGACAAACAGATAGATTGATGCATAGATAGATATGAGATTGATATCAGATTGATTGATAGACAGATAGACAGACAGACAGACAGATCGATAGACTGCTGTGTAAATTTTATCTGCATTTTATGTATTTTAATGCTTCATAGTTCTTTAGCTTTGTCATTGACATGTAAATGAAATTAGAATGATGATAGTCCCTCTCATTATTATTATTATTATTATTATTATTATTACATTTCCTTAGTTTTCTGCCTTTTGTCAGCTCTGCATTAATTGAAAAGTTCTCTGGAGATTACATCTTTTGTAAACAATGCACATTCTCTTTAACCTTATAAACAAAGGTCACCTCTTAATGCATCAAAGTCACCTAGTCACCAAAGGAGAACAGAATACAAGAGCATTCAATGAATGTCACTTTTCATTAATCACGGCAGTTTCTCTTTCATGAAATGCCAGTAGATAATTGTAGCTAAATGTGATTTGTAACACCCCATGCTTAGGTTAAAGGATCAGAAATAGCAAACAGACAGAAACATAGTTTTGCCTGAAGGCAGCAAGTGTTTGCCATTCAAATATACTCTGCTCAAAAAAATAAAGAGAACACTTAAACAACACAATGTAACTCCAAGTCAATTATACTTCTGTGAAATCACACTGTCAACTAGGGTGTTCCATTTTTCCAAAGAAGTGATTTTCAAATGACTTTGCTTACGACCCAAGTCTCAAATGTAAAAGATATATATGCCAAATTTCAAGAAGATTGGATAATATTTAGGGGTTGCACACATTGATCACTTTTATCTCAAACTAGTGAAATTTCCAATATTGAGGTGGTTTGTACTAAAGGGCTTCTCATGTATTTCTTTCAACCAACCAAAAGAGGAATTTAACTGCTAGAAAAGGTGTCTAGTGATGAGTTTTTAGGAGCTTGGCTCCCTTCAAAGGAACAAACACTTTTAGTTTTTGTTTACCATCACAAAGAAATGAAAGAAACACTTGCGGATGCTGCTAAATCTACCAATACTAATCTACAGGAATTGTGGAGGAAAGAAAATATTTGTGTCAAGATGGAGGAGAATTTCCATGCTGAAAAGCTGTACAAAGAATACCAAAATCTGAGTAAAGAGAAATTGAGAAATACGGATAAAGCAAATGTAAAACGGCAGATTTGGAAAGGTGATCTCATCAAGTTATTTGAAATTTCCTAGCAAAATGTGATGGACATGACTAGCGTATCACAAGAAGATAAAGAATTTATTCATATAAGAATAAACATTACAAAGCTATCGCTGAAATCAATAAGACAGTTATACTGAAAGACTCATCTCCATCATCATCAGCACCTAGTCACAAAGAGGCCCAGTTTTCGCCTCTAGCAATGAAAAAATCACAGTCAAGTCCTAGTTTAAAACATCTTGATCAGACATTCACATCTACTTGGAATTGAGAACAGCCATCTGAACGCTCTTAAGGTGGTCAATGATACTGCAGAAAGAGGAAGTGCTTTAATATAAAAGTTTAATGAATCGGTCAGGGACGAACACCAAAAACTATTCTTTTTGAGGGTAGTCGAGCATTACAGAAAAGTCATCACCAAGCGAACAAAAGAAGGAAGAAGGGATTGCATTGACTAATATAAAACGTTTTGCCTATCATACTACTTATTACTCTTAGTGTCTAATTTTAATATTATTTTAACTTTGTTGATTTCTAGTTTTCCCAATAATAGCAATTAACATTGAAAAATCATATTTGTTGCCTGCTTTTACAAAACTGATCAAAAGTGTGCAACCTCTAAATGTTATCCAATCTTCTTGAAATTTGGTACATATATCTTTTACATTACTAAGACTCGGAGCATAAGCAAAGTCTGTAAACATTTTACATTTTATTTTCTGCCTTACAATATGAAACACCCTACTGTCCACTCAGGAAGCAACACTGAATGACAATCAATTTCACATGCTGTTGAGCAAATGGAACAAACACCAGGTAGATACCCCCAATAAAGGAGTGGTTCTGCAGGTGGTGACCACAGACCACTTCTCAGTCCCTTTGCTTCCTAGCTGATGTTTTGTTTACTTTTGAATGCTGGTGGTGCTTTCATTCTAGTGGTAGCATGAGACAGAGTCTCCAACCCACACAAGTGGCTCAGGTAGTGCAGCTCATCCAGGATGGCACATCAATGCGAGCTGTGGCAAAAAGGTTTGCTGTGTCCGTCAGCCTAGTGTTCAGAGCATGGAGGCACTACCAGGAGACAGGCCAGTAAATCAGGAGATGTGGAAAAGGCCTTAGGAGGGCAACAACCCAGCAGGACCGCTACCTTCGCCTTTGTGCAACGAGGAGTAGGAGGAGCACTACCAGAGCCCTGCAAAATTACCTCCAGCAGGCCACAAATGTGCATGTGTTCACTCAAATGGTCAGAAACAGACTCCATGAGGGTGGTATGAGGGCCTGACATCCACAGGTGGGGGTTGTTCTTACAGCCCAACACTGCACAGGACATTTGGCATTTGCCAGAGAACACCAAGATTGGCAAATTAGCCACTGGCCCCCTGTGCTCTTCACAGATGAAAGCAGGTACACACTGAGCCCATGTGACAGACGTGACAGAGTCTGGAGACGCTGTGGAGAACTTTTCTGCTGCCTGCAACATCCTCCAATATGACCATTTTGGAGGTGGGTCAGTAATGGTGTGGGGTGGCATTTCTTTGGGGGCTGCACAGTACACATGATGTGCTTGCCAGAGGTAGCCTAACTGCCATTAGGTACCGAGATGAGATCTTCATACCCCCTGTGAGACCATATGCTGGTGCAGTTGGCCCTGGGTTCCTCCTAATGCAAGACAATGCTAGACCTCATGTGGCTGGAGTGTGTCAGCAGTTCCTGCAATAGGAAGGCATTGATGCTATGGACTGGCCCGCCCATTCCCCAGACCTTAATCTGATTGAGCTCATTTGGGACATCATGTCTCGATTCATCCACCAATGCCACGTTGCACCACAGACTGTCCAGGAGTTGGCAGATGCTTTAGTCCAGGTCTGGGAGGACATCCCTCAGGAGACCATCCACCACCTCATCCGGAGCATGCCCAGGCATTGTAGGAAGGTCATATGGGCACGTGGAGGTCACACACACTACTGAGCCTCATTTTGACTTGTTTTAAGGACATTACATCAAAGTTGGATCAGCCTGTAGTGTGGTTTTCCATTTTGATTTTGAGTGTGACTCCACAACTGCCTGATGCAGCAATTTTGATTGATTTTGTAGAAGTTATGGAGACTCACTATTTTATTGTTTTATTGTTTTCCTTCCTATTGTTGTTATCTTGCTCTCAAATTTCAATTAAGGTCCCTTTTGACCTAATAGATCCTGTCACGATTCAGCTGGCTGGAGGTGGATCCTCTGTGCCAGAGAGGGATTGGCGTGGACCGTGTTGGTGGACCGGTTCTAAGTTGCTACTGGTATTCACCAGAGCCCGCCGCAAAGCGGGATGGTCTTGCAGCGGCGGTAGCAACCAGGTCGTATCCACCAGCAATGGCTCAACCTCTCTGACTGCTGAAGATAAGCGCGGTACAAGGGAGTAGACAAGAGCAAGGTCGGACGTAGCAGAAGGTCAGGGCAGGCAGCAAGGATCGTAGTCAGGGGCAACGGCAGGAGGTCTGGAACACAGGCTAGGAACACACAAGGGAACGCTTTCACTGGCACAATGGCAACAAGATCCGGCCAGGGAGTGCAGGGGAAGTGATGTGATATAGCCAGGGAGCAGGTGGAAGCTAATTAAGCTAATTGGGCCAGGCACCAATCATTGGTGCACTGGCCCTTTAAGTCTCAGAGAGCGGAGCCGCGCGCGCCAGCACATGACAGCCGGGGACCGGGACGGGTAAGTGACTTGGGATGCGATTCGCGAGCTGGCGCGTCCCGCTATGCGAATCGCATCCCCGCCGGCAATGTCAGTGCAGCGCTCCCGGTCAGCGGGTCTGACCGGGGCACTGCAGGGAGAGAGACGCCGTGAGCGCTCCGGGGAGGAGCAGGGACCCGGAGCGCTCGGCGTAACAGATCCTTTGTGAATATGCGTAACACTGTTTGGATGAACGATTATGCTCCACCAGTCAAGGTTATTATGCATGTTCATATGTAAACTCTGACACATCTGATGTCATATTATGTTATATGTTACATTTCTTATGTTTATAAAATTCAATAAAAACATTGTGAAACATATCCAGACCTCAATGGATTGATAAATTTGATTTCCATTGATAATTTTGTGTGATTTTGTTGTCAGCATATTCAACTATGTAAAGACAAAAGTATTTCATATGATTAGTTCATTCATTCAGATCTAGGATGTGTTATCTTAGTGGTCCCTTTATTTTTTTTGAGCAGTGTATATCATGCATAAACATTGATAGAACCACAAACTGACACTTCTAAAT
This sequence comes from Hyla sarda, assembly GCF_029499605.1. NCBI lineage: Eukaryota > Metazoa > Chordata > Amphibia > Anura > Hylidae > Hyla > Hyla sarda. The sequence goes on along the minus strand of NC_079189.1, from coordinate 114,863,724 downwards.
ATTTATTTTTTATTTTGAATAAGCAACTTGGTTAAAGTTTAAGGTAGGTGTAATATTATTTAGAAAGAATACACATACGGCCCAATGTCACTTTACCACATTATAATATTACTGTGTTTGACAGAGCAGTTAAGTCAAATGCTTAGAAACTGGCAGAAAAATGGGTTTGATTCCATTTAAGGGTGTGTTAACATGTGCAGTATCCTGCGCATATGTTTTGGACAAAATTTTATGCTGCAGATTTGAAGCTGTGTTCAGGCATTTAGTTTACATTGAACTCTGCAGTATAAAATAGCTTCAAATCCTGCACATCAAATATGCGCAGGATACTGTATGTGTGGATACAACCTTAGGGTAGGGTCAAGTGCCATATTTATTTTCATATTTTTCTGTGTATTTTCTGCAGCTGATTTTGCTACCCATTGACTTCAAAGGGTAGGAAAGTATGCAGCAGCAAATACACAGCCCTACTCTAATACCCTACTCTAATACTGCATTATTCAAACATTCCAATACAGAACATTTTTTGCTCTCAGGCAAAAGGGTTGGGCACAAACAATGGTATCACACATACATGCAAATACAGTGATCCCTCAACTTACAATGGCCTCAACATACAATAGTTTCAACATTCAATGGACCATTGTAACTTGAAACTAGACTCTACATACAATGCTACAGACAGTCCAGATCTGCGAAACATGTCAATGGCTAGTCGAACTGACCAATTAGAATGGGCATACACTGGTAAAACACCTGTATTACTGAAGGGTATGCACTGAATTCCTGTCTGGTAGCGCCTACCTACAGTTCAGGGTGGTACTACATGTTCTGTACTACTATTAACCTATGGCACAGTTAGCTGCTTCTTTGGACACCAAGTAAGGGCGGCTCCATTTTGCTTTTTTAGGACACTGTGTGTACTGCACAGGACCCTGAAGAAGCTCCTGTCCTCTACATAGACAGTGATTTACAGCTCCCAGCAGCTCTTTCTTACTTTTCTATGTGAGGACTTGCTTCATCTGTATTAGTTATCTACTTATTTTCATTTAATCCTCACTTTTTCCTATTTTTGGATGACATTTTGGTTGCTCCAGAACAAATTACCAAGTTTTCATAGAGTTATGGTCTCAACATACAATGGTTTCAACATACAATGGTCATCCTGGAACCAATCAAAATTGTAACTTGAGGAACCACTGTACTATCATCAACACTAAAAGAAAATATAGGATAGGAGCATAGGAAATTAAACCCCAATCCAGGGCCCAATATAATTCCTCAGATAACACTACTAAATAAATTCAGACTCTAGTCCAGACTCCCTAACAGACACCCTAAATAAATACAGATGCCATACCAGACCTAAAGTTAATGTAGACTGGACATCAAAATGAATTTAGACCCTCACAATAAAGATGTCAGCCCAAATCCTTAAAGGGGTACTCCAGTGGAAAAAAAATATTTAAATGAACTGGTGCGAGAAAGTTAAACAGACAATTACTTCTATTACAAACTCTTAATTCTTCCAGTACTTATTACCTGCTGTATACTAGGAAGTTGTACACCTATTTTCTGTCTGACCACAGTGCTCTCTGCTGACACCTCAGTCCATGTTAGGAACTGTCCAGAGTAGGAGCAAATCCCTATAGCAAACCTCTTCTGCTCTGGAAAGATTCTGACATGGAAAGAGGTGTCAGCAGAGAGCACTGTGGTCAGACAGAAAATAACTTTACAGCTTCCTCTGTAGTGTACAGCAGCTGATAAGTACTGGAAGGATTTAGATTTTTTCCCCCACCGGAGTACCCCTTTAATCTAAACATACCCCAGATGAAACCCTTAACTAAATCCTATATCTAATCCAAATTCCAAATTGCTCCTAGAACAAACCCTTTAATTAATTTAAATTGCAGGCAAACTGTGTTTCCCTGTCCGGTGCTGTTCACCATGTACAACCATCAAGCGTCATAATTGGGACGCTCGATGATTGTAAACTGTCCCATTTAAATGAATGGGATTAGTTCTAGCATTAGTTTCTCTCCGGTGCACGCCGTAGGGAAACTATGCCAGACAACTGATATATGTGAACCCAGCCCAACATGTCACATTTACAATACATATGCCATACCAGTAAGTTTGCTGTTGTACCACCCTCATTCATTCTTCAGATAAGCAATTTATGGTGCACCATAAGATGTTTTTCCCCTTAACCCGTTCAGGACCCATGACGTAACGTTACGTCCCGACACCCTGGGTCTTAAGGACCCATGAAGTACAGTTACGTCATGGGCAGTTCCGATCCCCGCCATGCGCCGGGCGGAGATCGGACCGGGATGCCTGCTGAAATCATTCAGCAGGCATCCCGTGCAAATGCCCAGGGGTGTCATCAGACCCCCCCCATGTCGGCGATCGCGGCAAATTGCAAGTGAATTCACACTTGCGATTTGCGCGATTCCGGGTCATTCCGGGTCTATATTGACCCGGTGACCCGGAATGTAGGGAAGATCGCGGGTGTCTAAGACACCCAGGATCCCCCTGAAGCGATAGGAGTGAGGTGGCACGGGTGCCACCCCTCCTATCCCTGCTGGTGGTGGTCTAGACGCGACCACCAATAGCAGATCGGGGGCAGGGGGGTTAACTTTCGTTTTCCCCTTCCTGCCCTCCCACAATATTTTGGGGGGCTTTTTCTCCTTTTACCCCTTATGAAAAAGAAAAGTTGGGGCTACACCAGCTTGTTAGTGTAAAAAAATAAAAATGTTACACTAACATGCTGGTGTTACCCTATACTTTTTATTTTCACAAGCGTTAAAAGGAAAAAAGACCCCCAAAATTTGTAAGAGAAATACCCCATATCTAGGCGTAAAATGCTCTGCGGGCGCACAATAAGGCTCAGGAGTGAGAGCGCACTATGTACATTTGAGGCCTAAATTGGTGATTTGCACAGGGGTGGCTGATTTTACAGTGGTTCTGACATAAACGCAAAAAAATAAATACCCACGTGTGATCCCATGTTGGAAACTACACCCCTCACGTAATGTAATAAGGGGTACAGTGAGCATTTACGCCCCACAGGTGTTTGACAGATTTTTGGAACAGTGGTCCGTGAAAATGAAAAATGTAATTTTTCATTTGCACAGCCCACTGTTCCAAAGATCTGTCAAACGCCAGTGGGGTGTAAATACTCACTGCACCCCTTATTAAATTCTGTGAGGGGTGTAGTTTCCAAAATAGGGTCACGTGTGAGGGGGTCCACTGTTCTGGCACCACGGGGGGCTTTGTAAACGCACATGGCCCCTGACTTTGATTCCAAACAAATTTTTTCCCAAAAGCTCAATGGCGCTCCTTCTCTTCTGAGCATTGTAGTGCGCCAGCAGAGCACTTGACATCCACACATTGGGTATTTCCATACTCAGAAGAGATGGGGTTACAAATTTTGGGGGGTCTTTTCTGCTATTAACCCTTGCAAAAATGTGAAATTTGGGGGGAAGCACACATTTTAGTGGAAACATATTTTTTTTTTTTACATATGCAAAAGTCGTGAAACCACTGTGGAGTATTATGGCTCACTTTATTCCTTGTTACGTTCCTCAAGGGCTCTAGTTTCCAAAATGGTATGCCATGTGTTTTTTTTTTTTTTTTTTTTTTGCTGTTCTGGCACCATAGGGGCTTCCTAAATGTGACATGCCCCCCGAGCAAAATTTGCTCTCAAAAAGCCAAATATGACTCCTTCTCTTCGGAGCATTGTAGTTCGCCCGTAGTGCACTTCAGGTCAACTTATGGGCTACCTCCATACTCAGAAGAGATGGGGTTACAAATTTTGGGGGGTATTGTCTGCTATTAACCCTTGCAAAAATGTGAAATTTGGGGGGAAACACACATTTTAGTGAATTTTTTTTTTTTTTTACATATGCGAAAGTCGTGAAACACCTGTGGGGTATTAAGGCTCACTTAATTCCTTGTTACGTTCCTCAAGGGGTCTAGTTTCCAAAATGGTATGGCATGTATTTTTTTTTGCTGTTCTGGCACCATAGGGGCTTCCTAAATGCAACATGCCCCCCAAAAACCATTTCAGAAAAACGTACTCTCCAAAATCCCCTTGTCACTCCTTTGCTTCTGAGCCCTCTACTGCCCCCGCCGAACAATTTACATAGACATATGAGGTATGTGCTTACTCAAGAGAAATTGGGTTACAAACATAAGTATACATTTTCTCCTTTTACCCCTTGTAAAAATTCAAAAATTGGGTCCACAAGAACATGCGAGTGTAAAAAATTAAGATTGTGAATTTTCTCCTTCACTTTGCTGCTATTCCTGTGAAATACCTAAAGGTTTAAAATGCTGACTGAATGTCATTTTGAATACTTTAGGGGGTGCAGTTTTTATAATGGGGTATTTTGTGGGGTATTTCTAATATGGAGACCCTTCAAATCCACCTCAAACCTGAACTGGTCCCTGAAAAATAGTGAGTTTGAAAATTTTGTGAAAAATTGGAAAATTGCTGCTTAACTTTGAAGCCCTCTGGTGTCTTCCAAAAGTAAAAACACGTCAATTTTATGATGCGAACATAAAGTAGACATATTGTATTTGTGAATTACATTTTTTTTTATTTGGAATATCCATTTTCCTTACAAGCACAGAGCTTCAATGTTAGAAAAATGCTAAATTTTCAAATTTTTCATAAAATTTTGGGATTTTTCACCAAGAAAGGATGCAAGTTACCACAAAATTTTACCACTATGTTAAAGTAGAATATGTCACGAAAAAACAATCTCGGAATCAGAATGAAAGGTAAAAGCATCCCAGGGTTATTAATGCTTAAAGTGACAGTGGTCAATTGTGCAAAAAATGGCCGGGTTCTACAGTGAAAATTGGCTGGGTCCTTAATCCCTTCATGACCCAGCCCATTTTCACCTTCAGGACCTGGGCATTTTTTGAAAATCTGACCACTGTCACTTTAAACATTAATAACTTTGGAATGCTTTTACTTATCATTCTGATTCCGAGATTGTTTTATCGTGACATATTCTACTTTATGTTATTGGTAAAATTTCACTGATATTTGCATCCTTTCTTGGTAAAAAATCTAAAAATGTCATGAAAATTTGGAAAATTTAGCATTTTTCTAACTTTGAAAGTCTCTGCTTGAAAGGAAAATGGATATTCCAAATAAATTACATATTGATTCACATATACAATATGTCTACTTTGTGTTTGCATAAAAAAATTGACAAGTTTTTACTTTTGGAAGACACCAGAGGGCTTCAAAGTTCCGCAGCAATTTTCCAATTTTTCTCAAGATTTTCAAAATCGTAATTTTTCAGGGCCCAGTTCAGGTTGGAAGTGGATTTTAAGGGTCTTCATATTAGAAATACCCCATAAATGACCCCATTATAAAAACTGCACCCCACAAAGTATAAAAGTATTCAAAATGACATTCAGTAAGTGTGTTAACTCTTTAGGTGTTTCACAGGAATAGCAGCAAAGTGAAGGAGAAAATTCTAAATCTTCATTTTTTACACTTGCATGTTCTTGTAGACTCAATTTGTAAAAGGAGAGAAATCACGCTAAAATTTGTAACCCAATTTCTCTCGAGTAAGCACATACCTCATATGCGTATGTAAAGTGTTCGGCGGGCGCAGTAGAGGGCTCAGAAGGGAAGGAACGACAATGGGATTTTGGAGAGTGAGTTTTTCTGAAAGGGTTTTTGGGGGGCATGTCCCATTTAGGAAGCCCCTATGGTGCCAGAACAGTGGTGATTGAGGTGATTTGCACAGGGGTGGCTGATTGTTACAGCAGTTCTGACAAACGCAAAACAATAAATATCCATATGTGACCCCATTTTGGAAACTACACCCCTCTTGGAATTTAATAAGGGGTGCAGTGAGCATTTACACCCCACTGGCGTTTGACAGATATTTGAAACAGTGGACTGTGCAAATGAAAAATTTTATTTTTCATTTTCACAGACCACTGTTCCAAAAATCTGTCATACACCAGTGGGGTGTAAATGCTCACTGCACCCCTTATTACATTCCGTGAGGGGTGTAGTTTCCAAAATGGGGTCACATATGGATATTTATTGTTTTGCGTTTGTCAGAACTGCTGTAACAATCAGCCACCCCTGTGCAAATCACCTCAAATGTACATGGTGCACTCTCCCTTCTGGGCCTTGTTGTGCGCCCCCAGAGCACTTTGCGCCCACTTATGGGGTATCTCCGTACTCGGGAGAAATTGCATTACAAATTTAGAGGGTCTCTTTTCCCTTTTACCTCTTGTAAAAATGAAAAGTATAGGGCAACACCAGCATGTCAGTGTAAAAAATTTTTTTTTTTACACTAACATGCTGGTGTAGACCCCAACTTCACCTTTTCATAAGGGGTTAAAGAAGAAAAAGTCCCCCAAAATATGTAAGGCAATTTCTCTCGAGTACGGCGATACCCCATATGTGTCCCAAAACTGTTGCCCTGAAATACGACAGGGCTCCAAAGTGAGAGAGCGCCATGCGCATTCGAGGCCTGAATTAGGGATTTGCATAGGGGTGGACATAGGGGTATTCTATGCCAATGATTCCTAAACAGGGTGCCGCCAGCTGTTGCAAAACTCCCAGCATGCCTGGACAGCCAATGGCTGTCCGGCAATACTAGGAGTTATTATTTTGCAACAGCTGGAGGCTCCGTTTTGGAAACAGTAGCGCACCAGACGTTTTTCATTTTTTGGGAGGAGGGGGGCTGTGTAGGGGTATGTGTATATGTAGTGTTTTTTACTTTTTATTTTAGGTTAGTGTTAGTGTAGTGTAGTGTTTTTAGGGTACAGTCACATGGGCAGAGGTTCACAGCAAGTTTGCCGCTGGGAGTTTGAGCTGCAGCGCAAAATTTGTGCCATCTCAAACTTGCAGCACTCACTGTAAACCTCCGCCCATGTGAGTGTACCCTGTACATTCACATTGGGGGGAGGGGGCAAACATCCAGCTGTTGCAAACTCCGAGCATGCCCTTTGGCTGTCAGTGCATGCTGGGAGTTGTAGTTTTGCAACAGCTGGAGGCACACTGGTTTGGAAACACTAAGTTAAGTAATAAACTTTCAAGTGTTTTGCAACCAAACTTAGTGTTTCCAAACCAGTGTGCCTCCAGCTGTTGCAAAACTACAACTCCCAGCATGCATGGTCTGTCAGTGCATGCTGGGAGTTATAGTTTTGCAACAATTGCAACAGCTGGAGACACTGAGGTAGGAAACAGACAATGTTTCCCCACTAGTGTGCCTCCAGTTGTTGCAAAACTACAACTCCCAGCATGCCCAGACTGCCCAGGCATGCTGGAAGTTGTAGTTCGGCAATATCTGAAGGATCAGATGTTGCCGAACTACAACTTCCAGCATGCTTGGGCAGTCTGGGCATGCTGGGAGTTGTAGTTTTGCAACATCTGGAGGTCCACAGTTTGGAGACCACTGTATAATGGTCTCCAATCTGTGCTCTTCCAGCTGTTAGAGAACTACAACTCCCAGCATGCCTGGACACACTGAGCATGCTGGGAGTTGTAGTTTTGCAACATCTGGAAGAGCACAGATTGGAGACCATTATACAGTGGTCTCCAAACTGCGGACCTCCAGATGTTGCAAAACTACAACTCCCAGCATGCACAGAAAGCCAAAGGCTGTCTGGGCATGCTGGGAGTTGCAGTTTTGAAACTCCCAGAGGCAGCAGTGAGATCGCTTTACGGCGATCTCACTGCTGCCAATGAAGATGCCGCACTGCTGCCGGAAACTCACCGCCGGGACGCAGCACCGCCGGGACAGCCTGGAGGACGCCGCTCGCGCCGGGACCGCTCAGGACTTTGCATGGCCGGGTAAGTGACGCCGGGGGACGGGTAAGGGACACTTAGCAGAGCGGTGTGTGTCCCGATCCCCATGATCGGGACTCACACACCGCGCTGCTAAGTATTCTCATAGCGAAACGCTGCTATCAGCTAGTCAGATTTGACTAGCTGATAGCAGCGATCACTGGGGGTGGGGGGTGGGGGATGAAACCCCTCGTGGTCGCATGATAAGATGGCTGGCTATCAGTGATAGCCACCATGTTACCGGGCGCTGCGGGATGCCACGAGTAGCAGCAAAAATGTTCATGACGTACCTGTATGTCATGGGTCGGGAACACCTTGCCACCCATGACATACAGGTATGTCATAGGTCGGGAAGGGGTTAAAGGGTTAAGGACACAGCCCATTTTGGCCTTGAAGGGGTACTCCGGCCCCAAGACATCTTATCCCCTATCCAAAGGATAGGGGATAAGATGTCTGACCGTCTGACTTCACACGGAGGCGGCAGATTCGGAGCTGGCAGTGCAGCATGCAGCTCCCTGAGGTAGGTGTTGAATGCAAGATTGTGGGGGTCCCCAGCTGCATGACCCCAGCAGTCAGACATCTTATCCCCTATCCTTTGGATAGGGGATAAGATGTCTTAGGACCGGAGTACTCCTTTAAGGACACAGCCAGCTTTATTAAGCCCTCCCTTCTTTAATGGTAAAGGGAACTATGACTAGTGCATAAACTATGTGATTTTTTGCCAATTGAAAGCAATAGGCTCATTGTGGTCTTTTGGGATCTCACAGCATGTAAAACAGTAAGATAAGCAGGACTGTCTCAGCAGCACAAAAGAATGGGAGACCACCACAGGTTCGAGTTACAGTGATGTGATTTAACTTTACTTTCCTGGAAAAGCTGCTGAGTTGCCCATAGCAACCAATCAGATTCCTTCTTTCATTTTTCACAAGGCCTCTGCAAAATGAAGGAAGCAATCTGATTGGTTGCTATAGGCAACTCAGAAACGTTTCCTCTACACTGGTTTTGATAAATCTCCTTCTATGGGGGAGATTCATCAAAACCAGTGTAGAGGAAGAGTTGCACAGTTGCCCATAGTAACCAATCAGGCCTCTGAAAAATGAAGGAAGCAATCTGGTTTCTATGGGCAACTCAGCAGCATTTCCTGGAAAGTAAAGTTAAACCACAACACTGTAACACTCTGTCCCATCCCAGGACTTGAACCATTCCACTGTGCTGCCAAGACAGTCCTGCTTATCTTTCTGTTTTACAGGCTGTGAGATCCTCATAGACCCCAATGAGCCTACAGGTTTCAACAGGCAAAAAATCACTAGTCATAGTGCACTATACCATTAACCCCTTAAGGACCAGGCCCATTTCCGTTTTTGCATTTTCGTTTTTCCTTCTTACCTTTAAAAAATCATAACTCTTAAAATTTTTCACCTAAAAATCCATATGATGGCTTATTTTTTTGCTACCAATTCTACTTTCTAATGACGTCAGTCATTTTACCAAAAATCTACAGCAAAACGGAAAAAAAAATCATTGTAAGACAAAATTGAAAAAAAAAAACGCCATTTTGTAACTTTTGGGGGCTTCCGTTTCAACACAGTACATTTTTCGATAAAAATGACACCTTCTCTTTATTCTGTAGGTCCATATACTTAAAATGATACCCTACTTATATAGGTTTGATTTTGTCGTACTTATGGAAAAAATCTAAACTACATGCAGGAAAATTTATACGTTTAAAATTGTCATCTTCTGACCCCTATAACTGTTTTATTTTTCGGCATATGGGGCAATATTAGGGCTAATTTTTTGCGCCGTGATCTGAAATTTTTAGCGGTACCATTTTTTGCATTGATAGGACTTATTGATCGCTTTTCATTCATTTTTTCATGATATAAAAAGTGACTAAAAATGCACTATTTTGGACTTTGGAATTTTTTTACGCATACGCCATTGACTGTGCTGTTTAATTAATAATATATTTTTATAATTAGGATATTTCCACACGCAGCAGTACCACATATGTTTATTTTTATTTTTATTTACACTGTTTTTTTTTATGGGAAAAGGGGGGTGATTTAAAGTTTTATTAGGGGAGGGGTTAAATGATCTTTATTCCCTTTTTTTTTTCACTTTTTTTTTGCAGTGTTATAGCTCCCATAGGAACCTATAACACTGCACACACTGATCTTTTACATTGATCACTATTTTCTCATAGGAAACCAGTGATCAATGATTCTGCCGCTTGACTGCTCATGCCTGGATCTCAGGCACTGAGCAGTCATTCGGCGATCGGACAGCGAGGAGGCAGGTAGGGATCCTCCAGCTGTCATGTAAGCTGTTCGGGATCCCGAACAGCTCCCTAAGCTAACCGGCATGGTTTCACTTTCATTTTAGACGCGGCGTTCAACTTTGAACGCCGTGTCTAAAGGGTTAATAGCGCGCGGCACCGCGATCAATGCCACATACTATTAGCCACGGGTCCGGGCCCGCCCCGCGTCATAGATCGGGAGCGGACTCAGGACGTACAAGTACGCCCTGGGTCCTTAACAGGTTAAAGAAGCGAGGGCTCAATATTCCCGAATATGCGCATACATTTTCGCATATGCGGAAAAAAACCAAAAATTCGTAATTACGAATGTATAGTGCTATATTCGCAATATTTGTGAATTCGCAAATATGCGATATTCGCGATTAAAATTCGAATTGCGAATATTCGTGAGCAACACTATTGATAATGACATCCGAAGATTAAAGGTGAGCATCGGCTTCAATAATTGATGATTGCCATTACTGCTAATAGCAGCCTGAACTTGCCACACATAAAGTGAGCGCAGCTTCATGTGATGAAAAGCATATTGTAATACTTGATGCAAAAAATTCTATGTTAATTGGAAATATACAATTACACATTTCTACATAAACATGCATCAAAATTGTGTTATAGAATCCTGTTAAAAGCAGCACAGTATATTGTAAAACATTAAAGAAACAATTTGAAATAATGGGTCACTTTGACAAATCAAAGCTGAAATCAGCAAGGCACGTGTGAATGCTTTACCTAAGCAGGTTGGGTGTCACAACCAACACGATATGTATAAATATATATATACACGTATCGCCACCAGCAAAAGTGATAACAATAGTTTCTGTCAGCACGTCAAAAGAGGTTATAGAGCAGCCAGAGGGAATACTAGAGTAACCCAGAAATGTCCTTTATTTTCTTGTTCCTTCTAATGATAAATCTGTAGTGACCTTTACGGAGAGGTGTTCTGTTTATGCAGCAGATTTATATCTAGCAATATTTCTGCAAGATATGCATTATATGTTTTCTAGTGAAAGAGAAAATTATAGTTTGTAAGTTTGAAACACTTGATATAAAATAGACAAGTATCTTTCAATGACCACTACATTAAAATGTATTTGATGTCACTAAACATTTGAAAAATCAACCTTTGTATCGAACATGTTAATATATATAAATATATATATATATATATATATATATATATATACATATATATATATATATATATATATATATATATATATATTAGCTTAATATCCGGCGTTGCCCGGTTTTTCCTTCCTAATCCTTGTTGGGTAGGAAAATAAACAAAGGAGGAAGCTTTTGACTTCATATCCAATCCTCATATATTGTTGTCATATCCCAACCCCATATCCTGTCCTCATATCCCGACCTCCTATCCTGACCTCCTATCCCGACCTCCTATCCCGTCATCATATCCGTCCTCATGTCCCGACCTCCTATCCCATCCTCACATCCCACCCTCCTATCCCGACCTCCTATCCCGACCTCCTATCCCGACCTCCTATCCCGTCCTCATATCCCGTCCTCCTATCTCGACCTCCTATCCCGTCCTCCTATCCCGACCTCCTATCCCGACCTCCTATCCTGTCCTCCTATCTCAACCTCCTATCCTGACCTCCCATCCAGACCTCCTATCTCGACCTCCTATCCTGACCTCCTATCCCGTCCTCCTATCCCGTCCTTATATCCCATCCTCCTATCTCGTCCTCCTATCTCGACCTCCTATCTTGACCTCCTATCACGACCTACTATCCTGACCTCCTATCCCATCCTCCTATCTCAACCTCCTATCTCAACCTCCTATCCCGTCCTCCTATCTCGACCTCCTATCTCGACCTCCTATCCAGACCTCCTATCCTGACCTCCTATCCCGTCCTCCTATAATGTCCTCCTATCCCGACCTCCTATCCCGACCTCCTATCCAGTCCATCTATCCCAACCTCCTATCTCGACCTCCTATCCATTCCTCCTATCCCATCCTCCTATCCTGTCCTCCTATCTCATCCTCCTATCCAGTCCTCCTATCCACTCCTCCTATACCGACCTCCCATCCCAACCTCCCATCCCGACCTCCCATCCTGACCTGTAATATGTGTACCAGGTATTGAAATATCTCCAGCCGTACGGAAATTATGTGGGAACATACATTTCCCATTGATTTGCATGGGACTTTAAACAAAAACCCTGACACTCGCAAATGGGGGTAGCTAAGGGTTAAATTAACTATCCTGTATTTTAAATGGACATATAAGTAACATGTGACCAAGTATTATCGAAATTCTCCAGCCGTTTGGATGTTATGTGAGAACATATATTTCCCATAGACTTGTATGGGAGATTAAACATAAACCCCGCCCTTGGCAAATGGGGGTGAGTAAGGGTTAAATCACCTATCATATGTTTGTTGTTGACATATGAGTAACATGTGTGCCAAGTTTCATGTTAATATCTTTAGCCGTTTGGACGTGATGCTGGAACGTACACACATACATACCTACACACATACACACGTTGAGTTTTATATATATACTAGCTGAGTACCCGGCGTTGCCCAGATTTTCCTTCCTACTCCTTGTTGGGGAGGAAAATAAACAAAGGAGGAAGCTTTTGACTTCATATCCCATCCTCATATATTCTTGTCATATCCCAACCCCCTATCCCGTCCTCCTAACCCGACCTCCTATCCTGTCCTCCTATCCCGTCCTATCCCGTCCTCCTATCCCGTCCTCCTATCTCGTCCTCCTATCTCAACCTCCTATCCCGACCTCCTATCCCATCCTCCTATCCCGTCCTCCTATCCCGTCCTCCTATCTCGACCTCCTATCCAGATCTCCTATCCCGTCCTCCTATTTTGACCTCCTATCTCGACCTCCTATCCCGTCCTCCTATCCCGTCCTCCTATCCCGACCTCCTATCCCGTCCTCCTATCCCATCCTCCTATCCCATCCTCCTATCCCGTCCTCCTATCTCGACCTCCTATCCCAACCTCCTATCCCGGCCTCCTATTCTGACCTCCTATCCCGTCCTCCTATCCCGTCCTCCTATTCCGTCCTCCTATCTCGACCTCCTATCCCTACCTCCTACCCTTATCTCGACCTCCTATCTCAACCTCCTATCCCGACCTCCTATTCAGACCTCCTCTCCCGACCTCCAATCCCGACCTCCAATCCCTACCTCCTATCCTGTCCTCCTATCCAATCCATCTATCCCAACTTCCTATCTCGACCTCCTATCCTGACCTCCTATACCATCGTCATATCCCCTGTTCCTATCTCGACCTCCTATCCCAATCCCAATATCCTATCCCAATCTCCTATCCCATACTCCTATCCAGTCCATCTATCCCAACCTCCTATATCGACCTCCTATCCCGTCCTCCTATCCCGACCTCCTATCCCGACCTCCTTTCCCGACCTCCTATCCCGTCCTCCTATCCCGTCCTCCTATCCCGTCCTCCTATCGCGACCTCCTATCGCGACCTCCTATCCCGACCTCCTATGCCGACCTCCTATCCCGACCTCCTATTCTGACCTCCTATCCCGTCCTCCTATCCCATCCTCCTATCCCGACCTCCTATCTCGACCTCATATCCCGACCTGTAATATGTGTACCAGGTATTGAAATATCTCCAGCTGTACGGAAGTTATATGGGAACATACATTTCCCATTGATTTGCATGGAACGTTAAAGAAAAGCCCTGACCCTCACAAATGGGGGTAGTTAAGGGTTAAATTAACTATCCTATATTTTAAGTGGACATATAAGTAACATGTGACCAGGTATTATGGAAATATCTCCAGCCGTTTGAAAGTTATGCAGTAACATATATTTCCCATTGACTTGTATGGGACTTTAAACATAAACCCCGCCCCTGGCAAATCGGGGTGGGTAAGGGTTAAATCACCTATCCTATGTTTGTTATTGACATATAAGTAACATGTGTGCCAAGTTTCATGTTAATATCTTTAGCCGTTTGGACGTGATGCTGGAACATACACACATACATACACATTGAGTTATATATATATATATATATATATATATATATATATATATATATATATATATATATATATATATATTTGTGTGTGTGTGTGCGTGCGTGCGTGTACAAGATATCTATATCATACACTGCAAACACACAATGAATGGTGCTCAAATGGTTTATATACATGCTCTGTGACAATGAATATTACTTCTTAATAAATTGAGGAAGTGTTAAGTTGTTCCATTCACTCTTGGGGAGTATTATCTTCTTTCAGGTTTCTAACAAAGGTTTTTTTTTTTTTCCTTTTTATATTTACATGTTTGATTGCTAAGTATCTACACTGCTCATATAGATCAATGCAATATGTACGCATATGTATTAAATTGATCAGTTATGTTGGCGATCTATTAGTACAGCTTGTCTTATGGTGGCCATGGAGGCATAGAGAAGCCCTTGGCCTGCCATGACAATGGATCAGGTTTACAATGGAAGCCAATCCAAACACTCAATCACCAAAGACATGCGCAATAACTGTCTAGGTACCGCTATCAGCTTTTACAGCAGCATTTAGACAGCTGGATAGCCAGCATCAGAGGTCACTCTGTTACAGATATTAACAACTGCTGTCAGCTACTGAAGCAGTGGCCAAGCATAGCACTAGTGTGACTGGTGGTGATATTGTGAGCCATCATGGTGGATATGCTAAGGAGGAGGAGTGGTGAAAATGAAGAGGAGGAGTTTGATGATGTCAACGTACCAGACATAGGCCTGCTGGTAGGATGAGCTCAGAAGCAGGTGTTGGTGACAAGAAAGAGCAGGTGTTGGTTCAAGAAAGAAACCTTCCAGAGAAGGGGCATAGTTTGGTGATGGTATACCTATTAGTATTCTGCAGTGTGGAAAATCTTTTTTTAACTTACCAGATGCAGAAAACCAGGCACAATGTCAGTGTCTTACGGCTCTATGTAAGCATTACGGCTCTATGTAAGCATAAGAAGCTGTATTACAATTCCTGGCTAAAAGTATCACTAGTCCACTACTGCCTACTGTTTGCTGGCTTCAACTAGCACTAGAGCACCACTCCTGTTCTGCTGTCCTATGGCTACTACAACTACCACCAGTTCTTCTGCTACTACCAGCAGGGCCTACTCATATGCAATCCATGATCCCACAAAAATTTATAATTTTTTTCAGCTTTTCATAAGAAAGCTGTTTCTTCAGGACACCAATCCTGTTGCAACTCCCAAAAGGGATAATTTTTGGAACGCTGCGAAAAAGCTTTTGCATCTTCTTTACTTACCAGCCATATAATCTGTTGCAACTCCCAAAAGGGCAGAATTTTCAATATTTTTTTCAACTTTTTCATGTTTAAAAAGCTATTTCTTCACTATTTTGAGATGCCAATTCTGTTGCAACTCTGCAAACAAGAGTAAGGCAGGGTCTGGAGTGAGTTTATGAATTAAAGGGGTTATCCAGGAAAAAACTTTTTTTTATATATCAACTGGCTCCAGAAAGTTAAACAGATTTGTTTGGTTGTTCTTTTTTAAGTGCTCTCTGATGACACGTGTCTCAGGAAACGCCCAGTTTAGAAGCAAACCCCCATAGCAAACATCTTCTAAACTGGGCAGTTCCCGAGATACGTGTCATCAGAGAGCACTTAGACAGAAAAGAACAACCTTAACTTCAGAAGCTCATAAGTACTGAAAGGATTAAGATTTTTTAATAGAAGTAATTTCCAAATCTGTTTAACTTTCTGGAGCCAGTTGATATATAAAAAAAAGTTTTTTTGTGGAATACCCCTTTAAGACTCTACTTAAGTACATGGAGCAACATCACAAGGCCTGACTACAAATATCGCTAATCCACCACTGCTTGCTCTCTGCTTGCTACAGCAACAACCAGTGTACCAATGCCTGCTATCTTCTGGCTACTGCCACAGTATCTCACATAAGTGAGTACACTTCCCACATTTTGTAAATATTTTATTAAAGGGGTATTCCGCCCCTAGACATCTTATCCCCTATCCAAAGAATAGGGGATAAGATGTTAGATCGCCGCGGTCCCGCTGCTGGGGACCCCCGGGATCCCCGCTGCGGCACCGCGCTATCATTACAGCACAGAGCGATTTCGCTCTGCACGTAATGATGGCGGTACAGGGGCCGGAGCATCGTTACGTCACGGCTCCGCCCCTCGTGATGTCACGGCCCGCCCCTTTCAATACAAGTCAATGGGAGGGGGCGTGGCGGTCGTCACACCCCCTCCCATAGACTTGCATTAAGGGGACAGGCCGTGATGTCACGAGGGGCGGAGCCATGATGTCACGCTGCTCCGTCCCCCGTATCGCCCGTCATTACGCACAGAGCGAACTCGCTCTGCACTGTAATGATAGCGCGGTGCCGCAGCGGGGATCCCGGGGGTCCCCAGCAGCGGGACCGCGCCGATCTGACATCTTATCCCCTATCCTTTGGAACTCTTGCTATCCATCTTGACTACGAACCTTGCCGCCTGCCCCGACCTTCTGCTACGTCTGACCTTGCCTCTGCCTAGTCCTTCTGTCCCACGCCTTCTCAGCAGTCAGCGAGGTTGAGCCGTTGCTAGTGGATACGACCTGGTTGCTACTGCCGCAGCATGACCATCCCGCTTTGCGGCGGGCTCTGGTGAACACCAGTAGCCTCTTAGAACCGGTCCACCAGCACGGTCCACGCCAATCCCTCGCTGACACAGTGGATCCACAACCTGTAAGCCGAATCGTGACACTTGTCTCCTGCACGATCCACAGGTACTGGTGGATTGTGAGGGAGACGTTGATTAAAAGGTAGCGCAGATCTGGGCAAGGTAGGGCTCATTTTAATCAGCGTCTTCCGCACTATCCACCACACCAGTACTTGAGGATAGTGGCAGGAGAAAACAAGTGACAGTGCGGGGAGGAGACGCCGCTGGTCACTGATTTAAGGAGTACAGACAAAGATTTTCTTCCCTACGGCGATTCCTCTCTTCCTGGGTCAGGCGAGACCGATCCACTTGCATGGCCTCCTCGGCGGGAGGCCCAGGCGTAGATTGCAAAGGATGCTGTGGGAGAGGTGCCCAGAGATCTAAGTCTTTTTCCTGGCGGAGCTCCCGATGTCTCTCAGAAAAACGCATGTCAATGCGGGTGGCCAAATGGATAAGTTCTTGCAGGTTGGCAGGAATCTCTCGTGCGGCCAGCACATCCTTGATGCAACTGGATAGGCCTTTTTTAAAGGTCGCGCAGAGAGCCTCATTATTCCATGATAATTTGGAAGCAAGAGTACGAAATTGGATGGCGTACTCGCCCACTGAAGAATTACCCTGGACCAGGTTCAGCAGGGCAGTCTCGGCAGAAGAAGCTCGGGCTGGTTCCTCGAAGACACTACGGACTTCAGCGAAGAAGGACTGGACTGTGGCTGTGGCAGGATCATTGCGGTCCCAGAGCGGTGTGGCCCAAGACAAGGCCTTTCCTGAAAGAAGGCTCACTACGAACGCCACCTTAGACCGTTCTGTAGGAAACAAGTCCGACAACATCTCCATATGCAGGGAACATTGAGACAAAAATCCACGGCAGAGTCTAGAGTCTCCATCAAATTTGTCCGGCAGGGACAAGCGGAGGCTAGGAGCGGCCACTCGATGCGGAGGAGGTGCAGGAGCTGGCGGAGGAGATGGTTGCTGCTGTAGCAGAGGCAGAAGTTGCTGTAACATGGCGGTCAACTGCGACAGCTGCTGTCCTTGTTGGGCAATCTGCTGCGATTGCTGAGCGACCACCGTGGGAAGGTCAGCGAGACTTGGCAGCGGCACCTCAGCGGGATCCATGTCCGGATCTACTGTCACGATTCGGCTTACAGGTTGTGGATCCACTGTGTCAGCGAGGGATTGGCGTGGACCGTGCTGGTGGACCGGTTCTAAGAGGCTACTGGTGTTCACCAGAGCCCGCCGCAAAGCGGGATGGTCTTGCTGCGGCAGTAGCAACCAGGTCGTATCCACTAGCAACGGCTCAACCTCGCTGACTGCTGAGAAGGCGTGGGACAGAAGGACTAGGCAGAGGCAAGGTCAGACGTAGCAGAAGGTCGGGGCAGGCGGCAAGGTTCGTAGTCAAGATGGATAGCAAGAGTTCAGGTAACACAGGCTTGGACAACACTAAACGCTTTCACTGGCACAAGGCAACAAGATCCGGCAAGGGAGTGCAGGGGCAGTGAGCAGATATAGCCAGGGAGCAGGTGGAAGCCAATTAAGCTAATTGGGCCAGGCACCAATCATTGGTGCACTGGCCCTTTAAGTCTCAGAGAGCTGGCGCGCGCACGCCCTAGAGAGCGGAGCTGCGCGCGCCAGCACATGACAGCAGGGGACCGGGACGGGTAAGTGACTTGGGATGCGATTCGCGAGCGGGCGCGTCCCGCTGTGCGAATCGCATCCCCGACGGCCATGTCAGTGCAGCGCTCCCGGTCAGCGGGAGTGACTGGGGCGCTGCAGGGAGAGAGACGCCGTGAGCGCTCCGGGGAGGAGCAGGGACCCGGAGCGCTCGGCGTAACAACAAGTGAGTTTTACTTTTCATTTGCCCTCCCTCCCCCCTCCCTCATCATTCCCCATTTCCCTGCTTTTTATAGTTTTGGTTATTTTCCTTACCTGTCTGCGCTTCGGCAGGTCAGGTCAGGCGGAGGGTCTTGCGGGGTCAGTGAAGCAGATGAGTTACGTCCTCTCCCGGCTTCTCTGTGCGGCATCACTTCATTTCCTGTAGTCGCCACCGAAAAGTGACATCCGTGATGCAGCACAGAGAAGCCGGGAGAGGACGTAACTCATCTGCTTCACTGACCCTGCAAGACAGGGGAAGCACAGACAAGTAAGGAAAGGGGAAGAGTGGTCTTCAACCTGCAGACCTCCAGATGTTGCAAAACTACAACTACCAGCATGCCCGGACAGCAGTTGGCTGTCCGGGCATGCTGGGAGTTGTAATTTTGCAACATCTGGGGGTCCGCAGGTTGAAGACCACTGGATGCCATAGGAGGAACATGATGGGGGGGATGATAAGACGGTGAAATGATGAGGGGGGGGGATGATGGGGGGATGAGACAGGGGGAAATGATGAGGGTGGGGGATGAGACAGGGGGAAATGATGAGGGGGGAAGAGACGGGGAAATGATGAGGGGGGGTGATGGGGAGATGAGACAGGGGGAAATGATGAGGGGGGGGATGATGAGGGACATGATGAGACAGGGTGGGGGGATGATGAGGGGGAATGAAGGGGGACATGATGAGACAGGGTGGGGGGATGATGAGGGGGAATGAGAGGGGACATGATGAGACAGGGTGGGGGGATGATGAGGGGGGGAATTATTGGGGGACCTGATGAGACAGGATGGGGAGATGATGAGGGGGAATGCTGGGGGACATGATGAGACAGGGTGGGGGGATGGTGAGGGGGAATGATGGGCGACATGATGAGACAGGGGGAAACGATGGTGGGGGAGGCACTAAATGCTTAATGTCTGTATGGCTAGTGGTGGTCTATGACAAGGGGAAATGATGAGACATGGGGGGATGATGAGACATGGGGGGTGGCGATGAGAGGGGTAAATGTGGCTCAGGGACTAATAAAAGGGAAGGAATCATGTGGCACTGGAGGGGACGGGACCAAACTGAGGTGCAGAAGAAAACAAAGTTGGGGGGATAATGTGGCATTTAGTCCAAGTCATTTATTTTACATTTTATTTTTTTTACTTAAATTTCCCTGTTAAAATGGGGGTGCGTGTTATACGCCGATAAAAACGGTATTTATTTTTTGTTGTTGGCAGGGTGTTTTTACACAGTGCACTTTATGGTAAAGCTTCCATGTTTTCTTTATTCTGTGGGTCAATACAATTAAAATGATACCCATACAGTATGTACATACTTTTCTATTACTGAGCTGCTTAAAAAAAGTAGATTTTTTAAACAAAATAATAAAAACATTTTTTAAACTGCTGTATTCTGACACCCTATAACAATTTTTCCCCATATATATGGCAGTATGATGGCTCTTCTCTTTCACTGTGGTCTGTAGTATTTTTTTAGTACCCCCCTTTTTTTTGCACATATAACTTTTCAATCACTTTTTACTATTTTTTTTTGTCTAGAATGGGAAGTGTTCAAAAATAAAAAAATTTTTTCTTTTCACCATTCACCATATAGGATCTAATAGTGCAGATATTTGTGCACGCCGATACTCAATGTTTTTTTTTTTGTTTCACCTTTTTTTTTTTTTTTATGAAAAAATGTGAAAGGAGGGATAACATTGTTTTTGTTATATGTATATATATATACAGAAAAAGATGCAGCACTACTTATACAAGTCCCCAGTGGGTGCAAGCGCTCCAGACCCGACCAAAGTCCATGTAATATAAAAGTAGAAAAGCGCAGCATTCCTCCAATAGGTGCAAAAATTGTGGATTTATTAGCTCACATAGCAGCTATGCGAGCTAATAAATGTGAGCTATGTGAGCTAATAAATCCAATTTTTTTACACCTATTGGAGGAGTGCTGCGCTTTTCTACATATATACATATATATATATATATATATATATATATATATATTCATTTTTTTTTGCATCATTTTTTATATAATGTATTTAATAAGATTTCTAGTGACCAATATACATTTTTATTATTTTTTCTTACCCCATCACTACACTGACAGGGCTAATTGTTCTTCCTATAAAGCTATAACCCATTTGCCCCTTGTTATTCCTGATGAAGCTGCAAACCTGCAGTGAAACTGATTGCATCTTGGGAATGTACCTGGTCTCCTTCTGAGTTCATCCTGCGCTTCGTGGAGCCGGCATCCTTCCTTGATCCTACACCATTACCCAGCCGGAGGGCAGTGGATGACTCTGCTAAATATGTGCCTACCATTGTTGTGTATGTTGGTACACAACTATATGGGGTGAGCGGCTTTCATGCCTCTTTTATTGTACCCTTTTATATCTTGTTTATCACACCAAGGAGTGCTCTTTTCTCATCCATAGATGCATAAGGCATAGCACTGATCAGTATTATCGGTGATCTTCTGCTCTGGTCTGCTCGATCTCAGACCAGAGCAGGAGAGCCCAGGAGATGGACAGAGGCAGGTGAGGGTACCTCCGGACTTTGGTTAGTAGGTTAATGAAATGCATAGTTAATTGCCTTTGGCTGTCAAGGCATGCTGAGAGTTGCAGTTTTGCAACAGCTGGATGCACCCTGGTTCGTTAGGAATCACTGGGTTAGCGCAAGTGTAAAACACGTATCTTACATATCTTACATGTTAAAAAACATTACATAAAAATTAAACATTATCTTACCTGTCTTCCAATGTTCTGATCTCTGCGGCTCCCTTCTTTTCCTGCACCCAGGGCCGGATTAACGTAGGGGTGGATGGAGCTGCAGCTCCAGGCCCCTGCATTAAAATAGGCCTGGCGGCCCACACAAACGGCCTGCACAGACCAACCTGCGCCCGCACCAACAATGTTAACTACGGCCTGCGGGCCACATGTGGCCCCCCGAGGACATTTATCCGGCCCGCCTGCCGCCGCTGTCTAAGGACATCCCTGTGTCCCAAAAGATGTTTTCAGGACACTGGGATGCCCCTGTTTCCTCTCTGCGGCCCCACGTTTACTTAAAAAATGCAAGGACTGCCGGGAGGTAGCATAGCAATTGAGCGCGGAGGAGCAGAGCAGAGATCAGGACATGCGCTGGCCAGCATGGTGAGTGTTACCAGCAGCACGTCAGCTTCAGTGCTCCGACCACCACTCCTCCAGTCCCGCGACGGGACCTACTGCTATGGCTGGACCGGAGGAGTGGTGGTCAGAGCACTGAAGTGGGGCAGTACACAGGCATACAGCCTCCAGCCATACACTATACTTCACCTAATGTGGGGAACTATACTGCACCTAACGTGGGGGAACTATACTGCACCTAATTTGGGGAACTATACTGCACCTAATGTGGGGGGAACTATACTGCACCTAATGTGGGGGAACTATACTGCACCTAATGGGGGGGGAACTAAACTGCACCTAATGTGGGGGGAACTATACTGCACCTAATGTGGGGGGAACTATACTGCACCTAATTTGGGGAACTATACTGCACCTAATGTGGGGGGAACTATAATGCACCTAATGTGGGGGGAACTATACTGCCAACCTAATGTGGGGGAAAATATACTGCCAACCTAATGTGGGGGGAACTATACTGCTAACCTAATATGGGGGGAACTAATCTTAAAGGGGTAGTCCACTAGTAAGATATATAAGTGTGCATAGGAATTTGTTCATAGTTTTTTTTTTAACTATAGTCCGGCCTTCCAACGATCTGAGGGACAGTGAACTGGTCCCCTGTTTAAAAATTTTGAGGACCCCTGGTTAACAGTAAAAGAGGGCTGGCCCTGCGATGTCCCAGGCCGGCCCACAGGCTTACCTACGGCCCTGATGGTGATGTGGCTGCGTAACCTGCTGACCTGCTTGCCCCACATGACATCAGGGTAGCGTTTTATTTTTATATACTTTAATAAAAAGGCCCATCACAATCTTCAGCACCAGGCCCATGATGCTCTTAATTCAGCCCTGCCTGCACCCGCTCCTGATAATGGTCACTTGCTTCTAAATTAAAAAGAATTTCATTATCAAAAAAATTAAATTTGTTTCTCACAATTCCCTACAGCATCTTGCTTTTTTTGTGGTACCCTGGCAAAAGGGCAAAAACGAAAAAGAAAACAAGGTAATGAAACAAAACTATGTTTAAATGGGTATTCCAAGAAAAAACTATTTTTTTAGATAAACTGGCTCCAGAAAGTTAAACAGATTTGTAAATTACTTCTATTAAAAAATCTTAATCCTTCCAATAATTATCAGCTGCTGAAGTTGAGTTGTTCTTTTCTGTCTAAGTGCTCTCTGATGACATGTGTCTCGGGAGCTGTCCAGCGTAGAAGCAAATGCCCATAGCAAACCTATTCTGCTCTGGGCAGTTCCTATGGGGTTTGCTTCTACTCTGGACAGCTCCCGAGACACGTGTCATCAGAGAGCACTTAGACAGAAAAGAACAATTCAACTTCAGCAGCTCATAAGTACTGAAAGGATTAAGATTTTTTAACAGAAGTAATTTACAAATCTGCTTAACTTTCTGGAGCCAGTTGATATATAAAAGTTTTTTCCTGGATAACCCCTTTAAATGAAAAATGTATATGAATCCAAATACCGAAAGTATCAAAAAAATCTAATCCAAAAAAGAATACCGAACTGAAAAAATTTACCCAAACCAAAAAAATATAACAAAACGTAAACATTTTGTTCATTTTAGGGTAAAATTAAAGATATAAGTGTGAAGTACAGTCCCGCAAAAAACAAGCCCTCATATGGCTCTGTTGATGGAAAAATAAAAAAGTGATGGCTCCTAAAATAAAAACGCAAAAATGAAACCTGTCTGTGTCCTCAAGGCTTAAATGGGCATGGGTTTTAAATAAGGGCAGGGGGGTGATGATAAAGAAAACTTAATATTAAAGGGGTACTCCCCTGGAAAAAAAAATTATCAACTGATGCCAGAAAGTTAAACAGATTTGTAAATTACTTATATTTAAAAATCTTAATCCTTCCAGTACTTATCAGCTGCTGTATACTACAGAGAAAGTTCTTTTCATTATTCATTTATTTTCTGACTGACCACAGTGCTCTCTGCGGACACATCTGCCTGTGTCAGGAACTGTCCAGAGCAGGATAGTTTGCTATAGGGATTTGCTCCTGCTCTGGACAGTTCCTAAAATTGACAGTGGTGTCAGCAGAGAGCACTGTGGTCACACAGAAAGGACATTCAAAAGAAAATAACTTTCAACTGGAAGGGTTAAGGTTTTTAAATAGGAGTAATTTACAAATCTGTTTATATTTCTGGCACCAGTTTATTTATGAAAAAATGTTTTCCAGTGGAGTACCCCTTTTACCTGCCTCTGATCCCCCTGCTAGTGCCATTCCCTGCTACCAAGTGCTTCCTGCTCTGCTCTTCACACAATTAATGGGCACTGCCATTTGTAATTACTTTTTATGTTTGTTAGGTTATATAAAATAAATACAATTTCTAATATAATTTTTAACAAAATTCTGCCTCTAAATAAATTTTTTCACTTCTATATTATTGGCCACAGGGGTACCCGTTTATGCTGTTATCTCCCCCAGCCATTCAGGATTGTCTCTTGTAGCAGACTGGAAGAGAGGAAAGTCCAGAAATGCCAGGGCTAAGCAGCACTTGCTCACTATCTATCAATCAAGCAAGGGAGAGCAAGTGCTGTGCTCAGCAGGTCAGCAGCTCCAATAACTCTGTGTTTCACGTACAAAGCAAAACAGAGTGGAGCAGATTCAGAAACAGCCTTCAAGGATTGGATTCCTATTCTATGCGTGCTGTCACATCTGAGCGCAGCATAGAACAGGGAGTGTGAAAGTATTCTCTGGCAGGGCTTCATGTGACAATGCACCTGTTGAGGAACGCCCCCTTCAGCACCGAGAGTAAGCAGAAGAACCAGGGCCACAGTAAGATAAAAAGCCCACTAAAAAAATATAAAGGTTAGGAGGAGGGTGATGTTATGAATGGGGGAACATTATACTTTATTATTAACTAGCTGAGTACCCGGCGTTGCTTGGTTTTTCCTTCCTCATCCTTGTTGGGGAGGAAAATCAACAAAGGAGGAAGCATTTGACTTCATATCCCATCCTCATATATTGTTTTCATATCCCAACCCCATATCCCGTCCCCTTATCCCGTCTTCATATCTCAACCTCGTATCCTGACCTCATATCCTGTCCTCATATCCCGTCCTCATATCCCATCCTCATATCCCAACCTCATATCCTGACCTCATATCCCGACCTCATGTCCCGACCTCCTGCCCCATCCTCAAATCCCGTCCTCATATCATCTTCATATTTCAACCTCATGCTGACCTCCTATCCCAACCTCCTATGCCATCCTCATATCCTGTTCCCATATCCCATCCTCATATCTTGACCTCATATCCGTCCTCATATCCTGACCTCATATCCTGACCTCATATCCCGACCTCATATCTCGACCTCCTATCCCGTCCTCATATGCCGTCCCCATAGCTCGACCTCATATCTCGGCCTCCTATCCCATCCTCCTATCCCGTCCTCATATCTCAACCTCATATCACGTCCTCATATCTCGACCTCATATCCCATCCTCATATCCCGTCATCATATCTTGTCCTCACATCCCATCATCATATCCCAACCTTATATCCCGACCTCCTATCCTGTCCTCCTATCTTGACCTCATATACTGTCCTCATATCTCGTCCTCATATCCTGACCTCATATCCCGTCATCATATCCCGACCTTATATCCTGATCTCCTATCCCGTCCTCCTATCTCGACCTCATATCCTGTCCTCATATCCCATCCTCATATTCTGACCTCATATCTCGACCTCATATCCCATCCTCATATTTCGACCTCCTATCCCGACCTCCACTCTTTGTGAGATGGGGTGTGGCTTGCAAGCTGGATCAACACATTCACCAGGGGATGCAGAGCAGAGCTTGTGGAGTAAGGTACTGAAAGTCCCATGTACTCGCATGAGACTTGAAACAAAAACCTATCTTTTATATAAGGGTGTAGGTAAGGGTTAATTTAACTAACTTAATCATATCTTTATATTTGACATATAAGTAATATGTGAACTAGGTATTATTGAAATATCTCCAGCCGTACGGAAGTTATGCAGTAACATATATTTCCCATAGACTTGTATGGGACTTTAAACAAAAACCCCGACCCTGGCAAATAGGGGTGAGTAAGGGTTAACATATAAGTAACATGTGTATCAAGTTTCATGTTCATATCTTCAGCTGTTTGGAAGTGATGCTGGAACACACACACACACATACATACACACACACACACATACACACATTGAGGGAGATTTATCAAAACCTGTCCAGAGGGAAACTTGCAGAGTTGCCCATAGCAACCAATCAGATTGCTTCTTTCATTTATAACAAGGCCTCTGCACAGTGAAAGTGATCTGATTGGTTGCTATGGGCAACTCAGCAACTTTCCCTCTGGACAGGTTTTGATAAATCTCCCCAATTGAGTTATATATATATATATATATATATATATATATATATATATATATATATATATATATATATAACATGATCACAGGTACATTTTACAAATGCTGACCTGTGATTGACTAAGCAGCAGAGAGAAGCACATGATGTATTTATTTATTTTTTTATCATTGCATGCTGAACCCATTAAATATAAAATAAAATGTCTGGAATACTTCAAGCTCATTTTGGCCTTAATGACCAGGCCAATTTTCATTTTTGCACTATAATTTTTTTCCTCCTCCCCTTCTAAAAACCATATTTTTTTGCATCACCAATTGTACTTTGTAATGACATAACTTATTTTATAACAAAATCTGTGGCAAAACAGTGATTTTGTGGGCTTCCGTTTCTACACAGTGCCCTTTTTGGTAAAAATGACTCCTTATCATTATTCCGCAGGTCCATACGGTTACAAGGATACCCAATTTATGTAGGTTTTATTTTATTTTACTACTTTACTAAATTTTAACTACATGCACCAAAATACGTATGCTGAAAATTGTCTACATCTGACCCCTATAACATTTTAATTTTTCCACATAAGGGGCTATATGAGGGCTCACTTTTTGCCTTATAGTCTCCATTGCTACCTGTTTTGATGGGACATTTTTTTTATGTATATGAAGTGATCAAAAATGCACAATTTTTGCTTGCAATTAACATTATATTTTAACCCCTTAAGGACCCCTGACGTACGCGTACGTCATGACACCCTGGTACTTAAGGACCCATGACTTACGTGTACGTCATGGAGAATTCCGGCCCCTGCCGCGCGCCGGATGGGGATCTGACAGGGATGCTTGCTGAAATCGTTCAGCAGGCATCCCGTGCAAACGCCCAGGGGGGTCATCAGACCCCCCCCCCCCCCATGTCGTCGATCACGGCAAATCACAAGTGAATTCACACTTGCGATTTGCGCGATTCAGGGTCATTACGGGTCTAAGGTGACCCAGAAAATAAGGAGGATCGCGGTTGTCTAAGACACCCACATTCCCCCTGACGGAAAGGAGTGAGGTGGCAGGGGTGCCACCCCTCCTATCCCTGCTATTGGTGGTCTAGACGTGGCCACCAATAGCAGATCGGGGGCGGGGGTGTTTACTTTCGTTTTCCCCGTCCTGCCCACCCACAATAGGCAGGACGAGGAAACAACGGGGACCGGCACCAAAGATCCACTTACCCATACAGGCGGGTGACGGAGGCTGCGGGCGACGGAGATCAGCGGACGGTGATGTCGTGCGGCTGGATCGTACGGAAGCCGATGAGTTGCCTAGCAACATCTGGAGGGTACAGTTTGAGACCACTATACAGTGGTCTCTAACTGTAGCCCTCCAGATGTTGCAAAACTACAACTCCCAGCATGCCAAGACAGCTGTTTGGGCATGCTGGAATATGTAGTTTTGCAACAGCTGGAGGGCTAATGTTTGAGACCATTATATAGTGGTCCCTAAACTGTAGCCCTCCAGATCTTGCAAAACTACAACTCCTAGCATGCCCAAACAACTGTTTGCTGTCTGGGCATGCTGGGATTTGTAGTTTTGCAGAACCACAGTTTGGATATCACTTTGCAGTGTTCTCTAAAACTGTAGCCCTCCAGATGTTGCAAAACTGCAAATCCCAGCATGCCCAAACAGCTGTCTCGGCAAGCTGGGAGTTGTAGTTGTATACCTCCAGCTATTGCATAACTACATCTCTCAGCATGCCTTTTGGCAATCAGTACATGCTGGGAGTTGTAGTTTTGCAACAGCTGGAGGCAGACTATTTGAAAAATACTGAGTTAGGTAACAAAACCTAACTGAAGGTTTTCCAACCAGTGTGTCTCCAGCTGTTTCAAAAGTACAACTCCCAGCATGCACAGTCTGTCAGTACATGCTGGGAGTTGTAGTTTTGAAACAGCTGGAGGTTTGCCCCCTACCCCCCCCCCCCCCCCCCCCCCATGTGAACGTACAGGGTACATTCACACTGGCAGGCTTACAGTAAGTTTCCTGCTTCAAGTTTGGGCTGCGGCGAATTTTTCACCACAGCGCAAACTCCTAGCGGGAAACTCACCGTAACACGCCAGTGCGAATGTACCTGTCACGATTCGGCTAGCTGGTTGTGGATCCTCTGTGTCAGCGAGGGATTGGCGTGGACCGTGCCGGTGGACCGGTTCTAAGATGCTACTGGTATTCACCAGAGCCCGCCACAAAGCGGGATGGTCTTGCTGCGGCGGTAGCAACCAGGTCGTATCCACTAGCAACGGCTCAAACTCGCTGACTGCTGAGAAGGCGTGGGACAGAAGGACTAGGCAGAGACAAGGTCAGACGTAGCAGAAGGTCGGGGCAGGCGGCAAGGTTCGTAGTCAATATGGCAATAGCAGGAGGTCAGGAACACAGTATGGGTAAACACAGAAATAGCTTTCTCAAGGCACTAAGGCAACAAGATCCGGCGAGGGAGTGCAGGGGAAGTGAGGTATAAGTAGTGCACCATCATTGATGCACTGGCCCTTTAAATCTCAGAGAGCTGGCGCGCGCGCGCCCTAGCGAGCGTAGCCGCGCGCGCCAGAGCATGACAGTCGGGGACCGGGACAGGTAAGTGACTTGGGATGCGATTCGCGAGCGGGCGCGTCCCGCTATGCGAATCGCATCCCCGCCGGCAATGTCAGTGCAGCGCTCCCGGTCAGCGGGTCTGACCGGGGCGCTGCAGGGAGAGAAACACCGCGAGCGCTTCGGGGAGGAGCAGGGACCCGGAGCGCTCGGCGTAACAGTACCCCCCCCCTTAGGTCTCCCCCTCTTTTTGTCGGGATGTCGCTCCACCTGAGACGAGGACATTGGGAGCGATTGTAGAGTCTCCTTCTGGGGGACAGTGAAGTCCTGGGTATAAATATGAATGGCAGACCGGTCAGAAGGAGTGGGAATGGGGAGGGGGGGCAGAGGGTGAGGCTTGGCACGGGGCAGAGTGTTACCAGGACGGGGGCTATGAGGAGGCACGGCACAGTCCTGACAGGCCTTGGGGAGACCAGGCACAGGAGGAGACACTGAGAACCGACAGACAGGGCTGGGAGCAGACGTGAGGCACTCCTTGCGGCAAGCAGGACCCCAATTCTTGATCTCCCCGGTGGTCCAGTCAAGGGTGGGAGAATGGTGCTGGAGCCATGGCAGACCGAGGAGGATTTCAAAGGTATAGCCGGGCAAAACCAAAAATTCAATTTCCTCGAGATGCGGTCCAATGTTCATAAGCAGGGGCACTGTGCGATAACGCACAGTGCAGTGCAGCTTGACCCCGTTGACCGAAGAAATATAGAGCGCCTTGATGAGACGGGTCACCGGGATGCAGTACGTATCAAGCAAAGAGGCCAGAATAAAATTTCCAGAAGAACCAGAGTCCAAGACGGCCACAGCAGAGAAGGAGGAGTTGGCAGAAGGAGAAATCCGTACGGGCACAGAGAGAGATGGAGAAGCAGACTCCGTACCCAGAGACGCCAGGCCCACATGAGCAGGTTGCGTGCGTGCATTTTCCAGACGTGGAGGACGAATAGGGCAATTCACCAAGAAATGTTCGGTACTAGCGCAGTACAGACATAGATTTTTATCCCTACGGTGAGACCTCTCTTCAATAGTCAGGCGAGACCGATCTACTTTCATAGGCTCCTCGGCGGGAGGCACAGGGGTAGATTGCAAGGGATGCCGAGAGAGAGGTGCCCAGGGATTAAGGTCTTTTTCCTGGCGGAGTTCCTGGTGTCTTTCCGAAAAACGCATGTCAATGCGGGTGGCCAAATGGATAAGTTCATGCAGGTTGGCAGGAATCTCTCGTGCGGCCAGCACATCTTTGATGTTACTGGATAGGCCATTTTTAAAGGTCGCGCAGAGAGCCTCGTTGTTCCAAGATAATTCGGAAGCGAGAGTACGAAATCGGATGGCGTACTCGCCTACTGAAGAATTACCCTGGACCAGGTTCAGCAGGGCAGTCTCGGCAGAAGAAGCTCGGGCTGGTTCCTCGAAGACACTGCGAACCTCAGGGAAGAAGGAGTGTACAGAGGCGGTGACAGGGTCATCGCAGTCCCAGAGCAGTGTGGCCCAAGACAAAGCCTTCCCAGACAGGAGACTGACCACGAAAGCCACCTTCGACCGTTCTGTAGGAAATTGGTCCGACAACATCTCCAAATGTAGGGAACATTGTGACAGAAAACCACGGCAGAGTCTAGAGTCCCCATCAAATTTGTCTGGCAGGGACAAGCGGAGGTTAGGAGCGGCCGCTCGCTGCGGAGGAGGTGCAGGGACCGGCGGAGGAGATGGTTGTTGCTGTTGCAGCTGCTGTAGCTGTGACTGAAGTTGCTGTAGCTGTGGCTGAAGTTGCTGAAGCTGTGACTGAAGTTGCTGTGTCATGGTGGTCAAGTACGACAACTGGTTTTCTTGTTGGGCGATCAGCGTGGATATATCAGCGATACTTGGCAGCGGCACGTCAGCGGGATCCATGGCCGGATCTACTGTCATGATTCGGCTAGCTGATTGTGGATCCTCTGTGTCAGCGAGGGATTGGCGTGGACCGTGCCGGTGGACCGGTTCTAAGATGCTACTGGTATTCACCAGAGCCCGCCGCAAAGCGGGATGGTCTTGCTGCGGCGGTAGCAACCAGGTCGTATCCACTAGCAACGGCTCAACCTTGCTGACTGCTGAGAAGGCGTGGGACAGAAGGACTAGGCAGAGACAAGGTCAGACGTAGCAGAAGGTCGGGGCAGGCGGCAAGGTTCGTAGTCAATATGGCAATAGCAGGAGGTCAGGAACACAGTATGGGTAAACACAGAAATAGCTTTCTCAAGGCACTAAGGCAACAAGATCCGGTGAGGGAGTGCAGGGGAAGTGAGGTATAAGTAGGGCATGGAACAGGTGCAAGGTAATCAGGGAGATTGGGCCAGGCACCATCATTGGTGCACTGGCCCTTTAAATCTCAGAGAGCTGGCGCGCGCGCGCCCTAGAGAGCGGAGCCGCGCGCGCCAGAGCATGACAGTCGGGGACCGGGACAGGTAAGTGACTTGGGATGCGATTCGCGAGCGGGCGCGTCCCGCTATGCGAATCGCATCCCCGCCGGCAATGTCAGTGCAGCGCTCCCGGTCAGCGGGTCTGACCGGGGCGCTGCAGGGAGAGAAACGCCGCGAGCGCTTCGGGGAGGAGCAGGGACCCGGAGCGCTCGGCGTAACAGTACCCTAAAAACACTACACTAACACATAATAAAGAGTAAAACACTACATATACACCCCTTACACTGTACCCCCAATAAAAATGAAAAACATATTGTATGGCAGTGTTTCCAAATCAGAGCCTCCAGCTGTTGCAAAACAACAACTCCCAGCATTTCTGGACAGCAACTGACTGTCCAGGCATGCTGGGAATTTAGCAACAGCTGGAGGCACCCTGTTTGGGAATCATTGGTGTAGAATTCCCCTATGTCCACCCCTATACAATCCCTAATTAAGTCCTCAAATGTGCATGGAGCTCTCTCACTTCGGAGCCCTGTCGTATTTCACAGTTTGGGGCCACATTTGGGGTATTTCCGTACTCGGGAGAAATTGCACTACAAATTTTGGGGGGCTTTTTCTCCTTTTACCACTTTTATGAAAAGGAAAAGTTGGGGCTACACCAGCTTGTTAATGTAAAAAAAATTAAAAATTTACACTAACATGCTGGTGTTGCCCATACTTTTTATTATCACTAGCGTTAAAAGGAAAAAAAGACCCCCAAAATTTGTAACACAATTTCTCCTGAGTACAGAAATACCCCATATGAGGGCGTAAAATGCTCTGCGGGGGCACAACAAGGCTCAGGAGTGAGAGCGCACCATGTACATTTGAGGCCTAAATTGGTGATTTGCACAGGGGTGGCCGATTTTACAGCGGTTTTGACATAAACACAAAAAAATAAACACCCACATGTGATCCAATTTTGGAAACTACACCCCTCATGTAATGTAATAAGGGGTACAGTGAGCATTTACGCCCCACAGGTGTCTGACAGATTTTTGGAACAGTGGTCCGTGAAAATGAAAAATTTAAATTTTTCATTTGCACAGCCCACTGTTCCAAAGTTCTGTAAAAAACGCCAGTGGGGTTTAAATACTCACTGCACCCCTTATTAAATTCTGTGAGGGGTGCAGTTTCCAAAATAGGGTCACATGTGGGCGGGGTCTACTGTTCTGGCACCACGGGGGGCTTTGTAAACGCACATGGCCACTAACTTCCATTCCAAACAATTTTTTCCCAAAAGCTCAATGGCGCTCCTACTCTTCTGAGCATTGTAGTGCACCAGCAGAACACTTGACGTCCACACAATCATTTACACATCCAAGTTTCACAAAAAGTCGTCAAACACCTGTGGGGTGTTAAGGCTCACTGGACCCCTTGTTACGTGCCTTGAGGGGTTTAGTTTCCAAAATAGCTTGCCATGTGGGGGGGTTTTGCTGTCCTGGAACCATAGTGGCTTCCTAAATGGGACATGCCCCCCAAAAACCACTTCAGCAAATTTTGCTTTTTAAAAGCTAAATGTGACTCCTTCTCTTTTGAGCATTGTAGTTTGCCCGTACTAACATGGGGTATTTCCATACTCAGAAGAGATGGGGTTACAAATTTTGGGGGTCATTTTGTCCTATTATCCCTTGTAAAAATTTTAAATTTGAGGGAAAACTAGCATTTTAGTGAAAAAAAAAATCATTTTCACATCCAACTATAACAAAAAGTCGTCAAACACCTGTGGGGTGTTAAGGCTCACTGGACCCCTTGTTACATGCCTTTAGGGGTGTAGTTTCCAAAATAGTATGCCATGTGGGTTATTTTTTTTTTTTTTTTTGCTGTTCTGGCACCATAGGGGCTTCCTAAATGTGACATGCGCCCCAAAATCCATTTCAGAAAAACTCACTCTCCAAAATCCCACTGTCGCTCCTTCCCTTTTGAGCCCTCTACTGCACACTTGACATACACATATGAGGTATTTTCTTACTTGAGAGAAATTGGGTTACATATAATTAGGAAGATTTCTCTCCTTATACCCCTTGTAAAAATTCAATAACTGGGTCTACAAGAATATGCCAGTGTAAAAAATGAAGATTTTGAATTTTCTCCTTCAATTTGCTGCTATTCCTGTGAAACACTTTTGAATGTCATTTTGAATACTTTGAGGGGTGCAGTTTTTATAATGGGGCATTTGTTGGGTATTTCTAATAAGAAGGCCCTTCAAATCCACTTCAAAACAGAACTGGTCCCTGAAAAATTTTGATTTTGAAAATTTAGTGAAAAATTGGAAAATTGCTGCTATACTTTGAAGCCCTCTCATGTCTTCCAAAAGTAAACACATGTCAACTTTATGATGGAAACATAAAGTAGACATATTGTATATGTGAATCAATATATAATTTATTTGGAATATTCATTTTCCCTATAAGCAGAGAGCTTCAAAGTAAAAAAAAAATGTAACATTTTCAATTTTTTCATCCAATTTAGAAATTTTTCACCAAGAAATGATGCATGTATCGACAAAATTTTACCACTAATATAAAGTAGAATATGTAGTAGAAAGTAGAAAACTATCTCGGAATCAGAATGAAAGGTGAAAGCACAAAGCATCCCAGAGTTATTAATGTTTAAAGTGACAGTGGTCAGATGTGCAAAAAATGGCCGTGTCCTACAGTAAAAATTGTCTGGGTCCTTAAGGGGTTAATAGTTTGGACATTTATCCACACATCGGTATCACATATATTTATATTTATTTTTTATTACATTATTTTATTTAAAAAATGGATAAAGGGGTGATTCAAACTTTTGTTAGTTAACTTTTATTAACTCTTTTTTTTACACTTTTTTTTTGTGCCCATAGGGGGCTATAACATGCAATCTTTGGCTCAGCATTGATCAGTGTTATCGGTGCTCTGCTGCTATTGGCTGTTATCTGTGCTCTGCTGCTATCTGCTTGCCATGGCTGAACTACCGGCACCTATAGATCCTGCATTTAGACGACACAATAAATTTGAGGGTTAATGCTGGGCATTGAGGGTTAATGCTCGGTGGTGTCTGGCATTAACCATGGGTCCTGGCTGCTGATAGCAACCGGGACCCACTGGGTATGAAGCATGCTAAGCCTGTGAACACACTTCAAACTGCGGTACCGGGATCAGGGCGTGCAAGTATGCCCTTGGTCCTTAACAGGTTAATGTGTATATCATATTGTAGCTCATGCATTCAATTGTAACTTATAGCTCCTATGACAAGCCAAAATGCCAAAATGAAATTGGATAGGAAAACACGAATTAAAAGCATTGCATTTGTTTATTTTTATTTTTTTATTATTATTATTCTTTTGGGTTCTGTGCCAGCAACATTGGCTCTGTATGAAATTGTACATACAGAGATACATTTAGACTACTTTTATAGGCCATATTATTAATCCACAGCATCATGTAGTGTTGTGAATAAGATTTAAAACAATCTTTTACACATCGTAGAAAATAAATCACATTGAATGTGGACATAGAAATGTGGTACAGATTCCAAATCTTTAACTTCAAATGTCAATTCTTGCTATGGAATCTTTTATTTCAGGTGGCAAATTCTCTCCAAAATGTATATGTTTACACCATGAATTCCTGCATATATATCTGAATGTTTTTTGAATTTGCAGTCCTATTTTTAATCAATCAATACATGTGTAATGAATTTATATTTATTTAATAATTTTTTTAAATATTAAAATTTGTACTTAATATATTTTTTGTCCATTTACCCAGTTACTATTCTTATATTGTTTATTTATTTATTATAATTGTTCTGTTAAAAAGATTCTTATAAAGCAGTTAATAAAGCTTTGTAGAAGTAAAGGAAGAAAATTAAATATGCAGATTGCATCCAGAATGGAACCAATAAAATACATGGAGCCAAGGGAACTATTTGGATTCATTGTTTTTTTTTTTTTTTTTGAAAGCAATAACAAGAAAATCCCACTCTACCCATGCAAAGGGCAAAGGCTATTATTTTATCACTTCTATTTGTGATTTTATACAAAAGCAAACATGATAAGAAAGAAGAAAGTAAAAACACATTTACTACATTTAATTTATTGTACTGAATAAATACTTTAGAAAGTCTAATTCAGGGTTGAAACCTTGCTGTGCCTGGTGCAAAAAAGTATATGAAGCTTGTTTTTACCGGTGAAACTGGAGTGTTGTGGTTTTCTTCTATTTTTTCAAAGGGGTACTCCGCCACACACATCTTATCCCCTATCCAAAGGATAGGACATAAGAGGTTAGATCCGGGGGGTCCTGCTAAAAGGGATCCCCGCTATCTCTGGGCCGGCCGCTGCGGCATCCGGAACATGGAAGCTTGCAGCTTCCGTGTTCGTTACATCATGCCACGCCCCCTCCAATCATGTCTATGGGAGATGGTGTGATGACTAGTACAGAGCAGTCACGCCTCTGCCCATAGACTTGAAGGGAGGGCCCGGAGGGGAGTTCGCTCCGTGACCCGAACGACAGAGGCGCTAGCCCAGAGATTGCAGGGGTCCCCAGCGACGGGACCCCCATGATCTAACATCTTATCCCCTATCCTTTGGATAGGGAATAAGTTGTGTGTGTCAGAGTACCCCTTTAAATGCATTGGCCAACATGGACAAAGAAAAATTTGCAGGCTTTTATGTATTATGTGTTGTAAAAACATATTAGATTAACTGTTAGATTGACAGTCATATTAGATTGACTGCTTTTTGTTCTTGTTTTAAAACAAAATAGTTGTGGAGATGTGAAAGAAACTTTACAAAATGTATCTAGTTTTTGTCATGTTTAACTATTTTAAAAAGTTGTGAGTTGACTGAGGACTGTTTATAAGAGTGAGCTGTATTTTTATTGTTACTATTTTGTGGTTAACATGATCACTTAATAGAGCATTCATGTCAATTTTTTTAGTAGTTTAGAATTTTTATTTAAAAAATGGGGTGTTTTGATATGTTTTTGCTTATTAGTAGCTCCTAGGTTTTTATTTTTACTGATTATTAGCCCCTAGGGGACTTGACTGTGTGGTCTCCCAATTACTTCTAACATATTGCAGTACTGTAATTTTAGCAAAATGACGGCCATTGAGAATGACTGATTGTGCCCTTCCATCTCTACATAACCACCTTCAGATGTAGCCATAAACATAATTGGCAGTATGCTACTCTCCATGGCTTACTATGCTGTCAGTTTAACACACCACTCCTACCAATGGCCAGTCCATTGTTGAAACAAAAAATAAACCTACTTGGCTTTCATGTATGCATAAATGTACAAACTATTAATGTAAAATTATACTGATCCAAAATTATAAATACTGAAAATGAAAAAATATATATGTCAACAATACCAGAATTAATAATTTTTCAAACCCCAAATCATAGAACAAAACGTGATCGAAAGGTCTCATACATCCCAAAATGGTAATAAATAGAAACATGGAATAAATGCTATATAAATGGTACAAATTGTACAAAAAAAAAACTACAGATCTCGACATAAAAACAGGTTCCTTAGATGAAAAAAAGTGATATGCGGTCAGAAAAAAGTTATATGGAGTTTGGCGATGCAGATGTAAAATGTCTCTTTTTGTGAAAAAATTTAGTAAAACATAATAAAAATATGATGTCTTTCAGACCATAATGCATAAGATACACCCAAATTTTAGCTGGAAGACAATTTCAGACCAAATTGTTAGACAAAATGTGATCAATTACTATTTTTTCAATGTAAAAGTGCACTGATATGAAAACATATCAAGGAAGACAGATTAACTCCAAAAATGTTTCCAGCCACATCACAGCCCCCAAAAATCATTTACCACTTAAATGACACGGGCTTGAGTCGGGAGCCTGCGCCATACAACGGTTGCCGTCTCAGGACTAGCCGGCTTGTCCTTAGATGGCAATTAGTTAAATCTGGCCTCTCACAATCTAATACAGCTTATTTTCTGTGATACCACTCAGTTATGCTATGTAGGCACCTATAATTAGACACATATAATTCTGTCTTTTTTTTTTTTTATTCACCTGACTGCCATCCTCTATAACCCAGTCCCCCCGTTCCACACACACACTTGCATACACAGCTCACACTCCACCCCTATTCAACTGGTGGTCATTAAGAAGGTTGGTTTATCTACACAATTCTGATTGCCACATTTGGAGTCGGGACGGAATTTTTCCACTGGTATGGGCAAATCGGCATCAGTAAGGGTCAATACATTAGGGTTATAGGTTAAACTTGATGGACTTTTGGCTTTTTTCAGCCTGAAAAACTATAGAACAATGTAATACACTAACTGGCTATAAGGCCTTCTCATCTCAAAAACATGTAAAAAAGTATTCCTCACCCCAGACAGAATTTTCAGACATTTAAAATTGCAATCCTAAACTAAGTTAAAAGGAAAAAGTACTCTCTGCAAAGCTGATCTGAGTCTAAGACACAGCAGCTCCTGCAGCTACCTGGCACTAAGTGATCATGTGATCAACAGGCCTGGAAGCAAAAGCTCAATTGCTTTCTGGGAAGCTTGAATACACAGTGCTGATTGGGCACAACCACTTTTACTTGCCTCTGGTACTCTGTTGGACTACTTCTCCCATGTTTATCCAATATCCCTCCAGCATCTAAAGGAGAAAAGTAAGTCAATACAAATATTTTTTTATACATATTTATAGGAATATATAAAAATATTGAATTGAGCTTACTGTAATGATTCAAATCCTTAATATTCAAATGTTGAGGCATGGTGAGGTCAGAGATTCAGTGAAGTAGAAGTATAATTGAATATTCATGAATGGAAAGGCCCAACTGCATTACCGACAGTGTAAAATATACACATATTTATATCAATGTATTTATTCAAATCTACACAGTACAGAGATGTTAGATTTAACTTATTGTAACATGCAAGTCCTTATTACATCAATCTATATTCCCTCATGATGAGCCTAGATGTTTAGTGACATTATTTTAAGTTCACCTTTTCCTTGACCCGTCAGTCACCACTGATTTTGTCTAGCCAAGTACCATACGTTTCTTGCTCATTGCGGGATAATTAATTTGTGACACAGTGGAAAGCATTCTAGGCAAACATACCATCTATTAGTTTGACCCTTCCTTTTATTATGCGAATCTGAAAGGTCAGTAGTTTATATCGTTTGCCATGCATCCAAATGTATTCATTTTCAGTATGCATCAGTGACTATGCTTAAGAGCTTTAACAGTGCTATATTCCTAACTTAACCTTTCTGACTTTGCTCTGTAATTTGAATGAGTGACTTATTTGGTGTCTGATCATTAATAATATTCTTTTGTGATACTTTCTTTATAAATTAACGAAGCACGACTTTTGTAAAAGAACTAAAATCATTCTTACATTTTACACATGACATCCTGTCTTCTGGAATCTAATTAAAACTTATTTTTTTTATCCCTTAGGTGGAAGATTACTCTACTGAGATATGCTCTTAATTAATGTACAGAGCCATAAGTCCCACCTCTCGACACTAATGATTGACATCCAAGGATACATAAATTACACTAATTGAGATTTAGGTTCACACAGACGGTGTAAATCTGGCCCATCAGAGAAGGTGAGTGAACAGAACAGTT
Organism: Hyla sarda; assembly: GCF_029499605.1. NCBI lineage: Eukaryota > Metazoa > Chordata > Amphibia > Anura > Hylidae > Hyla > Hyla sarda. The sequence continues at coordinate 114,824,825 of NC_079189.1, read as the reverse complement.
CTTCCTTTGAGAGCTAGAAAACTGGTAATTGGTATAATTCATTTGTAGCACTATCTAATAGAGTGATACCCGTAAACAAGGTATTTTTAACCTTGGAATAAAGTTACTGTTCTCACTCGATATTGACATTTGAAATGCAGGTTCCTATTTTAGATTAAAGGGTACCTCTCATCAAATAAACTTTTGATATATTTTAGATTAATGAATGTTGAATAACTTTCCAATAGTATGTTAATGAAAAATATGCTTCTTTCTATTGTATTTTTCCCGATCAGTCCTGTCAGCAAGCATTTCTGACTCATGCTGGAGTCCTAAACACTCAGAGCTGCCAGTCTGCTTTGGTCACAGCCAAACAGGCTGTGAACAAAACAGGCTGGCAGCTCTGAGTGTTCTCCTTTGTGAACAAAGCAGACTGACAGCTCGTAGTGTTTAGGACTCCAGCATGAGTCTGAAATGCTTGCTGCCAGGACTGGTAGGGAGACCCCTAGTGGTCCTTTCTTCAAAGTGGAAAATAAATAGAAAGAAGCATATTTTTTAATAACATGCAATTGTAAAGTTATTCTGCATACATTAATCTATAATATATCAAAAGTTTTTTTGATGAGAGGTACCCTTTAATATTTTCTTGAATACAAAATATAGAACTATAAGAAGGGGTATTACACATACCACAAGTTGTCAAACTTCCAATGTAGCTTTTAACAAATGCTTTTAAAATACTATATCAACATAGTACAGGCTCCAAAATTAACAATTAAAAATTAAAGGCTATCATCACATAATGTATTTGCAGGTGTATTTAGTTTGACATTGGGTCTGCAAAATCATTGGATTTTTTATGTACTTTGTGTTGGCTTATAGGAAAGTGGTTGTTTGTGCACACAGTGTATAAACACACAGGGAGAGATTTATCAAAACCTGTGCATAGGAAAAGTTGCCCAGTTGCCCATGGCAACCAATCAGATTGCTTCTTTCATTTTGCAGAGGCCTTGTTAAAAATGAAAGAAGCAAACTTATTGGTTGCTATGGGCAACTGGGCAACTTTTCCTCTGAACAGGTTTTAATAAATCTCCCCCACAGTGTATTTGTCTATGTATTTGTCTTAATCTGAGAAATTGACCATATGGGACTATAAATCTTGAATGCTCTGGATGACAACTTTTATAAATGTAGCAGGGACTTACAAAATGTGGGTTTCCGATACCCTTTTGCAATAAATTTACCCCTATTAAGCTCTACTAGAACAATCAAAAATTTCAGGTCACCCATACCTCTTTTCCGAGTAAACATTAAGTTCATCTTGTTCAATGTGTTAAAGGACACTAAGTCCGCAATTGCGAACTCTGTTTGTCCAAAATATGAACAAGTCGTCCACAAAATGTCCATACCATGCAATTGATCTAACTAACTGGTTACTAGTAGGATTTTTTTTTACCTTTTTCAAACATGGCCCCATACAGATTGGCAAGAATACAAGCCACAGAAGTACCCATGGTAAAAATAAAAGTCAAAGCATCACAGACAAAGATCACAAATCCCTGACTTTTTCAAGAGGATTGAATGAACTCCCTAATAACCTCTACACTTTCCTCAAGAGGGAAATCCGTGTACAAACTTTCTATGTCTATAGACACAAAAATACATCTATCTGGCCATGTCAATCATTCTAATGTTAGAATTAGTATCTTTTACCATATGAAGAATTATTGTTCTATGCAAATTTAAGAAATAATCTCCGCTTATATTCAATAATGCTAGAGCAGCATCAAGGGTAATTGGAAATCCACATAATAAGGATAAGAATCTGCCTTTTCTCCATACTGCCAGACAAAAAATTGTAAAGCGTTGGAATAAAAATTTGATCCCAAATCACACAGAGATAATTCATGGGGTCAATTCCAACTGTTGGCACACAAAAAAAAAATCACCATCTCACAGAATAGATGCAATCTATTCATCTCCAGATGGGATATTTGGCTAGTAGCAGTTATAATATCATTCATGTATAAACTCTTTGTTGCTATCACACTGTTATGCCTCTCATAATTTTTACTTTAAACTTGAAGTCGTAACACTGCTTTATTGTTCGTTTATTTGCTTTCTGTTCTTAAAACGCAGCCCTTTAATTATCCTTGTGAGTTTTGCACATTACCAAGTGATGTTGAAAGTCTATATTTTTAAGTTACACCTAGTACAATTATGTCACTAGCGTAAACATTTCTGTATGCTCTTTAACTCATTTGTTATTCTTTATCTTATTTGTATAATGTTAAAGGGGTTATCCAGCAAAAAAACTTTTTTTTATATGTCAACTGGCTCCAGAAAGTTAAACAGATTTGTAAATTACTTCTATAAAAAAAATCTTAATCCTTACAGTACTTATAAGCTTCTGAAGTTAAGATTGTTCTTTTCTGTCTGAGTCCTCTCTGATGACACCTGTCTTAGGAAATGCCCCGTTTAGAAACAAATCCCCATATCAAACCTATTCTAAACTCGGCATTTCCTGAGACAGGTGTCATCAGAGAGCACTTAGACAGAAAAGAACAAACTTAACTTCAGAAGCTCATAAGTACTGAAAGGATTAAGATTTTTTAATAGAAGTAATTTACAAATCTGTTTAACTTTCTGGAGCCAGTAGATATATATATAAAAAAAAGTTTTTTCCTGGAATACCCCTTTAACTCATAAATGTACAATTTTCCATGTTTTAATATGCAACATGTAATTAAAAAAAAATTATTTAAAAAATTGAGTTCTTAAAGGGGTACTCCGCTGCCCCAGCGTTAGGAACATTTTGTTCCGAACGCTTGGAGTGGGCTGAGGGGGTCATGATGTCACAACCATGCCCCTCATGCTGTCAGGTTATGCCCCTCAATGCAAGTCTATGAGTAGGGGCGTGATGGCTGCCACTCCCCCTCCCATGGACTTGAATTGTGGGGGTGTGGCGTGATGTCACGAGGGGGCATGGTTGTGATGTCATGGTCCCCGCTCTCTGCACTTTGCATTTTAAACGAACGTCGGGTGCTGCACAGACATTTGGATTGTCAGACTTCCCCTTTAACTAAAATAGAGGTAAGGTAATCGAGACATATCGTTAGTCACATGGGCAGTCTCACTGACAAAGATACATAACTCCCTCACTAATAAAATAACAGAAATCCTTAATATTTAAGTATATGTAGCTAGTATATGTAGTATATGAGTGGTGAAGCAGATTCATATTTACCTCTAATCCCAACTAATGCGAGTGGGTGTCATCAGCAGTGCACAGCTGTTACCTACCATATATATATGGAGTAAGTTCAGCTGCTCAGTCCACTCTTTATTGCTTGCCACACATTTAATATGCATGCATGTCAAACTTTGGAATATGGTTAATATTTTAGGGTCATTATTTATGGCACAGTACAGTAATTCTAAACTTTAAAACTGTTAAAAAGAATAGTAGCCTCTTGTTCCATAAGATTTGAAGGGCATCATAAACAACTACAACTACAATTTGAAAGTATTTGTACTTAAATAAAATAATTATCCCATCCCAGAAAAGCATAGCATATCTCCATGCACTTATTTAAATGTAGCTAAATTGGTAGTTTCCAGCACAGTGGTCAGCCCCTAGAGTCACAGAACTGGAAAAAAAAATGTAAAGGGGCAAAAGTACTAAGTTATTATATTGAGAAACTTTCTTCAATAAATTTGCTACTGGTGAACAACAAGGAGTACAAAACATACTGTATTTTTTTAATGTTTACAATGCAATATTTTAAGTAAGCATCTAAATATAATGGTCATGCAAAGCAGTTGTCTAAATGATTTCTCATCATTTGAACATCCTTATTTAATCGCACATATTTATTGAAAATGCCACTGCAAGACACCTTTTGAGAATGCCCAATAAGTTGGATCATAGGTAGATCCCACCTAAATCTTCTGAATTAGGAAACACTTTTTGAGAGAACCTGTGATCACTTTTTTGCTACCTGAACGATGGATCATCAGTATGGTCCCCATTGGCTTCTGCTTGCCTTGCTGGTCCTAATTAATATTGTTTTAGTTTTCCCTTTACCCAAGCAGGGAAATATCCTAAAGTCAAGAATTATGGGGAAGGGAGCCACCAGGGACCATTCCAATAATTTGTGGTTCAGACAGCATGAAAATGATAACAGGTTCACTTTTCTAGTTCTGATTTACTCCTGTAAACCCCTGTGTACCAAGATACGCCAACTCAGATCCCATTACCCATTTTTTAAAGGATATGACAGCTGTTTTTGATTAACAGGATCGTTTTATAAATATATTATAGAAAGTAGTAATAAATATTACCCAAATACAACTCAACAAAACATTAACAAGTATATAGATTAAACATACACGGAAATATATATATATATATATATATATATATATATAAATCAGCAGTATATATGTTTGGCCATCCCCAAGTGTACATGCCTGGTTGGAGAAGTGAGAAAGCTTTCCCAATCTAATTAATGGAGGAGCCATTTATTACTTATCTCATACTGCTGCATATTATTGGTTAAAAACCCCTTTAGAACTCCTATGCGAACAGGTTAACATACTTCCCTTTTTCTGTAAATAGGAATGTCTATAAACTCTTTAAAGAACAAAAGTATGTACATCAGAAATAACCTCTTTTAAATCATATTCACAAATTTTAATAAAAAAAAATTCAGGCCAATACTTTTTTTTATGTTGTTTAAATGAACCCCAAAAATGTTTTGGACATTCTATAGTCGTATCATTTAGTGTGGACAGAACACTCTACTATAATATTAAATATCGTTTGTGTGATCTAAAGCACACTTGAAAAATAAACAGCAATAATGTAGAAAAATGATATTTCAGTTCTGTTTTATCACAGCAAACGTGTCAAGTGATCAGGTAGATGACTTGTAACTTCAATATTGTCTTTATTACTCGGAAGACAAATTACCAGTAATAATATGTAATTAGGTTTTCTCCTCAATTTATATTTTATACACTGTTTCAGTTTTCAATCACTTTTTATTAAATCTAATTTTAACATAACATGAGTTATCTCATAACACGTGACTGCTTATTGACAGTGTCTTGTAATAGTTTTTTCCTTTTTTAAAAATAATTTTATGAACTTCAACTTTGACATCTTTCGCAATCAATGGTGTTCTAGAAATGGTAACTTGAGGATAGATTTGTTTTTCCAAACAAAAGAATAAAAATAGTATGGGTTATTACTATATCTAAAAATCACATGTTTTTGTTACTCTACTTTCTAAGACCCATATTTTTTTTTATTTTTCTAGTGTCAGAGTTGTATGAAGGCTTATTTATGTGGGACAAGTAAAAATTTTTATTAGCTTTACTATATAATGTAATGCAAAACCAAATACAAATTATTTGTGTTTTGAAATAAAATAAAAAATACCATGCAGTAAAACTGACATGTAAACATCAACTGATGTGCTTATTGTTTTTTTTTAACATCTTTTAAAAACTAAAAGGCAAATCTCTGCCATACCATATGGATGACCGACCATAAGAGCTTTTTTTGTGCCATAATTTACAGTTGAGTAGATGTGGCTATTTCATCACTTTTTTTTCTCTGTTATGTGCTCTGACCAAAAATCAGCAATAACATTACATTTTAATAGTTTGGACAATTTCACACAAAGCTATTTAACATTTTTGGAATGTTGGATTTTTTTTTAAATAAGAAAAAGGGGTTTATTTATATTTTATTGTTTTTTCTAATATCTTTAAACACCTTATTTTCTTTTTTTACACTCTTTTTTTAGCCTCCCTAGTGGAATTTATAGGCAATCATTCAATTGGTTCTACAGATCAATGTAATATATATGAGTTACTTTGATTTGTTTAATTGGCTGTGTTCAAACGGGGCAATGTCTGCACAAAAAATCTCTGTGCGGACATTCCACTGACAGCAGAGATTGCTAGGACCGCTCGGAAATGAGTTTTCTCATAGACAGCAATGCATTTCCGTGTGGAGTCTGCTGAAATAATAGACATGTCTACTATGTGAACAGCAAAGCAGAATCCCATTGAAATCAATGGGTCTCTGTTTTTTGCTAAATATCTGTGCAGAATTCCAATCTTGTAATCCATGGGACTTCAGATGTTCCACAATCCTATCTAGAGAGGAGCGAACCTTTGAAAAAATTGATTCGGCCAATTCGCGGAATATTCCCAAAAAATGTGTTTCGGGTCGAATTTATTTGCGGTGAATCTATATTAAAAATGGCTATTTCTGGCCTACAGAGAGCCTCAAAAGGAGTGGAGAACACTTTGCTTTGTTCAAACACACATATGGAGTGTACTGGGGAATGGAAATAACATAGTTATTCAGTATGACATGCATATTACAGGCATCGCTATTAGAATCAATGCCACAGAGGGCACAATGACAGAGCCTTGAGGTGGTATCAGTATTAGGAGGCCTTATAGTGCAGGGGTCGGCAACCACTGGCACGCATGCCACTCATGGCACGCATGGTGCATTTGAGTACTTCCTTCTTCGCAAAAGAAGGCTTGGGACTCTCCACCTCGGCTCGGCACAAGCCATCAATTCCCTGAAAGCTGCAGAGTCCACCAGTTGGAAAGGGAGAGACTGCAACACCAGCAACTTGGACAGGAGCACATTCAACTTCTGCGCCGTTGGATGAGTGGGCGCATACTGTTGTCTCTTGGACACGGCTTCGCCGATCGATTGTTGGCGGAATGGCTGACTATGAGCGGAAGAAGCAGGAGCGCAAGAAGGAGGGTTTGACACAATGCTCCCTTTGGCTGAGGTGGTGGAGCCTTGGCTGGATGACAGAGGGAGCGGATGGCCACTGGGTGATGCAGCAGGCTGGACCACTACATCGGAGTCACGGTTATCCCAGGCTGCTTTATGGTGGCGAATCATGTGTTGACGCAGGGCCGTGGTGCCGAGATTGGGACCCTGGCCACGCTTCACTTTCTGCCAAAAGATTTTGCATGTGACTACACTTAGGTCCTCCGGATTCTTTATGAAGAACAACCACACCGCAGAGTAGCTGATTTTCCCACCCGCAGTCCACACTATTTCACTGCTATTGGCGCCGTCTCCAGGAACCCCTGTTCCACTACCTCCCTGAATGGTAGTTTGCCACGAAGCAGGTGGTCTCCCCCTGGCACGTTTGGCTGCTGAATTTCCACTACTGCCACCACCACACTGATTGCCAACCGTGCTACCGCCTTGCTGCCTCATAGACAAAGAGCAAATCTCTTTTCCTGATGATGATGAAGCCCCGGATTCTGCACCCGGCTCCCAATTGCGATCGGCTTCATCATCATCAATAGATGTGTGCACGTCACAGATGTCCTCCTCGTGTTCCACAACAGTGTCTGCCACAGGACCCTGAACAATTGAAACACCGCCTCCCACGTCACTCTACGCATCACTACTTGCCCGCCTTGTGGAGCAAGCGACGCAAGTCTACTCACATTCTTGGCTGCCCATTAGCTGCTGACTGTCCTCTATTACATCGTCCTCACTAAATAGTGGAGCTGAACCCAAAGCATGAGATACTTCTTTGGGAGAGGGAACAGCATAGGACAAAGGCAATGGGATTACGGGGACTGCTCCCGGGCCATGCCAACTGAGGGTTGTGTCTGAGGAACCCACCGACTCTTGACTGGGGTTGTCAGATGTCGCTTTTGATGATGGGGATGATTGTGCAAACCAATTGACGAGGAGAGATGGGTCGACGACACGACCGCTGGGTGTTAACGGGAGCTCAGACCTATTGCTGCGACTCCTGCTGCCACTCACCCCAAGTCTGCTGCCAACTCTGCCTGACATATGTAGGCCTCTGCCCCTTCTCTGTGCACATCCTGGCACTTCCCTGCCTGACATACTTAGTGCGTTTATGAGGGTATAGAACAGCAGCAGGCGATTACTTACGGCTGTCCTTTCAAAGTATATAGGCAATAGACAGAATAACAGTTACTAAATAGTACACTCCTTTGTTGTATGTATGCCCTTTGCAATGATGAGCGCACTGGTATGCTCATTTCTACGCAGAAAAATACTTTTTTTTTTAATACACCAGCAGGTGTATACTCATGTGTGGAATAGCACTGAATTTAGCACAGAGACAGAATAACAGGTAGTAAATAGTACACTACTTGGTTCTATGTATGCCCTTTGCAATGATGAGCGCACTGTTCAGCGTATTTATGCGCAGAAAAAAACTCTTTTTTTGGTTGTATACACCAGCCGGTGTATACTAATGTGTGGAATAGCACTGGATTTAGCACAGAGACAGAAATACAGGTACTAAATAGTACACTACTTGGTTGTATGTATGCCCTTTGCAATGATGAGAGCACTGTTAAGCATATTTGTACGCAGGAAAACTTTTTTTATTTCATACCCCGGCAGGTGTATAACGTGTGGTATTAACACTTAATTTAGCACAGAGACAGAAAAAAAGGTAGTATATGGTACGCTATTTGCTTGTATGTAGGCCCTTTGCAATCATAAGGCCACTGTTAAGCGTATTTGTACGCAGGAAAACCTTTTTTTTTTTCTTTCATACACCGGCAAGTGTATAACATGTGGTATAACACTGAATTTAGCACAGAGACAGAAAAAAAGGTAGTATATGACAAAAACCTGTCTAATAGGTTCCTTACCTGTTCTAAAGAAAATTGTATTTGTAGCCACCAAAAACACAGACTCCTGAATATCTCTAATGCATAATTGTTGTGTATATATATATATAATATTTATACTATTATATTATATATAGTATAGTATAATATTTATACATTAATATATAATTGTTGTGTATATATATATATATATATATATATATATATATATAATGTTATATTTTTATGTGCGGAATATGAAGATTAGCTTCACAAAACTTTTAATAAGATAAGTAACTGGCAGTCGGTGTGTTTCCAAACAATTTCACCTGGCCTTAATCTGAATGTGAATATAATTTTAGTTTATACATTTTATAAGTTCCAAAATTTTGTGCTGATTAATTTCCTAATATATCTTTATAGCAGTTTGAGCACTGTTTCCACTGTATGATTATGTAATTAAATGATAAAATTACGAGGGTGTCCTTAGGAATTTGCCTCATGCTGCTTTAACATTGCACTTTGTTTATGCAGTTTAAAGGAATATTCTATACACCTTAGTAGCAGTAGAAATATGTCATTTCTTTCAGTGGAGCTCTGTATTAGAAACAACAAACAAACAAACAGACAAATCTATTTATTGGGCCCTTTTGCCAAAATATATACTTATTCCTATTGTATATTGTAAACTCATTTATTTGTTTTTTACTGATGCATATTGTACCTTCCAAGTTTACTTATCAATGCCCAGAATTGCTTACTACAATGGCTATTGTACTTTTACCGTATATACTCGAGTATAAGCCGAGTTTTTCAGCACGATTTTTCGTGCTGAAAACACCCCCCTCGGCTTATACTCGAGTGAACTCTCCACCCGCAGTGGTCTTCAACCTGCGGACTTCCAGAGGTTTCAAAACTACAACTCCCAGCAAGCCAGGGCAGCCATCGGCTGTCCGGGCTTGCTGGGAGTTGTAGTTTTGAAACCTCCGGAGGTCCGCAGGTTGAAGACCACTGCGGCCTTCAACATCATCCAGCCCCCTCTCACCCCCTTTAGTTCTGAGTACTCACCTCCGCTCGGCGCTGGTCCGGTCCTGCAGGGCTGTCCGGTAAGGAGGTGGTCCGGTGAGGAGGTGGTCCGGGCTGCTATCTTCACCGGGGAGGCCTCTTCTAAGCGCTTCGGGCCCGGCCTCAGAATAGTCACGTTGCCTTGACAACGACGCAGATACGTCGTTGTCAAGGCAACGGCTCTATTCCGGGCCGGAAGCGCGGAGAAGAGGCGCCCCCGGTGAAGATAGCAGCCCGGACCACCTCCTCACCGGACCACCTCCTCACCGGACAGCCCTGCAGGACTGGACCAGCGCCGAGCGGAGGTGAGTACTCAGAACTAAAGGGGGTGAGAGGGGGCTGGATGATGTTGAAGGCCGCAGTGGTCTTCAACCTGCGGACCTCCGGAGGTTTCAAAACTACAACTCCCAGCAAGCCCGGACAGCCGATGGCTGCCCGGGCTTGCTGGGAGTTGTAGTTTTGAAACCTCTGGAGGTCCGCATGTTGAAGGCCGCAGTGGTCTTCAACCTGCGGACCTCCGGAGGTTTCAAAACTACAACTCCCAGCAAGCCCGGACAGCCGATGGCTGCCCGGGCTTGCTGGGAGTTGTAGTTTTGAAACCTCTGGAGGTCCGCAGGTTGAAGACCACTGAGGGCGAATGATGAGAAGAGGATGATGAAGGGGGGGGGGGGTGTGGGGATGATGAAGGGGGGTGGGGATGATGAAGGGGGGGGTGTGGGATGATTACAAGGGGATGATGAAGGGGGATGTGTGGGATGATAAGGGGATGTGTGGGATGATGACGAGGGGATGATGAAGGGGGGATGTGTGGGATGATGACAAGGGGATGATGAAGGGGGGATGTGTGGGATAAGGGGATGTGTGGGATGATGACAAGGGGATGATGAAGGGGGGATGTGTGGGATAAGGGGATGTGTGGGATGATGACAAGGGGATGATGAAGGGGGGATGTGTGGGATAAGGGGATGTGTGGGATGATGACAAGGGGATGATGAAGGGGGGATGTGTGGGATGATAAGGGGATGTGTGGGATGATGACAAGGGGATGATGAAGGGGGGATGTGTGGGATGATAAGGGGATGTGTGGGATGATGACAAGGGGATGATGAAGGGGGGATGTGTGGGATGATGACAAGGGGATGATGATGAGGATGTTAATGACGGGTCTGGATGATGACAGGGGGGGATGAGGTATTTCCCACCCTAGGCTTATACTCGAGTCAATAACTTTTCCTGGGATTTTGGGTTGAAATTAGGGGTCTCGGCTTATACTCGGGTCGGCTTATACTCGAGTATATACGGTACTTTATAAAACTACAGTATTAGAAAAATTTTAAATTGAAACAGAAAAAACACTTCCCATAATAAAGATATCTAAAGAAATCAGTACTAAATGACAAGAATTGGTGTAAAGCATGCAGTCACTGCATTCTAGATTACTGTAACTGGCCGTCTGATCTGAGTTGTTATATGGCTGTTCTACAAGGTTTAGCCTATATCCTTATTTTAAGTTAACAATAAGAATAATGCTTCATCATTTATAAGTTTACAACTATGTGACAACAGTTTGAGGAATATACACACAAAGACACCAGTGAATGCAGTGTTATTCATATATATTTAGTTACCTCCCCCAAAAAAGTCATAAAAAAATCAAAACTACACAAAACCAATGATGTTTCTCTTTTTATCACTGTACAAATAGGAATGATATAGAATGTGCCATTAAGCCCTTTAGGACTCAGGGTTTTTCCGTTTTTGCACTTTCGTTTTTTTCTCCTTACCTTTTAAAAATCATAACCTTTTCAATTTTCCACCTAAAAATCCATATTATGGCTTATTTTTTGCGTCGCCAATTCTACTTTGCAGTGACATTAGTCATTTTACCCAAAAATGCACGGCAAAACGGAAAAAAAAATCATTGTGTGACAAAATCGAAAAAAAAGCGCCATTTTGTAACTTTTGGGGGCTTCCGTTTCTACGCAGTGCATATTTCGGTAAAAATGACACCTTATCATAATTCTGTAGGTCCCGGTCCCGGTGTCCGGTCAGCTGTTCGGGACGCCGCAATTTCACCGCGGTGGTCCCGAACAGCCCGACTGAGCAGCCGGGTCACTTTCACTTTCACTTTAGAAGCGGCTGTCAGCTTTGACCGCCGATTCTAAAGGGTTAATACCGCACATTGCCGCGATCGGCGATGTGTGGTATTAGCCGCGGGTCCCGGCCGTTGATGAGCGCCGGGACCGACGCGATATGATGCGGGATCGCGGCGCGATCCAGCTTCATATCGCGGGAGTCGGCGCAGGACGTAAATATACGTCCTGCGTCGTTAAGGGGTTAACTCCTTGGGCACAGAGCTCATTATAACCCTAAGGACGGGAGCATTTTTTGCAATTCTTACCACTGTGTGGCATTAATAACTTTTTTTTGCAATTCTGACCACTGTGTGGCATTAATAACTCTGGGATGCTTTTACTCTTCATTATGATTTTGAGATTGTAAATTTTTGTCGATACTTGCATCATTTCTTGGTGAAAAATTCCAAAATTTGATGAAAAAATTGAAAATTTTGCATTTTTCTAACTTTGAATCTCTCTGCTTGTAAGGAAAATAAACATTCTAAATAAATAATATTTTGATTCACATATACAATATGTCTACCTTATGTTTGCATCATAAAGTTGACATGTTTTTACTTTTGGAAAACATCAGAGGGCTTAAAAGTTCAGAAGCAATTTTCCAATTTTTCACAAAATTTTCAAAATCGGAATTTTTTAGGGGCCAGTTCAGTTTTGAAGTGGATTTGAAGGGCCTTCATATTAGAAATACCCCATAAATTACCCCATTATAAAAACTGCACCCCCTCAAAGTATTCAAAATGACATTCAGTAAGTTTGTTAACCCTTTAGGTGTTTCACAGGAATAGCAGAAAAGTGAAGGAGAAAATTCAAAATCTTCATTTTTTACACTCGCATGTTCTTGTAGACCCAGTTTTTGAAATTTTACAAGGGGTAAAAGGAGAAAAAGCCCCCCAAAATTTGTAATCCAATTTCTCTCGAGTATGGAAATACCTCATATGTGTATGTCAAGTGTTCGGCGGGCGCAGTAGAGGGCTCAGAAGGGAAGGAGCAACAATGAGATTTTAGAGAGTGAGTTTTGCTGAAATGGTTTTTGGGGGCATGTCGCATTAAGGAATCCCCTATGGTGCCAGAACAGCAAAAAAACACATGGCATACTATTTTGGAAACTACACCCCTCAAGGCACATGACAAGGGGTCAGGTGAGCCTTAACACCCCACAGGTGTTTGCCGACTTTTCGTTAAATTCGGATGTGTAAATAAAAATAAAAAAATGTCACTAAAGTGCAGGTTTTTTCCCCAAATTTACCATTTCTACAAAAGAGTAATGGGAGAAAAATCCCCCCAAAACTTGTAACGCAATTTCTCCCGAGTACGGAGATACCCCATATGTGGCCCAAAACTGTTGCCTTGAAATACGACAGGGCTCTGAAGTGAGAGAGCAACATGAGCATTTGAGGCCTGAAAAAGTAATTTGCAGTAGGGGTGGACCCGGTTACAAGGATGGGGCTTGTCTCCACCAAAATCCTACAGCAGTGTCTCCCACAGGGTGCCTCCAGCTGTTGCAAGACTCCCAGCCTGCCAGGACAGTCTATGGCTGTCCGGCAACACTGGGAGTTGTGGTTTTGCCACAGCTGGAGGCGCCGTTTAGGAAACACTGTCGTATGAGACGTTTTTCATTTTTATTGGGGGGGGGGGGGTGACGTGTAAGGGGGTGTATGTGTAGTGTTTTACTTTTTATTATTTGTTAGTGTAGTGTAGTGTAGTGTTTTTAGGGCACATTCACACAGGCATTGGTTCACAGTAAGTTTCCTTGATGGAAACCCACTGTAAACCCGCCCGTGTGAATGTACCCAAGGGGGAGGGGGGGCACCCCAAACCTTCAGCTGTGGCAAAATGACAACTCCCAGAATGCACTGACAGACCGTACATGCTGGGAGTTGTAGTTTTACAACAGCTGTAGGCACACTGGTGGGGAACCACTGAGTTAGAAAACAGACTCTAGCTCAGTGATTCCAACCAATGTGCCTCCAGCTGTTGCAAGACTACAACTCCCAGCATGTACGGTCTGTCAGTGCACTCTGGGAGTTGTAGTTTTGCAACAGCTGGAGGCACACGGGTTTGAATCACTGAGTTAGGAAACAGACTCTAGCTCAGTGTTTCCCAACCAGTGTGCCTACAGCTGTTGCAAAACTACAATTCCCAGCATGCCTGTACAGTCAGGGATGCTGGGCGTGTAGTTCTGCAATATCTGGCCCTTCAGATGTTGCAGAACTACAACTCCCAGCATGCCTGGACAGTCTGGGCATGCTAGGAGTTGTAGTTATGCAACAACTGGGGAAGAATAGTGGCCTCCAAACTGTAGCCCTCCAGATGTTGCAAAATTACAACTCCAAGCATGCCCAGACTGTCCAGGCATGCTGGTAGTTGTAGTTCTGCAACATCTGAAGGGCCAGATATTACAGAACTACACGCCCAGCATCCCTGACTGTCTGGGCATGCTGGGAGTTGTAGTTTTGCAACATCTGGAGGGCTACAGTTTGGAGACCACCATAAAGCGGTCTCCAAACTGTGCCACTTCAGATGTTGCAAAACTACAACTCCCAGCATGCCCAGACAATCAGTGCATGCTGGGAGATGTAGTTTTGCAATATCTGGACGACCACAGTTTAGAGACCACTACACAGTCTTCTCCAAACTGTGACCCTCCAGATGTTGCAAAACTACAACTCCCAGCATGCCCAGACAGCCTTTGGCTGTGTGAGCATGGTGGGAGTTGTAGTTTTGCAGCTTTTAGAAGGCCACAGTGAAGATCACTTATCGCGATCTTCACTGCAGCCTTCTCAGCCACACTTTCCGGTCGCCGCTCTTCTTCCTGTCGCGGCTGCTCCGGGATGCCGCCGCCTCCGCCGCTGCAGGTCCGGGTAAGCCGGGCCATGTTCCCCCCCTCACCGCCCGTGTTCCCCCCGCTCTGTACCGACTTCGATCGGTGCGCAGAGCGGGGGGAAATGAACTCTTACCCCCCGACCCCCTCCTGCCATTGGTGGTCAGCCTGACCGACCAATGGCAGGGGATAGGAGGGGGTGGCAACACTGCCACCTCGCTCCTATCTTTTAGGTTGATCGGAGCTGTCTCTGACAGCTCCGATCAGTCTTATTTTCCGGGAGATCGGGTCACCAGGGCCACCGGATCGCGGCAAAACGCAGGTCTGAATTGACCTGTGATTTGCTGCAATCGTCGATATGGGGGGTCTCAGGACCCCGTAGGCATTGCCACGGGATGCCTGTTGATAGATATCAGCAGGCATCCCGGTCCGATCACCGCCCGGCGAGCGGCAGTGATCGGAAATGCCGAGGGCGTCCTTAAGTGACGGGACGCGAGGGCGTATGCATACCCCCTTCGTCCCCAAGGAGTTAAGACTATCATACGTACTAATGTGAAATATGATTCAGCACATATGTGCAGTACACTATTGGTAGAGGAGGCACACACCATTAACCCCGTAATGATGCAGGACATATATTTATGTCCTGCGCCAGCTCCCAGGATATAACCGCGGCTAATAACGGACATCGCCGACCACAGTGATGCCCGGTATTAACCCTTCAGATGCGGCTATCATAGCTTTGCATGGATCAGTGTATTAGGGGCTCGATTGCTCAAGCCTGTAGCCCAGGCTTGGAGCAATAAAACGCCGATCGGACTTGACGGAGCAAGGTAAGGGGGCCTCCGCTCGCGTCCTAGCTGATTGGGACATCGTGATTTTATCGCGATAGTCCCGATCAGCCCGACTGAGCTGCCGGGAAGCTTTTACTTTCATTTTGGACGTGGCGATCGACTTTAATCGCCACGTCTGAAGGGTTAATATCACGTGGCACAACGATCTGTGCCGCGCGCTATTATCCCCGGGTCCGGGCTATCATTGGCAGCCGGGACCGACCCGGTGTGATGCGGGGTCACAGCGATACCCCGTTTTTAACACCGTGCGTCCTTAAGAGATTAATCTTTCCTCATAGCTTTGATGTTCCCTGTCTATTTTATATTATTTGGGTGCCTCTGTATCCTTTTAGTCTAGAATGTCCCTTTTATGAACCGGTGTCCAAAAGTAACCCATTAATGACGCAGGACGTATATTTACGTCCTGCGCCGGCTCCCGCCATATGAAGTGGGGTTGCGCTGCAACCCCGCATCACATTGCGTCGGTCCCGGCGCTCATCAACGGCTAATACCATACATCGCCAATCACGTCAATGTGCGGTATTAACCCTATAAAAGCAGCGGTCAAAGCTGACCGCCGCTTCTAAAGCGAAATTGAAAGTATCCCGGCTAGTCAGTCGGGCTGTTCGGGACCGACGCGGTGAAATCGCAGTGTCCCGAACAGCTTACAGGACACCGGGAGGGCCCTTACCTGCCTCCTCGGTGTCCGATTGGCGAATGACTGCTCCGTGTCTGAGATCCAGGCAGGAGCAGTCAAGCGCCGATAACACTGATCCCAGGCGTGTTAATACACGCCAGTGATCAGCATAGTAGATCAGTGTGTCCAGTGTTATAGGTCCCTATGGGACCTATAAAACTGCAAAAAAAATGTTTTTAAAAAGTGTTAATAAAGGTCATTTAACCCCTTCCCTAATAAAAGTTTGAATCACCCCCCTTATCCCATAAAAAAAAATAAAACATTGTAAATAAAAATAAACATATGTGGTATCGCCGCATGTGTAAATGTCCGAACTATAAAAATATATAATTAATTAAACCTCACGGTCAATGGCGTACACGTAAAAATATTCCAAATTTCAAAAAAGCGTATTTTGGGCACTTTTTATACCATTAAAAAATGAATAAAAAGTTATCAAAAAGTCCGATCAAAACAAAAATCCTACCGATAAAAACTTCAGATCACGGCGCAAAAAATCAGCCCTCATACTGCCCTGTACATGGAAAAATAAAAAAGTTATAGGGGTCAGAAGAGGACATTTTTAAACGTATACATTTTCCTGCATGTAGTTATGATTTTTTCCAGAAGTACGACAAAATCAAACCTATATAAGTAGGGTATCATGTTAACTGTATGGACCTACAGAATAATGATAAGGTGTCATTTTTACCGAAATATGCACTGCGTAGAAACGTAAGCCCCCAAAAGTTACAAAATGGCGTTTTTTCTTCAATTTGTCGCACAATGATTTTTTTTTCCGTTTCGCCGTGAATTTTTGGGTAAAATGACTAATGTCACTGGAAAGTAGAATTTGGTGACGCAAAAAATAAGCCATAATATGGATTTTTAGGTGGAAAATTGAAAGGGTTATGATTTTTAAAAGGTAAGTAGGAAAAAACGAAAGTGCAAAAACGGAAAAACCCTGAGTCCTTAAGGGGTTAAACAGAATATTCCAGGTGAGGCCACACCAATGCCTAGTGAAATGGTGGTATAATGCCCCTATCTCCAGAGTCCATGCCTCTTTTGATACATGAAAATATCCTTTTGGCCTTAGAAGCAGCTGCTTGATACTTCATGTTGTCCTGCAGACTATGGCCTACAAGGACACCCAGATACTTCTCTACCAGTGACTCTCCCAGTTTCCCCCTAGGACATATTTTGCATGCATATTATTAGTGCCCAGATGCATAACTTTAAATTTATTTGCATTAAACCTCATATGCCAGGTGGATGCCTACACACTCAGTGTGTCCAAGTCAAATTGCAACGTAAGCACTTATGTCTTCCAAAGACTGTACTGTGCTACAAAGCTTGGTGATAGAATTAGAGCTGTTAACCCCATTCTCTATATCAGTAATAAATAAGTTAAACAAAAGCAGGCCCAGTAGTAAACTTTGGTCTCATAACTGGGGACCCATCAGAGTACGAATCATTGACCACCACTCTTTGGGTACTGTCCTTTAAGGGAAAACTGGTGGAATTTTTTTAATCAACTGGTGTCAGAAAGTTAAATATATTTATAAATTGCTTCTATTTTAAAATCTTAATCCTTCCTGTACTTATTAGCTGCGTTATGCTCCAGAGGAAGTGCTTTTCTTTTTGCATTTCTTTTCTTTCTGACCACAGTGCTCTCTGCTTACATCTCTGTCCATGTCAGAAACTGTCCAGAGCAGAATAGGTTTGCTATAGGGATTTTCTCCTGCTCTTGACAATTCCTAACATGGACTGAGGTGTTAGCAGAGAGCACTGTGGTCAGACAGAAAAGAAATTCAAAAATCAAAGAACTTCCTATGGAGCATACAGCAGCTGAAAAGTACTGGAAGGATTACTATTTTTTTTTTAATAGAAGTAATTTACTAATCTGAGCAGGCGTGGTGTGACGTCATGAGAGGGCTTGGCATGATGTCACGACCAAGGCCTCCTAAACCCGGTGTTCTGAAAATAATGTTCACAATGCTGAGTGTCTACACAGAGATTATGGGGGATCCCAGTGGCGGGACTCCCACAATCGGGTATAAGATGTCTGACAACAGTACCCCTTTAAGACATCTATAAGGGACAGTGTCAAACTATAAGGGACAGTGTCAAAGACAAAATTCAAAACACTATGGCCGACATTTATCAATGAGTTTACACCTTTTTTCTCCGTACAAAAGGTGCTATTTTGGTACACTGTGTGTTATTTTGCGCCTTTTGGTGGTAGAATATTTTAGTCATTCCAGATGTTTTGGAGTAGCAGTACACGCTTTTCAATTCAGCGTATGCCATGGACTGAAATTTATGAACTGCGCCTTTTTGTAAAAAAAAAAAACACTGAAAAGTGTCTAAAACTACACCATCCCAGACTTGGCATAGCTTTTTGTTGTATGTGAAGAGAGAAATTTCAGAAAATGTTTACCTGCACAAAATTTATCAAATGCTCTGTGACCATTTAATACATTTGGTGCTCCTACACATTATCAGCACACAAAAAAAGGGTGTAAAAAAATGCTTCACTTACACCTACAATGATAAATGTGGGCCTATCTCCACAGCCACTACTTGTTATTTATTTATTTTAAATAAACGGTGGCTTCTACAGTAGTGCACAGTAAAGTGAACTTTTTACTGCATATTTTATGTTGTGTGAAATCATTTTTGTGGTACTTATCCCTATTTATACCTTTGTCATTTAACATCATCTGACATTACTGGAAAACAGCTAGCAGGGCATACTAGGTTAGGTTGACAAATGTGGTGGAGGCTTAGGCTTGGTTCACACTACGATTTGAACTACGGTTCCCATATACGGCTGGGAGGAGGGGTGGGCGGGGCTTAATTGCCGCGCCCGCACTCAGCCTTATTCGGTAACCATAGTTAATGTATGTCTATGAGCCGACCGGAGTGAACCGCAGCCTCTGGTCGGCTGCTTTTTCGTCCGTATGCGGTTTCCCGACCACAGGCAAAAACGTGGTCGACCACGTTTTTGCCTGCGGTCGG
Source organism: Hyla sarda (assembly GCF_029499605.1). Taxonomy (NCBI): domain Eukaryota; kingdom Metazoa; phylum Chordata; class Amphibia; order Anura; family Hylidae; genus Hyla; species Hyla sarda. The sequence continues at coordinate 114,805,634 of NC_079189.1, read as the reverse complement.
GAAGCCGCATACGGCCGAAAAAGCAGCCGATCGGAGGCTGCGGTTCACTCCGGTCGGCTCATAGACATACATTAACTATGGTTCCCGAATACGGCTGAGTGCAGGCGTCGCGATTAAGCCCCACCCACCCCTCCTCCCAGCCATATACGGGAACAGTAGTTCAAATCGTAGTGTGAACCCAGCCTTAGTTTGGGTCCTCTGTCGCAAGTTTGCTTCCTGTGTGACCCAAATGACTTTAATGGGGTCTGTCAGGTTTCTATTAGGTGCTCGCCATTTTGTAGGATTTTAATGGGACAAACAAAAACTGCATGCACCTTTTTGTCCAGTCTGAATGGAATCTTTAACATACAGTATGCTTCATATTATGCTAATTTAAGTATCACAATTAATTTGTTATTTAAGAGATATAATTATAATATATTTAAAGGTAAAGATTTGATTTTTTAAATCAATGTAAATACGAATTGTACTTTAAACCCCATACTGTTTTATTTTCTAAAGTTGTCTAATAGATTGCTTTCTGACCTAGTTTTAGATTTTCCTAAGTAACATATACAATCATTTTAGATACCAAAATTATAATTTTGCTTTCTCAATAAGAAAAATTGATGCAGAAAAAATGCATTACCTATTTTGTTCTCTTTCATGAGAGACCATACATATTTTAGGCATCTCACTAAATGGCTCAGGGGTACTTGCTATCTTTAGTGGTGACCTAATCTTTATTATATACAAGGTGACTTTGCAATTTTGCATGTGACTGCAGTATGATCGCAGAAAATGTTCTATGACACACACACACATATATATATATATATATATATATATATCCTTTTGATATACAGGGTGGGCCATTTATCTGGATACACCTTAATAAAATGGGAATGGTTGGTGATATTAACTTCTTGTTTGTGGCAAATTAGTATATGTGAGGGGGGAAACCTTTCAAGATGGGTGGTGACCATGGCGGCCATTTTGAAGTTGGCCATTTTTAATCCAACTTTTGTTTTTTCAATAGGAAGAGGGTCATGTGACACATCAAACTTATTGGGAATTTCACAAGAAAAACTATTATGTGCTTGGTTTAACGTAACTTTATTATTTCATGAGTTATTTACAAGTTTCTGACCACTTATAAAATGTGTTCAATGTGCTGCCCATTGTGTTGGATTGTCAATGCAACCCTCTTCTCCCACTCTTCACACACTGATAGCAACATCGCAGGAGAAATGCTAGCACAGGCTTCCAGTATCTGTAGTTTCAGGTGCTGTAGAATGGGCAAAACAAAAATTGGAACAGGACCCTCAGTTTACGCAGAAGATTTTGTTGAGTGATGAGGCAAACTTTTATGTGAATGGTGAAGTTAACAAACAAAACCACCGCTATTGGTCTGACACTAACCCACATTGGATAGATACCTCCAAGACTGTTGGAACATAAAAATTAATGGTATGGTGTGGTATATGGGGTACAAAGATAGTGGGGCCATTCTTCATCAATGAAAACCTCAAGACCACTGGATGTGTGAAATTGCTACATGATGAAGTGTTTCCCTCTTTATGCACTGAAGCTGGGACGTTCCCTGAGTTTTTCCAGCAAGATGGTGCACCACCGCATTATGGGTGTCGGGTCCGAGCATTCCTAGATGAACCGTTTCCTGGAAAGTGGATTGGTCATCGTAGGCCAGTTGAATGGCCCCCAAGGTCCCCCGATCTGACCCCTTTGACTTTTATCTTTGGGTTCATCTGAAGGCAATTGTCTATGCTGTGAAGATACGAGATGTGCAGCACCTGAAACTACGGATACTGTAAGCCTGTGCTAGCATTTCTCCTGCAGTGTTGCTATCAGTGTGTGAAGAGTGGGAGAAGAGGGTTGCATTGACAATCAAACACAATGGGCAGCACATTGAACACATTTTATAAGTGGTCAGAAACTTGTAAATAACTAATGAAATAATAAAGTTACGTTAAAACCAAGCACATCAAGTTTGATGTGTCACATGACCCTCTTCCTATTGAAAAAACAAGTTGGATTCAAAATGGTCGCCATGGTCACCACCCATCTTGAAAAGTTTCCCCCCTCACATATACTAATGTGCCACAAACAGGAAATTAATATCACCAACCATTCCCATTTTATTAAGGTGTATCCATATAAATTGCCCACCCTGTATATATATATATATATATATATATATATATATACTATTATAATTATTATTATGATTATAATCATAATTATTAATCCCTTAAGGACAATGGATGCACCTTTACGTTCCATTGCCCGCTCCCATCTTATGAAGCATGCTCAGAAGCTGAGTGCCCTTCATACCTGGCAGGTTACTGATGTAGGACATCACCAATTGGGCTGATGTCTACTATTTACCCTTGTAGAAGTCTAATCCTGCCTAGCTCAGTGGGCTGATTAGAACAATTTTGTTGCAGCGTCCCGATCAGCTGAGAGAACGACTGAAGGCCATTTACCTGGCTCCCCTCCATCGATTCGGCACTCCAGGGCTCCAGTAAGCCATGTCAGACTGGAGCAATGGAGCGCCGATAACATTGATCAATGCTATGTAATGACACAGCATTGAAAAGTGTATGCAATCTAATGATTGCATGTAATAGTCTCCTATGAGTACTAAAAAAAAGTTCAAAAAGCTGAAAAAAAAGTAATTAGGAAAGGGATTAATTCACATTTAAAAGTTTGATCCCCCCCCCCCTTTCCTATTTTTTTTAATAATGTAAACAAAAATAAACATTAACATATGTAGTGTTGCCACCTGCGTAAATGTTCAAACTAGAAAAATATAATGTTTGTTAAATCAGACGGTGAATGATGTACACATAAAAATAGACCAAAACAAAAGTCCAGAATTGCTTATTTTTGGTCACTTAACCTATCATTTAAAATCGATCAAAGAGTCCCATCACAACAAAAATGGTACTGATAAAAACTACTGATCACTGCACAAGAAAAGAGTGCACATATAGCCCCTGTGCTGGCTTTATATATGCTGGCTTGATATACAATAAATGCATATACATGTACACCCTGGTGTGTTTAAAACCAGACGGACAAACCAAAATTGTGCAGATATAGGCCAAAATCATTTTTGCCAAAGCTAGGACCCTTTTACCAAGATCACATCTCCTCCTCTTTAGACCAAATTTAGACATAATTAATGTGCAAGTCATATAAGACAGATTTGGAGCACAAATTGCACTACAATTCTGTTACCTTTGCAATATCTTAGTTTTAATGCACCTTAGAAGACAAGCCAGTTTTATATAATTCTGAACTAAGGCAACCCATTTACAATTTTTAGGCATGTGATTGTATGTAATTTTTAAGTGTATAGAATTGTTCAAAAATAAGTCTCCTGTCATCCACATCTGATTTGGATTTTAGCTGAGACCATCTAGGCTGCTCTGCAACAGCTATTCTTGGATAATAAGTTTTCCTTTTTTCAATATGAGCACATTTATCTGTTAAAACTTATATCCAAAACCAATTAAAACTTATGGCATTTTCAGATCATAGTTGTCATATTATATTATATTTAGTGTTTTCATTGAGAGGAGACCTTTACAGTTCGGAAATCTGGCTTCTCTGGATCATAGAAAAGGCTAACCTATTTTTTTTCTTCTAATTATTCAAAGTTACACAAACTGTAAAGTTAAAAAGTTAAACATACTTTTATTAAGGCTATACTCATACTGACATTTTTCTGTTCATTATATTATTTTGTCATTTTTACAGAGAATTGATGTTAATGCTTTTTTTTTTTGTGGTGCAATCTGTTGGTTCCAGTTATCATTAATTCTACCAGGATTCCATTCTTTTTAGTTACTAGAATAATACTGTTGGTTACTCTCTTTTACCCAGTCAAATAAACAGAAACTTTACATATCATGTTAAAGTCAGCCAGATGGAGGCGCATTCGCTGGACTCGCTGAAGAGGATGCACTTCATGTGAGCTCCATACCCACCGTCTGCATTTAGCTTCTCTCAGCGCCTTCACGGGCTCCTAAGCAGCATATTTTTGCTCTACCTCTTGCTAACATGTCCAGCAAGGACAAAAAGAAGTCTGGAGGGGATTCTCAGCAGTTATCCCAGACTATTCCGGAGATGTTTCGGGCGGGCCAGCAATCCAACATGGCGCCTGCCCCGGCCCGAGCTCCTAGCCCAGTGGAGGACAAAGATGACATAGCTGACCTGTCGTCAGCCCAGTCTCTTGTTGTACATCTCATGGATCCACCAGCTCTATTCACCCATATCCAACGGGTCTCGTACCTTGAGATTAAACATGATGAGCTTGTAGATGTAGTTAATGCTTAATGACCATGCCAACAAGCTGGAACCCCTTGAAGTTACAGTGGGGATCAAAAGTTTGGGCACCCCAGGTAAAAATTTGTATTAATGTGCATAAAGAAGCCAAGGAAAGATGGAAAAATCTCCAAAAGGCATCAAATTACAGATTAGACATTCTTATAATATGTCAACAAAAGTTAGATTTTATGTCCAGCATTTACACTTTCAAAATAACAGAAAACAAAAAAATGGCATCTGCAAAAGTTTGGGCACCCTGCAGAGTTAATATCTTGTACTGCCCCCTTTGGCAAGTATCACAGCTTGTAAACGCTTTTTGTAGCCAGCCAAGAGTCTTTCAATTCTTGTTTTGAGGTATGTTTGCCCATTCTTCCTTACAAAAGTGAGATTTCTGGGCTGTCTGTCACGTACTGCTCTTTTAAGGTCTATCCATAGATTTTCAAATATGTTGAAGTCAGGAGATTGTGAAGGCCATGGCAAAACCTTCAGTTTACACCTCTTGATGTAAACCCCCGTTGATTTCGAGGTGTGTTTAGGATCATTATCCATTTGTAGAAGCCATCCTCTCTTTAACTTCAGCTTTTTCACAGATGGCATCAAGTTAGCATCCAAAATTTGCGGAAATTTTATTGAATCCATTTTTCCTTCTACTCGTGAGATGTTCCCTGTGCCACTGGTTGCAATACAACCCCAAAGCATGATTGATCCACCCCCATGCTTAACAGTTGGACAGAGGTTCTTTTCATTAAATTGTTTTCCCCTTTTTCTCCTAACGTACCTTTGCTCATTCCAGCCAAAAAGTAAAATTTTAACCTCATCGGTCTACAGGACTTGTTTCCAAAATGCAGCTGGCTTGTCTATATGTTCATTTGCAAAGTTCAAATGCTGATTTTTGTGGTGAGGACGTAGAAGAGGTTTTCTTCTGATGACTCTTCCATGAAGACCACATTTGTGCAAGTATCTCTTTATAGTGGAATAGTGTACCACAACTCCAGCGTCTGCCAGATCTTTCTGGAGGTATTGTGCAGTCAAACGTGGGTTTTGAATTGTTTTTCTCACAAACCTGCGAGCTGTTCTGTCTGATATTTTTCTTAGTCTTCCAGATCTTACTTTAACTTCCACTGTTCCTGATGACTGTCATTTCTTAATAACATTCCAAACAGAGGATATTGACATCTGAAAAAGTTTTGCTATCTTCTTATAGCCTTCTCCAGCTTTGTGAGCATCAACTATTTTCAGTTTCAGATTTCTAGACAACTGATTGGAAGAACCCATGGGGCTGATTGTTGGGGCAAGGTCAGATGAGTCTGGGCATTTAAACCTTTGAGATTGACATCACCTGGTCTTCCCAGATGATGATTGAGAACAATCCATGACACTGTCAGGTCTCAGCTTTGCAAAGGGGGCAGTGCATGCTATAAATTCTGCAGGGTGCCAAAACTTTTGCTTACACCATTTTTTGAGTTTTCTGTTATTTTGAAAGTGTAAATGATGGAAATAAAATCTAACTTTTGTTGACATATTATAAGAATGTCTAATCTGTAATGTAATGCCTTTTGGAAATTTTTCCATCTTTCCTTGGCTTCTTTATGCACATTAATACAAATTTTTACCTGGGGTGCCCAAACTTTTGATCCCCACTGTAAAATAGAGGACCTCAAAAACAGATCTCGCAGGGCTAATCTGCGCATCAAAGGTCTGCCTGAATTTATGACTGACTTAACCCCTATATTGACTGGCCTCTTCACTGCCCTGCTCCCGTAGGTTGATGTGGAACTATTTTGTATGGACCGGATCCATAGAGCTCTAGCTTGTCCTAAAAACCCGGACATTCCCAGGGATGTGATCCTAAAGCTACATTACCCTGATGTGAGAGATCATATTTTTTAAGCTGCCCACAATGTCTTTCCCCTCCCGGGCATGCCTGTGTCTGTCCACATTTATGCTGACTTGGCTCCCTCCACACTTGAGAGATGTCGTGCCATGTGACCTGTCACACTCACGCTTCAAAGGCTTCAAATCAAATAACAATTGGGTTTCCCCTTTAGCTTCCAGTTCAAGATTAACTCTCATACCTATCTAGTGTGCACTCTCTCCGAGGCCCAAGATGCTCTCTGTCATGAACAGATTTCCTGCGAGCAAGTTTCTCCCCAACCACCCCCTTCACAAAAGACTAGACGAGTCTGGCACAGCACAGGATCTAGCCAGAAGAGGCGGAGAGCTCTCCCGTCCTATCCTGATGGATAATTCCTTGACTATAGAAGATGATATTCACCTTGGTTTGATCGGCATATTGTAGTGGGTCTATCCCACATTTTTTGTGACTGTCCTTTACCCATTTCTAAGAGCTCTTGCTGGACTAGTAGAATGTTACCCACTCCATTTTTCCCCTCCTCTCCTGCTGTTCCTTTATCTCCCTCTGCCCTACCTACCTCACCCCCTTTTTTTTACCTGTCCCTCACTCTGCCTGTGACGCATACCCCCTCTCCTCCTCCCTATACCCCCTGCTGCTCCCTCATGCTTTTCCAGTCCAGACTACCTTGTTGTCTCTGTGTTTTAGACATATGGGACTGCTGGTCGCAATCTGGTTAAGTGTTGTGATTCTGTCCTCTCATTCTTTGTTTGCTGTTTGGTTTCTGTTTCTCTTGTCTGTTTCTCCCTAGTTTTGTTTCTCCTGTTGTTTGGAAAGCTCTTTGTTATCCCCTATCCCTCATGGGTGCTTCGCTTTGTTGGTGCTTGTTAATGTCTTTTGTAGTTTTGTCTTTGTTTTGGGTCTTTAGCGTTTTTCTTCCTATCTTATATTATGTGTAGGGTTTTATCTCACATTTAGCTCCCCTATTAAGCGTAAAAAGGCTTTCCTGGATTATGTGTCCCACAACCCTGATGTTTTCTGTCTCCAGGAATCACATTTTACCCCCACATCTTTTCCAGCTTATTTTCATCCCAACTATATGAGCACTTTTACATCCGCATTTATATCCAAATTGAGAGGGTAATGACTTTTCTTCAGAATTATTTTCTTTTTCAGTCACCTCGTCCCTGTCAGACCCTGAGGGATGATATCTAATCCTGGAGGGCCTTTATTGTGATACCCCTATGTGTACAGTAAATACCTATGCTCCCACTGAAGATGACTTGTAATTTTTTGTTTCTATGTGCCAAAAGCCACAGTCTCTACAGTATGTTCATCTGATGTGGTGCAGTGACTTCAATATGGTGTTTAACGGGATCCTAGATAGATCCTATACCACGGCCTTTTGGAGGTCGGGGGCCTAGCAACGGCTACTTCAGAATTATTTTCGTGAGACTGATCTCGCGGATACTTGGCATGAACACAACTTATCCCAACGGGGTTACTCTTACTATACTCTTACTCTGCCATAGAGTTGTATTGAGGGGGCGTGTCGGCCGCCACTTCGTGCGGAGGTTGACACGCCCCCTTCCTGCGGGCTGTCGCGGGGGGCCCCAGCGGTCGGACCCCCCACGATCTGCAACTTATCCCCTATCCTTAGGATAGGGGATAAGTTGTTAACCACTGAGTCACCACTGGACAACTCCTTTAAAGACATGATTGCTGATGCTTTGACTGCCTACTTTGTTGACAATGCTACCCCGGGGACAGATCCCGGGTGGGCATGGATGGCCCATAAGGCCACAATTAGAGGGAAAATAATTGCAATAGCCTCTGGACTTAAGCAGACCCGCCAGAAAGCTCTGGCCCTTCTAGAGCACAAGCTAGCATGCTTGGTTATGGCCCATCAACACCTTTCTAGTCCATATCTTTTCCATGCCATACGTTCTACCAGACAGCAGTTGCATTCAGTCCTGTCTGACCGTATGGAAAGGGCTCTCCGCTGGTCTCAAGCCACTTTCTATAGATGGGCAAATAAACCTGACAAACTTCTGGCGGGTATGCTGAGGAAGAGACAGCGAATTAACAAGGTTCACAGGATACAGATCAAACATGGGGTTACTTCCTCTAATCCTTCTTGTATTTATGACTCTTTTCACTCCTTCTATACTGCCCTCTACAGTGAACAGGTGCCACCAGGCAGTAGACTCTTTCCTGGCATCAGTATCCCTACCTTCTTTGTCCTCTGCTCAGTGTGACTCCCTAAACTCTCCAGTGTCTCCTTAAGAAGTAGTGACAGTAATCCCATCTCTCTTATTAATCTCGACACTAAGCTTTTTACTTCTATCTTAGCTAGATGTCTGAACTCCCTTCTGCTGGGCCTGGTCCATAATGACCAGGTCAGCTTCCTTCCAGGCTGACAAGCCCCTGATAACATCCGGAAAGTCTTGATATTGAAAAAGCCTTTGACTCTGTTTCCTGGACATACCTTTTTGGGGGTCATCTGTAGAAGTGGCTTTTCAGGCACGTTTGTTGATGCTTTAAGGGTTCTTTACTCCGAACCTAGGGCATTTCTCAAACTCCCTTCACCAAATCCATCCCCTATCTCGGGCAGCTAGACTAGCGCAGCTCCTACTTTGTAATGTTAGGTCAGGATACCCTAGATGGGTTTCTCTTGAAAATGATCGGGTGGCGCCCCATACTCTGCTCCCTGATGTGGCTCAAAACGCCTACCTCCTCCTATTTACCTACTACTGCTCTTCTTCCCCTTCTTCCCTCCTCCTCTGGCGGTCTGTCCGCTTCAAGCTTTCCCTGCAGTCTTCTGTCTCTCCAGCTCTCCCTCCCTTTTCCAACCCCTCTTTCCCCTCTGGTCTGGATTCTTTGAGCTTTACATGGTGGTATTCCAAGAAATTGTCTTGTCTACAGAACTTTTTAGTTGGGCAAGGGCTCATGTATGTTTCTACATTTCGAAACAGATTCTCCCCTCCTTTCGAATTGCTGATGTTTTTTTCTTTTTTTTTAATTCCATAACGGAGTCTGCCTCTGGAATATCCACTACCTATCATGAAGCTATGGCTTTATATACCCCCTTACTCCCAGGGTCCCTTTCCCTGATATACTCTTCCTCTAACCATCCCCCTCCTGAAACAAAACTTCCCTTTATGATTCAGTGGGAATCAGAACTACATTTCACCCTCTCGTTACCTAGGTGTAATTTCTGTTGTCAGCAGTTAACTAAGGGAAGTTGGCAGGTGTCTTTAGTGGAGACAGCTGTTAAAGTTCTCCATCGCACCTATTATGTTCCTGCACGTTTACATTCTATATACTCTACAGTCTCCCCAGAGTGTTATAGGTGTTGCTCTGTTACTGGATCCATGGCTCATATTTGGTGGCAATGCCCAGTGGTCATTGCCCTCTGGAGGAAAGTAGTGGACCTTATCTCTTCAATATTAAATATACACTGGCCTCTCAGCCCAGCAGTTTGTCTCCTGGGCGACAGGCCTCCCAGTATAAGATATGCCCCCTTTAAATTTGTCCAATTTGTATTGCTGGCGACTAGATTTCATATTGCCTCCAGAAGCGATCCCCTCTTCTTTCCTTCTTGATGGTGGCTGACCGGATTAATACCATCATGCTCTCTGAAAAAATGTCAGCAATTAGGGAAAATACCCTTGATTTGTTCTATCGAGTGTGGCAGCCGTGGCTCGACTCTTCTTATACCTCTGATGTCTCCTTTTAGTTATGCCTTTGACTGTATGCCCTGATTTTTATTGTTTGTCTGTAATCTTCCCCTGTCCATTTATTACCTTACTACATGCCCATCTGTATACCCACCCCCTTTTGTTTTCTACTTGACCCTCTTTTGGGAACCGTGTACCCTACTCCCTCCTCAGTTTTATATTCCTGTCAATAAAACTATTCTGTTTGACACTAAAGTCAGCGAGATCCCTAATGCTTTGGTGCCAATTATTTAACCCCTTCAGGACCGGACATTCAGAGCATTTACTTTGTCATTCCGGACAAAAGCAGTTTTTTTATTATTATTTTTTTAAGTATTTGGGTTTAGCTTACCACTGAGGAAGAGGTCAGTACTCATCTGTGCGTATAAAAAAATCACAGAAAAAACTTGATAAATATTTTGTGTTGTCAAAATTTCCTTCACAGCATAACACAAAAACTTAAACTTTAACCCCTTAATGACATCGGATGTAAATGTACGTCATGGTGCGGTTTTAACTAACTCACCATGACGTACATTTACGTCAAGGACATGACCGCGAGCACCAGACCGGTGCTCGCGTTATGCGTGGCAGATACCGGCTGCTATCAGCCCCGCCAGTAATGGCAGACATCTGCTATCGCACCGATGTCTGCCATTAACCCCTCAGATGCCGTGATCAATACAGATAACAGCATCTGCAGCAGTGCGGCACTTAATATGGATTATCGGATCACCCGGAGCATTGTAATGGGGGCTGGAAGTCCCCTCACCTGCCTCGGGCCATCTTTGAGGTCTTCGACTCTGGACTGAGATCGAGAAGACCAGAGCAGAAGATGACAGATAATACTGATCAGTGCCCTATGCATAGCACTGAACAGTATTAGCAATTAAGTGATTGCTATAAATAGTCCCCTATGGGGACTATTAGAGTGTAAAAAAAACATTAAAAAAAATGTAAAAATAAAAAGTAAAAAAAAAATTAGAAAAATCCCCTCCCCAATAAAAAAGTAAAACATCTGTTTTTCCCATTTTACCCCCAAGAAGCATAAAAAAATGTATAAACATATTTGGTATTGCCACATGTGAAAATGTCTGAACTATTAAAATATAATGTTAATTATCCCATATGGTGAATGGCGTAAATGTAAAAAAAAAAAATTTCCAAAATTGCTGCATTTTTGTCACATCATATTCCAAAAATAATGAATAAAAAATGTATTAAAAGTTTTACATATGCAAATGTGGTATCAATAAAAAGTACAGTTCACGGCGCAAAAAATGAACCCTCATACCGCCGATTATATGAAAAAATTAGTTATAGGTCGTCAAAATAGAGGGATTTCAAACCTACTAATTTGGATTTTTTTAAAGTGGTAGAATAATAGAACAGTATGTAATCATGGGTATCATTTTAATCATATTGACCCACAGAATAAAGAAAACATGTAATTTTTACCATAAATTGTACGGCGTGAAAACAAAACCTTCCAAAATTTGCAAAATTCAGGTTTTCTTTTCAATTTTGCCACACAAATAGTATATTTTTGGCTTGTGCCATACATTTTATGTTAAAATGAGTGATGTCATTACAAAGGACAACTGGTTGTGCAAAAGACATGCCCTCAAACTCTTCTGTAGATGAAACTATAAAACTATAAGAGTTGTGATTTTTAGCAGGTGAGGAGGAAAAAACAAAAATGCAAAAATAAAATTGATCTGGTCCTTAAGGCCAAAATGAGCTTGGTCCTTAAGGGGTTAATAGTCACTAAAATCACAAAATGAACCACCAAAAGGGAATCTCATGCCACCATGAGAGCAAAACAAAGAATCAAGCTTAAAGTCTCATTCACCACTGACCCAGTAAATAACTGGTAATGGTGATGGTGATGCTCCCACAATCAGGAGACTTACCAAGCATTAGGTCCAGGTAAGTGCCAATACTAGAGGGAAAGGTACTGGGTGTAAGGAGAAGGGGGACAGGGAGGGAGGACCTAGGGAGGGGCAAACCTATGGTGGGCGGCCACTACCTGTTGTTTCTTGTTACTGTATTCCGTGTCCTACCCCTATTCCTAGGCGGAGTTTTACGTCCTTATAAGGACGGCCCCACTCTGGAGCCTACCCCTCATGCTCCTTCCAATGCCCTAAGATAAAGACATTAAGGAGACTCCCTATCTCACTCACCAGTCCCTGTCTGGCTGGATTGGGATATGAGAAGGGAAAAAATGGCCAACAAACTGATATGGATGTGATTCCTAATTTGTAATTACTAACATATATATATAATGCCTCAAGTGATGAGTCAATTATATGCTATAGTTGAGTTGCATACATAGCATGCAAGTTGTCAAAGATGACATCTTAACTATAGCTATGTACAAGAAAACACAGATATTTTTGGTTGTCAGCTATGTACAAAGACAACAAAGTTATTATTGGTTATCAATAATTATTATTGGTTATTATAGCTGCATGTACTTATCTGGACCGAAAGATGTGACAAGGAAAGTCTCGACACGTTTCTTGCCCCATTCATCAGGAGACAATAGGGGGCATTGATGGTCTAATGGTGATGATCATGAGAATGATGACTGGTCTGGGATTAAAAGAGATACCATATGTTCTGCAACCATGTTTGTGGCTGCGGAACATCCGGTATCTCTTTGAATTCCAGACCAGCCATCATTCTCATGATCATAGGTAGCGGCGTCCGGGGATTTGTAGTAGCTATTGTTACGCCTAGCGCTCCGGGTCCCCGCTCCTCCCCGGAGCGCTCACGGCGTCTCTCTCCCCGCAGCGCCCCGGTCGGTCCCGCTGACCAGGAGCGCTGCACTGTCTTGGCCGTCGGGGATGCGATTCGCACAGCGGGACGCGCCCGCTCGCGAATCGCATCCCAGGTCACTTACCCGTCCCGGTTCCCTGCTGTCATCCGCTGGCGCGCGCGGCTCCGCTCTCTAGGGCGCGCGCGCGCCAGCTCTCTGCGACTTAAAGGGCCAGCGCACCAATGATTGGTGCCTGGCCCAATTAGCTTAATTGGCTCCCACCTGGTCCCTGACTATATCTAACCTCCTCCCTTGCACTTCCTTGCCGGATCTTGTTGCCTTGTGCCAGTGAAAGCGTTTAGTGTGTCCAAAGCCTGTGTACCTGAACTTCTGCTACCCATCCTGACTACGAACCTTGCCGCCTGCCCCCGACCTTCTGCTACGTCTGACCTTGCCTCTGCCTAGTCCTTCTGTCCCACGCCTTCTCAGCAGTCAGCGAGGTAGAGCCGTTGCTAGTGGATACGACCTGGTTGCTACTGCCGCAGCAAGACCATCCCGCTTTGCGGCGGGCTCTGGTGAAAACCAGTAGCCTCTTAGAACCGGTCCACTAGCACGGTCCACGCCAATCCCTCGCTGACACAGAGGATCCACTACCTGGAAGCCGAATCGTGACAGTAGATCCGGCCATGGATCCCGCTGAGGTGCCGCTGCCCAGTCTCGCTGACCTTCCCTCGGTGGTCGCTCAGCAATCGCAGCAGATTGCCCAACAAGGACAGCAGCTGTCGCAGTTGACCGCCATGTTACAGCAAATTCTGCCTCTGCTACAGCAGCAACCATCTCCTCCGCCAGCTCCTGCACCTCCTCCGCAGCGAGTGGCCGCTCCTAACCTCCGCTTGTCCCTGCCGGACAAATTTGATGGGGACTCTAAACTCTGCCGTGGATTTTTGTCTCAGTGTTCCCTGCATATGGAGATGTTGTCAGACTTGTTTCCTACAGAACGGTCTAAGGTGGCGTTCGTAGTAAGCCTTCTTTCAGGAAAGGCCTTGTCTTGGGCCACACCGCTCTGGGACCGCAATGATCCTGCCACAGCCACAGTCCAGTCCTTCTTTGCTGAAGTCCGAAGTGTCTTTGAGGAACCTGCCCGAGCCTCTTCTGCTGAGACTGCCCTGCTGAACCTGGTCCAGGGTAATTCTTCCGTTGGCGAGTACGCCATACAATTCCGTACTTTTGCTTCTGAACTATCCTGGAATAATGAGGCTCTCTGCGCGACCTTTAAAAAAGGCCTATCCAGTCGCATCAAGGATGTGCTGGCCGCACGAGAGATTCCTGCCAACCTCCAAGAACTCATCCATTTGGCTACCCGCATTGACATGCGTTTTTCTGAGCGACACCAAGAGCTCCGCCAGGAAAAAGACTTAGATCTCTGGGCACCTCTCCCACAGCATCCTTTGCAGTCTTCGCCTGGGCCTCCCGCCGAGGAGGCCATGCAAGTGGATCGGTCTCGCCTGACCCAGGAAGAGAGGAATCGCCGTAGAGAAGAAAATCTCTGTCTGTACTGTGCCAGTACCGAGCATTTCTTGGTGGATTGCCCTATCCGTCCTCCACGCCTGGGAAACGCACGCACGCACCCAGCTCACGTGGGTGTGGCATCTCTTGGTTCTAAGTCTTCTTCTCCACGTCTCACGGTGCCCGTGCGGATTTCTCCTACAGCCAACTCCTCCCTCTCAGCCGTGGCCTGCTTGGACTCTGGTGCCTCCGGGAATTTTATTTTGGAGTCCTTTGTTAATAAATTCAGCATCCCGATGACCCGTCTCGCCAAACCGCTCTACATTTCCGCGGTCAACGGAGCCAGATTGGACTGCACCGTGCGTTTCCGCACAGAACCCCTCCTGATGTCTATCGGACCCCACCACGAAAGGATTGAGTTCTTCATTCTCCCCAGTTGTACCTCTGAGGTCCTCCTCGGTCTGCCATGGCTCCGGCTTCATTCCCCCACCCTTGATTGGACCACCGGGGAGATAAAGAACTGGGACTCTGCCTGCCATAGGAAGTGCCTCTCCCCCCCTCCCAGTCCCGTCAGGCAAACCTCTGTGCCTCCTCATGGCCCCCGTCCTGGTGTCACACTGCCCCGTGCCAGTCTTCGCCCTCTGCCCTCCCTCCCCATTCCCACTCCTGCTGTACTGCCTGCCGTTGAGGAAACCCTCCATTCTTTCCCGGTGTCCTCATCCCAGGGGAGGCAGTTGCCGGTCAAAGAAAAGGGGAGACCTAAGGGGGGGGGTACTGTTACGCCTAGCGCTCCGGGTCCCCGCTCCTCCCCGGAGCGCTCACGGCGTCTCTCTCCCCGCAGCGCCCCGGTCGGTCCCGCTGACCAGGAGCGCTGCACTGTCTTGGCCGTCGGGGATGCGATTCGCACAGCGGGACGCGCCCGCTCGCGAATCGCATCCCAGGTCACTTACCCGTCCCGGTTCCCTGCTGTCATCCGCTGGCGCGCGCGGCTCCGCTCTCTAGGGCGCGCGCGCGCCAGCTCTCTGCGACTTAAAGGGCCAGCGCACCAATGATTGGTGCCTGGCCCAATTAGCTTAATTGGCTCCCACCTGGTCCCTGACTATATCTAACCTCCTCCCTTGCACTTCCTTGCCGGATCTTGTTGCCTTGTGCCAGTGAAAGCGTTTAGTGTGTCCAAAGCCTGTGTACCTGAACTTCTGCTACCCATCCTGACTACGAACCTTGCCGCCTGCCCCCGACCTTCTGCTACGTCTGACCTTGCCTCTGCCTAGTCCTTCTGTCCCACGCCTTCTCAGCAGTCAGCGAGGTAGAGCCGTTGCTAGTGGATACGACCTGGTTGCTACTGCCGCAGCAAGACCATCCCGCTTTGCGGCGGGCTCTGGTGAAAACCAGTAGCCTCTTAGAACCGGTCCACTAGCACGGTCCACGCCAATCCCTCGCTGACACAGAGGATCCACTACCTGGAAGCCGAATCGTGACAGCTATCCTGCATCTGTGGTACGTATATATCAGTTTGATTGTTTACTGCTGTGATTTTCTACCTCATATCTACCCATACCCATACATATGTCTTATGGTTAGACTAGAGCCAGTAGTATCATTTATTTTAGCAGTAATAAATACTTTTCTCTGTGCCGGCACTTTATTGCACTGCTATTTATGCTCTGACACATATATGTCTATCTGCCTATCTGCGTCGATTTACTCCTATTTTAATCATTCACTTTGTGAACTTTGTGATTTGTGTATGATAAAGATTTATATTTAGTTCACTCTAATATTGAGTAGTCAGTTTTTTGGGTATTTAATGTAATAATTTGTAGTTTATAGTTTAGGCTTTCCTACAAAGAAAGGGGTATTTCTTACAGGTACGACATCTAGCCACCATTAGAGGGCATAATATGACAGTGTGATCATTAGCACCCTGCATATGTAGGTATTTTGAATGTTTTACACTTTCTAATCTTTTGATCATGTTATGGTAAAATTTGATGTGATTAGGGTTATTTTATTTTAAACCACAAGGGCCCTGCAATTTATTGTAATATAATTTATTAATATTTTATATTTTATTTGTTGTCTAGTGATCTCTACACTAGTAGGTGACCATACACCCATCATACAATTGACCTTTAGATTGAGTGATACATTGAGGACTGAGCAAACATATTTCTGTTAAAATGTTCTATTTTTACTCTCAGGGTGTGAGAAACCTCAGTAAACCTTGTGTACTCTATTGTGAGCTCCACAATATAAATGTTTTGAACTCTCTTGTAGTATTTGGATTTAGTTGCCATTTTCTTTCCTATTAAGTACCCACACAAATTATATATAATTTTTCTAGTGACATATTGTACTTTATATTAGTGGTATTAATGTTGATACATAGACTGTTTTATTGTAATAAAAAATAAAATTAAAAAAAACTCCAAAATATTGTGAAATATTAGAAATGTTCTGGTGTTTTTTTTTATTTTTTTATTTTTTTATGATGTTCACTGTGCAGTAAAAATAATCTTTATTCTTTGGATTGGTACCCTTGGGTCAATACCCAATTTATATAGCATGTTATGTTCTTTTTCCATTTCACAACAGAATATTTTTTTCCCTTTTTTAGGCTGCCATGTTCTGACACAACTTTTTAATTTTATCAAATTACGTCATTGTGTGAGGGCTTATTTTTTGCGGGATGAGATGTAATTTTTATTTTTTATTTTATTTTACCATTTCTGTGATATATGCCAGTTTTCCTATGTTTAATATATATATATATATATATATATATATATATATATATATATATATATATAAAACTCAACGTGTGTATGTAGGCGTGTATGTTCCAGCATCACGTCCAAACAGCTAAAGATATTAACATGAAACTTGGCACACATGTTACTTATATGTCAACAACAAACATAGGATAGGTAATTTAACCCTTACTCACCCCCATTTGCCAGAGGCGGGGTTTATGTTTAAAGTCCCGTACAAGTCAATTGGAAATATATGTTACTGCATAACTTCCAAATGTCTGGAGATATTTCGATAATACTTGGTCTCATGTTACTTATATGTCCTCTTAAATATAGGATACTTAATTTAATCCCACATAACTTCTGTACGGCTGGAGATATTTCAATACCTATAACACGTATTACGGGTCGGGATAGGAGGTCGGGATAGGAGGACGGGATAGGAGGACCAGGATAGGAGGAGGGGATAGGAGGTCGGGACAGGAGGTCGGGACAGGAGGTCGGGATAGGAGGACTGGATATGAGGACGGAATAGGAGGACGGGATAGGAGGACAGGATATGAGGACGGGATAGGAGGACGGGATAGGAGGACGGGATAGGAGGATGGGATAGGAGGTCGGGATAGGAGGTCGGGAAAGGAGGTCGGGATAGGAGGTCGAGATAGGAGGTCAAGATAGGAGGTCGAGATAGGAGGACGGGATAGGAGGACAGGATAGGAGGTCAAGATAGGAGGTCGAGATAGGAGGACAAGATAGGAGGACGGGATAGGAGGTTGGGATAGGAGGTCGGGATAGGAGGACAGGATAGGAGGTCGGGGTTGGAGGTCAGGATAGGAGGTTGAGATAGGAGGTAGGGGATAGGAGGTCGGGATAGTAGGTCGGATTGGGAGGTCGGGATAGGAGGTCGGGATAGGAGGTCGAGATAGGAGGTTGAGATAGGAGGACGGGATAGGAGGTCGGGGTTGGAGGTCAGGATAGGAGGTTGACATAGGAGGTCGAGATAGGAGGACGAGATAGGAGGACGGGATAGGAAGGTCGGGATGGGATAGGAAAACGGGATATGAGGACTGGATATGAGGTTGAGATATGATGACGGGATAGAAGGTCGGGATATGAGGACGGGATATGGGGTTGGGATATGACAACAATATATGAGGACGGAATATGAAGTCAAAAGCTTCCTTCTATGCTTCCTTATTTTCCTCCCCAACAAGGATTAGGAAGGAAAAACCGGGCAACACCGGGTATTAAGCCAGTATATATATATATATATGTTTATTTAAAGTCTCAGACAAGTCTATGGGAAATTTTGTTACGGCCTAATTTCCAAACAGCTGGTGATAATACTTCTATAACACATGTTACTTATATGTCAAATAAAAATATATAATAGTTAAATTAACCCCTAACTTGCACCATATGTGAAGGATGGGGTGTTTGCTTCAAGTCCCATGCAAGTATAAAGGACTTCTGGTGCCTTACTCCACAAGCTCCGCTCTGCATCTCCTGTTGAATGTGTCAGTCCAGGTGGTCAGCCACACTCCATCTCACAAACACGTGCCCACCTTTTAAGCCACACCCCTTTCATTTTCAGCTTACAATATCTTTACCACAACGCAGCCCCACCTGAGGACGAGATATGAGGATTAGAAATGAGGATTAGCTATAGGGGCGGCATATGAGGAAGGGAAATGAGGTCAGGATATGAGGTCAGGATATGAGTTTGGGATATGAGGATGGGATATGAGGCCTGGATATAGAGACGGGATATGAGGATGGAATATGAGATCGGGATATGAGGACGGGATATGGTGTCAGGATTTTGGGACAGGATATGAGGGCAAAAGCTTCCTCCTTTGTTGCTTTTCGCCCACAAGGATAAGGTAGGAAAAACCAGGCAGCGCCGGGTACTCAGCTAGTCATATAATAAAAATAGCTTTATTTGGATTTAGAGGCACATAGACATTATTAATGTTCAAAATAATTCTTATCTATTACCCAAAGTGTTTTTATATGTTAATATCTAATTACCTGGTGCTGCCCAGTTTTTCCTACCTTATCCTTGAGGAAGCTTTTGTCCTCATATCCTGTAATTATA
The DNA here is from genome assembly GCF_029499605.1 of Hyla sarda. Classification (NCBI taxonomy): domain Eukaryota; kingdom Metazoa; phylum Chordata; class Amphibia; order Anura; family Hylidae; genus Hyla; species Hyla sarda. The sequence goes on along the minus strand of NC_079189.1, from coordinate 114,786,613 downwards.
TCCTTTTCCCATATCCCCTCCTCATATCCTGACCCCAAATCCCCTCCTCATATTATTTTGACCTCTTATCCTGTTCTCAATCATATATCAATCTCATATCCCATCCTCATATTCTGACCTCATATCCCTACCTCATATCCCATCCTCATACCATCCTCATATCCCGACCTCAGCAGTTGTGTTTTTATGTTATTTTACTACTGCTATTATTATAAATAATATTATTATTTAAAATAAAATGGCAATTATCCCTTTCTATCTATGGTTATGCATTTGCCCAGTGTAAGCTATTCATAATTTTTCTAGTTTCTCATAAAAAAAGAAAGGTTTCTTATATAAAAAAAAAAAAAAAATTCTCATATTTCTCATAAACATGTCCTATTCAGGGCATAAACTTTCATCTGTTTACCCCTCCTGAAAACACACACACAAACCCTCTAACCCCCTTACATTACATAAAGTGATTTCTAGATATGCTTATAAAACATTATTATGATAAAATATAACAATTGCATGTTCTAGTTGTAATACAACCTGACTTTGCCCCCAAAGAACAGACCACCGACACCACAGTTCACCACAATTCATGACATGAAAAATACTATACTCCAAAGGTGAGCTTTATCAAAATCTGTGCAGAGGAAAAGTTGACCAGTTGCCCATAGCAACCAATCAGATTGTTTCTTTCATTTCTCAGAGGCATTTTCAAAAATGAAAAAAATCGATCTGATTGGTTGTTGTGGGCAACTGGTCAACTTTTCCTCTACACAGGTTTTGATAAATCTCCACCCAAATGTCTATATTCAATCTTACTGCCAGGATCTATTGCTTGGCAGATGCAACCAAACTTTCCATAATGCCAAGTTTAATTAAAAGACATTTTGCTTCTCTTAAATATTTTTCTCAATGTACAAACGTGTGGAAACTTAGCTACTGTTTTATAAAGTAAACCTTTAACATGTTCTAATAGCGCTGCGGAATCTGTAGGCACTATATAAATAAAATTATTATTATTATTATTAATAGCATGTCTTAATTATGTGTTAAATGGTTTATTAGACATTTCGATTGTTAACTGAACTTAAGAAACTATGGATAAGCTACCCATATTAACAGCTTTCCGCAGAATTCCAGGTTTTTACAGCACTGTGATAAAATTGTGATGTCCCGATCAGCTGGGAAGCAGCAGGAGGGTGCCTTACCTGCCTCCTGCGCGTCTGAACGGCGATTGATTGCTGCAAGCTTGAAATCCAGGCTTGAGCAATCAACCGCTGAGAACACTGATCAATGCAAAGCTATGTCTTTGCAGTGATCTGTGTAAAAGATCAGTGTGTGCAGTGTTATAGCCCCCTAAGGGAGCTATAACATTGCAAAAAAAAGTGAAAAAAAGTGAATAAAGATCATTTAACCCCTTCCCTAATAAAAGTTTGAATAACCCCCCTTTTCCCATAAAAAAAAACAGTGTAAATAAAAATAAACATATGTGGTATCACCGCGTGCGGAAATGTCCAAGCTATAAAAGTATATCATTAATTAAACTGCACGGTCAATGGCGTAAGCGCAAATAAATTCAAAAGTCCAAAATAGCATATTTTTGGTCACTTTTAATAACATAAAAATATGAATAAAAAGCGATTAAAAAGTCAGATCAAAACAAGAATGGTACCAATAAAAACTTAACGCAAAAAATTAACCCTCACTTAGCGCAAAAAATTAACCCTCATACCGCCCCATACATGGAACAGTAAAAAAGTTATAGGGGTCAGAATAGGACAATTTTAAATGTATACATTTTCCTGCATGTAGTTATGATTTTTTTCCGAAGTAATAAAAAAATCAAACCTATATAAGTAGGGTATCATTTTAATCGTATGGACCTACAAAATAAAGATAAAGTGTCATTTTTAATGAAAAATGTACTGCGTAGATACAGAAGCCCCCAAAATTTACAAAATGGCATTTTTTTCTTGCATTTTGTTTCACAATGTTTTTTTTTTTTCCATTTCACTGTAAATTTTTGGGTAAAATGACTGATGACATTACAAAGTAGAATTTGTGGCGCAAAAAATAAGCCATCATATGGATTTTTAGGTGCAAAATTGAAAGGGTTATGATTTTAAAAAGTAAGGAGGAAGAAACGAAAGTGCAAAAACGGAAAAACGCTATGTCCTTAAGGGGTTAAAGGCTTTACCACCCTAGCTTTCCTTTTTTTTAGCAAAAATAATCACAAGAGTGGAAAGTGTTTTATGCTTACTGCTTAATGGTATAGAATGGGCTTGTGACTTTTCTATTAAAAGTCTAGTTTACCCGTAAAGATTTTATCAAATGATATTTTTCTTAATAATTATACAGTTTAGTGTTCTTAATATTATTCTTTCATTCTCCCACGAGCAAATTCTATAGATTCATTTTATTTTCAGGGATGTTTTTATTCCTGGTGGTTCTGGGTTTTTGTTTGATATACTTTCTGTGTGTTCTGGAAGTATTTATTTTTCTTGGAGGCCTATCAATTGAATATCATTTAATTGTGACCTATTTTCTAGGTCATAGACCTTGTCTATTAGAAAATCATTCTCTTAGCTCAGACCTTGCACTTTGGATGTAGTTCAACTTCCAAAGTGCCCAATCATTCAATAATTGTTCTCTGTCATTCAATTTCGAGTTCTGAGACTGTAACTGTTTTATTATATCCTTTAGATCTTGTTGTACTGCATTATTAATCACTCCAGTTAAGGAAGGGAGAATTTCCTCCATAAATGCTTTAGTTAAAGTTTTTATCTCAGTTTCACATAACTGAGTGTTTATATTAGACACTGAGCTTAACCCCTTAAAGGGGTTATCCAGGAAAACCCTTTTTTTTATATATCTACTGGCTCCAGAAAGTTAAACAGATATGTAAATTAATTCTATTAAAAAATCTTAATCCTTTCAGTACTTATGAGCTTCTGAAGTTAAGGTTGTTTTTTCCTGTCTAAGTGATCTCTGATGACACCTGTCTCAGGAACCGCCCAGTTTAGAAGCAAATCCCCATAGCAAACCTCTTCTAAACTGGGCGGTTCCCGAGACACATGTCATCAGAGAGCACTTAGACAGAAAAGAACAACCTTAACTTCAGAAGCTCATAAGTACTGAAGGGATTAAGATTTTTTAATAGAAGTAATTTACAAATCTGTTTAACTTTCTGGAGCCAGTTGATATATCAAAAACAGTTTTTTCCTGGATAACCCCTTTAAGGACTCAGGGTTTTTCCACTTTTGTATTTTCCTCATCCCCTTCTGAAAATCATAACACTTTCAATTTTGCACCTATGGACCCTATAAGGGCTTATTTTTTGCGCCACCAATTGTACTTTGTAATGACATCAATCATTTCACCACAGAATTTACGGCAAAACCAGAAAAAAAATATTTGTGGGGCAAAATTGGAAAAAAATGCAATTTTGTAACTTTTGGGGGCTTCCAATTCTATGCATTGCACCTTTTGGTAAAAATGACACCATATCTTTATTCTGTAGGTCCATACCGTTACAAGGAGACCTAAATTATATAGGTTTTAATTTATTTGACTAAATATTAAATATGACTACATGCACCAAAATTAGTATGTGTCAAATTGTCATCAAATTGTCAATCAAATTGTCATCTTCTGACCCCTATGACTTTTTTTTTTATTTTTCCATATACAGGGATGTATGAGGGCTCATTTTTTGCATTGTGATCTGAAGTTTTTATTAGTACCATATTTGTTTTGGTATACAAAGTGACCAAAAATACGCAATTTTGGACTTTGGAATTTTTTTACGTGTACACCATTGATCATGTGGTTGATTTAACATTATATTTTTATTGTTTGGACATTTCTACGCGGCAATTCCACATATGTTCATTTTTATGAATTTTTTTTTAATGGCGTTTTTTTAAAGGGTGTGATTGAAACTTTTATTAGGGGTTAAATCACATTTATTAACTTGAAAAAAAAAATGCTACACTTTTTTTTGTCCCCATATGGGACTATTACATTCAATCCTTGGATTGCATACACTGTTCAATGCTATGCCATAGCATAGCATTGATCAGTGCAATCGGTGCTCTGCTGCTTCAGCCTGCATCTCAGGCATGGAGCAGCGGTGCGACTATTGGACTGCGGGAAGCAAGGTAAGAAGCCTCCTGCTGTCCTCTCAGCTGTTCGGGACACCACAATTTCCCCGTGGCGGTCCGAACAGCCCACTAAGCTAACCGGAAACTTTTTTCTCCCATTTTAGACACCGCAATCAGCTTTAATACCGGACATCAGCCCGATAAGTGATATCCGGTATTAGCCACAGGTCCTGGCTGCTGATAGCAACCGGGACCCACCAGGTTTGAAGCACGCTCAGCCCCTGAGCGCGCTTCACATAACAGGAGCCGTCAAAGGACATAAATGTACATCCTGTGTCCTTAAGAGGGTTAAAAAAGAATCCTTCTTAGAGCTTCTCAGAGATCTCACCAATCATAGCTCAAATATTTATAGGGAAAACATTTTTTTTTTAAATCAACAATACAAAATTTGTAAATTACTTCTATAAAAAAAAATCTTAATTCTTCTAGTACTTAAGGTCAGTTTCTGAATGTTTCACAGGAAGTCCGCTTCTTTTTGAATTTCCTTTCTGTCTGAAAACTTTGCTCTCTACTGACACCTCTTTCCATTTCAGGAACTGTCCAGAGTAGGAGCAAATCCCCATAGCAAACATATCCTGCTCTGGACAGTTCCTGACATGGCAGAGAGCACTGTGGTCAGATAGAAAGGAAATTCAAAAATAAAAGAACTTCCTGTGGATCATATAGAAGCCTATAAGTACTAGAAGGATCAAGATTTTTTTTATAAAAGTAATTTACAAACTTGCTTAACTTTCTGTCATCAGTTGATTTAAGAAAATGTTAAGCATACCCTTGAGATCCATACAATATGTATATATATATATATATATATATATATATATATATATATATATATCACTCAATACCTAATCCTTACCATGTACATCTAATTATTTTGTTTGTTTGTTTTTTATCACACTTTCAATTTAGCTCACTATTCAGTATTCCTCTCAAAGGAGGGGGCATGGCCTCACTGTGCTGGTCTCTGCCCCCTCCCTCAGTATGCTGTCTGCTCACATCTCCCCTAGCATTAGCAAAACTACAACTCCCAGCTTGTCCTCACTGACAGTAGCGGGACACAAGCTGACAGTGGGAGGATTTTTCCTCTAGTTGTTTGCCCTGTGCTCACAGCTGTCAATCAAGGAAGTGTGTCCATGATGTGTTGATGACTCATGGACACAGCAGGACTAGTATGTGTCCAAGCAGGCAGGGGGGACAGTTGTTTGACTAGCTTTTTCAGTATGAAATACTGAAAATTTTCTAATGAAAGCAATTGCAGAACCTATTGGTTTTGCATGCTTTACAAGATCTCAAAAGTTTTTGTATCTGACGGTGCCCATTTAAGTCCTTTTTTAAAGGAGCTTTAGCAAATTTTCTTCTGCCCATTTTTAGAGGGTACAAATAGAAAAAAAAAAATAAATAAGCAGAATAATTTAGGCCTTAGGAAAGTGCATGTGCTATAAGAGTTTATAGTTTAGATTCTTAATTCAGGCCATTTACATATCCAGTACAGCCCATCATTTTCAATCTCATATCGACTTGCAACTATGCAATCAATACTAAACAAAAAAAAAAATTATAATTAATTTAAATTACCCCTTCCCTTCTTAGTTGTTCCTTATATAGCAAAATTCTAACTTTCATGAAAACATTTAATAAAATAGTTAAATTAATGAAAAAAAAATAAATAAAAAGAAGTGTCAATAGTGCTTATATGCCAGGTTCGGCCTCTCCTAATTCAAAATGGGAATTAATACTCAATAGACTCCATATACTATCTTAAACCATCTACAATAAAAAAATAAACTACTATTGACTATTGAACCTAGTCTCATGTTCTCTCACCCTATTCATACTTATTTTCACAGTCTCTTGTAACCATTTTTCTATATTACATATTCATTAAAAAAAAAAAAATATATATATATATATATATATATATATATATATATATATATATATATGCCATGTACCATCCGCTCTGGGATTTATGGATTTATTATTTTTTTTTCTCACCTTCTTGAGACTGTGCCCACTTTACAGCAGTTTATTTATTTTTTACTTTTTTTTCTTCCCCAAAATATGGGATCCATCTCCCTAAACCCATGTTGCCTGGGGAAAGACATCTAGGCCCCTATCTGGTCCCCATTGGGCACTGCATGGTGCACTGTTTAGAAAAAGGTCCCTTAAAAGCCTAAAAGAAGATCCTAGGATGAGAAGCAGTGAATGGCAAGAAAAGGAGAAGTACAAGAGCAGGATAGAGGCCTTTTACAATGTTTAACCACCTCAATGCATGTTTGGCTCCACATTTGTTGTAGACACACATCATGCCATTTGGTGACACCAAGAGGTTGACAAGAACACAATATGTCATGTTAAATACATTACATGGTGTATGTTAAAATACAGAGTTTGACTCACAACATATCAAAATATTATTGTTGAAAACATAAGTAGAGTGTAAACAAATCTGTCCATTGCATACAGCATCAGATACAAAAGACAAGGAATATGAAAGGCTTACCTGCTGAGCTTCACATGATACTAAAATCACAAAAAATTGTCCCAGTGACTCTCAGGGTTTTTAACCACAAAATCCAATCCCCTTATGGAGGGTTGCCCCTCGGGGGAGAAATACCCTTAAATAAAGACCCACCTAAAATATAACTTTTATTAACCTTCCTAAAATGTATTATTACACACCAAAAATATTTTAGCCCACTAGGTGGTGTTGTTGTACGGCTTTCAGCTTGTATTGCTGATTATCATCAGTGGTACAGTAGCTATATATTGCTTATCTGAGCCAGTTTTGGTGTCACAATCCACACTCCTGTTTAAAATCAACACACCCTGCCTCGATGTTTCGCTAGGCAACCTAGCTTTATCAAGAGGACAGGGGTATGGTGTGTCGGCATCCAGCGGCATTTATTTAACTTTCTATTTGCGCATCATTTACGATGCGCTGCCTGGATTAGCCTGTCCAATGGGCGATTGCCGCATCTGCAATCGCCCATTGCGACATTCAGACTTACACATATGTTTTGGTTTTAGAAGGAGATATTGCTTTTCATACTTTATATTTTAAGTAGTTATTAATAAACAATTAGCATTTACATTGTGATTGAAAGGAGAGAAAGTGTATATAATATGTATAAATATGTATTTTAACCCCAGGATGTTACTCAACTAAATATACTACAGAATTATCACCCTCAAACTCTTTTAGAGCCTATAATAAATAAAGATGATAATGATGACGTTGTAATAAACATTTGGTTCAATATTTGATTTGTTGTTGTTGATTTTTTGTTGTTATATTTGTACTATACCTCTGGAACTGATCCAAATGCATGTAAAAAGCAGATAGCCAATTGGCATTAATTTGAACTATTTATTTATTCACAAAAACAGTTTATGATGATCATGTTTAATATGTAATCATAGCTATAATGATTGTTATTTATTTGCATAAATAAATAGTAGAATTTGTAATATAACTTTTTAGGGGAAAGTATGTTACTTCTAGCAGATTTCAGATTCCCTTTTCTTTCACAAAGTGCTTGTCTATATGTTCAGGAACCTCTCCCAAAAGAGTCACCAAAAATGTTTCTATGATAGGAAGGATAGAAGAGGGGAATGTGGTTGCAGTGCATTAACTTTAATGAAAGAGTCTAAAGAGGTACTCTGGTGGGAAAAAAAAATCTAATCAACTGGTGACAGAAAGTTAAGCAAATTTAAAAATAGCTTCTATTAAAAAAGAAACGTAATCCTTCCAGTACTTATCAGCTGCTGTATACTACAGAGGAAGTTGAGTAATTTTTTTCTGTCTGACCACACTGCTCTTTGCTGACACCTCTGCCCATGTCAGGAAATGTCTAGAGCAGGATAGGCTTACTATGGGAACTTGTTCCTACTCTAGATAGTTCCTGACAGAGGTGTCAGCAGAGAGCACTGTGGTCAGACAAAAAAGAACAACTCAACTTCCTCTGTAATGGGTAGGAGAGAGTAGAATGGTCCGGCACTGACAAGACTAAGGCTGTCTGGGTGTCTGCGGCAGTGGAGTGCGGTGGTGACACCAGATTAAAGTTGATGCCGGTGGTGCAATGTCCAGGAAAATACACGGTACACTGTAAGTATAGAAGACAGGACAGCACTCACCCTTCCACGGAGCTTTATTGAAGCATTCCATTCATGACGAACAGGTGCAGTGGTGGAGGCGGGGGACATGACCGGGACAGACTGTTTGAAGCTTTTACATTGCTTCTTCAAGCCGTAATGCGACTTCCGCATAGAGCATGACGTCATAAATAGGTGTCACGGTCAGTGGCATCATCATCAAATGTCAAAACAAAGTGAACATGTGATCAACACGGAACACGTGGTGTAGAATCATGTGACTCAATTTAAAAACAAACTTCTGTAGTATACAGGAGCTGAAGGATTAAGATTGTTAATAGAAGCAATTTACAAATTTGCTAACTTTCTGGAGCCAGTTGATGTGAAAAAAATAGTTTTCCCCCTTTAAAAGAAGAAGTGAGCATGGACAGGAGGATGGAGATATTTTGTTGCTTTAGAGGATGCAGTAAAGCTCTTTCATTATAAGAGAGCTTAAAGGGGTATACCGGGCAAAAACATTTTATCCCCTATCCAAAGGATAGAGGATAAGATGTCTGATCCTGGGGGCCCGCTGCTGAGACCCCCCGCGATCTCCCTGCTGCACCCGCATTGTATGCGGGGACTGCGTCTCTAGTTTCGGAAACCTCTGGGTTTCCGGGACTGGGGACGTGACCTCACACCACGCCCCCTCCATTCATGTCTATGGGAGGGAGCGTGATGGCCGTCACGCCCCCTCCCATAGACATGAATGGAGGGGGCATGGCGTGACGTGACGTCCCCAGTCCTGGAAACCTGGAGCTTTCCGAAACTGGAGATTCAGCCCCTGCATATAATGCGGGTGCTGAAGGGAGATTGCGAGGGGGACTCAGCAGCGGGCCCCCCGCGAACAGACATCTTATCCCCTAAACTTTGGATAGGGGATAAAATATTTTTGCCCGGAATACCCCTTTAAAAATCAGCAGAGAAAGATCAAAAATATATGCTGTCTTCCTTTCAACCTTTCACTGGGCTAGGGGCTGTACTGTGTTTATTACAACTTACTCAGGAAAGTATATATAGATGGAAGTACTCCTGTATACTGAGCATCAAGGCAAATTCTGTATCACTAAGTTAACATTTGTTGGGCTGTGTGCAAAGTAAATTTGGCCAGCCATCTGGACATAAGTAGTAATGCTGTGTGCATTCCTGCTTTCACTAACCAAATTCACTGGGACAAATGTTATGCATGCAACACCACTATGTGTACATGAGCAGGGACTCCCGTCTTTTCATAGTCTTATCTTCTTTACAAACCTGGATAAACTCTTAAGTGAATATGATGGATTATTTGGGTGAAACCTTCTGAAACTTATTATGGGAGATTCACTGATTCCTTTTTGTGAGGCATTGGCATTTACCAGATTGTCAGTGACTTTAAGGTACTTTCTGAAGAGTGGTAGTCTTAGAAGCCAGGTAGTAGCATGTCATAAAGTACATTGAATGGAAGGTCAGATGATAGTTTAAGCTTAACTTATTGTTAAACAAGATTTGAAGCAAATGGAAGTAATGTAATAAGGAGACAGTTGAACAATAAGAACTGGTCAAGAGATTACTTTTTAAGGAAGAGGGAGATTGTTACATGTTTAAAAGAAGAGGGAATGATTTCACTTAGCTATAGGTTGAATATGTTATGTTGAGTATGAATACAGTGATAAAGTTAGAAATGAAGCAAGGTCAGCCTGGTTTAAATCATGAGGTATGTACCAGTTAAATAACTGTTTGGGGTAGTGATACAGGAGGCATACAGGTATAGCTTTCAACAATTTAAATAGATGGTGGGCTACATATTGCGCAAATCACTCTACGTTATAGATAAGAGTGCTTCACAAGAAGTATAGACATCTGCCGTCATAACTGTTTTTATAAAAGCACATTCTTTTATACATATTATTTCAGGGGCCTTGTGGGATATGTAAAGCTTTGCAGACAATTGTATTACAATAAAATAAACATATTAGAATCTATTTGCAGCTATTTATAAATAAATAAAAATAAATAAACGGACGTTTCTCTACTGCAGATGATTTGTTCTAGAATAATATTTAGAGCTCATTCTGTCAGAACCAGGAACACATCATCTATGGTAGACATGTATAAAGGAAAGACTGAGACTTTCTTCATTTTCATTCCTGGCCTTGAGTTGTGATTGCAATAAAATAAAAATGTTAACAGACCTTAAAATATTTTCTAGGGTGGCAATAGCATTTACACCTGCTGTTTTTATATGTATACAAAACGTCATTATATCTGTAGACATGAGACTCCACAGTATGCTTACTCTCCATGGGGGATTTGTTACACTAACCTTTTACTATACCTAGTTGCAGAATTTTGGTGCAGAATAAGTAATCAATGTGTAAATCCACCCTAGCATAACAATACGCAATAACAGTTGTACAATTCAGTAAAAAAATAAAAATAAAATAAATTGCTAAAACCAAACAAATGAGAGCAGTGATAACATAAAATAAAAAACAGTTATAAATATGACATAAACCTATGAGGTGGCAGTACTAACACCTATACCTCTGTAACAGATGGAATTGTAAAGATTTTTTACCTCTTCTATGTTTACACATTCCTGTGGGTCATGAAGGCTAGAATGTCATAAATACCGTGTGTTTACAACTTGATTATTATCATTCTGGTGTGGTATATTCACAGGATAAAAATCAGAAAATCATATAAAGGCTATGTTTTGGTCTGCATGAATAGTCTTATTTTTCAGCCAATATTAACATAAGGCTATTTTCCCTCATTTTTTTTCCCTTTTTGTCCATTAACCTGTTGGGGATGGAGAGCGTACACACCGTGGCCCCGTGTCATAGCGGGTCTGGCCCGGCCTCTAACAATGGCCGGGACCCGAGACTAATAGCGCGCGGCACTGATTGCGGTGCCACACGCTATTAACCTTTTAGACGCGGCGTTCAAAGTTGAACGCTGCGTCTTCAATTAAAGTAAACTGCTCCCGGCTAGCTCAGTGGGCTGTTCGGGATTGCTGCGGCGAAATTGCGGCATCCCTAACAGCTGTAGGACAGCAGGAGGGTCCTCTACCTTCCTGCTCACTGTCCGATTGCCGAATGACTGCTCAGTGCCTGAGATCTAGGCATGAGCAATCAAGTGGCAGAATCATTGATCAATGGTTTCCTATGAGAAACCATTGATCAATGTAAAAGATCAGTGTGTGCATCTATAACACTGCAAAAAAAAGTAAAACAAAAGGAATAAAGATCATTTAACACCTTCCCTAATAAAAGTTTGAATCACCCCCCTTTTCCCATAAAAAAAACAGTGTAAATAAAAAAAATAAACATATGTGATATCGCCGCGTGCAGAAATGTCCAAATTATAAAAATATATAGTAATATAAGCTGCACGGTCAATGGCGTATGCGCAAAAAAAAATCCAAAGTCCAAAATAGCGTATTTTTTGGTCATTTTTCATGTCATGAAAAATGAATAAAAAGCGATCAAAAAGTCAGATCAATACAAAAATAGTACTGCTAAAGACTTCAGATCACGGCGCAAAAAATGAACCCTCATACCACCCCGTACACTGAAAAATAAAAAAGTTATAGGGGTCAGAAGATGACAATTTTAAACATATACATTTTCATGCATGTAATTATGATTTTTTCCAGAAGTACGACATATTTAAGTAGGGTATGTATATAAGTAGGGTATCATTTTAATCGTATAGACCTAAAGAATAAAGATAAGGTGTCATTTTTACCGAAAAATTTACTGCGTAGAAATGGAAGCCCCCAAAAGTTACAAAATGGCATTTTTTCTTAAATTTTGTTGCACAATGATTTTTTTTCCCGTTTCGCCATAGATTTTTGGGTAAAAAGACTGATGTCATTACAAAGAACAAAAAAATAAGCCATCATATACATTTTTAGGTGCAAAATTGAAAGGGTTATGATTTTTAAAAGGTAAGGAGGAAAAAACGAAAGTGCAAAAACGGAAAAACCCTCCGTCCCCAAGGGGTTAAAAAAAATACCTTGCATTGTTGGCATATGTTACTACTTATTTTTTTGTTCTATATTTCAGCCTTATATTCTGTTTTTGCATTCTTTGTTTCGCACACTTATTTGCAGCAGCTATTTTTTTTATTTTTTTTCATTTTGCAGCCATTTATGGTCCTGGGTACTATGTGGGAACAAAATATTAGAGAACATAAATATCCTAGCATGAAGATGCAGTGACAAGCAATATGTCTTGTACCGCCAGACTTTGTCATCCATGTACTGTATGCAATCAGAATGGCTCCATAAAATACTATTTTACCATTATTGTACCTACTGTAGAGGAAATGTTTGACAAAGTAAAATAATCTGTTTGCCAAAGTTCTATGAAACCAGATCTGCATTGACCAGAATTGCAAAAGGTAAAATCTGGCAAATAGACAGAGCATACTGTGAATTTGGAAATCTGCACATGTCTACTCTATGGATTTCTACCTTTTTCATCATTTTTTATTTAGAATTATTTTTTAATGAAAACATAAACACGTCTGCATGCAGAGAAACAAAATATTGAAAATGCAATAAGGGTACTAACACAAGGATGGATATTAACAATCAGGGGTAGTGCATTGAATGAGCAAAAATATACAAACCAAATGAGCATCTGATTGTAGTGAGTCCCAAATAAACTCAAAAATATGAGAAGTTGAGAAAGGAGGGCAAGACAAAACAAAAAAGACAGAAAATAAAGGAAAAGGAGAGAAAAACATGAAATGGAAAACACAAAAATAAACTAAACATAAACCTGTACACTGAGATCAACAAGAGAGCATAGGGGGGGACCAATAAAACCAATCCACAGGGCAGCAAGTTCCTTCATAAGTTGGAGGTTCAGGATATTTGTAATCCAGTAGGGGGTTCTGGAAGCTTCCACAAGGGGGGGATGCATGCGCTCACAGCTTTGATCAAATGATGAGAAAGAGAAACACAGTAGGTAAAGAGTGAAATGTCTGATAATGCCGAAGGAAAAAGGCTGGCAAGAATAGTTGTCTGTGAAAGTAAAAGCCAACTTTCAGACCTTCTTCCAAAATGAGAAAAGCAATGGACACTCCGCCAGGGAGAGGAAAACATGGTATCACCATGTAATGCCCCACGGGTGTGGCAGCTGGCCAGGCAGGCAGAAGGGGCAAACTGACATTAAGATAGCGTCAGATGCAGGAGAACTGAATTAGTTTTTTATTAGCATAGCAGGCTGGAATAAGCTGCAAGCAGACAAGAATCATCATAAACAGTCCAAGTTCTTTAACAAGAAAGACAGTTCAGGTTCCAGGAGAGGAGACAGAGGCAAAGTCCAGTAGACAAGCAGAATCAGGAACACAGTATCAGTGGACAGACATAGACCTTAGAAGTACCGAATACACAACTTTGATAAGGCCTGGAACATCAGGTATGGCTGACATGTATATGCAGTGGGTGGCTGGGATTGGAGGAGGATTCATTAGGTAGTGTATGGTGGCTCTATAAATCTGTCCCTTGCACACAGCCCCTAGAAGACAGAGCAGGAACTGTAGCAAGAGACAGTCCCAACAGAAAGACCAGGAAGCACAGCAGATACATGGCACAGAGGATGTCGCATGATGATGGTAATAATCAGGATACATGGTACGCTGGTGGTTGCTAACCAGCAGTGTTACACACTAGGACAATAGTTTGTATCCATCCTCTTAAAATCAAATAGAGATGGAATAGGAATTTTCCAGAAAGTACGTTACAGGGTTATGCAATAATCACAGAACATAAGGTACAAGATAAGTAAAAACGGATATTGCAGGAGAGACTGTTGAAAAAATGGCTGCGTGCACATCCCGACCACCAACACCTGGTGTATATGAATAAAAAATAGACTCACCTTGTGTATGTGGAGGGTAGTCAAATTGATGCTATCCCCCAGAACACCTAGGAGATGAGGTAACATGTCAAAAAACATGCCACTCTTCAAAATCCATGAGTACCACGGAGATCACTGGCTCATGTCTAGAATGGAAGTACTCTATTACCAGCCAGTTTTACACATAGGATAAAATAACACAATAAAAAAACTGTGGCCAGTGCTTGATGAAAAGTGCAATTATGTCCTAGTTAATAACCATATATGAACAGATCCCATCATGGAATTTACTTCACTTCCCTTCCCCCCTTCCTTGATAGCCACAAAAAATTACTTCTCAATTCTCCAAATATTGACATAGATGTTAGCCAAAATACAAAGATCCCACCAGTTGCATATGACTCAAACTCTGTTTTATTCTTCACACTCTTACATAAAATCCATATATACAATGATGTGCCCTGCTTACAATGCATTTCAGAGGTTACAGGCAGATTCTTGTAGGTAGGAGGACTTGCCTGTAACCTCCGAAATGCGTTGCAACCAGGGCACATTACTGTATGTATGTTTTTTATAAATAGAACATCCCTTTAGTTCAGATAACTACACAACACTAAATAATTTCAGTTTGTTCATTAAGATATAAAAGTGTTTAGTTTTGTTTTCATGCCACACATTTACTCATAGTAAATCAAATTATTCTTACACACAATCTTTGACAGAATTAAAGGAAATCTGTCTCCAGTGTCACCTGCACTAACCTGTCAGTACCGACAGGTAGTGCAGGTGATACTAATGACAACTGTACTCACCTTGTCCCAGTCTGTGGCTGGGATCTCCTGTAATCTTCTCTGGTATCTTTGCTCTGGGCACCGGCTTGGGGCATGGGTGGAGCTTAGTGACATCATCGCTGCTGCTCTCTGCTCGGTCCCGAGTCCTGGGAACAGCAACGGTTACGTGAATAAGCTCCATCCATGCCTCAAGCCGGTGCTCGGAGTGAATATACTGTGGAAGATTACAGGAGATCAGCGCCACAGACCGAGACAAGGTGAGTACCATTGTGATCCATGTCACCTGCACTACCTGTCGGTACCGAAACGTTAGTGCAGGTGACACTGGTGACATATTTCCTTTAAAGGGGCCTTTTATAATGACATTCTGAAAGATTTCAGAGAGTTTTAAAAATTAAGATGTGTCAGTAAACCATGAAAAAATGTTAATCACCCACTGAACCCCCTTTTGCCCAAGTGACAATGTTACAGTGATACCCACTGTCTTCCAATTTTCTTGTAGTGACTGCATTCCTTACCTGACCACAACTTCCAATCATTGGCTTCAGCTGAGGCCAGTGATTGGCTGACAAAGTCACATGAGTGTAAATTATGTTAGAATTGCAGTAAAATAGACAAAAACTGACAGGTTCATCTAAAGCATTGCCACTAGAAAAGCCAGAGATTTTACAGACAATTCATCTTTGTTTTATATTTTATAATATTTACTATGATTATTGTTTTTTCTTATTAAAATCCATTCAATTTTATTCTTATAAACATTTTTTTTAACCAAAGCCTGCCTACAGGTGCCAATCAGACTCCTTGAACCACCAATGATGCAGTCTGTTTCTCTATAGATGCCACAATTACTATAATTGAGGCATCTATATAGTTAAGCGACTGGGATCCGAAAGATTGCTGATGATGATTCTTTACAGCGGATGTCAGCTTAACAGTCTAAGGCTAGGTTCGCAATTAGGAAGCCGAATCAGTCATTGTCACCATAGAGGACAATGTTTGTGGAACAGAAGTCCATTCTTTTGGCAGCAGATGGGACTCTGCTTCACTGTAGTTTCCAAGTAGTGTTGAGCACTAATATTTGAAACGCAAATTTTTATTGCGAATATCGGCACTTTGCGATTTTGCGAATATTTCGAATATAGTGCTATATATACGTAATTACAAATATTCATAATTTTTTTGCATGTGATTATTCAATGCAAATTTTATAGCAATTTTCCATGCAAATTTTATTTTATTTTTTTGTTTATTCACATGCAAATTTTTATGCGTGGAAAAAAAAGTGAATGAACGTAGGACAAATGTTTTGCGAATACAGGACAAATAATTGTCAATATATTCGGAAAATATCGTTAATTCGAATATGTCCCCTTCCAATTCCATTTGGAAATTCTGTAGTGTAAAACTAGTCTACATATGGAGTGGCCTAAGCCCCTAAGCCGGTGCCATACATGTGCACCTGACCTACGACATAACTGTACATCATGGGTTGGAAATTGATTTAAACTATTCAATTACTCTTTTATGATCCCATTCAATCCAAACAGCAACTCGCAATGCGCTATTCTATCTGGCTGTCCATGCATTGAATGGTTAGCCTTTCATTTTATTGGCCCTTTCTGTAATACTACATTTTCCCTTTAGCCAAACATAGCTCCTAAGCAATTACAGTTGATGAGAGTTAGTTCCAATAACAAGCTAAGCAAGACAAACATACCTTACACATTTTATAGTCTTCAAAGAAATATAAGACATTTAAAAGTTAGTCTGGCAATAGCAATTTCATGGAAATGAAGGTTAAAAGGAAGAAAAGGAAAAAAAAAACATTTTGCAAATCTGAGGACATAAGCACAAAGTTAGACAGTTCTTTACATGTGCACCAGCGTGTAACAAAAGTAGAACAAAAAGTTTTTTAAAGATTTGGATACATGGAAATTTATACATAATGTTCCTTTTCAGTTTTTTGTTGAGGTGACTAAAATTCCCAAGAGAAACATTGCTGAAGTATGAATGATTAAACCTTGTCATGTAGGGTTATATCCAGAAATATATGTTTTTATGACAAGTTGTGACAGTCTCAAAGCACCAGAGCATAACAAACCAAAGTAGCAAAGTTTACTATGTGAACTGCCACCATGAAATGTTCTTTTTTTGGAAGCCTAATGTTACACGGAAAATCCTCAAGAATTAAATAAACATTTTCCGCCCTGGAAATATCTTGAATTCTTTCTTCTGCGATATGTGCACGTGTGATCACTTCGGCGGCATTTTTCTTGGTTAATTAGTGCATTTTGCTGACACTTAAAGGAAAAATGTCAACAAATCCCCTCTGCACTAACCAGAGGTACTGGCTGGTAGTGTGGGGGATGCTGATCAGTATGATACCTACCATGCCCGGATCCGCCCAGCAGTTCACCCATTATCTTCCTTATTCCAGATATGCAAATCCTCTTCTAACGGGCGGGGTTACTGCCTTCATCTGGCACTGTGACTTCACCGCCGCTCTGCTTGCAGCACCGCCCAGCTTATGCATATTCATGTCCTCCTTCTTTCTCCCTTTCCTCCCCGCTCTGTATGAGACTCCACTGTGCATGTGTCGGCTTCCTGTGTACACCTGGAAACGGCCTCAGCACAGTGGAGTCACATACAGAGCGGGGAGGGAGGGCATGAATATGTGTAAGCCGTGTGGTACTGCCGGCTGAGCTGCGGTGATGTCACAGTGCCAGATGAAGGCAGTAACCCCGCCCCTGCCAGTGCGGATCCGGACATGGTAGGCATCATATTGATCAGAGTCCCCTGCACTACCAGCCAGTTTTTCTGGTTAGTGTGAGGGGGATTTGGTGACAGGTTTCCTTTAACAGAGCCAAGTCATGACATCTGTTTCACTGATGGATTCAATTCAAAAAAGTCAAACAAGCCATACTGCTTTCAGTGAATCTGGGTGAAAACAAATGCAATATGAATGACTAATTCTAACTAAACAAAAGTACATGCATATGTAAGTGAAACACTGATTTTACATGTCTTAATGTTTCTGTTTACGCTTGCTGGGCTTTTATTTACATCATATTTGGCTATATGCATTTTGAAAAAGGATCCAAATGTATACTGTGCAATACCCATGGAGTGTTAGGGGGACAAGAAAAGTATTTTTCATAAGTGTTTTATTACATATTTTTATGTGACAACACTGAGGAAACGACACTCTGCTACCATGTAAAGTAGTTAGTGCACAGCCTGTATAAAAGTCTTAAATCAAACATATAGCTTTTTTACCTGGAATTAACATAATAATGCTTCAAAAGCATTGAGAGTGAACATAAAAAAGGCATATTAGGTCAAGCTATCTGTATTTTCTGGGTTCATTCAAACATGTATGCAAAAGAATTGAAAGGCGCTTACCTAGCCTTTAATACGAAAAACCGAGCAAAACCCATCTAAACGCCTATACCCTAGTAAATTTTGGAAAAAATGACGATGCTCAAAGTAACATCTCAAGTATGTATTTATTAAAAATAACAATATAAAAAAATACATAAAATATATAGCCCTCTGAAAAGCCACAGGGCCCTTGTGGCTGACCTCTAGCTATATAAAAATAACAATATAAAATATACATAAAATATATAGCCCTCTAGCTATATAAAAATAACGATTAAAACATGAAATAATGATACTAATAATGGGAAATAGGTAAAAGATATAGTGCCGTGGGAACTGCTGCTGAAATCAAGTGTAAAAAAATATAAAAATCCAATATTAAAGTTAGTAGGGCATTGTGCCACTTGTAGTCCGTGCACATAAATGTTTTACACTTTCAGGTGATTATAGATTCTAATGTCCTCGCAAGATGAATAGCGCTAATTCCAGCAAGGAATTTGATAATGCTCTTGCTCCGGCAATTGATATTAATATTCAGCAAGTTAGAAATAATGTCACAGTGTATAGTGTGGTGGTGCTATGCACCTCTCACCTATCCCACCAATCACGGGAGACAAGTGTGGATCAATGCGGTGAGATCTTGCAGATCCTGGAGTTAACAGCGCAACTCCGATGTCACAGGCTGTGTAAGTTGTAACTTGCCGGCATTGATCTTCTGCAGCAGCGTGCAGGTACTGTCAGCTGTATGATCCTTGGAGACATGTGGACCTCTGCTCTGCAGCAGGTATAAGTAGCCCTGGCGCCCTTGTGTCTATGAGCGCGAGGGGTGCTTGATTGTCAGGGCACTATCTGTCCGAGGCACCTGTAGTAGTGTGCTGGGCAGCAGTAAACCTCACTTGGCAATGATGAAATACGACTAATATTCAGGCTGGACTAGTTTCAGGATCTCCATAGATGCTTTCTTCAGCAGCTATAGTATATTGTGATGAAAAAATGGGAACTAGCTACCAAGCATATATAGGCACATCTACAACTGATTAGAAGCACATCCTCAACTAATTAGAATTGATTAAGGTTATAGTGAAAACCAGACATGGGATAAATTCCAACCTGGGTTACACCAAAATGGAAATAGTGAAATGAGATATAACCAATAAATAAAATTTACTAAATGTGTCAAAATCACACACACACACACACACACACATACACACACACACACACACACACACACACACACACACACATATATATATATATATATATATATATATATATATATATATATATAAAGGATCTGTATATGTGTATATACAAAAATATAATAGATTGGGATATCAAGAGGAGAAATTATGAGAAGAACTTTCTTAGTACATCTAAATGAAGATGAAGAGAGAAGAAAAAAATAAAAATGACATAAAAGAGAAAAATAAAATAAAGAATACAAATAAGTATGTGAAAGTGGTAATGTTGATTGAGGGATAGGGGGCAGGGAACCGCCCAAGGGTCTGCCAGAGCGCTGGTAAAACTACCTGCCCCTGACGGACCATCAGGCCGGCCCAACCTCCCATTAAATTGTCCAAAAAACCAAACAGAATTTAATCCTCTTGGCATTAATGGCTTAAATTCAAATATTTGCAGATTCTGCTCTAGACATTTTATTTATGTATTTGCCCTCATGCCAGCCCAGTTTGACTGACATAATCGCTGAACATCTAAGCTGATTAGGGTAGCTGTTATGAAAGTCTCCGAAGTGCAAGGACAAGGGGTGTTTGTCATGCTTCTTTTTAATATTATACCTATGCTCAAGAATACATGCCTTTATACTGTTTATGGCAAGGACATTCCATAACATAAACAACTTCCTTGCTCATGCAATTTTTTTTTTTATCTCAAACTGGAAATCATTGGCAGTACTACTAATCTTTATTGTCTTTTTGGGAAAATGTGTTGCTTTGCAGTTTGGACATTGTCCACAATGAAACAAGCCATTTAAGTCTACTACCTTGGAATCTCTGCTGTTTGTTTTTAGGTTCTGTCTTATAATAGGGGCTACTTTTATTGACAAATTAGGGGCTTTTGTGTAAACAATGGGGGTCTTTCAGGTAACATGTCCCTCAACAATTTATCTTGGCGTAATAGTGGCAGTATCTTTTGATGGCTCCCTCTATTTTCATTTGCTGTGTGTTGTACGGAATAATTCATTTTGAGACTTCAGAGTTTAACCCCTTAAGGACCAGGCCATTTTACACCTTAGGACCAGAGCGTTTTTTGAACATCTGACCACTGTCACTTTAAGCATTAATAACTCTAAGACGATTTTACCTATCATTCTGATTCCGAGATTGTTTTTTCGTGACATATTCTACTTTATGTTATTGGTAAAATTTTGTCGATACTTGCATTGTTTCTTCGTGAAAAATTCAAAAATTTGATGAAAAAATGGAAAATTTTGCATTTTTCTAACTTTGAAGCTCTCTGCTTGTAAGGAAAATGAATATTCCAAATACATTTTTTTATTCACATATACAATATGTCCACTTTATGTTTGCATCATAAAATTGACAAGTTTTTACTTTTGGAAGACACCAGAGGGCTTCAAAGTTCAGCAGCAATTTTCCTATTTTTCACAAAATTTCCAAAATCACAATTTTTCAGGGACCAGTTCAGGTTTGAAGTGGATTTGAAGGGTCTTCATCTTAGAAATACCCCATAAATGACCCCATTATAAAAACTGCACCCCCCCCCCCCAAAGTATTAAAAATGACATTCAGTCAGCGTTTTAACCCTTTAGGTGTTTCACAGGAATAGCAGCAAAATGAAGGAGAAAATTCACAATCTTCATTTTTTACACTTGCATGTTCTTGTAGACCCAATTTTAGAATTTTTACAACGGGTAAAAGGAGAAAATGTATACTTATATTTGTAGACCAATTTCTCTTGAGTAAGCACATACCTCATATGTCTATGTAAAGTGTTCGGCAGGCGCAGTAGAGGGCTCAGAAGCGAAGGAGCGACGAGGTGATTTTGGAGAGTACGTTTTTCTGAAATGGTTTTTGGGGGGCATGTTGCATTTAGGAAGCCCCTATGGTGCCAGAACAGGAAAAAATACCCACATGGCATACCATTTTGGAAACTAGACCCCTTGAGGAATGTAACAAGGAATAAAGTGAGCCTTAATACCCCACAGGTGTTTCACGACTTTTGCATATGTAAAAAAATGTTTAAAAAATGTCACTAAAATGTGTGTTTCCCCCCAAATTTCACATTTATGCAAGGGTTAATAGCAGAAAATACCCCCCAAAATTTGTAACCCCATCTCTTCTGAGTATGGAGGTACCCCATAAGTTGACCTGAAGTGCACTATGGGCGAACTACAATGCTCAGAAGAGAAGGAGTGATATTTGGCTTTTTGAGAGCAAATTTTGCTCGGGGGCATGTCACATTTAGGAAGCCCCTATGGTGCCAGGACAGCAAAAAATACCCACATGGCATACCATTTTGGAAACTAGACCCCTTGAGGAACGTAACAAGGAATAAAGTGAGCCTTAATACCCCACAGGGGTTTTACGACTTTTGCATACGTAAAAAAAAAAGAAAAAATTCACTTAAATGTGTGTTTCCCCCCAAAATTTCACATTTTTGCAAGGGTTAATAGCAGAAAATACCCCCCAAAATTTGTAACCCCAGCTCTTCTGAGTATGGAGGTGCCTCATAAGTTGACCTGAAGCGCACTACGGGCGAACTACAATGCTCAGAAGAGAAGGAGTCATATTTGGCTTTTTGAGAGCAAATTTTGCTCGGGGGGCATGTCGCATTTAGGAAGCCCCTATGGTGCCAGGACAGCAAAATAACCCCCACATGGCACACCATTTTGGAAACTAGACCCCTTGAGGAACGTAACAAGGGGTACAGTGAGCATTTACCCCCCACTGGTGTCTGTCAGATCTTTGGAACAGTGGGCTGTACAAAATTTTTAATTTGCACAGTCCACTGTTCCAAAGATCTGTCAGACATCAGTGGGGTGTTAATTCTCACTGCACCCCTCATTACATTCCGTGAGGGGTGTAGTATCCGAAATGGGGTCACATGTGTTTTTTTTTTTTTTTTTTGCGTTTGTCAAAACCGCTGTAACAATCAGCCAGCCCTGTGCAAATCACCTCAAATGTACATGGCGCCCTCTTCCTTCTGGGCTTTGTTGTGCGTCCCCAGAGCACTTTGCGCCCACATATGGGGTATCTCCGTAGTCGGGAGAAATTGCATTACAAATTTTGGGGGGGCGTTTTTTCCCTTTTACCTCTTGTCAAAATGAAAAGTATGGGGCAACACCAGCATGTTAGTGTAAAAATTTTTTTTTTACACTAACATGCTGGTGTAGACCCCCAACTTCACCTTTTCATAAGGGGTGAAAGGAGAAAAAGCCCCCCAAAATTTGTTAGGCAATTTCTCCCGAGTACGGCGATACCCCATATGTGATCCTAAACTGTTGCCTTGAAATACGACAGGGCTCCAAAGTGAGAGCGCCATGCGCATTTGAGGCTTGAATTAGGGACTTGCATAGGGGTGGACATAGGGGTAATCTACGCCAGTGATTCCCAAACAGGGTGCCTCCAGCTGTTGCAAAACTACCAGCATGCCTGGACAGTCAACGGCTTCCGGCAATACTGGGAGTTGTTGTTTTGCAACAGCTGGAGGCTCCATTTTGGAAACAGTGGCGTACCAGACGCTTTCATTTTTATTGGGGAGGGGAGGGGGGCTGTGTAGGGGTATGTGTATATGTAGTGTTTTTTTACTTTTTATTTTATTTTGTGTTAGTGTAGTGTAGTGTAGTGTTTTTAGGGTACAGTCACACGGGCGGGGGGTTACAGCGAGTTTGAGCTGCCGCACAAAAATTGCTGCATCGCAAACTTGCAGCCTGATACTCGCTGTAAGCCCCCTGCCCATGTGAGTGTACCCTGTACATTCACAGGGGGGGGGGACCTCCAGCTGTTGTAAAACCACAACTCCCAGCATGCACAGTCCATCAGTGCATGCTGGTAGTTATAGTTTTGCAACAGCTGGAGGCACACGGGTTGGGAAACACTGAGTTAGGAAACAGACAATGTTTCCCAACCAGTGTGCCTCCAGATGTTGCAAAACCACAACTCCCAAACATTCTCAGGCATGCTGGCAGTAGTAGTTCGGCAACATCTTTAGAGCCAGATGTTGCAGAACTACAACTCCCAGCATGCTTGGAGTTGTAGTTTTGCAACATCTGGTGGACTACAGTTTGCAGACCACTAATACAGTGGTTCCCAATCTGTGCCCTTCCAGATGTTGCAAGACTACAACTACCAGTATGCCAAAACTGTCCAGGCATGCTGGGAGTTGTAGTTCTGCAACATCTGAAGGGCAAAATGTTACAGAACTACAACTCCCAGCATGCCTGGAAAGTAAGGGCATGATGAGGATGTGAAGTTTTGCAACATCTGGAAGGACACAGTGGTCTCCAAACTGTGGACCTCCAGATGTTGTAAAACTGCAACTCCCAGCATGCCCAGACGTCAAGGGCTGTCTGGGCATGCTGGGAGTTGTAGTTTACAGGGTCCCATTACAGCAATGCATGTCGCTTTACGGCGACGTGCATTGCTGTAAAGGGCCCGACCGCGGCTGAAGATCAACTCACCTGTCGCCGCTGCCGCCGTCTCCGCCGCCGGGATCCGGGTCTTCAGGGATGAGGTAAGTACCGGGGCCAGGCCCCAGCACTCCCCCGTCCCCCACCGCGTACTCTGGTCTTCCTCCCGTCCTCTCCGGACTTCAAGGGCCCCCCCTGCGATTGGTCGGTTAGTTAACCGACGGATCGCAGTTGATCGGAGGAGGTGGCAGGCTTGCCACCTCGCTCCTAGGCTCCAGCATGGTCCTGGCTGTCTGTGACAGAGACCCGATCAGCCCGGTATCGCCGCAGATCGCAAGGACGATTTCCCTTGCGATTTGTGGTGATCGCCGACATGGGGGGCCCACATGGCCCCCCTCGGCGTTTGCCCTGGATGCCTGCTGAAGGATTTCAGCAGGCACCCGGTTCCGATCTCTGCCCGGCGAGCGGCAGAGACCGGAAAACGCCATGACGTTGTGGAACATCATTGGTCCTTAAAGCCCAGGGTGCCATGATGTTCCACAACGTCATTGGTCCTTAAGAGGTTAATGGATTAGTTGTGGTACTTGCAGGTTTAAAAAATGTTTTCCTATCTAATTTATTAACTTTATCTAATGAGATTAGAAGGTTGTTTTTTCTATATTTTTTCTCAAGGAATTGTTCTGTGAGTTGTTCGACTTCCTTTTCAAATTGTTCAGGTATGGTACAATTACGTTTAATTCAACAGTATTGGCTAATGGGGACATTAAGTAACCATTGATGGAGATGGCAACTGGTGTGTAAGATAAAGCTGTTTTTAGCTCCTGGTTTCCGAAAGGTACTGCAAATGAATTGCTCTTCTGTGGACGTGATCAGTAAATCTAAAAATTTGACCGAGGTGGAGCTAATGTGCGGTGTAAAATTTAAGTTAAAATCATTGACCTTCAGCATAGTTAAATATTGATCTAGATCTTTGGTCCCTCTCCAGATAAAAAAAATAGCCAAATGGCATTTTGGGAGTTGTGGTTATGCAAGAACTGGAGGAGAACAGTTTGGAGACCACTGTGTAGTAGTGTCCAAACTGTAGCCCACCAGATGTTGCAAAACTACAACTCCAAGCATGTTCAGACTGCCCAGGCATGCTGGGAGTTGTAGTTTGGCAACATCTGAAGGGCCAGATGTTGCCGAACTACAACTCCCAGCACATCTAGGCAGTCTGGGCATGCTTGGAATTGTAGTTTTTCAACATCTGAGGGCTACAGTTTGGACACCACTGTATAGTGGTCTCCAAACTGTGCTCTTCCAGATGTTGCAAAACTACAACTCCAAGCATGCTGGGACTGTCCAGGCATGCTGATGGTTGTAGTTGGGCAACATCTGAAGCGCCAGATGTTACAGAACTACAACTCCCAGCATGCCTGGGCAGTTTGAGCATGTTTGGAGTTGTAGTTTTGCAACATCTGGAGGGCTACAGCTTGGACATCACTGTATAGTGGTCTCCAAACTGTGGCCGTCCAGAGGTTGCTATAACTCCAATAAACTCCTAGAAGGCAGCAGTGAAGATCACTTACCACTGATCTTCACTGCTGCCTCCACCGCTGCCTCCTTACTGCCACCGATCCAGCTGCTGCCCGCCGCGATCTTTTGTGCCGCCACCTCCTCGTGGACTTCAGTCGGTACCCACCACCATCTTCTCCCTGCTCTGTCCAAACATCTAGGGGCGGGCAGAGTGGGGATTTTAACTTTAAACCGCCAACCCCCCCCCCCCCTCCGCTCCCAACTGCCTTTAATCGGTTGTTATTAAACCTACCAATAGCAGGGGATATTAGGAGGTGGCACTGCCACCACGCTCCTATCCTTCAGGATGATCGGGGATGTCTCTGACATCTCTGATCATCCCTATTTTCCGGGCTATTGGGTCACCAGAGACCCGATCATCCCGGAATCGCTGCAAATCACCGATCTGAATTGGTCTCAGGACCCCCCAGGCGTTATAACGGGATGCGGCTAGCAGCGGGGACCGAAATTCCATCGGGCGTACCCATACACCCTCAGTTCTTAAGGACTCTAAAATGGGGGTGTATGGGTACACCCTCTGCCCTTAAGGGGTTAAATAACCAATCCCTGAAACAATCGACCTACCAGGAGAATTTGTGGCATCTTTATGGACCTTAGGTATCGTATAAAACATGGGTGTTCTTTTTTGGGTCCCTAAAATAAAGTCATAAAATAAATTTGAGACCCTTGTTTAGAAGATCTGTCTGTTTTTTTGTGAGAGGATTGGAACTCAAGTTAAAAATTGTGTTCTCAGATTCTATGTTTGTTTATCTTTGTTTTTGGTTGTTCTATAATCTCTATTGGGTGTGCCACTTCGGTATATTCTCTTTTTCTGGAATAAATCTCTTTTTTAGGCATTGCTAGTAGTGATATTGTCTGTGGGGTTGGATGTATTTGTGCTGCTGTTTCTATTTGGGGTCTTTGAGAGAGTGGTTGTAGAAGCACGGATTTGTGTTCTCTCAATGGTGTTTTGTTGGGATTGGAGTGATATGTGGTTGCTCTGTGTGGATATTGATTGGGTTGAAAACGGTTGTGATTGTAGGTTTGGTGGCGATATTGGTAATTTTGTTATTCTAGGTTTGGTTAGGATGTTGGTTGTTGGGGGGAGTGTGGTGGTTGGATTGTGGGTGATTGGGTTTGTAAGATGGATACCTGCGTTAAGGTGAATGTGTGCATTTAGAGTGATAGGACATATGGTGTGGTGTATAGTGTTGAGGATAATTCTGGTGTGAATGGTAATATCTTTGTGTCTGACGTGATTCTAAAAAATTATTCTCTGATAGGGTAGAAAATGTATTAGATATCAGAACATTGTATTGGATGGTATTACTGTTATCATTTGTAGTTGATGTTGTTTTAGTGATGTTCCATAATAGTTTTTTTGTCTTGCGTGCAATAATGTCCTGTTCAGCACTGTCTAATTTTTTACATAGACAGTCCTGAAATTTCAGATATTCTCGTCTTATCTAAGGACTCAAGTGTAGTACGTATGGCAGAAATTTTGTTATCTAACTCAGCGATCATTACTTGTCTACGTTCTATAACCAATTTAGTGGTGCCAACTGAAACTTCTTTGAAGTAATTGTCCCATTTTAGTTTAAATTCAGTATTAACTAGATCATTAGAAGGTACTCCGTATACTGATAATTTCTTAGGGATATTCTGTGTTTCTATTAGGTGGGATAAGCCTTTTCATTCAAACATGTAACATTTGTAGCTGTGTGTAACATAAATCCTTATTAAGGGCATTGAAAGTGAATGTGGAATAGGCATCTCAGGCCATGTTAACTGTATTTTCTATGTTTTATGAAACATATAGCATTTCTACCAGGGTTTATCAGAAATATGCCTTAAAAGTTTTGTACGTGTAGTGAACGTGTAATAGACATTTTGTAACGTGGACAGTTGGCATCTGCCAGCATACTGGGTGTCCTGTCACTTACTAGTGCTGAGCCACATTCTCTACTCCATGTCTCCATTGTAGGCCCCAGGCTTCTTCCTCTGGACTCACTTCTGCTGCTTCTACCACTGCTGCAGTTCCTGGTCTGCCCACTAGGGGCAAGCACTTGCTGTAAATTAATGGGTCAGTGCGCACTTCTCTAAAATTATCCTACCCAATCCCTCTCAGGGACAACATAGATAAAGCAATTCATCACTAGCAAAGATGTCTGAATTCTGTCCTACTGAGCCACATTACTGACATGTGCCTGTTTTATTCATGTTGCCTCTGCCTTATCCCTCTGTACCTTGCTTATTCTTCAGTGTATGATCTGGACTGTTAGAAATGCCTGTGCTCTCATCCAGCCTGCACCACCTGGCTGCATCTGAGCTTTTCAGCTCTGCAGTGCAACAGACTTAGTGTCAGGGCATTCTAGCCTGCATGGCCAGCTGCCATCTAATTAAGACCACTCTTACAGTACCGACTTGGTATCTGCCCTGTAGCAAAAGTCTAGCTTTCATATCCTAACGGGGAAGAAAGGATAAAAATCAGGGGAATACTTAGATTCCGCTCCCAAGTTTGGCCCAAGGTTTAATGCCTTTGGGGCGTTACAGTTTGCACGTGTGATTTATCCAACTAGCAATACCAAGCCTGCTGGACAAAATCTATTTCAATGGTTTCAATGCCAGAACTATCACCAAGATGTCCTGATCCAGTGTTTGAACGTGATTCCTGCTTGTTTGGATGCTTTACCTTAACTTGTACCAGATGCACCACAAAGCCCAGCAACTTCTTTGATTCCTGCTGCTTTGTGTTCATACCATGTTCAGCTGCCTGTGCATCCATGCAGCATATTTCTATGGACTTTATTACTTACCTCCCATCATCTGCAGGCTATCCTGTGATCTGGGTTGTGGTGTGCTGCTTTTTTAAGATTGTTCATTTTGTGCCGATCTCAGGGCTACCTCCTCTATTTTCTCCTGCTGACAACATTTGACTCTCATCTCGAAATATTCACACGAGGATACCCAGTTAAAAGTTTGCTCCCTGGTTTCTTGGGCCGAGTGAGATTCTGGAACAAATAAACCTGCAAACTATGGTTGTCTCCTACTCGATTAATTCCCAATTCTTTTTCCATGTTTAACCTTAAAACCTTAGGTCCTCAATAATGTACATAGTCCAGTGAGGAGTACACCAGTGGGATGAAAGCCAGTGCAAGTGACAAAGTGCATGAGTGGAAGCTGTGCAGTGCAAGATTGGTACAACAAAGCAAGGCTAGAATGTTGACACAGAGAGACAATAGCGGGCTCAGTATAATCTTGTAGACTATGTGAAACTTCAGTTATGTAAGAAACTGTACTGTGTGGGCATTGTAGGACTACAGCCCTGTAAGGAGTCACAACTGAGGTGACAAAGGCCATGTAAAAGTTAAGCCCTAAGGGAAGTCCCATCCAAATGGTTTGGGCTATGTAAAATTACATTACTGTGGGTTAATTGTGCAGTAGCAGTAGAACTGGAGAGGTTGTCTGCACTTTGGCCTGTAAATTCTAGTTCACAAATAAGTGGACTGATGGAAGTCTTTGAAGTTAGCCATGCGAGTGACAATTGCCTCTTATCCGGTATTATGAGAAGATTATATTGTAATATATATCATAATATAATAGTTAAGCTATATATAGTGTATGTGGAGATAACATTGACTGTGTGAAGACAGAATTTAACTAAGGGGAATGTTATTAATAGATGAAGGCGAGTAGTCCCATAAAAGTAACCTGTCACTTAGGGCCAGATACACTGTTTTCAGATATCTGTCTCTTTAACAAGTATATAGTGCAGGTTTTGAGAACCTACAGTGGGGATCAAAAGTTTGGGCACCCGAGGTAAAATTTGTATTAATGTGCATAAAGAAGCCAAGGAAAGATGAAAAAATCTCCAAAAGGCATCACATTACAGATTAGACATTCTTATAATATGTCAACAAAAGTTAGATTTTATTTCCATCATTTACACTTTCAAAATAACAGAAAACAAAAAAAATGGTGTCTGCAAAAGTTTGGGCACCCGGCAGAATTTATAGCATGCACTCCCCCTTTGCAAAGCTGAGACCTGCCAGTGTCATGGGTTGTTCTCAATCATCATCTGGGAAGACCAGGTGATGTCAATCTCAAA
Organism: Hyla sarda; assembly: GCF_029499605.1. Taxonomy (NCBI): domain Eukaryota; kingdom Metazoa; phylum Chordata; class Amphibia; order Anura; family Hylidae; genus Hyla; species Hyla sarda. Next base: position 114,757,016 of record NC_079189.1, on the reverse strand, counting down.
GGTTTTAAATGCCCAGACTCATCTGACCTTGCCCCAACAATCAGCACCATGGGTTCTTCTAAGCAGAAATCTGAAACTGAAAATAGTTGATGCTCACAAAGCTGGAGAAGGCTATAAGAAGATAGCAAAATTTTTTCAGGTGTCAATATCCTCTGTTCAGAATGTAATTAAGAAATGGCAGTCATCAGGAACAGTGGAAGTTAAAGCAAGAAAAATATCAGACAGAACAGATCGCAGGATTGAGACAAAAAACAATTCAAATCTGACGTTTGACTGCACAAACCCTCCAGAAAGATCTGTCAGACACTGGAGTTGTGGTACACTATTCCACTATAAAGAGATACTTGTACAAATATGGTCTTCATTGAAGAGTAATCAGAAGCATTTGAACTTTGCAAATGAACATATAGACAAGCCTGATGCATTTTGGAAACAAGTTCTGTGGACCAATGAGGTGAAAATTTAACTTTTTGGCCAGAATGAGCAAAGATACGTTTGGAGAAGAAGGGGAACAGAATTTGATTAAAAGAACCTCTGTCCAACTGTTAAGCATGGGGGGGGGGGGTTTGGATCAATCATGCTTTGGGGTTGTATTGCAGCCAGTGGCACAGGGAACATCTCACGAGTAGAAGGAAAAATGGATTCAATACAATTTCAGCAAATTTTGGATGCTAACTTGATGCCATCTGTGAAAAAGCTGAAGTTAAAGAGAGGATGGCTTCTACAAATGGCTAATGATCCTAAACACACCTTGAAATCCACAGGGGATTACATCAAGAGGCATAAACTGAAGGTTTTGCCCTGGCCTTCACAATCTCCTGACCTCAACATAATTGAAAATCTATGGATAGACCTTAAAAGAGCAGTGCGTAACAGACAGCCCAGAAATCTCAAAGAACTGGAAGACTTTTGTAAGGAAGAATGGGCAAAAATACCTCAAACAAGAATTGAAAGACTCTTGGCTGACTACAAAAAGCGTTTACAAGCTGTGATACTTACCAAGGGGGGGGGGGGGGGGGGGGTACAAGATATTAACAGACACCATTTTTTTTCTGTTAATTTGAAAGTGTAAATGATGGAAATAAAATCTAACTTTTGTTGACATAAGAATGTCCAATTTGTAATTTGATGCCTTTTGGAGATTTTTCCATTGTTCCTTGGCTTCTTTATGCACATTAATACAAATTTTTACCTGGGGTGCCCAAACTTTTGATCCCCACTGTACATCAGAAAGCAGGCTGCGCACAGCCAGAAAACAGTCGCCAATGCTACTTCCCCTACCCTTCCTTTCCACAGATAACTTACAGATTTGTCTCCAATCCTGCATAGGGAAAAATACATTAGTCATATGCAAGTAGGCAACCCAGCAGTAGTAGTGAATCTTTTTGGTCACTCGCTACCTGGTTTTGGAGTGTACAGTTGGTTTTCTCAATCTACAGTACACTACATTTCAGTATGAGTAGCATACATTCACATCTTCCCTTTAAAAGGTAGAACCAGTTTGCCAACAAGGAATTTCTGAAAGAGTGTTTTTGGAACCATTCTCCTGATTCACAGATAGTTGGGTGACTACACTATTGCTCGCTTACACTCAATGCTGGTTAGGAGAGAAATTTCTGTAAAACACAGTGGCTATCACAAGGAATTACATAAACATAGTGCAGATCTATACAAAGTGGCTGGTGCAACCCTGTAAGAAACATTAGAGTTAGGTTCTGCAACATATCAATATTTTGCACAAGCAGGTGTGACCTGCAACAACCAAGCACATTGCTCCACTCTGTGTGAATGCAACAAACCAACTAGAGTTTGTGCCGCTGTTGTGAAAAAAAAATTATCTGTGAAATTGTTGCATCCATGACATTTTCCATTCCATACCCTATTTTCCTATACTAAGTGTTCTATCAATATGATTTTCAATAATTATAAATACAAAAATTATCCTGATCATAAAGGTAATATGTGATACTAAAAGTCCCATTTTACTGTATTGAAAGTATATACATTTTTTTATTGTGCATGCCAAAGGGTGACTTATGCAACTGTATTCTATATAGTACCCTATGTTATGGCACTAAGTACAGTCTAAATGTTCGTAGAAATTACCAATGAATGTGCCAATCATGCACAGCAAATGCAGTGTGAACAGAGTCTAATAAAGTTACGCCTTATGTTTACAAAGGGATACATTTCTCTGACATAGGTTAATCAAGTTCTAGTTTACATCTTTCAAAATATACACAGAATACACAAAACCATCATCAATATTTTAAGCATCCCTTGAGATATGTTTTTCCTAGCTAAATCCATTTTCTTCTTTTCTTCACTGCCTTGAATTTCCTTTGCTCTTAGATTTGAAAGCTGCTATTATTATTTATGTGTTCTACAATTACGACCAATGACACCTCCCCTTTCCAGCCCTAAGTCAAAAATGTGAAACAAATAAATGCCTTTTATTATGGCAGTCTGCTTTTTGTCTGTTCAACAGTGATAAACAGCACTGCTGACAGCCACTTATGTTTTATACTGTTTCTTTGCGGCTTATTTTGAGAAAATTTTCTAGAAAATGACAATATAATAGCTCAAGCAAAATTGCTAGCAAAATCCTGCTATATATGCTAACCGCCTTCAAACAGTAGTGGAAAGAAATCATTCTTCTATTGAGTGAATGAAATTATTTATTCCAAATAAAATCAAGATGGAACTTATCAATGGAATGTACTCTTATGTACATGTAGTTGTATTTAGGCAGGGTTCACATATATCAGGCATCCGGCACAGTTTCCCTCTGGCAAGCACCGTAGGGAAACTGATTCTAGAACTGATTCCATTCATTTGAATGGAACAAATCACAATCAGTCAGCATCTCAATTTTGACACCGAATGGTTGGGCACGCAAGAGGGCACTGGACAGCGGAATGCAGTTTGCTGCATTCCCCTGTCCGCTGAGCAAAAACAGTGGAAGACAGATGCAACACAACTGATGATTAGTGTTGAGCGGCATAGGCCATATTCGAATTCGCGAATATTCGCGAATATATGGACGAATATTCGTCATATATTCGCGAATATTTGCATATTCGTTATATCCTCGTTTTATTTTCGCATATGCGAAAATTCGCGTATGCGAAAATTAACATATGTGAAAATTAATATACACAAACTTAACATACGCAAAAATTCACATATGCGAAAATTTGCATATGTTAATTTTCGCATATGCGAATTTTCGTAGCCAGTCTCACATAGTAGTATTAGAGCCTTCTTTACACCACTCAAGCTGGAAGCAGAGAGGGATGATCACTGTGATGTGTACTGTGAAGAAAAAAAAAAAAAAAAAAAAAAAAAAAACGAATATTCGTAATTACGAATATATAGCGCTATATTCGCGAAATTAGCGAATTCGCGAATATGCGATATTCGCGAATAATATTCGAATTGCGAATATTCGCGAGCAACACTACTGATGATACCTTGACATCATTTGGGGTATCAGTCGTGTCTAGATCGAGGCTGAACCCCGCCTAAGTATACCCCATCATGCAGGTAGGTAGACCTTAAAGGGAAATTGAAAAATGTGGTTGAATCTGCAGGCAAAAGCTGATCAGATTGTTATGGAGCAGCATTAACTAAGCAGATGGATATATAGTTTTATGGGAAAGATTCCAGAATAACTTGTCATTTCATCATGTAACCCTCTGCTCAAACTTGGCTATAAAATCAAGTGGAGGCTGCTACTCAGTGACTGACAGCTCCCTCTATATGTACACTTATACACAAAGGAACCAAGGGAAATCAGCACAGGATGCCCTCCTGTGTCTGCAGGTGACCCACCAGTCAACATTCAAACAAATGTTGTGTGGTTCCAAAATGCCAGAGTTCCAGTATATTTTAAAAAAGACTTAAGGGGTTATCCACCATAAGGTGATTTTAGTACTTACCTGCCAGAACTGGGTGTTTGCTGTTGGATTTTGTTCTCTAAACTAAACATCCCACAGTTCCATGCTTGAAAGTTTGAGGCCACTTTCCTTCCTCCCACACATCAGCCAACACACCAATTGAAACACAGTGTTTTGCAAAATTGAAGCAGGACAGGCTCCCTCTGATCACCTGACTAGTGATATCAAGTCTCGACACACTGCAACCTGGGAAATCCCGAGACCTGAGTAATTTTGTATGCTGTTAAAAATAAAAATTGGAGTGATAATCACAGAAGAATTGCAAAAACATTTGTCACACATAGGTACAGGCACTATATTATGAACTACACTAACTTTACAGCCCCTGTAGCATAGTCAAATAAAATAAATTCCTGGAATACCCCTTTAAGATTTGTGGCACCATAAAAATAGTAAAGTAAGGTTTTGTCACCAGTGCTTTTCTTATGCTCGGGAAAGGCACTGCTGACGAAACTACGCATCACTATTGTTATGGTGCATTAAATCTGCATTTTTTTTTTTTACTAGACCTTTGGCATTTTTCTATGATCATACCACCTTTATTTACACTAAGACACACATAGATGTCAATCACTGAGTAGGACCACTAACTTGACTACTTAGGACAAAATGAACAGAAATTTACATGAATAAATGAAAAGTTATTCTGGAACTTTTCCCCCCAAAAATAAAAACTACTGTATCAAGCTGCTCAGCTTCTACTGCTGTATAACATGCAGGTTGACTGGAATTAATTTGTGATATGACCAGAGCTGGCCTTAGGGTAGATCTTTTACATTCCATGCAGAATGTTCTTTCAGCGTCATCCCCCACCTATTAAAATCCCCAAATCAGCATGACATGGGATGGATATAGAAATAAGTAGTCATGTACTACAGTTTGGACACAACTAATATTTTTTGTTGCCCACATAACCCCTTTAACCCCTTGCCGCATATGGACGTTTATAAACGTCTATAAGCGGCTCCAGAAAGGTGATCACCGTGTCAAAAGTAAAAACTTCCCGGCAGCTCAGTCGGGCTGATCAGGACCATCACAGTAAAATCGCAATGTCCTGATCAGCTAGAACGCAACAGGAGGGTCCCTTACCTGTCTCCTGCGTATCTGATCGGCGATTGATGGCTCCAAGCATGAAATCCAGGTTTGAGCAATCAGCCGCCGATAACACTGATCCCTGCCATTGCATTGCAATTGCAGTGATCAATATTATTAATCAATGTACTGCATGTTATTGTCCTCTATGGGAGCTATAACATTGCAAAAGAAAGTGAAAAAAAAAGTTTATAAAGATGATTTAACCCCTTCCCTAATAAAAGTTTGAATCACCCCCTTTTCCCATAAAAAAATGGTGTAAATAAAAATAAATATAAACATATGTGGTATCACCGCGTGCGCAAATGTCCAAACTATAAACATATATAGTTAATTAAACCACACAGTCAATGGGGTACCCGCAAAAAAAATCCTACTTCCAACATAGCGTATTTTTGGTCACTTTTTATACCATTAAAAATTTTATAAAAAGCGATCAAAAAGTCAGATCAAAACAAAAATGGTACCAGGTCACGGCGCAAAAAATGATCCCTCATACCGCCCCGTACATGGAAAAATAAAAAAGTTATAGGGGTCAGAAGAGGACAATTTTAAATGTATAAATTTTCCTGCATGTAGTTATGATTTTTTTTAGAAGTAATACAAAATTAAACCAATATAAGTAGGTTATCATTTTAATCGTATGTACTTACAGAATAAAGATAAGGTGTAATTTTTACTGAAAAAAAAAATGTACTGTCTAGAAACGGAAGCCCCCAAAATTACAAAATGGCGTTTTTTCTTCCATTTTTTTGCACAATGATTTTTTTTTTCAATTTCTCCTTAGATTTGTGGGTAAAATGACTGATGTCATTACAAAGTACAGGGTGGGCCATTTATATGGATACATCTTAATAAAATGGGAATTGGTTGGTGATATTAACTTTCTGTTCGTGGCACATGGGTGGTGACCATGGCAGCCATTTTGAAGTTGGCCATTTTGAATCCAACTTTAGTTTTTTCAATAGGAAGAGGGTCATGTGACACATCAAACTTATTGTGAATTTCACAAGATAAACAATGATGTGCTTGGTTTTAACGTAAATTTATTCTTTCATGAGTTATGTGAAATTGCTACATGATTATGTGTTTCCCTCTTTATGCACTGAAGCTGGCAGGTCCGAGTATTCCTAGATGAACCGTTTCCTGGAAAGTGGATTGGTCATCGTTGGCCAGTTGAATGGCCCCCAAGGTCTCCCAATCTGACCCCCTTTTATCTTTGGGGTCATCTGAAGGCAATTTTCTATGTAGTGAAGATACGAGATGTGCAGCACCTGAAGCTACTGATACTGGAAGCCTGTGCTAGCATTTCTCCTGCAGTGTTGCTATCAGTGTGTGAAGAGTGGGAGAAGAGGGTTGCATTGACAACCCAACACAATGGGCAGAACATTGAACAACTTTTATAAGTAGTCAGAAACTTGTAAATAACTCATGAAATAATAAATTTATGTTAAAACCAAGCACATCATTGTTTTTCTTGTGAAATTCCCAATAAGTTTGATATGTCACATGGCCCTCTTCCTATTGAAAAAAACTAAAGTTGTATTCAAAATGGCTGACTTCAAAATGGTCGCCTTGGTCATCACCCATCTTGAAAAGTTTCCCCCCTCACATATACTAATGTGCCACAAACAGGAAGTTAATATCACCAACCATTCCCATTTTATTAAGGTGTATCCATAAAAATGGCCAACCCTGTAGAATTGGTGGCACAAAAAAATAAGCCATCATATGGATTTTTAGTTGCAAAATTGAAAGGGTTATGATTTTTAAAAGGTAAGGAGGAAATAACAAAAGTGTGAAAATGAAAAATTGCCAAAGAGGGAAGGGTTAAGGACAAACTATTTTGTCATCTATGTGTCCCTACACAGTACTGCCTACTGAAGTGTCCCTAAATAGTACGATATCTCGGTAAAAGTCCCCTGCAAAGTGTAATCCCTATTAGTCACCCACACACAGTATTACAAAGGATTATGCAGTAACCTATAGTTAGATTTCTACCGGTGTTAAAAATCACACAGAGTTATCAGAAAACACAGTGACTTTTCCAAGTGTTCTAAAAATAAGCCCTTTTTGAAAATAGAATTTTTTTAAATGCTGGCTTCATGGTGAGGCTGACATTCTTCAAATTAAAGACACTCTATACGGTCATAATAAAGTCAATGTTTTTCATTTTGAAAATTTTAAACAAGGTAAAAAAAATCTTTTTGGAAGTAGCAACAGTTTTCTAGTCTGTCAAGGTGAAAAAGATATCAAAGATTTTCTCAAGGGTTCAAAAAATTTCAGATTTTTGGGAGTAGTAACATTTTGTTTAGTGAAAAATAGGCAATAGAATGAACCTTTTTTGGGGGGATCATGGGTTGCATATGCGTAGGCCTGGTTGAAACTACCAGTAGCCAGGGTGATGACGGACTAGATGGACTTGTAGTAGCCAGTGGAAAGCATAAGGTGGAAAAATGTGTTTTTTTGTTAAATTTGGAAGTAGTTAAATTCTGCACACCCAGATTGTTCTGCACACCAACAACTGCATCGAGTGGCCCACCCTTAACACCACATAATTGTGCACAGCAGCGACTTGCAACTGTAGTGCAGGAGGTTGAAAATTTAGATTTGAGTAAAATTTTATCAAAGATGAATTGTTCTGCACACTGACAACTGCATGGAGTGGCCCATCCTCAACACCACATGATTGTGCACAGCGGGGATTCCTGGCAACTGTAGCCACTAGCCAGCAGACAGTGTTAGCTCAACCACCAGACAGTAGGTATTGGTGGACTAGAATAACCTGCCCATGTGCTGATGTAGAGGCCTAATTCCTAAATAAGGACCCTGCCTGTGCCTTACCTTCTCTCTGCAGATATAGCACTGCACTTGCTTTTGTGTATCTGGTTACATGGTAAAGAATTTCAACATGGCAGGATGCTGAAAATAGTTGAGTACATCACCACTCGACTGTGCCCCTGTTCTAGAACATTTTTTTCTCCAGCCATCAGATACAGCACCAGTGTCACCACCACTTGCTCCTGAGCTGCTCAGACCAACAGGCCTGCTGACATCCTCCTCTTTAAACTCCACTTCATCATCCTTACCACTCCTCTCGGTAAGAACGTCTAATGTGTGATTGTGGCCTCCTTGTTCCCCCTCAGCACATTCGCAATGATGCACTACAGTATCCCCACCATGACTACCACCACTATTCCCACTAGTGCTATGCCCGGCCAATGTATCCCCCTTCACCATCTCAGCAACATGTTTTAAAGGCTGATGGTAACACAATTCCTCCTTGTGGCTCTTGCCATTCATCTATATAGCAGTAGGGGAGGGGGGGAGGGATGAAAGAAAGAGGTAAGAAAACAGAGCATCTAGGACCAACAATTCCTTGACTAGACATATTTTTTTGGGTATTGTTAAAGATTTTGTTTGATGAACCCAATTATATTCATGAGAAATGTGTTCACAGGGCCAATCTATGGCAAATGTACACCCTTTGATGTAACAGGTGTTTAATGAAGCCTATAATATTTACCAAAAATGTATTCACAGGGCAGATCCATGTCACATGCATGCCCTTTTTACTTTTGCTGTTATCGCACAACTAGGAAGTTGTTACAGGTGTTTGATGAAACCAATAATATTCACCAAAATAGTGTTCACAGGGCAGATCTGTGTCCAATGCACATCCTTTTTTACTTTGCTGCTATTGCATAACTAGGAAGATGTAACAGGTGTTTAATGAAACCAATAATATTTACCAAAAATGTGTTCAAACGGCAGATCTGTGTCACATGCACACCCTTTTTACTTTTCTGCTATTGCATAACTAGGAAGATGTAACAGGTTTTTGATGAAACCAATAATATTCACCAAAAATACGTTCACAGGGCAGATCGGTGTCACATGCACTGCCTTTTTACTTTGCTGCTATCACATAACTAGGAAGATAATATTCACCAGAAACGTATTCACAGGGGAGATATGTGTGATATGCACACCCATTTTAATTTGCTGCTATTAAAAGGAAAAATGTCAGCCTGTTCACCCACACTAAACTCAATACACTGGGTTATAGTGTGAGTGAACATGAGTCCTATGAAGGGTTACTTAGATAAATATATCCAGTAGGTCCTGAGATATATTAATTAGAAGATCTTCTGCTAAATTCAGTAAATTGTGCCCAAGAGACGGGGCCCCACCCACTCAATTTACATACCGTATTTATCGGCGTATAACTCACACTTTTAAAACTTAAGTTTAAGGGAAAAGTCTGCCTGCATGTTATACGCCAATAAGTCTTGTGGTCACTGATTTAAAGCATCCGCAGCGCTGCTTGTTAAGTATTAACAGCACGGCTGTGGCCACTTTAAATCAGTGACCAGCGGCGTCTCCTCCCCGCACTGTCACTTGTTTTCTCCTGCACGATCCACAGGTACTGGTGTGGTGAATAGTGCGGGAGACGCTGATTAAAATGAGCCCTACCTTGTCCGGATCTGCGCTACCTTTTAATCAGCGTCTCCCGCACAATCCACCAGTTCCTGTGGATAGTGCAGGAGAAAACAAGTGAGTTTCACTTTTCATTTTCCCTCCCTCCACCTCCCTCATCATTCTCCCTTTCCTGCTTTTTATAGCTTTGTTTATTTTCCTTACCTGTCTGCGCTTTGGCAGGTCAGGTCAGGCGGAGGGTCTTGCGGGGTCAGTGAAGCAGATGAGTTACGTCCTCTGCTGGCTTCTCTGTGCGGCATCACTTCATTTCCTGTAGTCGCCGCCGAAAAGTGACATCCGTGATGCCGTGCAGAGGAGCTGGGAGAGGACGTAACTCATCTGCTTCACTGACCCCGCAAGACAGCCGAAGCGCAGACAAGTAAGGAAAGGGGAAGCAGTTGGCTGTCCGTGCATGCTGGGAGTTGTAGTTTTGCAACATCTGGAGGTCCGCAGGTTGAAGACCACTGGATGCCATAGGAGGAACATGATGGGGGATGATGAGACAGGGAAATTATGAGGGGGGTATGATGGGGGGTTGAGACAGGGGGAAATGATGAGGGGGGGATGAGACAGGGGGAAATGATGATCGTGGGATGAGACAGGGGGAAATGATGAGGGGGGATGATGGGGGGAGGAGACAGGGGGAAATGATGAGAGGGGGGATGATGGGGGGATGAGACAGGGGGAAATGATGAGGGGGGATGATGGGGGGACGAGACAGGGGGAAATGATGGGGAAATGATGAGGGGGGAATGAGGGGGGATGATGAGACAGGGTGGGGGGATGATGATGAGGGACATGATGAGACAGGGTGGGGGGATGATGAGGGGAATGATGGGGGACATGATGAGACAGGGTGGGGGGGATGAGGGGGAATGATGGGGGACATGATGAGACAGGGTGGGGGGATGATGAGGGGGGAATGATGAGACATGGGGAGATGATGAGACATGGGGGGGATGATGAGACAGGGGGGGTGGCGATGAGAGGGGTAAATGTGGCACAGGGACTGATAAAAGGGAATGGTGTGGCACTGGAGGGGACAGGACCAAACTGAGGTGCACAAGAAAACGAAGTTGGGGGGATGATTTGGCATTTAGTCCAAGTCATTTATTTTACATTTTATTTTTTTACTTAAATTTCCCTGTTAAAATGGGGGTGCGTGTTATACGCCAGTGCGTGTTATACGCCGATAAATACGGTATTTATAGTCTGTGACTCCACTTCACTAGGATGTAAATTGAGTAAGCAAAGCCCTGTCCCCTGCATGTCATTCACTGAATTTAGCCGAGGGTTTTCTTGGGGACATAGCTCAGGACCTACTCAACATATTTTAGTAAGTGACCCCTCATTGAACCCCTGTTCACCCACACTATAACCCAGTGTATTGGGTTTAGTTTAGGTGAACAGTCTGACAGTTTTCCTTTAACTACTAGAATTATACAATGTGTGTTTCATTGAACCAGGTAAATAAACATACAGTATATTAGGCTGATGTGTTTAAATTTCACACGCTTTTTAGTCCGCTGCTATGTCACAACCTGTAGGTATATTGTTTTTACAATTAATCTCTGTAGATGTGAGTAAAGGCACTATGCTGTGTTTATTGAGCTTTGCATGTGTATTGCTATCATGCAGGTCTGCCGCAGGACAGCTTTACTCAGTTCAGTGCTTGTTTTGGTTTTTCTCGTGTATGAGCCTTCTACAAGCTTGCTGGGTTTTGTGGTACACGAAGAGGCGTGTGTAGGAAGGGATAGGAGGTCCCCCTATAATCAATCAACACACAGAAGCTAGGAATGATCACTTCTAGAGATGAGCAAACTTTTGAAAAATTAGTTTCGCCTGATTCGCTAAAAAAAATTTGGTTTGATCCGAATTTATTCATGGGGAATCTATATTAAAAACAGCTGTATCTGGACTACAGAGAGCCTCAATAGGGGTGTAGAACATTTCACAAAGGAGGTAGTGCGGCACTGCGTGAGTGTGCTGGATTAGGAATGGCAGGTGGGAGTTGGTGTAGCTGTAATGCCTCTGGTGGTGTCAGATACTATAATAAGCAAAGTTCATGATATCCGTGAAGAGAAATGAAAATATCGGCACTCACCAGTGTGGCTGCAGGGTCTTCTTTATTGAGACATACTCACATGCGGGGTACAGAAGAGAGGGGAGTGGGGGGACAAGTGGTGGCGACCGAGCTCTAGTTTCGCACACTTGGTGTGCTTCGTCCGGCCAGACGAAGCACACCAAGTGTGCGAAACTAGAGCTCGGTCGCCACCACTTGTCCACCCACTCCCCTCTCTTCTGTACCCCGCATGTGAGTATGTCTCAATAAAGAAGACCCTGCAGCCACACTGGTGAGTGCCGATATTTTAATTTCTCTTCACGGATATCAGGGGTGTAGAACACTTTGCTTTGTTCTAACATGCATATGGAGTGTGCTTGGGTAATGAAATAATACTGTTATTCAGAATGACATGCAGATTACAGGCATCACTTTTAGAATCACTGCTGCAGAGTGGCACAATGACATAGCCTGGAGGTGGCATCAGTATGAGGAGACCATATAGTGGCTGAATGACACAGCTTGGATGTGGTTGAAGGATGAGGAGACCATATAGTGGCTGAATGACACAGCCTGGAGCTGACAGCAGCATGAGTAGACACTAGGGTTTCTCAATCCCTAAGATTAAAAGATGGATTGTTTTTTGTATTTAAATTGAAGATTTATAGTAGCTAGTGCTACCATAAAACATTTTTTTAGGCCCAGGCCCAGCAGCATCAGTAAACCATTGGCTGAATGACACAGCCTTCATGTGGCTGAAGCATGAGTAGACCATATAGTGGCTGAATGGCACAGCCTGGAGTTAACAGAAGCACGAGGAGACCATTGAAATTTAAGATTTTTTAAAAATAGAAACTTAAGATTTTGAAATTGAAATTTTAACTCCCAAGTTTTAGTGTCCCGAGCCCTGACGTGTGGGTACAAAGGACCAAATATAACACATGTCACATGTCAGCAAAATGACAGAGCCTGGAGGTGGCATCAGTATGAGGAAACCATATAGTGGCTGAATGACTGCCTGGGGTTTTTGGCAGCAGGAAAAGACCATATAGTGGCTGAATGGAACAGCCTGGAGTTGTCAAAAGCATGAGGAGACCATATAGTGGCCAAATGGGACAGCCTGGAGGTGACTAAAGAATGAGGATACCATATAGTGTCTAAATGGCACAGCCTTTAGTTGGCAGCAGCATGAGTAGACACTAGGTCTTCACAATCCCTAAGATTAAAAGATACATTTTGAAATTTAAATTGAAGATTTATGGTAGCTAGTGCTACCATAAAAATTGTTTAGGCCATGGCTCAGCAGCATCAGTAAACTATATATTGACTGAATGACATAGCCCGGAGTTGGCTGAAGCATGAGGAGACCATATAGTGTCTAGATGGAACAGCCTGGAGTTGGCAGCAGAATGAGTAGACACTAGGGCTTCACAATCCCTAAGAATAAAAGATACATTTTGAAATTACAATTGAAGATTTATGGTAGCTAGTGCTACCATAAAAAATTTTTAGGCCCAGGCCCAGCAGTATTAGTATACCATATGTTGGCTGAATGACACAGCCTGGAGGTGGCTGAATCATGAGGAAAGCCTATAATGGCTAAATGGCACCACTAGAGGTGATTGAAGCATGAGGAGACTATATAGGGTCTGAATGGCACAGCCTGGAGTTGGCAGAAGATTTTGAAACTGAAATTTAAGATTTTGAAATTGAGGATTTTGAAAATTTAATTCCCAGGTTTTAGTGCCCCAGGCCCCGGCGTGTGGGTACAAAAGACCAAATTTTACAAGGTATCACATGTCAGATGGCAGCACAATGACAGAGCCTGGAGATCAGTATGAGTAGACCATATAGTGGCTGAAGGACTGCCTGGATTTTTTGGCAGCATGGGGAGACCATATAGTGTCTGAATGGCACAGACTGGAGTTGGCTGAAGCATGAGGAGACCATTGAAATTTAAGATTTAAAATTTTAAATTTAAGATTTTGAAATTGAGGATTTTAAAATTGAAATTTTAACACCCAAGTTTTAGTGTCCCGGGCCCCGTCGTGTGGGTACAAAGGACCAAATTTAACCAGGAGTCACATGGCAGCACAATGACAGAGCCTGGAGGTGGCATCAGTATGAGGAGACCATATAGTGGTTGAATGACTGCCTGGAGTTTGTGGCAGCAGGAAGAGACCATATAGTGGCTGAATGGCACAGCCTGGAGTTGGCTGAAGTATGAGGAGATCATATAGTGGCTGAATGGCACAGCCTGGAGGTGGCTGAAGAATGAGGATATCATATAGTGGCTGAATGAGACAGCCTGAAGGTTGCAGCAGCAGCAGCATCAGCAGTCCTGAAAGTGACCCTAATGCAGAGCAATTTCTGAAACTGGGGTCCAGCACCTTACTTATGTTTTGTATCCATGGCAGCACAATGAGAGAGCCTGAAGGTGGTAGCATCAGCATGAGGACACCATAGAGCAGCACAATTAGAGAGCCAGGAGGCGGCAGCATCAACATGAGGAGACCATATGGCGGCACAATGACAATGCCTGGTGGTGGTAGCATCAGCATGAGGGTATCATATGGTGGCACAATGACAGAGTGTGGAGGCGGTAGCATCAGCATGAGGAGACCATAGAGCAGCACAATGAGAAAGCCTGGAGGTGGCAGCATCAGCATTAGGAGACCATAGAGCAGCACAAATAGAGAGCCTGGAGGTGGCAGCATCAGCATAATACCATATGGCGGCACAATGACGGAGCCTGGAGGTGGTAGCATTAGCATGAGGAGACCATAGAGCAGCACAATGACAGAGCCTTGAGCTGGCGGCAGCAGCATGAGGGCCATGCCAACTGAGGGTTGAGTCTAAGAAACCAACCGACTGTTGACTGTGGGTGTCAGATGTCACATGGGATGAAGTGGATGACCGAGTGAACCGATCAATCACGGCTGCTGGGTTGCTGGTCGAGACACGACTGCTAGCTGACACCGGGAGCTTAGACTTCTCGCTGAGACTCCGGCTGCCACACTCTCCTACTCTGCTACCTGTGCCTGATGAATTTAGGCCTCTGGCACTCCACTGTGCATGACCTGGCACTACTCTGCCTAACATACTTATTGCATATATCAGGGAAGTACAATACGCTTCACTACGCTTAAAACAGTATTCGTCTAGAACAGCAGCAGGTGTGTACTATTAGCTGTCCTTTCACAGTATATAGGCTCTTGACAGATTAAAAGGTACAAAATAGTACACTACTTAGATGTAGGTATGCGGTATCGGGTATGCACTTATGAGGGCAGAAAAATGTGGTACAGTACGCTTAAAAAAAACATATTTTAGTAAAACACCAGACAGTGATTACTTTTGACTGGACTTTCACAGTATCTAGGCCCTTGACAGATTAACAGGTACAAAATAGTAAACTACTTAGATTTATGTATGTGGTATGCACTTATGAGGGCAGAAAAAAGTGGTACAGTATGCTTAAAAAAACCATATTTTTGCACAACACCAGCTGAACAGAAAAGTGCTGCAGCAAACAAAAACTTGCACTATTAGGAATGGACTGCTGGGTATTATACCGTCTACAGACTAGTATAACCAGCAGATGATTTGTTGTGGAACAAAGACACAAAATTGCGCAGAAAAATTATTCCTGCCTCCTCTGCTAAGGTTTATGAAGTTAAGGCAGCTTGTTGAAATGTATGAGGCAACACACAGCTATCTGCCCCTCTCTGTAATACAATGCTGAAGAAATGAAGAAAATGACTGGGAGGTTAATGGCTGCATAAAAATCCTTTTCAGTGAAAAAAAACACTGTTCTCTCACTGATGTTACTAGGATGTGAAACGCTTCGGAAATGAGCTTTTTGGTGTAACACACACAGCGATGTCCGTCCTTTCTCTATACAGTGTAATGAATTATATGACGAGTCGCAAAATGGCTGCCGAATATATCCTGCATGTGATTCAGGGTCATCCCTCCTACTTCCCTTCCCTTGCCTTTCCACCTTCCCAGCGTCCCTTGCCCCATGTACTGACATGCACTGGAGCCTGGACCACAGTAAATGGAATTTAATGAAGCAATTTGCACGATAGAAACGTGGCGATATTCGCATTTGTTGCAAATCGAATATTTCATGAAATTCGTAACCAATTCAGATTTGTCAGATTTGCTCATCTCTAATCACTTCTGTGGATCCTTGTATAGCCCCTATAGCATTTGTGCACCGCAGATGTTATAAATACAGATTCTGACTACTGGATAAGAATTGTGGCTTCTGTTCACACACACACAGACAGTTTTTCTTTGTTCCCTATGTTTGTCCTATCACTAGCCCTTTCTCTTTCTCTCTTTTATCTTTCTCTTGCATGAACAGAACCAGTAAAAGTTCTAAAGTTCAGTGAACCACACTTACCTCGGAATTTAGATTGAATCCGGGTTTGCCGGGCCTGGCTTGCTCAGCACCACTGGCAACAGTCTCCTTATGCCAACAGGATGCTATGATATGTGCTAGTATACTTCCACATAAATCATAATTCATGTCTGAGCTTCTGTACTGATTGATTGAGCTTCCTACGATACATTGAAGCAAATACTATATAGCAATGAGGGATTAAGGGGTTGTGAGTTATAGTCTTTCTATTATATTCTGCCCTGCCCTCTCTGAACTACTAAAGCTGAAGTTCTTGCTTATTGTAGCTTGGCTTATTGTCTGTCTAAGCCAGTTGGTAGATTTGGGTGTCAGTTTTGACTTCATATTTCATACTACTGTTTGATTTATTGTGCTAATATTCGCCAGCTTTCACAAAATGTCTTGCGCTATAATGCCCTTTTTTTACATTATCTGTTAATATTCTTGAACATATTTTATAAAAAAAATCTACGACAACCAATTAAAACAGATTTTGCACAGACAGAACAGATGCTAAAATGTTATATGTAGTGCTGCTTTACTACAATTATTATACAGTATATGCTTGGTCCTACTCCTATCTGTAGTTTCCACTGCTTAGTGTCCCTCACAGAGATCTTCACCTAACACCTATTATCTCTAAAATGGCTGCTGAAGCTATGTGCATAGGCTTTTATGATGGCTTTTACATCACCTCTATACTGCAGGCTTTATCAGCAGAAAGGGGCTAGCATTGAGCAGGTGAGTGGACCTTAGGTGGGATTTTGAAATGATCGGACCCCTACATACATGTTGCAGAGGTGCCAATCAGTTATGAGGACAGTCATTGTGGTTCTTAAGTATTGTGATCACTATTGATCATGGCACTTGAGAGGTTAAAGACAGAAAACAACTGATAGCAGCTGTCACTTATAGTCCATAAAGTTAGCGCAGCTTCCGCACTTGCTTCATAGTCAGAATGCCACTCAGGATGTAAATATACATCCTGGTGCATACATGTCCAAAGTCCTCTAGGGGCTATACAAGTATGTCTATGGTTTGCACATATCAAAAAGAGTAAAGTTTAATTATATCTATGTACTTTACAGGGGACACAGTTGAAGGAATTACCTGTGCCTTTCAGAACTGATTGATATAAGAACAAATTGTTAACTTTTATATCCTTAGTTGTTAAAAAGAACTAAAAATGAATAAACCATGTTGATAATAGGAAAGTGTGTGGTATAATGGGGAGTTTTTTCCATCAGGAAAGAAGTTTCTTCTGCTTTATGAATAATTGAATTTAAATGACTCAGTTCTATTTACTGACATGTTGCTAAATATGTATGAAGGAGGCATAATAAGCAGTGTCCCAAAGAAAAGCTCCAATCCTGTCTTTATTAATGCAAACATTTTGACATTACTCCTTCTTTTTGATTTTTCTCCTCCTCCAAAGAACAATGTTTCTAAATGCCAGTTTACAGCTGGCACCATTTTCTAATGTTCTATCCTGCGTTCATACTAAGTAAATGCACAGTTTTTATTCAACATCACTTATATACAGCTGTGATACATTTTATTTTATGTATTTATTTTTGGTTTATACATTTGCTCATTAAAAAACGAAAAATGTTGTCAGTTTATGCATTTATTTCATGTGTTTTAAACAATGTAATAATGTAACCTTTGATGTAGTATACAAAGTAATGGGTGTAAGGTATGTATGTAATATCACTTAATAACTTGAAAAGCTGTCAACTCTGTACCTTAATCTCTTTGCCTTTCTTTAATTACTGTGTATTTACACTATATGTACTTCTTTATATTTTTCATCTATCTACAATACATTCAGAAAAATGTCAGACCCTTTAACTTTTTTCACATTGTGTTATATTGTGACTTTTGGCTGAGATAAAAAAATATAATATATATATATATATATATATATATATATATATATATATATATATATATATATATATATATACACACACACATGTATATATATATATATATATATATATATATATATACTTTTTTTTACCATCATTCTACATTCATTACCCCATGAAAGAATATGAAAAAATTATTTTAGACATTTTTGAAAGTTTATTAACCCCTTAAGGACTGAGCCCTTTTTCACCTTAAGGACTGAGCCCTTTTTCGCAATTCTGACCACCGTCACTTTGAGCATTAATAACTTTATTATGCTTTTACAAATTATTCTGATTCTGAGTTTGTTTTTTCGTGACATTTTCTACTTTATTTTGGTGGTAAATTTTCGTTGTTACTTGCATTCTTTCTTGGTGAAATATCCCAAAATTTCATGAAAATTTTGTACATTTTGCTAACTTTGAAGCTCTCTGCTTGTAATGAAAATTGATATTCCAAAATTTTTTTATATTGATTCACAAATACAATATGTCTACTTTATGTTGGCATAATAAAATAGACATATTTTTACTTTTAGAAAAAATTAGAGGGCTTCAAAGTATAGCAGCAATTTTAAAAATTTTCATGAAAATTGCAAAATCTGAAGGGACAGATGTTAGAGAACTAGAACTCCCAGCATGCCTGACAGTCCAGGCATGCTGAGAGTTGTAGTTTGGCAACATCTGTACAGCTACCGTTTGGGCACCACTGTAATAGTGGTCTCCAAATTGTGACCCTCCAGATGTTGCAATACTACATCTCCCAGCATGCTCAGACAGCCTTTGGCTGTCTGGGCATGCTGGGAGTTGCAGTTTGGCAACCACTAGGAAGGGCAGCAGTAAATATCGCTTACTGCCCCCTTCCTTTTTCCCCCCACCGTCGCTTCCATACCTGCGCCGCTGATCTCCGGAGTCTCCAGCGATGATCTGCGGTCCCCACGGCATCTTCTGCACAGGTACAGGCTGCCATCTTCTCCCCCCGTTCTGCCCGATATCCAGGGTGGGCAGAACGGGGGGTTTCCATGGCAACCCCCTGTCGTGCACTGCCATTGGTCAGAACTCAGTTCTGACTAATGGCAGGGGATAGGAGGAGATTGCAGCACTGCGACCTTGCTCCTATCCTTCAGGATGATCAGGGCTGTCACTGACAGCTCCAATCATCCCTATTTTCCAGATGATCGGGTAACCAGAGACCCGATCAGCCGGGAATAGGAGAAAATTGCATGTCTGAATTGACATGCAATTTTCTCAGATCGCCGACATGGGGGGGGGTCCTCTAGTGGGGGGACCGGAATTCCCACGGGCGTATCCATACGCCCTCAGTCCTTAAGGACTTTAAAACACGGGCGTGTTGATACACCCGCCGTCCTTAACAGATTAAAAATAAGAAATTAAGTACTCAGAAACTCTTTCTATTTCACTTTAGATTTATCTCTGAGGGTCTCCCATCTTGATAATCACCAATATGTTTTTACACCTTGATTGGAGTCACCTTTGGTAAATTTAGTTGATTGGACAGAATTTGGAAAGACACACCCCTGACTTTATAAGTTCTTACAGCTGACAATGTATATCAGATCAAAAGCCAAGTCACAGGAACAAACTGCCTGTAGAGCTTAGAGACAGGATTGTTTGGAGGTACACATCTGGAGAAGCGGTTTTTAAGAGCATAGTGGGGGCTGTTATTGCTACCAAGGGGGCTTTAACTGAGTAAACTGTGATTGGTCTCTGTGGAAAAATCTCTCCACTTTTTCTCTCACACAGTTTGATAAATCTAGGCCATTGACAGCATGCCAAGGCATGCTTTATCATTTACAGTACATATCATGAACATGTCTATCAGTCCTGGGTATTCCAAATTTCCACAACTTTTCTTTCTGGTTGTTGCAGTTTTAATCTTAAAGATTGTTTATAAACCAAGGTGTAGTTTCAAAGCTTCTCTCATTACTGGGAGGATTGGGAGGGGAGAGTTTATACAGTATTTCATGCCTCTTCACTTTTCCTCTATCTGAGAGTGTTGAAAGAATGGCAACAGGAGATTGATTCTACACTGCTTAAAAAAAAAAAATAAAGGGAACACCAAGATAACACATCCTAGATCTGGAACTAATCGTAAGAAATACTTTCGTCCTTACATAGTTGAATATGCTGACAACAAAATCACACAAAAATTATCAATGGAAAGGAAATTTATCAACCCATGGAGGTCTGGATATGGAGTCACACTCAAAATCAAAGTGGAAAACCACACTAGAGGCTGATCCAACTTTGATGTAATGTCTTTAAAACAAATCAAAATGAGGCTCAGTAGTGTGTGTGGCCTCCACGTGCCTGTATGACCTCCCTACAATGCCTGGGCATGCTCCTGATGAGGTGGCGGATGGTCTCCTGTGGGATGTCCTCCCAGACCTGGACTAAAGCATCTGCCAACTTCTGGACAGTCTGTGGTGCAACGTGACAATGGTGGATGGAGTGAGACGGATGTGCTCAATCAGATTCAGGTCTGGGGAACAGGTGGGCAAGTCTATAGCATTAATGCCTTCCTCTTGCAGGAACTGCTGACACACTCCAGCCACATGAGGTCTAGCATTGTCTTGCATTAGGAGGAACCCTGGGCCAACTGCACCAGCATATGGTCTCACAAGGGGTCTGAGAATTTCATCTTGGTACCTAAGGGCAGTCAGGCTACCTCTGGCAAGCACATGGAGGGCTGTGCGGCCCCCCCAAGGAAATGCCACCTCACACCATTACTGACCCACCACCAAACCGGTCATGCTGGAGGATGTTGCAGGCAGCAGAAAGTTCTCCACAATGTCTCCAGACTCTATCACTTCTGTCACATGTGCTCAGTGTGAACCTGCTTTCATCTGTAAAGAGAACAGGGTGCCAGTGGGGAATTTGACAATCTTGGTGTTCACTGGCAAATGCCAAACGTCCTGCACGGTGTTGGGCCCTCATACCACCCTCATGGACCCTGTTTCTGACCGTTGAGTGGACACATGTGTTTCGGAGCTGGATGTGGATCCTCTAATCTGTGTGGCTGATAACTCGGTCCGTATCGGGGAGCGGAGTCTAAGGTGCTGCTGGTCTTCACCAGAGCCCACTGCAAGGCAGGATGGGCTTGCTGTGGCAGGTGACACCCAGGTCACTACCCCCGACACGGCTCGACCACACAGGTGTACTGAAGGATAAGGCAGTAGCGTAGTCAAATGTAGCAGAAGGTCAAGGCAGGCGGCAAATCTGTGAAGTCAAATAACCTAGTGGGAAGGTCTGGATACATGGGTAAGGCAAATAGGCAATAGGTTAAGGACACTGAAGATCTGGCAGGGAAGTGTGGGAGGTGCAGGGACTTTATAATGTAGTGTCAGGTGCAGCAACTAATTATGGGCACACTGGGCCTTTAAATTTCAGAGCTCCGACGCACGCACGCCCTAGGAGACAGGGATGTGTGGGCCAGAGCTGAGACAGAGGAGGAGGCGGCAGAGGAGTATGGTGAGTGACGGGTTGGGATTCGCATCCGGGCGCGTCCCGCGATGCGAATCCCAGCCCCGACGGCAGCCGGGGACACAGGGACACTGCGCTCATGGCCAGAGAGCAGAGTGTAACAGTACCCCCCCCCCCTTTGGTCTCCCTCTCCTCTTGTGGTTCCAAAATTTTTTGAGAATGTACTGGTCCAAGATATTGTCCTGTGGTTCCCAAGACCTCTCCTCCGGATCGAATCCTTCCCAATCCACAAGAAAGAAGTGTTTTCCTCTGACCAGCTTGGAGTCTAAGATTTCCTTAACAGCAAGAGCATCAGAGGTAGCAGGGATGGAGGAAGGCGAGATGTCCTTTTGAGAAAAATGATTGTGCATGACAGGCTTCAAGAGGGAGACATGGAAGGAAATCAGGATCCGGAGAGAGGAGGGCAGATCGAGGGAATTAAGGGGATTAAGTCGTTTTTTTACTTTATAGGGACTCAAAAAGCGTGCACCCAGTTTATAAGAGGGTACCATATAGCGGATATATTTGAAGGATAACCACACTTTGGTCCCAGGAGAGAACTCGGGAGGAGGGCGTCTTTTCCTGTCCGCTTGCGACTTCATACGGGTCGTGGCATGAAGAAGGGAGTGACAAGACTTGTGCCAGATGGAGGCGAAATTCCGAGCCAGTTCGTCAGCCATAGGTACTCCGGAAGAAGAAGAAGTCAAGGGAAGAGGAGGACGAAGATGAAGCCCATAGACCATAAAGAAGGGTGAAGTCCCAGTGGATTCAGAATCCCTATGGTTGTAAGAAAATTCGGCCCAGGGTAGTACTGTGATAGCTTTCTATGGGCTTGTTCTACAGTCATACTGCTGGGATTTGTAGTGTAGCAACTAGACACAGCTATACAGTTCACGTAGGTCAACCCACTGCACAATGCTTTGCTCAACTTCCCTTGTATTATATTTGTGAAAGCTTCCTGGGATCAGTAGTTCCACAGAGAATTATTCTGTGCATTGTTCACTGGTCAGCTTTCTCTCCAAGATGCTGGCCGCAATGCAATGCATAGGGTTTTATGAGTCTCTTAAAAACACCCTTATGTTGTCTGATGATTGCCATGGGAGCCATCATGCCAATGATTGGCTATCATGCGGTCATGTGATCTTGCTGTTACCTGCAAGGTGTACTGGGCTAACCTGTTGTCATCTAAGTGTTTCTGATCATGCAATCAGATATTAAAACGCCATGTGTTGCTCATTCCTTCTCAGAGGCTCAGAGGCTGGCCAGGAAAAGTTCTTATGTTTGACTGCCTTAAAGAAGATGTCCAGCAGAAAAAAAAAAAAGTATCCCCTATCTGCAGTGTCTGATTGTGGGTAGTTGGACCGCTGCAATCTTCTGTAAGGGGCCTCGGCTTACCCCAACTCTGCTCCTGTAAATAAAGTTTCGCGACCAGTATGTCAGCTGGTCGAAACACCCCCCCCCCCCCCCTCTATTTAGCTCTACGGGAGAGGCAGAGACACAACATTTGTCAAGATGAATGGAGGCAGCATGTTATGACTAGATGACATGCTGGGTTTTAAAGGAGCATCAGCAGAGCTGAGGTGGGGCACCGTATGGGAGATCATGGGGAGTTCCAGTGGTCGGACCCACCGTGATCAGACACTTATCTCCTATCTGCAGGGTAATTTTTATTCGCTCGACATCTTTTTTTAACTCTATGTTACATGTAAATGTTTACCAAATAATGGTTTTCTAAAATAATTATGCAGCAGATATCTTAATGTGTACCCGTCAGACCCAACAATTGTTTTTAAAAATATATCAATCAGTACCTAATCCTGACCATGTACATCAAATTTTTAAGTGTCTAGCACCTATTAATATTTTTTATTACACTTTTAATTTAGCTCACTAGTCTGAATTCCTCTCAAAGGGAGGGGTGTGGTCTCTGCTCCCTCCCTCAGTATACTGTCTGCTCACATCTCCCCTAGCATTAGCAAAACTACAACTCCCAGCTTGTCCTCACTAACAGTAGCGGGACATAAGCTCACAGTGGGAGGATTTTTCCTCCAGCTGTGAGCCCTGCACTCACAGCTGTCAATCAAGGAAGTGTGTCCATGACATAGGTGATGACGCGTTGGACACAGCAGGACTAGTATGTGTCCAAGCAGGCAGGGGGGCAGTTGTTTATTTTGCTTTTTCAGTCTGAAATACTGAAAATTTTGTAATGGAAGCAATTGCTAAACCTATTGATTTTGCATGCTTTACAACATATCAAACATTTTTGTATCTGACACTGCCCATTTAAATTTAGTGTTACCATCTAAGAGTTAATTTCTTTGAAAATACTCTAGACAGTATAAGCAGCTTCAGTCTATTAGCATCAGCAATAGTGGCTCTTTTAAGATGCCATTAAATATAAGCATTTTGCATTTTCAGAACCTAATTGTTCCAGCTTTTTTGACATTTATAACATTATCTATTTACTATGAATACAATATTTAACACAGCATAATTTCTACTTCTAAATTTAAAGTAGTGCATTAGTGTTTTAGTTTGAACTTTTTTATGTTGCCTCTAATTGTGCAAAATCTGCAAACAATATCAGTTGATTTATTATTATGCTAGATAATACCTGGGAATTAAATATTAATAAGACATAAATGTGAGTGGCTGTGAAATTAAAATATAAGAAGATAAGAATATAAAAAGTCTATTAAAAGGTAACAGCATTTTCCTGTGTCATCTTTTTTCTTTCTTTCTTTCTTTCATTTAATCTATTTGGGTTTTTCCCTAGACGTTTCTTTTTTGCAGTGATATTTGTGTTTTAAAGAGGCTCCTGAGTATACTTGGAAATTATCTTGCAAGCAAATTGCTTTTTAAAGAATTTATATTAATCAATTCACATATATATAAATATAAAGTACAACAACAGAACAAAAAAGGAATTTAAAACATTTTTATAAAAATATATGAAACAAGTTTAAAGTGTGCAGAGGCTGAATACATTACATTTACTTGTCTATTAGAACTATATTAAGGCTAAACTTTCACTTGTTTTCGCAAAAGAAACATCCAAAAAAAAACAAAAAAAAAACACCAGAAAAACTGCCATCCGATTTTCCTGCATTTTTTTTCTTCTTTATTTAGCATTTTTCTGGATTTATTACCTTTGTGTGGAAATTTTATTTTTTGCCTTTGGCATTTTCCCCTAATCATCTAAGATAGCAGTAGTGGTAGCACATTTGTGTCTCTTTAGAATTTGGTTGGGTACCACAATAAAAAAGATGCGGCAGTGGTGCCTGAGGCATGTAGAAAGAGTTAGGGAAAACATTTAATATGAAGAAAAAAACTAAAACATTTTTTATTTGGAATTTAAAGTGTATGTCATTAGCAAAAACGTTGTATATAATGTAGATTATCCCATTATATGTATATTTGTAATATACATTGATTAAAAATGTGTATATTTTGTTCCTGCAGCTATTGCCTGTGTGTCTCTGGGAGGAAACCCAAATACAGAAAGTGTGGGAGGACACGCAGTGCTCTGTACACTGAGAACAAGTGTGATACCACAGGGATTTTAGTAGAAATACCTTATCACTTTGTGACGCCAGGGCACCGTTATCCTATACACGGTCCAAGGTTGGAGACAGATTCTCCTAGGCCAGATGTGGGGAGTAAATAAACACCCTGACATCAGGTTACGGATATCTGTCTTTACTGAGCTGGGTGCAGATTGTATTATACAGACAGTCGGTCTTTGGTGAGAGGATGTAGCATAACCCTTTGGGAGCCCTGTTGCCTTGCTGGAACTTATGGTACTTTCCTCAAACAGATTAATACTGACTTGTAAGATGGGTAGATGAGTTCTTGTGGGTAGGGTTCCATCAAGGTACTGAAGTTTTCTCCACAGGGGCATGAACTTCCACTGTTCGAGTAATCCTTGCAGAATTCCTATTGAGGAAGTAGATTTGAGCTAGGCCTTCCCTCAGAGCACACAAAACACTTCAACCAGACAATGGCGCAGACTAAACTGGGCAACTCCTCACCCCAATATACTACATAAGGGAGACTTTAGGGGTTCCCATTGGCAGGCAGAGTCAACTGGGGTTTACACTGCTTTCTCTTAAGGGTACAGTAACATAGAAATAACATATATGCATATAACAGCAATTTAATAAATTTTGAAAACTATATTATTTAGCAAAAAAGTACATAACAAATTGTTATAACAGTAATTTACTGGTGCTGGGACACCACACAAGCAGAATTCTGTACACTAAGGACTAGAGATGGGCAAAGTTTTCAAAAATTCTATTCTGCCGATTCACCGAATTTTCTGGCAAAAATTGGTTTGATTAGTATATATTTGCGGCAAAACGCTATTAAAAACGGCTATTTCCGGGCTACAGAGAGCCTCAATAGGGGCGTAGAACCCTTTGCCTTGCCAGAACAAGCATAGGGACTGTGTTGGAGTAATGAAATAATACTGTTATTCAGTATGACATGCAGATTACAGGTGTCGCTATTGGAATCTCTGCCACAGAATGGCACAATGACGGAGTCTAGATGCTCTATGGTTGCTTGCACTCTTTGAATGTGGAGAGCTTCTTGTGATGATCTCAATTGGCAGACTATGAAACGACTTCTAAATTCTCCCTGCATGCAGTGATGCAGACTTGAGGTCAATGGATTTCCCCTGTGCTGATCTGTAACGTCAGTAATGCTGATTAGTGACCACACAGTGTCTGCTCTCTCTCTAGCCAGAGCGAACGTGGGCTTGAGGTAATAGATTCGCCGCTGTAAAGATCTTTATTGTCAGTAACGGTTATTAGTGCGTACACACAGTCTCTGCTCTCTCGGCAAAACGTCCGGGAAGGAAATGCTCGTCTTCGGCAATGGCTGCCGAATATATATGGCTGTGACATCACAGGGCTGGCTGGCTGCTGATAGACTGCGTGCTGCCATGTGATTCAGGGTGATCCTACCTACCAGCCTTTGCTAAATTGTGGTTTTCTTTTCAATTACCCCACACAAATAATATTTTTTTGGTTGTGCATACATTTTATGGTGAAATGATTGATGTGATTACGAAGAACAATAGGTCGTGCAGAAAAAAAAAAACATCATATGGGCCTATGGATGGAAATGTAAAAGAGTTATGATTTCTAGAAGGCCAAAATGGGGTTAATTCAGCATATGTGTTCATACAGGTTGCAGGTTTTTATCCATTTATTGTAAAAAAAAAATATTTATCTTATTTTAATAATTTTTTGTTTAAAATTTATTTACAGGTTCTTATTAATCAATAATTACAATAATTTTTAATTACATGAAGAAACAAAAGTGGACCAGCTCCTCTAGGTGTCTACAACCTAAACAGCGGTCGCGCCCCCTTCCCATAGACTTTCGTTGAGGGGGCGGGCGTGACATCACGAGGGGCCGGGCATGACGTCACGAGGGGGCGGCCGTGAACACGGAAGCCCGCACACAGCGTTCGGAGTAATGAACGTCTGGATGCTGCGAGCGGAGCTCCGAAAGGCAGGGCATCGCACAACCCCTTTAATAGACAGATCACAGCAAGTGTCAATTCTGACATCGGATGCAATCATCCTGTATAATGCATGGATGCAGGCGGCTGGCCGCTCTTCTCTTGTCCCACTGTAGTATGAGTATATGCCATATATATACCTATTGTTCATTTTTCCCACAGAGAGCTGTGACTGGAACCATCTGGCCAATTACAGCTCTCTGCGGGAAATCTGAATAGGTGTATATATACGACAGGGGACCATAGAAGAACTGCCGGCCGCATCTATACATTATACAGGAGGGTCGCAACGGGTTTCAGAAGTGACATGGGCGATCTGTCAATTATTACAGGTACTACTACTCCCATCATGGAACAGTGTGCTCCATGCTGGGAGTAGTGGTACTACCTAAAAAAGTGAAAAACACACACACACTACATTTTTATTATTGTGGGCTACATTTTTAGTGTCCTGCCTGCCTACATAAATTGATCCCTGTTTAAACCCTTAAGGACGCATGGTTTATCCATTTTTGCATTTTAATTTTTTCCTCATCACCTTCTAAAAATCATACCGCTTTTAAATATGCACATAAAATTCCATATGATGCCTTATTTCTTGCGCATCCAATTCTACTTTTCAGTGACATTAGTTATTTCCACGGCGAAACGGAAAAAAAATTCATTGTGCGACAAAATTGAAGAAAAAATTTAATTTTGTAAATTTTGGGGGCTTCTGTTTCTACGCAGTTCATTTTTCGATAAACATAACACCTTATCTTTATTCTGTAGGTCCATACGGTTAAAATGATACCCTACTTATATAGGTTGGATATTGCCATACTTTGGAAAAAAATCATAACTACATGCAGGAAAATTTATATGTAAAATATTCTTACCTTCTAACCCCTATAACTTTTTTTTTCTCTGCGTAAGGGCCCGTATGAGGGCTCATTTTTGTATTTATTGGACTTTTTGATCACTTTTTATTCATTTTTTCATGCTATAAAAAGGGACCAAAAATACCCTATTTTGGACTCTGGAATTTTTTTGTGCACACGCCATTGACCGTGCGATTTAATTAACTATATATTTTTATAGTTCGGACATTTCCGCACCCGGCGATAACACATATGTTTATTTTTATTTACATAGTTTTTTTTAATGGGAAAAGGGGGGTGATTCAAACTTTTATTAGGGAAGGGGTTAAATGACCTTTGTTATCTTTTTTTTTTTTGCAGTGTTATAGCTCCCATAGGGAGCCCGACTGAGCTGCCGGGAAGCATTTACTTTTTGCTTTCAGAGGTTGCAGTCAACTTTGATCGCCGCGTCTGAAGGGTTAACAGCGCGCGGCACAACGATCGATGCCGCGCGCTGTTAGCCCAGGGTCCCACCTATGATTAGCAGCCGGGACCAACCCGGTGTGACCCCGTTTTAAACACCAGGACCGGGCGTAGGGCGTACAGGTATGCCCTACGTCCTTAAGGAGTTAAAAATGAATAAAAATGTTGTTAAAACAAAGATATATTTTGTTAAGTACAATTTTTTCTATCACTACTGTATCTTTTTTAATGTTTTTTTTTATGGTATCCTACAAAATTTTATTGAAAAAGGTATTTCCATCACTTTTTTGGATGCTTAAGTTCATATTTTCTCCATTATTGCCTTCTAAATGGACCATTCTAAAAACGGATGAATGGGATGCCATTTAGTGGCATTCATTTGCATCAGTTTTTCATCTGTTAGTATCAGCCATTGGCAGACTCCCCCAGCCGGCGCTACTACTACTCACATCATGGAGCAGACTTCTTTCAATGATTGGAGTAGTAGTTCCCTGGCTGCGGGAGTCTGCCAGCAGTTGGGTGTTGGATGTAGCAGTTGGATGTAGCAGGCTACATTAGTGTTTGTACTACCATCCCCATCATGGAAGAGTCTGTTCCATGTTGGGGGTAGTAGTACAATGGATAGGGATTGATCGCATTGAACGATGCGATCAGCAGTTATAAAGCAGGGGAGCGAGTGGCATGCTTCGCTCCCCTTCGATGTATATACTACTGTGTAAACTTTCATTTTTAAATCCCCCGCCAGGAGCCCTGAATGGCTGGCACCGAGGAGCCATTCAGGGCTCCCGGTGGGGTTTTTAAACTACTACTTTGTCCCCCAAATTGATCCCCCATGAATGTTTATAATAATTCATTGGCCCCAGTATGTTTATAATGATTCATTGCCCCCAGTGTGCTTATAATAATGCATTGGCCCCAGTGTGCTTATTCCCCCTCCAGCTGCCCGCTCCTCATCTTCTTTGAGCAGGGCAGCAGCGGGACATGTTGGGAACCGGTGGCGGTGAATGACTGAATGAAGCCAACATGTCCCCAATTTGCAGCCGACGACAACATGTCCCCGCTGCTGCCCTGCTCCTAGCGCAATCAGCGCACCACTGGGACTATTCTCTGTCTATTCTCTGCTGCTCATTTCTGTACCCAACGTTGATGAGCAGAAGAGAATAGACATGTCCCGGCTGTGCTCTGATTGTGCTAGGAGCAGGGTAGCAGCGGGGACATGTCAGGCGGCGGATGAATGAATGAATGAAGCCTACATGCGGGAGGTGTCGGCTTCATTCATTCTTTCATCGCCACCCGTTCCCGACATGTCCCGCTGCTGCCCTACTCCAAGAAGATGAGGGGGAATAAGCACACTTGGGCCAATGCATTATTATAAGCACACTGGGGCCAATGAATTACGATAAGCATACTGGGGCTCCCGGCGGGGGATTTAAAAATTAAAGTTTACACTGTAGTATATACATCTAAGAGAGCGAAGCATGCCACTTGCTCCCCTGCTTTATAACTGCTGATCGCATCGTTTCTCAGAAGTGAGACCCGATGCGATCAATCCCTATCCCCTGTACTACTATCCCCAACATGGAACAGACTCTTTTCCATGATGGGGGTAGTAGTACAAACACTAATGTAGCCTCCCCAGTCACTTGCAGACTCCCGCAGCTGGGGAACTACTACTCCCAACATGGAAAGAATTCTGTTCCATGATGGGAGTAGTAGTAGTCCTGCACAGTAGTGATGAAAAAAATTGTATTCAACAAAATTTATCGTTATTATAACGAAATTTTAATACATTTTTAAACAGGGATCAATTTATGTGGGCAGGCAGGGCACTGAAAATGTAGCTGATAATAAAAAAAAATGTAGTGTGTGTATGTTTTTCACTTTTTTTATTACATTTTTTAGGTAGTATTACTACTCCCAGCATGGAACACACTGTTCCATGATGGGAGTAGTAGTACATGTACTAATTGACAGATCGTCCCTGTCATTTCTGACACCCATTGCGATCCTCCTGTATAATGAATAGATGCAGCCAGCTGCTCTTCTATGTCCCCTGCACCGCCGTATATATACAGCTATTTATATTTCCCGCAAAGAGCGGTGATTGGCCAGATGGTTCCAGGCAATCACAACTCTCAGTAGGAAATAGGAATAGGTGTATATATATGTTAGCGCAGTGGACCATAGAAGAGCACCCGGCCACCCACATCTATACATTATACAGGAGGATCACAGCGGGTGTCAGGAGTCTATTAATGCAGGTACTACAGCACCCAGCATGAAGCAGAGTGTGCTCCATGTTGGGAGCAGTAGTACCTGCAGTTAAGGACAGATCACAGCGGGTGTCACTCCTGACACCCGCTGTGATCATCCTTCATCTGTGAGATGCGGATCGGCTTTCTCCTGCACTCGCATCTCAGCCACTCACCATTCATATTTCCCGCTGAGAACGGGGATTGGCTGCCACCATATGGCCAATATCCACTCTGGGTGGAAAAATATGAATGAGTGATGTGAATTTCTATTCACATCACTGGCCCAGAGTATAGTGCAGAGATGTGAGTGCTGTATAGAGCCACTCCACATCCCTGCAATTTTATGGACAATTGAATCAGGTGTCAGGAGTGACACCCCAGGTGATCTGTCTATTAGTACAGGAACTAAAACTCCCATCATGGAACAGTGTGTTCCATGCTGGGAGTAGTAGTACTACCTAAAAAATATTTTTTTTTAAAGAAAAAAGTGAAAAAAACACACACACACACACACACACACACACACTACATTTTTATTATTGTCAGCTACATTTTTAGGTCCCTGCCCGCCCACATAAATTGATCCCTGTTTAAAAATTAACATTAACATTTTTTCTTTTTTTTTTTCTTTCAATTTTCAGGAGCGGGCAGGGACCAGAAAATTTCAGGAGCGGGCAACTCCAGAATAAGAAAATTTTCGTCCACACTGCCGGCAGAAAAAACTAAACAGGTACATTCCTTCCTTCGCTCCCCCGGTGCCTCCAGCAACCGGCTCCGGCCTCCACCACAATCCTCTTCCTGGTTGCCAGTCGTCGGCTGATAGGCTATTTCACTCAGCCAATCACCGGCCGCAGCGAAGTCCTGACTCGGCCGGCGATAGGCTGAGCGGCATTGTGAGAATGCTTCAAGACACACAATTCTTCACTACACTGACACCTGCTGCCGGGGCTGAAAACGTCACACTGCCGCTAAACCTTTCGCCGGCCGAGTCGGGACTTCGCTGCAGCCGGTGATTGGCTGAGTGCACTATGACTCGCCGACCACCAGCAACCAGGAAAAGGATAGCGGCGGAGGCCAGAGACGGTTGCCGGAGGCACCTGGGGAGTGAAGGATGTACCTGTTTTTTTTTTTTTTACTGCCAGTAGTATGGACAATACTTTTCCTATTCTGGAATTCTCCTTTAATATTAAATGAATGAATTATTTTTTTTTCTAGTTTTCGTTTTAAATCCTCTCTTTTTTCCCATTAAATAAAAATGTTAATGTTCATTTTTAAACAGGGATCAATTTATGTGAGTGGGAAGGGACCTAAAATGTAGCTGACAATAATAAAAATGTAGAAAGGGGCCATTTAAATGTAAAAACAATATCTTTTTTATAATAAATTAAAAAAATAATTATTTTAATATTGTGTTTAACCCCTTAAGGACGCAGCCCTTTTTCACCTTAAGGACTGAGCCCTTTTTCGCAATTCTGACCACTGTCGCTTTATGAATTAATAACGCAAAAACGCTTTACCCGAATATTCTGATTCTGAGATAGTTTTTTCGTGACATATTCTTCTTTATTTTGGTGGAAAATTTTCGGCATTACTTGCATCCTTTTTTGGTGAAAAATCCCAAAATTTCATGAAAATTTTGAAAATGTTGCATTTTTCTAACTTTGAAGCTCTCTACTTTTAAGGAAAATGGATATTCCCAATAATTTTTTTTATTCACAAATACAATATGTCCACTTTATGTTGGCATCATAAAATGGACATATTTTTGCTTTTTGAAAAAATTAGAGGGCTTCAAAGTAGAGCAGCAATTTTCAAAAATGTCATGGAAATTGCAAAATCTGAAGGGACAGATGTTACAGAACTACAACTCCCAGCATGCCTGGGCAGTCCAGGCATGCTGAGAGTTGTAGTTGGGCAACATCTGGAGGGCTACCGTTTGGGCACCACTGTAACAGACTACAAAACTACAACTCCCAGCATGCCCAGACAGCCTTTGGCTGCCAGTTCTGACCAATGGCAGGGGATAGGAGGAGATCGCAGCACTGCAACCTCACTCCTAGCCCTCAGGATGATCGGGGCTATCCCTGACAGCTCCGATCATCACTATTTTCCAGGTGATCAGGTCACCAGAGACCCGATTAGCCTGGAATAGCAGAAAATCGGATGTCTGAATTGACATGCAATTTTCTGCGATCGCCGACATGGGTGGGAGGACCTCAGGACCCTCTGGGCGATGTGCCGGGATGCCTGCTGAAATCATTCCGTCCGGTCCCCGACCGGCTAGCGGCGGGGACTGGAATTCCCACAGGCGTATGCATACGCCACACGTCCTTAAGGACTCGGGATGCAGGGCATATGCATACGTCCTGAATAGGTTAATAAAGTGTGTGTTTTATTTTTTTTTTTCAAAATGTTTTTAATTTTTTAGGTAGTACTGCTACTCCCAGTATGGAACAGTCTGTTCCATGATGGGAGCTGTAGTACCTGTACTAATAGATCACAGCAGGTATCACTCCTGACTCCTGCGATCATCCAATCTATTACAGAGAGAAAGCTACTTTCTCCTGCGCTCATATCTCTGCACTATACTCCGGCCGGCCAGTGATGTGAATAGAATTCACGTCACTTATTAATTTTTCCCAAAGAGAGCTGTGATTGGCCAGATGGTTCTAGCCACTCACAGCTCTCTGCGGGAAATATACTACAGTGGGGCCAGAGAAGAGCGGCCTGCCACCAGCACCTATACATTATACACTACAGGACAATTGGATCAGGTGTCAGAAGTGAAACTCGCTGTGATCTGTCTATTAATGCAGGTACTACAGCTCCCAGCATGGAGCAGTGTGTGCTCCATGTTGGGAGCAGTAGTACCTGCAATTAAGGACAGATCACAGCAGGTGTCACTCCTGACACCCACTGCGATTGTCCTATCTAGATGCGAGAAAGCCGCCCGCATCTATACATTATACAGGACGATTGCAGTGGGTGTCAGGAGTGACACCTGGGGCTGTCTATTAGCACAGGTACTACTACTCCCATCATGGAACAGTCTGCTCCAGGCTGGGAGTGGTAGTACTATCTAAAAAATTTTAAACAAAAAGAGAAAAAAAAATACTAAATACACTCACACACACTTTATTAAACACATTATTGAAATACAATACTGATAAAATTTGCCAATAATTTATTCGTATCGAATCGATTTTTTTTAAGAATTTGGCGAATCGCCCAAATCAAATTTTTTTAAAAAATCACTCATCTCTAATATAGATCAATTCAATAAAATTTAGGTCAATTACTGAACCCATATCAAAGGAAGAAGTTAATTGAAATTGAATATTGTGGTTAACCACAAGCCCCCAACATTTTATTTCATTTAACCTGTAATAACTCGACCTGCATTGGCATGAAGGGTTAAAACCTTTTTAGTGTCGGGCTGCAGCATCCTACATAGCCATGGCTAAGCCCTAGTCAATCAAGAGTTATGGACATCTGATTAATGCTGTGTCCTCTTTGACACATCCTGCAACTTGGCTATTGAATCTCTTAGTTGACTCTCAGACTTTGCCTGTGAAAGAGTGGTCTACTCTGTTGCGAGCTATAGCTTGTATCTGATTCTGTTTTCTGGTTCTGTGACTTTGGCTCTGACATTTGGTTAATCGTTTCTTACACAATTAGGTACTTCTATTGTCCTCTTGGCTTTTTGATTCAGCTTTCTGACTATCTCATTACTGTTTGTTTGTCTTCCCCTAAGTTTAGCATCATGTGCATGTTAACCCATTGTGTTCTGACTGTTCCTCACAGACCTTTACTGTATTGTTTGTTATTTTAACCTGAGACATCCTGCACTCAGTCAGGGACATAACAGGCAGGGACAGGGGTTCTGGGTGAGTTCAGAAGTACACCATTTTCCTGCCCATACGTGACATGACTTACTTCATTTGATGTGGGTTCAGGAATTGACCTACCTTTTATTCAATTAACAAGACCTACATTTTATTTAATTTATTCATTTGGCAAGAGCCTGAAGCACTAGAATTTAAAACTGAAAGAAATTAATACTAGCCAGATCCAGTAGCAGAATTTAAAAACTGGCTGCTGCTGTATCCCTGCCATACCCCATTCATTTCAATAAGCCAGACAGAGTCAGCTAGAGTCTCTAGTTGGCTTATTTTTGGACAGTATCCGTTTTTGTTGCTGGACTGAAAATTGAGGTCTGCTGCATTTTCCATCTGGCAACAAAAATGGATACGGTCCAATAATGACCTGACCGGAGTCACTTGCTGACTCTGTCTGCTCAATTAAATAATTGGGGTACGTATAAGTATAAAAATAAATTAATAAATAAAAACTGTTACCATTCTTCTCATTTAAGACAAATGTTAATAATGTGCTAGTATAAAAATGCCTGAGTGTTTGTCCGAGGAAATACCTCTACTATTTTACAAAAGTAATAATACTGAACTGTGAGTAATTTGGTTATTTGTTTCCCCTCCAACAGCTGTAAATTACTCTTCCAGCTACATGGTAGTTATCAGTGTTAACAGTTCTGATAGACATAATCAGAATATGTGATATCAAGCTGTAATAATAAGCCACTAACAGATACAATCAACTTCCTGAAGCTTGGTAAATTATTTTACACCATATGCAGTCTATAAATAGATGGGAAAACATTTATGATTTCAGGTAATCTGGGATTATGCTAGTTATTGTTATTAAGGGAAAAAAATAGGAGTTTTCTCTACTTAATTGTGAGGTTTGCATGTATAGGATCTGTTTTCATGTCAGGAAGAGGAGAACACATTTTGTTCCTTATAATTAGGCTGAGATTTTAAGAAAATAAATGGAATCCTTATCCATATAGGGTCACTGTCATTTCAAAAACTTTTTGAATTGTCATAGTGACTGAAAAGTGCAGAGACTGGTAGAGATGTTAACTATAGGATTGCTTACTAGAAGCTTGTACACTGTATTACTTGTTTATAAAAGAAAAACAATGGGAACAACACACTTGCCTTTGCCTTATTGTCTCACACATGTTTGGGGTCCTCCAGAGGCTGATATTGATCTCCTTCCTCCCATTTCCTTCTGGCTGGGCTTATCCTAAGATAGGTGATGCAACATTAACAGCTTTATTATCCATTTCCCTATATGACATAAATGTACATCACAACAGGAATGTAATTAGTACTCATTGATGTTCATTTATGTCATAGGTGTGCTGTATGCTTAGATGCTGAGCCTATATGAGTCTGACTGTGATTGACAGCCTTGCTCATGTCATACCTGCCAAGGTCAGTTTAATTCTTCAAATACCATGGCCAACAGCAACTGACAGGAGGGGGCTCCCCTATAGCCTTTTGGACCTACATTAATGCAACACCACCAAATCTGCAATGTATTGAAGCCTGTAAGACTCAGCCACAAACTGTGAGTGATTGAAGGGTATAATACTATGACAATGTCATCTCAAAGGCTCCTGAGGGGAAATATGTATATATATATATATATATATATATATATATATATATATATATATTATTATTATTATTTTTTTTTTTACTTTAAAGCGTAGTTGTCATATCACAGAAAAAAAATCATAAATGCTTATATATGTTACTCACTTGGTAATGCAGATTCTTTACATGTCTTTTTTATGTGTCTAGCTTCTGTATTTGGTTCAAAAATATCTTGGTTCTGTTACTTACTCATTCTGAAATCGACTGCTCAGAAAGGGGCATGTTCAAGGCAAGCAATGAGCCTACCCTCATTCACCATGCATTAACTTCCCCTATGAGTCTGCTGTACTGTGCTGGGTTTCTTCATGGGTTGCTCTGTAACCCCCTCCTCTCTGTTTTTATGCTGCAGTCTGGTAGACAGGAGTGACCACAGAGGAGCGTTAACCCCTTGATGACCCTCCCCACATTCTATGACCCATAACTTTTTACATTTTCCACTGACAAAATTGTATTGGGGCTCCTTTTTTGCAGGACAAATTGTACTTTTTTTTTTTTCATATATACAGAGCCAGAAAAAAATATATATGGAAAAAAAAATGTTGGGCATTCACAATAAAATTGACATGCTAACTTTACTCTATGGGTCAGTACAATTCCAATGATGTAAAATCGGGATATTTATTTATTTTTTCATTTTATGGTTTAAAAAAAAAAGCCAAAACTTCAATGCCATGTTCTGACCTCTATAGATTTTTTTGTTTTTCAACCTACAGAGCTGTGTTAGGGTTTATTTTTTGTGCCATGAGCTTCCACTTTTAACGGTATCACTTTTTTGATTACTTTTTATGTTACATTTTTTTTTACTGTAAATTTTTCTTAAGTAATTTTACAATAAAAAATGAAAAAGACAACAAGGACATAAAGGACCCGAGGGTCAAAAGCATAGAAAGCAGTATGGTAACCACCAAAAGGCTACGAGACATCATTAGCCCCCAGCTCACCAAGCCCCAACTAAAATTGGGCAGGACCTGTTTATATTAACATATACAGGGGCTTATCTGTAGAAAGCTGGAGGGTGGGAAGGGTGGGACGGGGGAGGAGGGGACAGGGAAAGGCAGTCAGGGCAAACAGAAACCACAAACCTTAAGGGGGAAGGCCCCAAACATCAAAAAACACATAAGAACAACAAAGTAGGGAACACACCAACACAGAACAAGACACATAACCAAAGTATTGGGAGAAGTAGAAGAAAGGGAGGAAATACGAGGAAGCAAAAAGAGCTGTAAAGTATCCTATCTGTGAAACGGTCCCAAGGTTCCCATACAGCAAGAAATAAAGGTGTAGCTTCATTCAGAGAAGCAGTGAGAGACTCGAGAGAACAAATTTCACGCACACGAGCAACAAGATCAGCTTCGGATGGTGGAGTAGTCTTCTTCCAGTACTTAGCGATGAACGTTTTAGCTGCAAGAACCACATTCATAAATAGCCTGAATGGCTTCTTTGGTAGGCCCCTATAAGAAAGGTGTAAAAGGTAGACAAGGGGTCCAGTGGGACAGAGACTTCCAGTACAGCAGAGAATAGCCTCTGGACCACTCTCCAGAAATCCACTATGAGGGGACAAGACCAGAAAATATGATAAACAAAACCTAGACCCACCCCACAACGCCAGCATTGGGGAGGGATAGTCGGGTTTTATTTAATTTTTAAAAGACACCCCAAGAGCCCCACTCCCAAACCATCCCCGAAGTCAAGCCAGAGGGAAAAGCAGGATGATAAAGAAAGGATTGAAGGGGAGAGAAGGAAGAGTAAATATAAAATTTCCGGGAGCAGTATTGCCAGACATAATGGGAAAAGGACATGGTACCCAACAATGGACCTAAGGAAGTGTAGGGGGGAGGAGAAAGCATTCGGGTGGATCGGGGCAAGCCATAGTTTTTCCCACTCCATCCACCGACTATAAGCATGATACGGGGACCATGCAGCTAAATGTCATAAATGGCCGCCCAATAATATTTAGTAATATCTGGTACTCCTAGCCTCCCCCCTAGACATGCCAGCTAACATAACTGACATCAGGAGTTGATGACTTTTAGCATCCCAGATAAAATGAAATATAGCAGATTGAAAGGAGCGAAGAGCAGAGAGCGGAACCCTCACAGGTAGAGTCTCGAAGTAATAGAGCAATTTAGGGAGGATGGTCATCTTGACCACCGCTATGCGACCAAAGAAAGAAATATATTGGGACCGTCATTTTTCCATGAGAGCCCTCAGGTCTTGGAGAAGAGAGGGAAAATTAGTTGAATAGAGAGATGAGTAAGAAGGAGATAGTAGAACCCCCAGGTATTTAATTGCAGAAGATGACCATTTAAAGGAGAAGTTAGTCTGGAGGAGTGAGGGAGGAGACAGAAGGAGATTTAAGGGCAGTGCCTCAGACTTAGAAAGGTTCATTTTATACCCTTAAACCTCACCATAGGACTGAAGAACCCTATACAGGTTAGGAAGAGAGACCAGAGGCTTGGTGAGAGTAAGGAGGACATCATCAGCAAAGAGGAAGATCTTGAATTCCCTATCATGGATGGACACCCCGGATATGTCCCGATCCCCCCGGATCAGGGCTTCCAGGGGTCAATACACAAAGCAAAGATCAGGGGGGAGAGAGGGCAACCCTGTCGAGTGCCATTAAAGAGAGGAAAAGAGGGAGAAGTATGAGGAAGCGTATGAGAAGATTATAGACCCCGCAGTGCTGTAAGAAAGTTCCCCTTAATACCAAATCATTGATGGGTAGCAAAAAGAAAAGGCCAACCTAGTTTCAAAGGCCTTCTCGGCATCCAGGCTCAAAATCAAAGCTTGTTCAGACCTCCAATTGAGAAGATCTATAAGACCCACAACTCTCCTCATATTGTCACCCCCCTGATGACAGGGGATAAATCCCACCTGATCCTTGTGGACAAGGGAGGGAAGATAACATGAAAGGTGCGCCGCCAAAACCTTTGAAAAAGGCCTGAGGTCTGAGTTAAGGAGAGCAATGGGCCTATAGCTGGAGCAATCATTAAGATCTTTATCTGGCTTAGGGATCAAAGTAATCAAAGAATACAATAGAGACTGTGGGATCCCCTCACCCCCCCCCCCC
This sequence comes from Hyla sarda, assembly GCF_029499605.1. Taxonomy (NCBI): domain Eukaryota; kingdom Metazoa; phylum Chordata; class Amphibia; order Anura; family Hylidae; genus Hyla; species Hyla sarda. The sequence goes on along the minus strand of NC_079189.1, from coordinate 114,717,921 downwards.
CATGAAAGTGTTGAAAAGGGGAACCAGCCTAGGTAGAAGGATGGAAGAAAAAGTCTTGCAGTACAAGTAAGTGAAACCGTCTGGCCCGGAGAGCGTCCCGCAGGAAGAATCTTAAGCACATCAGTCAGTTCCTCCAAAGTAATAGGAGCATTCAGGACAGCATGATCAGACTCCGAGAGTCGGTAAACTGCATCGTGAGAGATAAGAGTCCAAGACTGCGGCTCGCTTGTCCGGGGCAGACAGGAGTTGAGAAGGGAAGGAGTAAAGCTTGGAGTAGTAGTCAAAGAAGAGTTGGGAAATCTTATCGGGATGATAGTGAAGCACCCCTGAAGGGTCTTTCAGAGCAGAGGGGGACTGGGCCACTGCTCGTTCCCACATGCCTTTAGCAAGCATAGTGTGTGCTTTGTTACCTATTTTATAAAAGCGCTGCTTAGCATAGAGGAGCTGACGCTCCACCTTCGGCAAGGCCAAATCAGCTAATTGGAACCGAGCAGCAGATCACTTTTTATTACATGTTTTCTGGGACGTGATGTGACAAAAAAAATCCGCAATATTGGTGTAATTGATTTGTGTTTACACTGTTCACTGTGCAGAATCAGTAACATCATAATTTAATAGTTCTGACAATTACACAAGCAGTGATGGGACCCCTAGACACCAGGGAATAGCGTAATTTAGTGATCTGATCTGTGTATTTAACCAGTTAAATTAATTAGAAGGGGGGCATTATAACATTTTTTATAATTGTAAAAAAGTATTGTTTTTACATTAATGAACTAGGAGATTTTTTATAAGCTATTGCATTGCATTGATCTGTTGGATTGGCCATCTGCTATAGGATCCAAACAGAACCCCATTATCACATTATGGGCCAGGAGTGCAGATCAAACACCTAACAGGAGACAATGACACCCGTTGTCCATGAAGTGAACTGATCTCCTGAGCTCGCTTTATAGTACCTGAGTGCATATCTTTCATACATGGTGTATTTTTATGAGAGGGTTAAACGCTGGTCACAAAATAAGCAACTAAGGATATATCCAGAAAAACAGAATTAAATTCTTTCAAAAATAGCACCACAACTATCCTCAGATTATGTGCGGTATTACAACTTGCCTCCATTCACTTCAATGGAACTGAGCTGCAACTTCACACACAAGTGTGACAATGTTTTTTAAAGAAATGTACTCAATTTTTCTAATTCTGTATAACCCATTTAATGTAAGATTTGTTCTCCCACAGCATCTGTGGCTTTCAGTGACCAGTTATGCCAAATATCTCCTTACAAAACTATTTTTCAATTTGGTCTTCTTTCTCTCTCTCTCTCTCTCTCTCTCTCTCTCTCTCTCTCTCTCTCTCTCTCTCTCTCTCTCTCTCTCTCTCTCTCTTTCTCTCTCTCTCTCTCTCTCTCTCTCTATCTGCGAAATGGGTAATAAATATGTAAGCATTCTTACTGATACACTTGCAGGTAAACATGTATCTAAAATATATTTCTTTGGATCTGACTGCAATCGATACAAGGTGGCTATATGATCAATAAGTACATGAACTACAGAAAGGGAATAAACTACTTTGTACTCTTCCTTTAATGTACATTAGTAGATTCTTATTGAAAATCTAAAGATTTCCTCAAGCCTGAAATATTACTATATAGTCTTATTTTTGACAAATACAGAGTACAGTTTCTAAATTTAGGTCAGTTGCATAATAAAAAGACCAAATATGTCTAAAAAATGTTCTAGTTTTCCTTCATATATGACTTCATTAAGTAGAGGACACAAGATGATTTGCCTGCTTTTTGTTAATGTTGTTGCAGTATATATTAATGGATTGGTCAAATGCTAATACAACTTCTTGATAAACAGATGTCTCAGTAGTAATCGCTGTATGCCAAGTACATTGCAGAGTGTTAACAGGCCATAGCTCAGAAAGCTTAGCCATGCCTACTGATTGGTTGCTATGGGTAACTTGTCAACTATTCCTCTGCACAGGTTTTGATAATCACCCCCTAAGTGTCATAAAAAGTAGGAAACAGCCTGACAACAAGACACATATTACAAAGTGCCTGACACCATGCAAATTGGCCCAGATTTTACTGTAGTCCCTGCTTCTGTACACTGAACAGCGATGCATACACTGTATGCCTCCCCTTTCAGTACACATTTACTGCGTTCAGTAAATGTATTGAGCCACTTAGTGGTTAGTTGGGCTCCACCTTGCCAAAAAAATGTTAACTGAGCGACATGACATTATGTACTGTATACACCTTTCCACTTGATGAGTGAAGAGGAGCAGGAGCACCTGCCATTTGACAGGAGTCCCTGCCACTGCATGTTCTTTCCTTTGTGCCTTATGCTATAGGTTTAGGATACTATGGAAACTATGTACAGGAGCATGGATACCTGCAAAAGATCCTACTACTGTACATTGCAAATAACAAGGCATACTTCTCACCCACTAAACATAGGTGAGAAATATGCAATGTGTGCCTCACTGCACAATGTATGCATGCAATAAATAATACAATTTATCATACAGAAAACAAGCCCTCATTTGGCTATGTTAATAGATGGCTGCTGGGATGTCCTTAAGACCCAAATTAGACTATGTATTTACTGACATAAAACATATTTTTACATAAAGGTAACAATTTGTTCCTGTACATACTGTACATTAGGGAGTGTAATTCTTTACTTTTACAAAATATGGATGTCTGATGTTTGGAATTGTAACTTGTGATGAGAAGCAGGGGCCATGTTCGAATTTGTGATATTTTGTGGACGTATTGATGATTATTTGTCCTATGTTTGTGAAATTTGCATATTTGCTATGTTCATTCGCCTTGTTTTCCATGCAAAATTTTCCATGAAAAATGTGCATAAAAATTTGCATAAAAATGTATATGTGAAGAAAAAAAAAACATGAATATATATATATATATATATATATATATCGCAATAAAAATTTGCATTGCGAATATTCGTGCTCAACACTAAATGTAACAAATGTAATACATGAAGTATGTAAAATGTTAGTGTGCATCTATTATTAATCTTCAATAAACACCTAAAAGGTTTATTGCAACATTTCCAGTTCCTTACATTATGGAACCAAGCTGTTATTCTGTTTTGTAAATTCTTCTGACTGTTCAGTCCTGCCCCTTCACAGCAGCACACAAAGGTTAATCTGTCATAAATTATAACATTTTATCCTCTGCTGGAATTTTTCTGATTATTTTGCACATGAACACTATTATTTTGTTGATCGTTTGAACACTGGAAATAACCTTATCACATCCATTGAAATGCCGTACTTCATGTTTCTAAGATTTTATATTTTCATGTGGACTTTTTAGATTTAGAAATGTTAGGTGATTGTGCCAAATAAGCATTTTATAACAGAGCTGCCCAATAGGATATAGATATATCCCATATTTTTTGTCATCCACAGACCCATAAAAGGGCTTGTTTTTTGCGGGACCAATTGTATTTTGTAATGACACCTTTTATTGTACTGTAAAATGTACAGCGCAATCAAAAATTTTATTTATGGTGGGAAACTGGAAAAACACACAATTTTGCAACTTGTGGGGGGGGTTGTTTTTACTTGTTTGTGGGTCAATTCAATTAAAATGACAATATCTTTGGTATTTTTTTTATTATTATGCCATTCATTGTACACAATCATTAACATTATAATTTAATAGATCTGACATTTACATACATTCATAGAAACTTTGCAAACTTTTTTTTTTACACTTTTTAAGTTCCTATAGGAAACTATGTATTGCAATTGTTTAATTGCAAATACTGATCAGTACTAAGCATAGCTCTCATCAGTGTTAATTGAGATATTCTTCTCTGGTCTGCCAGAAGACAAAGAGCACAGCAGATGGCCGAGAGAGGGTGAGAAAAGCTCTAGTGGCCATTTTTACTTATCGGGCACATTGCACTTGTACCCCCTTGCATACTTCAGATGCTGTGGTCAGTATTGATTTCAACATCTAAAAGATTAATTGTTGGTATCACTGATGTCATCCAGGACAGTGGTCTATGAAAGGAGTGCAGCTTCTGTGCTCGTTTCATATCCGGGACAGGATTCAGGATGTACATGTAAGTCCTGGTGTACCAAGTACCAGGCTGCCAGGGTTTACAGGTATGTCATTTGACCCCAAGAGGTTAAATAGAATTCAGAACTTCCTATAAGTTTACTTACTTGACAGAGGAGAGCAAGGTTACTTGTTAGAAGCTAAAATGCATTTATTGGGTATGCATTCATAATGTTTGGGGGCTACCCTTTTTCTCAAGAATGCATAACAGCATTGGGAGATCAGATGGATAATTATATCTTTGTGTTATTTTCACGGCCCAAGCGGCCCAAGCTGCGTATTGTGAATCCCCTTCCTGCCGAGACAACCCTGTTATCTTTTATTGCATTGCTGTTTGTGCTTATGAAATACTGAAACTACACCAACAACACCTCCCACCTTAATAACTCAATCTGTGAATCACAACCCAGGAGGATGAAATATGTTCCAACAATAGTGAAACTGCATCTCAATGTATCACATACTTATCTGATAGTAGCATAAAGAACCAATCCTCAAATAAATGTAATAAAATAGGAATAGTTTCTGGTATAGGCTCCATTACCTTCAATCTGTTCCAATATGTGGACCAATATTTACAATCATATGTAACAGAAACAACATCTATATGACTCCATACGAGGGATCAAGTTGGTTGAACAACTTTCCTGATGGCCTGGTTGGATTCTATACACCTTGGATATTACATCACTAGACACAAGGTATTAACAAGGTATATGGGTAGTATAACATTCCTGGATAACACACAGTAGGCTGAGACAATGTATTAAGCAAAGTCCATGATTTTAAAAGAATCACGGTTAGAAGCTCGTTTCAGAAATTTTCAAGACTTTCATTTCATAACTTCATTTAAATTAAAGTGGAGCAAAGCTGATAACGGACAAATAGGAGCTATGATTTTCCATCTGCTCGACACCTTGGACTCGACGGCATTTCAAGGGCATGCCCCCTTAGTCATGCGATGAAAGATCATAGCTCCTATTTACACAGGAATTATAAAAGTATGCAGATTTATTGGTTATAAGGTTATAAATGAGTAATAAACACAATGATATATCCAAATTAATATCAATTAAATATATTAGTAACCATCATAACCTTGTTAATTGACTACATATAGTAGAACAATACATGTGAGTAGTAAGTAACTTGTTAAAATAAAACAAAAGCTACTAGGTTAGGAATATCATAAGAAAAAGGTTACATATCACTCTATACAGAGGAACCTTATGATATAAAGATGGGCACTATCTAATTATAGACATATCAATGTGGAATGCTAAATACACTCCCGCCCCCTTCTAACCAACTACACATCACATGATTCCAAGAATGGGCAATTCCATAAGGATATAAACATGGGAGAATACTTCCACCCCATTCTGGACTATTTTTATATACATGATCTTGGTAAGACATTAAGACAATATTTTAGGAGGAAGAACTTAAAACAATTTTCCTGTGTGGGAAATAACACTTATCTTGGCGAGTAGGAATTCTAACAATGTCTAAGCAATAGTTTAATGCTTTGATAGATTATGAGTCTTGATTCTTCTGCAGGTAAAATAAAGTCTCACAATATCCTACAACTATAATCTCAATATGGAGATAATTAATTGTTTTATTTTATTTATTCATTTGCCAATCTAAATGGTATAATTCCATCCACATTATCCAAATTGGTCTTAATTAAATGGAATGCTATTTTTGTGTCTCTTACCAAGTCTATGTAAGAACCTTGGTTCTGCTCTGAGGAACACTGAACAATCCATCTTATAGTTGAGAATAGCCACTGGTCTGGTACCATTTGATCAGTCCGTTTTGCTGGGATCTCACACGGCTTTCCCACATGGTTGGACCTCTTTTCTGTGTCTTTGTGTGTTCTCTACAGCCTATAGTACAATCTACACTTCAGTCTCTAACATCTGGTTTGCCAGACTTTTTAATTAGTTAGACATACCCTCCTAAATTGGAATTCCCCAATGAATGTAGGTTGGGCGTGTATCTGTGGTAATGACTATGACATCACTATAATACCCAGAATGCATTGAGCATATCACCCATAATGCCTTTCCTGTCGGTGTAATGTCAACTACCCATACGCTAGGGGGTGCTATTGCATAAGCAATTAGCATCATTACCATTATGGGTTAACTGTCAATAACTGATCTTAAACCCACATTCCACACTTGACGGATGGAACAATTCATTATAAATTCGGGGGTTTATTTTTGACATATAAGTAATTAAAACCAGCATTCTCATAAACATCTTGGAGCCTACCTAGACATCCAAATTTATTATAGAGATAATACCATGGAGGTCTCTTTCACACAGATGTGTGAATCTCTCTGTCTGTCTAGATAAATTAAATAAATTAATGCAGTTTAATAGAACTGCTCTGATCTTGTGTTCAATTAATAGAGCCTACTATTAATAGTAGAGCCAAAGCAAGCACATGAAGAAAGGTAGGCCCTCTGGCAACCTCCAAAGTGAAGGGCTAATTGGGCTAGCCACTCCACTATACCACCAGTAACTGTTTAAAGGACCCTTCAAATACCGCAATCAGCTGACGGTCGCCCAGTATGGCACAGGCTCGAGTTAGGAGCCCATGCTATATAACATTAACACCATGTAAATACACACTCACGTCTTATCAGGACTTATCAATATTCTTCTGTATTCCTATAAATGGATAAAGCATATGGAATAATGTGCATTTTTTTTTGTTTTATGCATTCATCTACTGCCCTATCAGAGGCTTAGCTTGTAGCTTCTGGGCCCCAAAACATGGCCACATATGTCAATTATAATACTGGTCTCTTATGGGGCAGATGTGCTTTGGGGCCCCCTTAGGTACCAGGGCCCCATTGCGACTGCTACCTCTGATACCTCTATAGTTAGGCCCCTGTGCCCTATGCAACTATATAATTATTTAATGCATATTATTCCATATGCTTTATCCATTTATAGGACTACAGAAGAATATTGATAAGTCCTGATAAGACGTGAGTGTGTATTTACATGGTGTTAACGTTATATAGCATGGGCACCTAGCTCGAACCTGTGCCATACTGGGCGACCGTCAGTTGATTGCGGTATTTGAAGGGTCATTTAAACAATTACTGGTGGTATAGGGGAGTGGTCCCACTAGCCCTTCACTTTGGAGGTTGCCAGAGGGCCTACCTTTCTTCATGTGCTTGCTGTGGCTCTGCTATTCATAGTAGGCTCTATTAATTGAACACAAGATCAGAGCAGTTCTATTAAACTGCATTAATTTAGATAAGGAATCTAATGATCCCTCCTATAACAATAAACTGTAAAAAAAAACACTTTAATAAAGGTTTAATCCACACACATTAACCACTTCCATGTCAAAAGTTTAAATTATCCCCCTCATACGAGAAAATCAAAATGTAAAAGTGGTCAGAAAATGGCAATTTAAAAAATTGTCTAAAAAGTTTAGCATTTTTAAAAATTAGTAAAACATGATGGACATTATGCAAATGGGGTATTGTTGTAAATGTGTGGACCTAATGTATCAAGATAACATGGTGATTTGACCACATGATGAACAATATAAAAAGACACCCCCCCCCCCCCCACAGTTTGCAAACTTGCATTTTTTGCTATGAAGCATATGTTATGGAAGACTGAAGGAAAACATTACAAAGTAACAGTTGGTCCGGCAGAAAACAAACCCACATATGAGTTTGTAGATGAAAAAAATAAAAGAATTATGGCTATTTAACCCGATAATGACCATGGACGAGTATAGACGTTCAGGTCCTACCAGGCGGTCAGGCAACCAGATATGGCCTAAGTAGGGGTACTTCCCAGCCCGGGACGTACATGGGGATAAAATATGGGCGCATTTCCTCCATTTCAAAAGCGAAAATGATGTCCCACAAATAAAGAATTTGTGGGAAAAAAAGCTAATTGCTATTTTTTCCACTGACTTTGAAATAATTCTAGCCACACAATAAGGGCTCAACTTACTCACTTTTGCCCTAGGTGAATACTTTAGGGAGTGTAGTTTCAAAAATGGGGTCACATCTGGGGATGCAGTATTGCTCTGACAGCTAGAATGCTTTTCAAGATGAAGGGTGGCCTATAATTTGTATAATGATATCCTGAAAGCCAGATGGTGCTCCTCTCCTTTTGGGTCCCAACATGTGGCCATGCAACTAAATATGGTGTAAGTGGGGGTATTACCGAACAGCGGCCGAACAGTATAATAAAATATGGGGTGCATCTTCTACTTTTCAGATGCAATGTACAAAAAATATGTCCCACAAATGATGCATTTGTGAAAAAAATGCAAATTTTGAATTTTTAACCCTGCATTTGTAATATTTCCTGCAAAAAACTATGGTGTTAAAATACTCACTGTACCCCTAGTGAATACCCTAGGGAAAAGACCTTAGTTTTTAAAATAGGGTGTTACGCCGAGCGCTCCGGGTCCCTGCTCCTCCCTGGAGCGCTCACGGCGTCTCTCCCTGCAGCGCCCCGGTCAGACCTGCTGACCGGGAGCGCTGCACTGACATTGCCGGTGGGGATGCGATTCGCATAGCGGGACGCGCCCGCTCGCGAATCGCATCCCAAGTCACTTATCCGTCCCGGTCCCCGGCTGTCATGTGCTGGCGCGCGCGGCTCCGCTCTCTAGGGCGCGCGCGCGCCAGCTCTCTGAGACTTAAAGGGCCAGTGCACCAATGATTGGTGCCTGGCCCAATTAGCTTAATTAGCTTCCCCCTGCTCCCTGGCTATATCACATCACTTCCCCTGCACTTCCTTGCCGGATCTTGTTGCCTTGTGCCAGTGAAAGCGTTTAGTGTTGTCCAAGCCTGTGTTACCTGATCTCCTGCTATCCATATTGACTACGAACCTTGCCGCCTGCCCCGACCTTCTGCTACGTCTGACCTTGCCTCTGCCTAGTCCTTCTGTCCCACGCCTTCTCAGCAGTCAGCGAGGTTGAGCCGTTGCTAGTGGATACGACCTGGTTGCTACTGCCGCAGCAAGACCATCCCGCTTTGCGGCGGGCTCTGGTGAACACCAGTAGCCTCTTAGAACCGGTCCACCAGCACGGTCCACGCCAATCCCTCGCTGACACAGTGGATCCACAACCTGTAAGCCGAATCGTGACATAGGGTCATTTGGGGGAGGGTGTTCCTATGTTCTACTACCTTCAAATTTCAAGTTAAATTGTTAGGCTTCTAACTAATTTAAAATGTTAATTAAAAAAATACAGTCAAAATAAAGTAGACATCTGAAAGTATAAGATTCATAAACTATTTGGTCAGTAAGTATAAATATATGCAACCTAGTAGTGTTAAAATAGCAAAAAATCTTAATTTTTGTAAAAAATTCATGATTTTTTGCATTGTAAAAAAAAAACTACAAATGATATTGGCTTTCTTTTACTATGAACTTGAAGGACAACTTATGACAAGAAAACAATGTCAGAATTATCATGATTGGCAAAACATTACCAGAGTTATTCTCTAATAAAGACAGACATCCCTGATTTGAAAAAACAGGCCTGGTCTTTCAGGGGCTTACAGGTTTATTTGTATTGGTCCTTAAGGGGTTAAGGGCGATAAGGAAAAAACGAGAAGGCAGAAATGAAAATTGACAAGGTCTTTAAGGGGATATATATATATATATATATATATATATATATATATATATATATATATATATATATATATATATATTATTTTTAGTGGGAGAGTGAGCCACTGCAATATTTCCCTGTCTTTTTGTGTGTTGAAATAATTGTTTCACACTGTGTGTGGTCAAAGATCCACCTACTTTATTATTTCTAATATAAAATTAACTAGAAGAAAGAACAAAATAATTGTGATACCTGCTTGAAATAATTACACTTTTTTTTATAAATACAATCAGTTATGTAATTATTACTTTCTACGGAACTAAAACTACAGAATATTATTGTGTTGTTTGTAAAATCTTATTGTCGTTCTCCGACCTGAAGTACAGTTAGCTTTTTTTTTTTTTTTGCCTATAGAAAGTCATTATGATTATAGCAGTTCTTTTTGAGCAGCATTTGTTTGGGATTAAAGATATCAGAGAAGACAATACTGGCTAGATGCCATACTTGAGTCCCTCAAATCCCTTTAAGGTCACATGTACAGACACTTCACAAAGCATTATCCAACTTCAATTGTAAAAAAAATAGAATAGAAGTAGTTGTTTTGCCACAGCTGGAGGCTCCGTTTTGGAAACACTGCCGTACCAGATGTTTTTCATTTTTATTGGGGGGGGGGGGGGGGGGGTTAGTTAGGTAACTGTGTATGGGTATGTGTATATGTAGTGTTTTTTTTTACTTTTTTATTATGTGGTAGTGTAGTGTTTTTAGGGTTCAATCACATGGGTGGGGGTTTACAGCGAGTTCTTCGCTAGGAGTTTGAGCTGCAGAGGAAAATTTGCTGCATCTCAAACTTGTAGCGAGAAACTCACTGTAAACCCCCACCCTTTTGAATGTACCCTGTACATTTACATGTGGGGGGGGGGGGAAACCTCCAACTGTTGCAAAACTACAACTCCCAGCATGCCCTTTGGCTGTCCGTGCATGCTGGGGGTTGTAGTTATGCAATAGCTGAGAGTTTGTTACTTAGTTTTAAACTCAGTGTTTAGCAACCAATGTGCCTCCAGCTGTTGCAAAACTACAAGTCCCAGCATGTATGGTCTGTCAATGCATGCTGGGAGTTGTAGTTTGCAACAGCTGGAGGTACACTGGTTGCGAAACACTGAGTTAATTAACTAACTCTTAGGGGGAGATTTATCAAAACCTGTGCAGAGGAAAATTACCCAGTTGCCCATAGCAACCAATCAGATCTCTTCTTTCCTTTTTCAGAGGCCTTGCTAGATATGAAAGAAGCGATCTGATTGGTTGCTATGGGCAACTGGGCAAATTTTCCTCTGCACAGGTTTTGATAAATCTCCCCTTTAGTGTTTTGCGACCAGTGTGCCTCCAGCTGTTTAAAAACTACAACTCCCACACCCTTCACTGTCAATCTCCCTCTCCCATCACCGCCGATGCCCTGCCGATGCCACCCAGCAGGACAGGGGATTGGTCGGCCAGTTCGGCCAACTAATCACGCCGATCATGAGGTGGCATTGGTGCTACCTCACTTCTTCTGGTCAAGGGTGATTGGTGCCAACTCGGACTGCATCAATCACCCTTTTTTTCTGGGTCACCGGTGACCAAATTGACCCGGAATCACCCCAAATTGCTGATCGGAATTGGTTCCAGGACCCCCCCCCCCCCCCTTGGACTTTACATGATTTCAGCAGGCATCCCGGTCCGGTCCCAACCTGGCAAGCACCAAGTACCAGGGCATCAGGTAGTACCCGTACGTCCATGGTCCTTAAGGGGCTAAAGAAGCATGTTCAAGATCCAATTCTTAGTGGTGTCAGTTGCCAGCCCCATCTTAGATTCTGTGGAACCAATAAAATGCATGATAGTGAAATAAAAACTTTTGACATGTCCTGGCATGCAATATTTTACTTAGATCACATATGTATGATTTATACATTTCGACTCATATTTTTGTATGATGACATCATTACATTGCTTAGTTGATTGCACTTTTTGCATGCATAAATGCCATGTAATAGATCACTTTTATTATGCTTGAGAAAGGCTGCAGTGGGCAGCAGAAAGGTCACAGAAACATGGCTGAATAAACTTCACATTTATTTCCACACTATTTGGAGAGATGTTACATTTATTTTGGAATTCTCTATCTATCTATCTATTTTATAATAAAAAATATTTGCAGTGGAATTCTTTGACTACAGCTTTTCTGCAGCAATATAAAGAATCCCACAGTATAATCTGGCCTCTGTTTGAGTTGTTTCTCAATAGTAAAAAGGCAAAGTAATTCTCTCCGATGGCTTTTTTTTATACTAAGGGTAGGGTTATATGACACAGTTCTGCAGCATATTTTACGCTGTGGATCTGCCGGTGACCCGACCCTTAGTGTGCCTCCAGCTGTTCCCCCCTGTTCGCAGTGGCAATCTGCCGCTCCAAGCAGTCACATGAGCTGAATCGCTGTGCAAATAGCCACTTGGATGCAACTCACAGGCCTGTGTGACTGCTTGGAGCGGCGGATTGCAGCTTTGAGCAGGGGGGAATAGCTGAAGGCACACTAAGGGTTGGGTCACCGGCAGAACTGCAGTATAAAATATGCTGTGGATCTGCGTTGTGTGATTCAACCCTTACTGTATTCTTGTTCAGATGTGTACCATCATCACCCTTGTGGGTAATACTCTCTAAGCCAATAGCTTGTAAAGCCAACATGTCTGCCCGATTTCAGATCATTGTCTTTCATTTCACTGGAAGACTTTTCATAAAACAGCAGGAATCCCAAGTTTGAAATAATCTAATTGTTTACAAAATACATGTATGTGATTTTAACTACCAATATGAAGATGGCACAATGGGAAGCCAACAATAAGTATGAGCAGAACTATTTATTAGTAAAGAATTGGTGATCTACATTTCCCAAGGCAATATTTATGTTCAACTAGATAAATAATTGTATTACTTAAGACATATTAATTACTATTTACTATACAATACAGGCAGTGCAATAAAAAAAAACACACACACACACACAAGTTGTTACGCCTAGCGCTCCGGGTCCCCGCTCCTCCCCGGAGCGCTCACGGCGTCTTTCTTCCTGCAGCTCCCCGGTCACTCCCGCTGACCGGGAGCGCTGCTCTGTCATGGCCGTTGGGGATGCGATTCGCACAGCGGGACGCGCCCGCTCGCGAATCGCATCCCAGGTCTCTTACCCGTTCCCGTCTCCTGCTGTCATGTGCTGGCGCGCGCGGCTCCGCTCTCTAGGGCGCGCGCGCGCCAGCTCCCTGAGATTTAAAGGGCCAGTGCACCAATGATTGGTGCCTGGCCCAATTAGCTTATTGTGTTCACCTGTGCACTTCCCTATATCACCTCACTTCCCCTGCACTCCCTTGCCGGATCTTGATGCACTTGTGCCTAGTGAAAGCGTTCCCTTGTCTGTTCCTAGTCCGTGTTCCTGACCTCCTGCCGTTGCCCCTGACTACGATCCTTGCCGCCTGCCCCCGACCTTCTGCTACGTCCGACCTTGCTTCTGCCTACTCCCTTGTACCGCGCCTATCTTCAGCATCTTCAGCAGCCAGAGAGGTAAGCCGTTGCTAGTGGATACGACCTGGTCACTACCGCCGCAGCAAGACCATCCCGCTTTGCGGCGGGCTCTGGTGAAAACCTGTAGTGGCTTAGAACCGGTCCACTAGCGCGGTCCTCTCCATCCCTCTCTGGCACAGAGGATCCACTACCTGCCAGCCGGCATCGTGACAGTAGATCCGGCCATGGATCCCGCTGAAGTTCCTCTGTCAGTTGTCGCTGACCTCACCACGGTGGCCGCCCAGCAAGCCCGACAGATCGCCCTTCTAACCCGTCAGCTGTCGGAAATGTCCACCATTTCGCACCAACTTCAGTCGCAACTTCTCCAGCAATCTTCTCCTCCGCCAGCTCCTGCACCTCCTCCGCAGCGAGTGGCCACTCCTAGCCTCCGCCTGTCCTTGCCGGACAAATTTAATGGGGACTCTAAGTATTGCCGTGGCTTTCTTTCGCAATGTTCCCAGCACTTGGAGATGATGTCGGACCAGTTTCCTACTGAAAGGTCTAAGGTGGCTTTCGTGTTCTGCCTTCTGTCTGGAAAAGCCCTGTCATGGGCCGCACCGCTCTGGGACCGCAATGACCCCGTCACTGCCTCTGTACACTCCTTCTTCTCGGAAATTCGAAGTGTCTTTGAGGAACCTGCCCGAGCTTCTTCAGCCGAGATTGCCCTGCTGAACCTGGCCCAGGGTGTTTCTTCCGTTGGCGAGTACGCCATTCAGTTCCGTGCTCTTGCTTACGAGTTGTCCTGGAATAGTGAGGTTCTCTGCGCGACCTTTAAAAAAGGCCTATCCAGCAACATTAAAGATGTTCTGGCCGCACGAGAGACTCCTGCTGACCTACATGAACTCATTCATCTAGCCACTCGCATTGACATGCGTTCTTCCGGATGGCGTCTGGAGCTCCGCCTGGATATGGACTTTGTTCGCACGAAGCGTTTTTTCTCTCCGGCTCCTCTCTCCTCTGGTCCTCTGCAATCTGTTCCTGTGCTTCCCGCCGCGGAGGCTATGCAAGTTGACCGGTCTTGCTTGACACCTCAAGAGAGGACACGACGCCGCATGGAGAATCTTTGCCTGTACTATGCCGGTACCGAACACTTCCTGAAGGATTGTCCTATCCGTCCTCCCCGCCTGGAAAGACGTACGCTGACTCCGCACAAAGGTGACACAGTTCTTCATGTCAACTCTGCTTCTCCACGCCTTACTGTGCCTGTGCGGATATCTGCCTCTACCTTCTCCTTCTCTACTATGCTCTTCTTGGATTCCGGATCTGCAGGAAAATTTTTTTTGGCCTCTCTCATCAACAGGTTCTACGTTCCTGTGACCAGTCTCGCCAGACCCCTCTACATCTATTGTTTTTACAATAAAAGATTGGACTGTCTCGTACGTTTCCACACAGAACCCCTCCTAATTTGCATCGGACCTCATCACGGAAAAATTGAGTTTTTTTTCCTCAGGTTCTTTGGCCCCAAGAAGAGGGGGAGACCCAAGGGGGGGGGTACTGTTACGCCTAGCGCTCCGGGTCCCCGCTCCTCCCCGGAGCGCTCACGGCGTCTTTCTTCCTGCAGCTCCCCGGTCACTCCCGCTGACCGGGAGCGCTGCTCTGTCATGGCCGTTGGGGATGCGATTCGCACAGCGGGACGCGCCCGCTCGCGAATCGCATCCCAGGTCTCTTACCCGTTCCCGTCTCCTGCTGTCATGTGCTGGCGCGCGCGGCTCCGCTCTCTAGGGCGCGCGCGCGCCAGCTCCCTGAGATTTAAAGGGCCAGTGCACCAATGATTGGTGCCTGGCCCAATTAGCTTATTGTGTTCACCTGTGCACTTCCCTATATCACCTCACTTCCCCTGCACTCCCTTGCCGGATCTTGATGCACTTGTGCCTAGTGAAAGCGTTCCCTTGTCTGTTCCTAGTCCGTGTTCCTGACCTCCTGCCGTTGCCCCTGACTACGATCCTTGCCGCCTGCCCCCGACCTTCTGCTACGTCCGACCTTGCTTCTGCCTACTCCCTTGTACCGCGCCTATCTTCAGCATCTTCAGCAGCCAGAGAGGTAAGCCGTTGCTAGTGGATACGACCTGGTCACTACCGCCGCAGCAAGACCATCCCGCTTTGCGGCGGGCTCTGGTGAAAACCTGTAGTGGCTTAGAACCGGTCCACTAGCGCGGTCCTCTCCATCCCTCTCTGGCACAGAGGATCCACTACCTGCCAGCCGGCATCGTGACACAAGTGTGTAATATATAGGTGTCATAAATAGGAAATACATGCATGTACAATGCATTCAGAAAAGTTTTCAAACCTTTTCCTTTTTGTTACATTTTGTTATGTCACAGCCTTGTGGTAATAAATAAATACATAAATAAATACATTTCCTCTATCATTCAGCACTCAATACATAATTTTAGTTATAAAAGTTATTCAGATCCTTTGCTATGATGCTTGAAATTTAGCTCTGGAGGCCTCCTATTTCTCTTGATCATTATTGAGATGTTTCTACACCTTGATTGGAGTCACCTGTGGTAAATTCAGTTGATTGGACAGGATTTGGAAAGACACAGCCCTGTCACACAACCAAGAATCTTCCTAGAGCTGACTGCCCAACGAAACTATGTAATCAGGGGAAAAGGCACTTACTAAGAAAGGTAACCAAGAACCCATTGGTCACTCTGCCTGAGATCCAAAGATCCTGTGTGCAGAAGGGAGAAACTTCCAGAAGGACAACCATCCCTGTAATACTCCACCAACCTGGGGTTTACAGAAAAGTGGCCAAAAAACAGGCATCTTCTGATTAAAATATACATGAAAGCCAGTCTAGAGTTTGCAAAAAAAAAAAAAAAGAAAGAAAGAAATCACCTAAAGAACTCTCAGACTGTGAGAAACAATATGTTCTGGTGTGATAAAACAAAAAATGAACTTTCTGGCCTTAATTCTAAGTGAAAATAATCATTTGTACAATGCTATCCCTACATGGTGTGATGGTGGCAGCATTATGCTGTGGGGGTGTTTTTTAGCAGCTGAGAAGGGTTAAGGGAAAGCTGCATAGAGAAAAAATATGTTATTCTTAATGAAAACCTGCTCTGAAGTGCTTTGGGCCTCAGACTGGGCCTAACATTTACCTTACCACAAAACAATAGTCCAAAGCACACCTCCCAGACAACACAGAAGTATCTGAAGGACAACTCTGTCAATGTCCTTGAGTGGCCCAACCAGAGCCCTAAGGCTTGGTTCACATCACGATTTTACCATCCGATTAACAGACAGTAAAATCGGACAAAAACTGATTCCCTTAAATGGTTAGTGTGCATTCACAACACGATTTTACATCCTACTTTTTTCTCAATTTTTTTTTTTACCTTCAAATCGTACAAATCTGCATGCCAAGTCATATCTAGAGATGAGCGAAGTTAGACTGATTTGATTCCTCATGAATTGCTTGGCAGTTGCTGACTTTAGCCGGCATAAATTAGTTCAGCTTTCAGGTGCTCCGGTGGCCTGGAAAAGGTGGATACAGTCCTAAGAGAGAGTCTCCTAGGACTGTCTCCACCTTTTCCAGCCCACCGGAGCACCTGAAAGCTGAACTCATTCATGCAAGCTAAAGTCAGCAACTGCAATTGTGCGATTTCATCAGATTTATCGCACACAATTTCTTTTTACACATGCACAGTAGTAAACTTTATTGCCCTTGGCATACTTAATAGGTAATCCGATTTTGTCAGATTTTAATGTCTGTTAATCGGATGGTAAAATCGTTATGTGAACCAAGCCTTACAATCATATTCTAAATAATTGTTTGGCATCCAATTTAAAACTGTATTCAAAAAATAGTATTGTAGAAAATTTTAAGCTTTTTCATCCAATTTTTGCCGTGACAAATGCGGTTTTCTCTTTGGCAGCCTCCATCCAGGGCATCTGCCAGTACCCTTTTGTGAGGTCCAAAACAGAAAAGTAATGGGCTTGTCCCAGCTTCTCAATAAGCTCATCGACATCTGGTTTGGGTATTAAAATTATCAGACTAGCACACTCACTTTTTGATTCCTTGATGACATCTAATTTTAACGTTTGCAACACTTCTTCTGAAATGGCTTGTCTCCGTGACTCAGGTACCCGGTATGGTTTCAACCTTATTTTCACCTGGGGTTCAGTGACAATGTCATGGCGGATGACAGAAGTACAGACAGAAAGGTCTGAGAACACATCGGTGTTCCTTCTGATGAACTCCCTGGCCTCCTGAGTCTATGCAGTGGAAAGGCTTTCAGCAATCTTTACTGTGGCAACTGTTTCCCTCGCACCAGACTGAGAGGCGAGAAACTCCACCCCTAATAAACCTGGCCGAGGGCTGTCATCCACACCAGTTTCTCTATCTTTCCAAGGTTTTAACAGATTTACATGGTACACTTGCTCTGGCTTTCTTCGACCGGGCTGGTGTACGCTGTAAGTCACTCCCCCTAGATTTTCTATCACTTCGTAGGGACCATGCCACCTAGCCAGGAACTTACTATCAACCGTTGGTACCAGAACCAGAACCCGATCTCCCGGGTTAAAATTCTAAACCAAACCCTAGCCTGGCGATTATAAACTCTTCTCTGAGCTTGCTGAGCTGCCTCCATATGTTTCCTAACCAAGGGCAACACCGTTTCCATTTGTTCCTGCAATTGAGTGACATACTCAATTACACTTTTGTGCAGTGTGGGCTGTTGTTCCCATGCTTCTTTGGCTATGTCTAACAGACCACGTGGATGCCTGCCGTATAGCAGTTCAAAGGGCGAGAAGCCTGTAGAGGCCTGGGTCCCTTCTCGAACTGCGAACATAAGATAGGGAAGCAAGAGATCCCAATTCTTCCCATCTTTAGCCACCACCCGCTTTAACATATTTTTTAACCTCTGGTTAAACCTTTCTACCAGGTCATCTGTCTGTGGGTAGTACATGGATGTCCCTAGCTGTTTTACCTGCAACAGCTTATGGAGATCTTTCATTACTTTAGACATAAATGGGGTACCCTGGTCAGTCAACACTTCTTTAGGTAAACCCACTTGGGAGAACATTTTCATTAACTCTTTAGCTATGAGCTTGGCCGAGGTATGTCACAGAGGCAGCGCCTCAAGATACCTAGTTGCATAGTCCAGGACTACCAGGATACATGTCTATGGGAGGGGGCGTGACAGCCGCCATGCCCCATCCCATAGACTTGTATTGAGGGGGCAGGCCGTGATGTCATGAGGGGCAGAGCTGTGATGTCATGATGCTCCGGCCCCTGTATCGCATGTCATTACGCAGAGAGCGAGTTTGCTCTGTGCAGTAATGACAGCAGGGTACTGCAGCCAAGTTCGGGACCCCTGCGATCTGACATCTTATCCCCTATACTTAGGATAGGGGATAAGATGTCCTGAGGTGGAGTGCCCCTTTAATGTTCAAAGTCAAAATTCCATATGCCTTAACTCCTTAAGGACCAAGGATGTATGAGTACGTCCTTTGTCCCACTCCCGTGATATAACACGGGGTCCCACGGTGACCCCGCATCATATCGCGGCGGGCCCCGGCGTCATAGTGAAGCTGAGCCACGCGGCTAAAAGTGAAAGTAAAAAGTGCTGGTTAGCTCAGGGAGCTGTTCGGGATCGCCACGGTGAAATTGCGGCATCCCGAACAGCTGTACTACAGGGGGAAGGTCTCTTACCTTCCTTCCTGCAGTCCGATCGCCGATTGAATGCTCCAAGCCTGAGATCCAGGCTTGAGCAATCAATCGCCGAAAACACTGATCATTGCATCCCTATGGAGATGCATTGAACACTGTTAAAGATCAGTAAATGCAATGTTATAGACCCCTATGGGGGCTATAATATTGCAAAAGAAAAGTGTAAAAAAATCATCAACCCTTTGAATTTTCCCTTCCCGTAATAAAAGTTTGAATCACCCGGCATTTCCAATAATAAAAAAAAAACAATGTAAATAAAAACAAAAATAAACATATGTGGTATCGCCGCTGCTAATTAAACCGCACGGTCAATGGCGTACGCGCAAAAAAATTCCAAAGTCAAAAATAGCGTATTTTTGGTCACTTTTTATATCATGAAAAGATGAATAAAAAGCAATCAAAAAGTCAGATCAATGCAAGAATGGTACCGACAAAAACTTCAGATCACGGCACAAAAAATGAACCCTCATAGCGCCCTGAACACGGAAAAATAAAAAAGTTGTAGGGGTCAGAAGATGACAATTTTAAATGTATAAATTTTCCTGCATGTAGTTATGATTTTTTTCTGAAGTACGTCAAAATCAAACCTATACAAGTAGGGTATCATTTTAACCATATGGACCTAGAGGATAAAGATAAGGTATCATTTTTACCGAAAAATGTACTACGTAGAAACGGAAGCCCCCAAAATTTACAAAATGGCCATATTTTTTCAATTTTGTCGCACAATGATTTTTTTCCTTTTTCGCCGTAGATTTTTTGGGTAAAATGACTGATGTCATTACAAAGTAGAATTGGTGGCGCAAAAAATAAGCCATAATACAGATTTTTAGGTGCACAATTTAAAGAGTTATCATTTTTTAAAGGTAAGGAGGAAAAAACGAAAGAGCAAAAACCGAAAAACGCCCGGTCCTTAAGGGGTTAAGGTCCTAAAGGGGGAGGGTGGCTTGCTCTGAAACTTTTAATGTAGTCAACAGTATGGGATATTCAAAAACTACAAACCAAGCTCACTAAGCTATTACAGGGTAAATCTTGTCTGTTACAGTGATAATTGCCACTTTTACATTTGTACCACGATATAGGTCTGGTTAGTCATATCTAGTTAGTCCCACTGGGACCAATAAGGATTGCAGTACTTATTGACTAGTACAATAAAGGGAAAAAATTTAATTTTTTTACATTTATATTCACATTTATAATACTACACATTCAATGGGGGAGATTCATCAAAACCTGTGCAAAGGAAAAGTTGCCCAGTTGCCCATAGCAACCAATCAGATCCCTTCTTTCATTTTGCAGAGGCCTTGTTAAAAATGAAAGAAACGATCTGATTGGTTGCTATGGGCAACTGGACAACTTTTCCTTTGCACAGGTTTTGATAAATCTCCCCCATAGAGAATTAACTAAACTTAGCCTTTTCAGTACAGTTCATTTTTCTATATGTTACAAACAATATTTGATAAAGAAGATAAAAACAGACTTACAGTTTTGGTTAACGGTAGGGTTTTCCAATTTACCCTATATGCACTGGATCTACTTCACCCTCCATATGTTTTTTTTTTACTTTATCTGCATGAACATTTGTGCAGAGATTTTTTTGCTTTTTGTTTTGCTTCCATTCTAATATCCATAAAGTTTAACTTTTTTCGCCAACTGAGTCTTCTGAGGGCTTATTTTTTTTATTTTATTTTTGCGGGACGAGTTGGTTATTGATTTGGAACTCTTCATTTTACCTTTCAATGTATTGTGGGGGGGGGGAGGGGGGAATGGTGGCAACATTGGAAAATATAATTATGTACAAATCCTGTTTTTTTTCCATATTTTTAAAATGTCATATTCTGACCACTATCAAGTTTTAATTTTTTCTCTATAGAGCTACAGACAAAAATTGCCTTTCTATTAGTGTTAAATTGGGTTTTCATTTGTGTGAAATGTTGTTTCTAACTTGCAGGATTCTACTCTATTTACTATGGGGATTCACAGATGCTGCCCGAACTACGAGTTTTTGGGGAAGTCCCAGATGGTATAAGGAAACTTCTAATAATCAAGGCTGGAAAGGCAAAAACTTCAGTGGACTGGCTAAAGTGAAAGTAAGAGATTGCTGGTAGCTCAGTGGAGCTCAAAGTGATCGCAGGGTTTCCGTGAACTAAAATGGCAGAAGAGGGTCCCCGTACATGCGTCCTGCCATGGATCGCTGATCCAATCATGTAGCCTGGCTTAGCCAGGCTAGATCAGTGGATACCCGATCAAACTATATAATGCCATAGGCATAACATTATACAGTGAATGTAATCTAATGATTGCATATAAAATCTTAAAAAGTGTAAAATAAAAAAAGTTAAATGATATAAAACCCCCTAATAAAATATCAAAACCACCTTATTTTCCCATTTTACAAAAAAGAAAGATAAAAATATTACTTATGTGATATTGCCACGTGTTAATCTCCAGACTATTAAAATATCATGTATATGACCATGCAGAGTAATCGGCAAAAACATAAAAAGAAAAACACCAAAAAAACTGATTTTTAATCAAATTGTATACCAGAATTTTTTTTATAAAAAGCAAACAAAGAGTCTTAATAAAACAAAAATATTGATGCAAATTAAAACTACAGATCACTGCGCAATAAAAAAAAATGGCCCTCATACCTCCCTGTGTACAGAAAAATAAAAAATGTGTAGGGGTCAAAAAAGGACAAGTTTTTGCATACCAATTTTGTTTAAAAAAGTTAGCTTATATTTTTTAAATAGTACAATAATGGAAAAACTATAGGAATTGGGTATTGTTTTCATTGCATTAATCTACAGAAAAAAGATAATGTATCATTTTTACCATAAATGAAGGCGTAAAAACTACATTACAAAGTACGATTGGTCGCACAAAAAGCAAACCCTCATATTGGTATTTAGGTGAAAAAATAAAAAAAGTTATGGACTTTAAAAGGAGAAAAAGCAAATGCAAAAATGAAAGTTGGCCTGGTCCTTAACCCCTTAACGACCACGGACGTAAATGTACGTACTGGTTTGGCGGGACTTCCCGCACCAGGGCGTACATTTATGTCATGTGTATGACCGCAAGTATCGGAAGGGTGCTCGCGTCATACACGGCAGGTTCCATCAGCCGGGGACCCGCCCGTATTGACGGACATCCGCGATCACGTGGATGTCCGCCATTAACCCCTCAGATGCCGTGATCAATACAGATCATGGCATCTGCGGCATTGCGGTACTTTGATTGGATGATCGCATTGCCCGTATCGCTGCAGCGGCAATCCGATTATCCAGCATGGCGGCCGGAGGTCCCCTCACCTGGCTCCGGCCATATCCTCGGTTCTTCTGCGAGCAGACCAGAGCAGAAGATCACCGATAATACTGAGCAGTGCTATGTCCTATACATAGCACTGCAGAGTATTAGCAATCAAAGGATTGCTATAGATAGTCCCCTATGGGGACATAAAAAGTGTAAAAAAAAGTTGAAAAATGTAAAAATGAAGAGTAAAAAAAAAAGTAAAAAATCCCCTTCCCTAATAAAAATGAAAATTGTCAGTTTTTCCCATTTTACCCCCAAAAAGCGTAATTAAAAAAAAATAAACATATTTGGTATCGCCACGTGCGTAAATGTCTGAACTATCAAAATATAATGTTAATGATCCCGTACGGTGAATGGCGTAAATGTAAAAAATTTTAAAAAGTCAAAAAATGTTGCTTTTTTGTCCCATTTTATTAAAAAAAATTATAAAAAATTTTCTAAAAGGTTTATATATGCAAATGTGGTGTCTAAAAAAATTACAGATGACGGCGCAAAAAATGAGCCTTCATACTGC
Source organism: Hyla sarda (assembly GCF_029499605.1). Classification (NCBI taxonomy): domain Eukaryota; kingdom Metazoa; phylum Chordata; class Amphibia; order Anura; family Hylidae; genus Hyla; species Hyla sarda. The sequence continues at coordinate 114,695,115 of NC_079189.1, read as the reverse complement.
CTTATATATGGAAAAATTTATAAGTGGTCAAAATAGGGCGATTTTAGATTACTGATTTTGTACAAAAAGTTTTAGATTTTTTTTAGGGTACAAAAATATAAAAGTATCTAGCCATGGGTATCATTTTAATCGTATCGACCTACAGAATAAAGAACACATATCCATTTTACCGTAAATGGTACAGTGTGAAAACGAACCCCTCCAAAATGTGCAAAATGTTGGTTTTCTTTAAAAATTTCCTCCCTAAAAAAAAAATTTTTGGGGCTTCGTCGTACATTTTATGGTAAAATGAGAGGTTTCAGTGCAAAGTACAATTGGTCATGCAAAAAACAAGCCCTTATATGGGTCTGTAGATGGAAATATGAAAGAGTAATGGATTTTAGAAGTGAGGAGGAAAAAACGAAACGCAAAAATAAAATTGGCCTGGTCCTTAAGGTGAAAATGGGCTTGGTCATTAACCCCTTAAGGACTCAGGGTTTTTCCATTTTTGTACTTTCGTTTTTTCCTCCTTACCTTTTAAAAATCATAACCCTTTCAATTTTCCACCTAAAAATCCATATTATGGGTTATTTTTTGCGTCACCAATTCTAATTTGCAGTGACATCAGTCATTTCACCCAAAAATTCACGACGAAACGTAAAAAAAAATCATTACATGACAAAATCGAAGAAAAAACACCATTTTGTAACTTTTGGGGGCTTCCGTTTCTACGCAGTGCATATTTCGGTAAAAATGACACCTAATCATTATTCTGTAGGTCCATACAGTTAAAATGATACCCTTCTTATATAGCTTTGATTTTTTCGTACTTCTGGAAAAAATCATAACTACATGCAGGAAAATTTATATGTTTAAAAATGTCCTCTTCTGACCCCTATAACTTTTTAATTTTTCCACGTACAGGGCGGTATGAGGGCTCATTTTTTGCGCCGTGATCTAAAGTTTTTATCGGTATGATTTTTGTTTTGATCTGACTTTTTGATCACTTTTTATTCATTTTTAATGGTATAAAAAGTGACCAAAATACGCTTTTTTGGACTTTGGAATTTTTTTGCGCTTACGCTATTGACCGTGTGGTTTAATTAACAATATATTTTTATAGTTCGGACATTTACGCACGCGGAAATACCACATATGTTTATTTTCATTTTTATTTACACTGTTTAATTTTTTATGGGAAAAGGGGAGTGATTCAAACTTTTATTAGGGAAGGGGTTAAATGACCTTTATTAACACTTTTTTTTAACTTTTTTTTTGCAGTGTTATAGGTCCCATAGGTACGTATCAGCTTCTGTATGCTCCAGAGGAAGTTTTCTTTATATTCTGTCTGACCACAGTGCTCTCTGCCGACACCTCTGTCCATGTCAGGAATTGCCCAGAGCAGGAGACATTTGCAATGGGGATTTGCTCCTACTCTGGACAGTTTCTGACACAAACAGAGGTGGCAGCAGAGAGCACTGTCATCAGACAGAAAAGAACAACTGAACTTCCTCAGTATACAGCAGCTGATAAGTACTCGAAGAATTAAGATTTTTGAATAAAAGTAATGAACAAACCTGTTTAACTTTCTGGAGCCAGTTGATATGATAAAAAAAAATCTCCATGGGGTACCCCTTTGAGGTCAAAATTGGCTGAAAAACCTTTAATCACATTCAAGCTGAACGCATCATCGGGGTAGTCCACTGGGCCTTCTGCCTTTCCAGCCTTGATTGCTAGAAGTTTCCTTATACCATCTGGATCTGCCCTAAAAACTCATAGTTTGGGCAGCATGAAAATTATGGCATGATCCTTAAAAAGTTATATCACAGTGAACTTTCTTTCTGCATGAAATTGTTAGTTTTACTCATTATAAAATTTTGAAAAAGAATAAAATGAAGAGAACAGTAGGAGGCAAAATAAATAATTAACATATCATTTCATTGGTTTCTCTTTATGTATCAAGCACATTTGTTGAATATGTTTCAGCTGACATTTTGAATGTCTTTGATCTGCTTTGGTTTCACTTTTCCTTAGAGTAAAGAATGATATTTTGCTGTTGCTATACTTTTTCTTAGCAATCTGTTATTCTGTAGCTGTCCTCTCTGTTTTGGTGCGTTCCCGTCTCCTTTACCACCTGTCATCAGTAGATGAAAAATACAATTCACCAAAGTCTTTTCATCAGTTCACTTGTAGATGATATTTATGAAGTTTTTGAAACTTGTATACTCCCTATGGTTTGTTTTTAAATATGCGTTGGTATGCAGAATGTTCAGAATGCTTATTTTGCCAGAAGTCATATTTTTTTTTTCCCCATCAAAGATGGATAGGATTTTATTTTGCCTACAGTTTTACTTTCAATATCCTTCAGGATAGATATTGCAAAGTGAGGCCTCCTAACAGCTTTACTTAAGTCTCTAGGATCCAAAAAAATTACTTCTATCACACATTCTTTTCTCAAATCACAACAAAATATCAACAGAGTATTAGACATCAATAGCAATTACAATCACCTCGTAGTCTATGTGGTAAATTTTCAATGCATCATACTATGATCTGTCTTGATAAACCTGGGGGACTCATGCTCATAAAATTATTTTTGAGGGTATTAGAATCATTTAAGCACAAGTGTCATGAATGTTAAGTCTCAATTACCTCTAGTATATTAAATTGTAATGCAGCATTGCCTTTGTCTTCTTTATAGCAGCATTGATAGTCATAAAAAATAAATAAATGAAACATTTATTTGGCAGTTACCAACAGTCAGTTAGATGTGACCAGGGGTTCGCAATGCCTTAGGGCTGCCACACATTTTTTTACTACAGCATTGGGACCACTGTGTGATTGACACACAGGTCCTCAGCGCATGCGCCATCCATCCAGCCTCCGCATGAGTGGCAAGTTCTCTGAGTGAGCACTTGCCTTCGCCTCCCGTTGATGTGCTGGGTGCTGTGGTCATTAGAAGCAGAGAGCTCTCTTACTTTCTGCCAATAGCAAAAAGATGTCGTGCTGAGCCAGGAGGCTTAGGGAGCGATTACACGTTGTGTGCACAGAAACAGGATGGAGGGCACATAGGCTGAGGAACTATGTGTCAGTCACACAGTGGTTCCACTGTAAAAGAAAGAAGATGTGGTGCCAGTCAGACTATGGGTGACTGCCAAATAGAGTGTTTTTATGAACATCAATGCTGCTATAAATAAGGCAATGCTGCATTACAATTCTAAATCCTTTAACATACTGGAGTTAGTTCATATGACTTAACATTCATGACTACAGATGAGCGAATCAAAGCTGACAAACCCAAATTTGTTATGAATTTGAAACCGATTTGCAACGAATGTGAATATCGATGCAATTCTATCGAGCAAATCACTTTATTAAACTCCATTTAGTGCCGTCCAGGCTCCAGAGCATCTAAAATGGCGGATGCACATGTCTGTACATGGGGCAAGGAATGCTGGGAAGGCGGGAAGGCAAGGCGGGAAGGCAGGTAGAAGGGATGAGCCTGAATCACATGCAGGATGCAGCCTATCAACAGCCAATCACCCCTGTGATGTCACAGCCCTATATAATCGGCAGCCATATTGCGGCCAGTCACTTAATTCTTTACACTGCAGAGAGATAGGACGGAAAGCCTGTGTGTGTGTTACACAGAAAAGCTTCTTACAGCAGCGTTTCACCTCCTAGTCACATCAGCATTCTGGTGGACAGAGAGCAGTGCTTTTTTTTTTCACTGAAAAGGATTTTTACTGCAGCCATTAACCTCCCAGTCACTTTCTACAGCATTGTATTACAGAGTGGGGCAGAGAGCTGTGTGTTGCCTCATACATTTCAACAAGCTGCCTCAACTTCATAAACCTTAGCAGAGGAGGCAGGAATGATTTTTCAGCCCAATTCTGTGTCTTTGCTCCACAACAAATCTGCTGGTTATACTAGTCTGTAGATGGTATAATACCCAGCAGTCCATTCATAATAGTCTGTGAGAGAGTTCAATTTTGGGTTTAGTACACAGTGACAGTGTACTGCTGGTGTTGTGCAAAAATTCATATTTTTAAGCGTACTTTCTGCCCTCATAGGTGCTTACCACATACCTACATCTAAGCAGTGTACTATTTTGTACCGGTTACATGTGTCAAGGGCCTACATATTGTGAAAGGACAACCAAAAGTAATCACCGGCTGGTGTTGTACTCAAATTATTTTTGAAGCGCGCAGTAGCACATTTTCTTGCTCTCATAAGTGCATACCACATACCTACATCTAAGAGGTGTACTATTTTGTACCTGTTAATCTGTCAAGGGCCTACATACTCAAATAATTTTTGAAGCGTACAGTGTACTATTTTGTACCTGTTAATGTGTCAAGGGCCTACATATTGTGAAAGGACAGCCAAAAGTAATCATTGGCTTGTGTTTTACTCAAATAACTTTTGAAGCGTACAGTAGCACATTTTTCTTCCCTCATAAGTACATACCACATACATACATCTAAGTAGTGTACTATTTTGTACCTGTTAATCTGTCAAGAGCCTAGATACTGTGAAAGTCAAGCTAAAAGTACTTACCGGCTGGTGTTGTAGTCAGATACTTTTTTAAGTGTACTGTAGCGCATTTTTCTGCCCTCATAAGTGTATACCTACATCTAAGTAGTGTACTATTTTGTACCTGTTAACCTGTCAAGGGCCTAGATACTGTGAAAGTCTAGGCAAAAGTAATCACCGACTGGTGTTTTACCCTAGAGCTTTTTTAAGCATACTGTAGAGCATGTTTCTGCCCTCATAAATGCATACCACATACCTACATCTAAGTAGTGTACTATTTTATACATTTTAATCTGTCAAGGGCCTTGATACTGTGAAAGTTCAGGCAAAAGTAATCACTGGCTGGTGTTTTACCCCAGTGTTTTTTTAAGCGTACTGTAGAGCATTTTTCTGCCCTCATAAGCGCATACCACATACTTACATCTAAGTAGTGTACTATTTTATCTGTTAATCTGTCAAGGGCCTAGATACTGTGAAAGGTCAGCCAATAGTACACTTCTGCTGTTCTAGACAAATACTGTTTGAAGCATAGTGAAGGGTATCGTACTCCCCTCATATACGCACTAAGTATGTCAGGCAGAGAAGTGCCAGGACATGCAGAGAGGAGTGGCAGAGGCCTAAATTCATCAGGCAGAGGACGCAGCTGACTAGGGACGAGTGGCAGCAGGAGTCATAGCGAGAGGCCCTGAGCTACCTGTATCAGCTAGCAGTCTCGATCCAGCAACTCATCTGCCATCATTGATTGGTTATCACGGTCATCCACTTCATCACTAGTGACATCTGATACCCCTAGACAATAGTTGGTGGGTTCCTCAGACACAACCCTCAGTTGGCATGGAGCAGTTCCTGTCCTTCCATTGCCTATGTCCTATGCTGTTCCCTCCCCTAAAGAAGTATCTTATGCTGTGTGTTCAGCTCCGCTATTCAGTGAGGACAATCTAATAGAGGACGGTCAGCAGCTACTGCCCAGCCAAGAAGTGGAGGAGACACGAGAAGATTGACGTGGGAGGTGGTGTTGCCAGCGCTCAGGGTCCTGAAGCAGATACTGTTGAGGAACCTGAAGAGGACATCAGTTACGTGCAGATACTTGATGATGATGATGAAGATGAAGCCAATCACAATTGGGATTGGGGTGCAGAAAGGGCTTCATCATCATCAGGAGAAGAGAATTGCAGGTTGCCCGTGATGCAGCAGCTGAGCCAGCAAGGTGGTAGCATGGTTGGCAATCAGCATGGTTGCAGAAGTGGAAATTCTGAAACTAAACGTGCCCGGGGGAGAAAACCTGCTTCGCGGCAGCCTACCTTCCCGGGAGGTAGTGGAACAGGGGTTTCTGGAGACGGCGGCAGTAGCAGTCAATTAGTGCGGACTGTAGGTGGGAAAATTAGCTACTCGGCGGTGTGGAAGTTTTTCATCAAGCGTCCGGAAGAGGTTAACATAGCCACATGAAAGATAAGTTGGCAGAAGGTGAAGCATGGCCAGGGTCCTAATGTTGGCACCACGCCCTGCATCAACATATTCTTCGCCACCATAAAGCGGCCTGGGAGAACTGTGGCTCCGATGTAGTGGTCCAGCCTGCTGCATCACCCAGTGGTAAGCCGCTCCCTCTTTCAGCCAGCCAAGACTCCCTCTTTTAGTCAGTCCTTCCACCAACAATCCATCCGCGAAGCCATGTCCAAGAGACGACAGTATGTGCCCACTCATCCAACGGTGCACCAACGGTGCATAAGCTGAATGTGCTCCAGTCCAAGTTGCTGGTGCAGCAGTCCCTCCCTTTTCAAGTGGTGGACTCTGCACCTTTCAGAGAAATGATGGCTTGTGCCGAGCCAAGGTGAAAAGTGCGAAGAAGGCAGTACCAGCCCTGCACAATTTTGTGGAAGAGAAGGTGGTCCAGTTCTTGAGCCTCTCAGTGTGTACCAAAGTGCACGGCAGCACCGACGTCTGGAGCTGTATCTATGGTTAGAGACAATACATGTCCTTTACTGCTCACTGGGTGAACGTGGTTCCTGCACAGCCAAAACACCAACTTGGACAGGTCAGCCGGCTCCTCCTCCATACTCTAAGGCCATTGGTCCTGTGACAGTGTGTGACTCCGCTTCCTCATCATCCACCGAGTCCTCAGCCTACACTGCCCAGACAATTTTCAGTGGCCCTTCAGCATACCATGCATGCAGGGCACGGCGGTGTCACACTGTTTTTCACATGGTTTGCCTTGGCAAACAAAGTCACACAGGGGAGGAAGTACTGAAAGTCATTCATAAAGAAATCGGAGCATGGCTTACTCCACAAAAGCTGGAAATGCAAACCATGGTGACTGACAATGGGAAGAACATTTTGCACGCTGCAACTGGGAAGGCTGAGCCATGCGCCCTGCATGGCACACATGTTCAATCTGGTTGTGAAGTGGTTCCTGAAGTGTTCTCCCCATTTGCAAGACATCCAACAATGGGAAGGAAACTTTGCATGCACTTCAGCCACTCATACACCGCAAAGCTGCAGCTGCAGCATCAGAACGGTATCCCCCAACATAGTCTGATTTGTGACGTTGTAACACGTTGGAATTCCACCCTCCATATTTTGGACCGATCTTATGAACAGAGAAAAGCCATCACAATTTCTTGATGATCCAAGCGGATAGGGGTAGTCTCATGTGTAACTTCAATGGGAACGAGTGGCAGCTCATATGTGAGACCTGCCGTTTGCGCAGGCCCTTTGAGGAAGCCGCATTATTAATAAGTCACCAGCATTATGGGATGAACAACGTCATTCCGCTGCTTCATTTCTTACAAAACGTGTTGGAAACGATGGCTGGTCAGGGCACTGGACACGTAGCGCCAACATCTCACGGCCATAAGAGCCCTGTGGGGGCTGAACTGGAGGAGGAGGAGGGGGAGGGGCACAGTGGAGCACAGTTTAGGTTTTGACAAATGGGTGGTTTTTCTAGTAATCTGACAGGAGAAGAGGAGCAGGAGAAGCCGGAGGAGCTAGAGGGTTATGAGGAAGGCAAGACGAGAACCCAGACACACCGTGGCATTATGCAGTGGAGTTGGAGGCAGGGAGTCCCTCCGAGTTGCTTGCACAAATGGCACTATGCATGCTCACTTGCTTGCGTAGTGACAGCCGAATTGTCACCATTCGGCAGCGGGATGACTTCTGGCTCTCCACCTTATTTGACCCTCGTTACCGCCACAAAATAGGGGCCTTTCTTACACCAACTGATAGGGAGGACAAAATGAGCTACTACAGAGGCATCATATGTAGTCAGATGGCCGATGCCTATCGGCACCATCGTCCATCCTCTCGCAGGTCTTAATCTGGGGGACCCCTGCACTCACCTTCAACTGCCATCGCTGCTGGGGAGGGGTGGGGTGGAAGGAGCAGTACCAGCTCCATCAGCAGCAGCTTGGGTCTACAGTCGCTGATGAGTACTTTTCTTCACCCGCATAGTGAAGCAACTCATTATCAGCAGGTAGACGTGGAGCAGGAACTGAACCAGCAGGTGGTGGTATACCTTGACATGCCCATGCCAACACACCTTGAAGATCCACTGGACTTCTGGGCAGCCAAACTTGATTTGTGGCTGCAACTAGCAGAGTTTGCCCTGGAAAAGCTGCCCTGTCCGGTCAGTAGTGTGCCATCAGAGCGGGTGTTTAGTGCGGCGGGGGCCAAAGTCACCCCAAGAAGAACTTTTCTGTCCATGAAAAATGTGTGGAGAGACTGACCTTTGTGAAGATGAATCAGGCTTGGATCAGCCAGGATTTCCACCCACCCATGCCTGATGTATCAGAGTAGATTGACCATGGTGCTACACCAACACCTCAATAATATGGAATAGTGCCAAACAGATTTAAGATACTGCTCCCCATATTCAAACATTCCTCCGCATCAGACCTTTTTTCACCCACCTTCGTCACTGGGTACTGGTATTGCCACCCACCACACCACTCTATCCCCGGGTCACTTTCAGGACTCCTGATGCTGCTGCTGCCACCTCCAGGCTCTGCCATTCAGACACTATATGGTCTCCTAATGCTGCCACAAACTCCAGACAGTCATTCAGTTAATATGTGGTCTTCTCATACTGATGCCCCCTCCGGGCTCTGTCATCGTGCTGCCATGTGACATGTGACTCCTTGTTAGATTTGGTCCTTTGTAACCACATGTCGGGGCCCGGGACACTAAAACTTAGGAGTGTTAGTTAAAATTTCAATTTCAAAATCTTAAATTTCAATTTCAAAATCTTAACTTTCACTGGTCTCCTCATGCTTCTGTCAACTCCAGGCTGTTCCATTCAGCCACTATATGTTCTACTCATGCTTCAGCCACCTCCAGGCTGTGCCATTCAGCCACTATATAGTATCCTCATGATTCAGCCAACTCCAGGCTTTGCCATTCAGCTACTTTATGGTCTCATCATCCTTTAGCCAACTCCAGGTTGTGCCATTCAGCCACGATATAGTCTCCTCACATTGATGGCACCTCCAGGCTCTATCATTGTGCTACCATGTGACATGTGACTCATTGTTAGATTTGGTCCTTTATACCCACATGCCGGGCCAAGGACACTAAAACTTGGGAGTGTTAGCTGAAATTTCAATTTCAAAATCTTAAATTTCAATTTCAAAATCTTGTTTTAATGGTCTCCTCATTCTGCCAACTCCAGCTTGTGCCATTGAGACACTTTATGCTCTCCTCATGCTGCCACAAACTCCAGGCAGTCATTCAGCCACTATATGGTCTCCTCATACTGATACCACCTTCAGGCTCTGTCATTGTGCCGCCATGTTACATGGTCCTTTGCACCCACACGCCGGGGCCCAGGACACTAAAACATGGAGTGTTAGCAAAAATTTTAAATTCAAAATCTTAAATTTAAATTTCAAAATTTTAAATGTCAAAATCTTACATTTCAATGGTCTCCTCATGCTTCTGCCAACTCCAGGCTGTGCCATTCAGATACTATATGGTCTGCTCATGCTTGAGCCACCTCCAGGCTGTGTCATTCAGCCAACATATGGTTTACTGATGCTGCTTGGCATGGGACATTACCTACAAATATTTTATGGTAGCATTAGCTAACATAATTCTTCAATTTCAATTTTAAAATTCATCTTTTAATCTTAGAGATTGTGAAGCCCTAGTGTCTACTCATGCTTGCGCCTGCTCCAGACTGTGTCAGTCAGCAACTATATGGTTTAGTGATGCTGCTGGGCCTGAGACATTACTTTAAATTCTAATTCCAGGCTGTGTCATTCTGCCAGATTATGGTCTCCTCATGCAGCTGCCACCTTTAGGCTCTATCATTGTGCTGCCATGTGACTATCTGTTAGATTGGGATTTGTAGTCATACAGTATTAGTTCAAAGTAAACACCGGGGAATTAAACTTTGGAATCTAATATAATTCTTAAATTTAAATTTAAAAAAATCAATGTAATCTTTTCAAGACTGAGGCCCCATGGTTGTCGACATCATATTACCTGTGGAATTATCACAATAATCCAAATGAAACAGCTTGGAGTGATAACAACAAACCATAACTGATTCAATGAAACATTCACACTTTCATAGTCAGGGGGGCACTGAGAGGCAAGGGCTGGAACAGGTGATATCTCTCCTGGCAGAGGACCGTCAGCTCGATGCTCACCAGAATAGGTAATAAAAATAAATAAAATAAATTCTAATTAAATTAAATAAAAATGACATGAAAAAAATCTGTTTATCCTGTTCAATTTTGACACCATATGGTCTCCCTGCTGCCACATCGACGATAGCAATGCATGTAATCTGCATGTCATACTGAATAAAAGTATTATTTCACTAACACAGCACACTCCCTATGCATGATAAAACAAAGCAAACTGTTCTACACCCCTATTGAGGTTCTCTGTAGGCCAGAAATAGCCGTTTTTAATACAGATTTGCCACAAATAAATTCAACCCGAAACAATCTTTTTTTGGAAAATTCTGCAAATCGACCGAATCAAATTTTTGAAAAGTTAATTCATCTCTATTCATGACAGTTGTACTTTAAAGTACATTTGGTACATAAACAATACACTACAACCTGAAGAAGATCATTATCTGGTATAGAGAAGCCTTTACAAAAAGCAAAATACTAACGTGTAGCAGAAAATGAAAGCCAACATGATCCTTAATATTTGCAACTGCAACACCTGCGCTCCGGCCACAGGTGTGCGGCTGTGAGCGCTCTTTGCTCCTGTCCTCGCTGCCAATGGGGCTGGGATTCGCATTGTGGGAATGTGAATCCCAGCCGGTCACTCACCTCCTGCCTCTCTATGTCCTTGCAGCCCTGGCGCGCATGCCCACGCCTCCTTGGGTGCACGCGCTCCGGAGCTCTCAATCTTAAAGGGCCAGGGCTCATTTAATTAATTTTAAAAAGTGATCAAAAAGTCCAATCAATGCAAAAATGGTACTGATAAAACTTCAGAACACGGCGCAAAAAATTAGCCCTCATACCGGCCCATACGCGGAAAAATAAAAAAAGTTATATGGGTCAGAAGATGACAATTTTAAACGTATACATTTTCCTGCATGTAGTTATGATTTTTTCCAGAAGTACGACAAAATCAAACCTATACAAGTAGGGTACCATTTTAACCATATGGACCTACAGAATAAATGTAAGGTGTCATTTTTACTGAAAAAATGCACTGCGTAGAAACGGTAGCCCCCAAAAGTTACAAAATTAAATTTTTCTTCAATTTTGTCGCACAATAAATTTTTTTTTCCGTTTCGCCATGGATTTTTTGGTATAATGACTAATTTGTCACTGCAAAGTAGAATTGGTGGTGCAAAAAATAAGCCATCATATGGAATTTTATGTGCAAAATTTAAAGCGTTATGATTTTTAGAAGGTGATGAGGAAAAAATGAAAATGCAAAAATGGAAAAACGCTGAGTTCTTATGGGGTTAAGGGATTAAGTGCAGGTACATTAACTAAATTACATGGACATTTGTAAACATACTACTGAAGCATGTTACTACTGAAGCATGTTATGTTCACGTGGCAGAATTTCCACGCCAGATGTTTTCTGGTGCCTAAATTCAGATTCCAGCTTGGTTAGGAAAGACTGACATACATTGCAGGAAGGTTATTAATTGTTTATCTGAAATGTCATATATATATATATATATATATATATATATATATATATATATATATATATATATATATATAGATTAGTTAGGAGTAGCCGTAGTAGTCCAGTGATGCAAAAAGCAAAATCATCGGTAGTTGCAGTATCTTGTAATATCTTTTTTATTGGACTAACAAGATTTTGTAGAGACAAGCTTTCGGGATTCCTCCCTTTATCAAGTCATAAGCATTTCTGAGCTCACAAGGAGAAAACACAGGTTCTATCTCACAAAATATGCAGGGGTTAAAACAACATTAGTGGAGAATGGACATTAAGTTGGGCCATAAATTGTATAGCAATAGGACGATAGATACAGATAAGGATGAGGGGGGGGGGGGCTGGAGAGCAGAGGTGAGAATAGTGGTTACGCTGGACAGACAATTTTACTATAGAGCCATAGACTGAAGATAAGACTAGACAGGGGAGGGGGAGCAGGGGTGTGATGATGTTAGAGCAGGGAGAGGGTAGAGAGTTTAGCAAAGGTTATAGGAAATTTTGATAATGGGATAAGAAGCTTAAATCCACATTAAGTCCTCTGTTCTTGGAGTCATAAAGAACTATCATTTTGGCTTCAAATGTCTTTCTTTCCTGGGTGTTCTTGAAGTTTCCTTTCAGGATCTTGATTTTGAGGTCCTGAAGGGAGTGACCTGTTTGAGTGAAGTGTTGTCCAACTGGGGTGCAATAGTCCTTTTCTCTATGGTTGTTGATGGACGATCTGTGGAGGTTCATCCTTTTATTGAGTGGCTGACTGGTCTCACCAATGTAACATCCCAGGTCACACTTGGTGCATTGTATCATGTAGACTACATTCTCTGTGGTGCAGGAGTATTGTCCCTTGATGTTGTATGTCTTGTTGTTGTGGGAGGCCTCTGTCAACACATCTGCGGCCTCCGACAAATTCTGAGGCCTCCGACAACAACAAGACATACAACATCAAGGGACAATACTCCTGCACCACAGAGAATGTAGTCTACATGATACAATGCACCAAGTGTGACCTGGGATGTTACATTGGTGAGACCAGTCAGCCACTCAATAAAAGGATGAACCTCCACAGATCGTCCATCAACAACCATAGAGAAAAGGACTATTGCACCCGAGTTGGACACCATTTCACTCAAACAGGTCACTCCCTACAGGACCTCAAAATCAAGATCCTGAAAGAAAACTTCAAGAACACCCAGGAAAGAATGACATTTGAAGCCAAAATGATAGTTCTTTATGACTCCAAGAACAGAGGACTTAATGTGGATTTAAGCTTCTTATCCCATTATCAAAATTTCCTATAACCTTTGCTAAACTCTCTACCCTCTCCCTGCTATAACACCATCACACCCCTGCTCCCCCTCCCCTGTCTAGTCTTATCTTCAGTCTATGGCTCTATAGTAAAATTGTCTGTCCAGCGTAACCACTATTCTCACCTCTGCTCTCCAGCCCCCCCCCCTCCTCATCCTTATCTGTATCTATCGTCCTATTGCTATACAATTTATGGCCCAACTTAATGTCCATTCTCCACTAATGTTGTTTTAACCCCTGCATATTTTGTGAGATAGAACCTGTGTTTTCTCCTTGTGAGCTCAGAAATGCTTATGACTTGATAAAGGGAGGAATCCCGAAAGCTTGTCTCTACAAAATCTTGTTAGTCCAATAAAAAAAGGTATTACAATTTACTGCAACTACCGATGATTTTGCTTTATATATATATATATATATATATATATATATATATATATATACATCTATATATATATATATATATATATATATATATATATATATATATATACATATGTATAATAGTATTGTATGGAAACTATATACAGTAAAACTCACACAAACAGAAAACTATAATAGCAGCAGGTCTCTCTTCTAAATCAAATTTTTTTTTTTTTACTAGATTTAAATATGAATGTTCATAATACTGAGGTACATTAAAACATAACAAGCAGGCAACCTAAATTGGCAAAGGCTAAGTACAAATATATCCAAGTAAAGATACAACAAGCAAAGATATCTTGTAGCTTCAAGTTTCTTGAAAATCATACATAACACAATGGTTTTGCCACCTTGAATTCCTAAATGCATATGGCCCTACTAGACATGAAACAAAAATATTTGATCAAATATGATTTTATGTGGGATAAAATATTTAAAAAGATTATACTGACCTCTGAAAAGTAGTGAAGGTTAATGTATTTATTTTGTAGTTCTGAAGCTGTACAAACAAATTAAGAGGGGGAAATGTTAGCAGCCATGTGTGCTTTAAAGGCATGGATTGTATGTGATCGCAACCATTCATTAATATTGATGTTGGTCTTTTATGCATGTAAATTTTATTCACCTTGACTATTATCTGTGCCAACTGAAGGGTATCCGAGTCTCCATTTAGTGTTATATGGACAGACATTCAAATGAAAATTTCAAAAGGCTAACCATCAGAAAAGAAGCTCACCAATCCATGCACCAACTGTTTAAACTACGATAGGACTTTTTTTTTAAAGAAAAAAGTATATACAAAATAACAATACAGGATTGTTGCCATTTTTGTTGTGTCTATAGACCGTATACAAAGATTGTATAGTTTTATAAACTTTTATAATATAATTCCAAATTGTTTACCAAACTGTGCATAAAATTACATGTAATATCCATGTTAAAGAGGAACTGCCAGCTTTACTGGATTGTCGGCTCTAAGCAAATACTAGTAAAATTCTGGATTTCCTTTCTTAGAACACTGTTTCTCCTGGGATTGAAAGAATAAGATGACAACTGAATCTTACCAATAACCTTGTCATTAGGAAATATTCCTACATGTCCAGATCATGTTGAAAGAATGAAACTGTGTAGGGACACAGAAATGAGAATATTCTATTGTCTATTTGCACAAGCATTTTGGGTGGAATTTAAAGGTAGGCTGCTTTAACACATTGCATTTCAGACAATATTATTTTTTAGTTAAAATTAGGGGTGGAACCTTTCTGCCTTTTGGACTTATTCTTGGTTTTGGCTAAAAAAAATACTTAAAAAATGCTGATCTAAATGAGTTACTAAATGATTACCAAATACTGACTCACTTTTAACCCCTTAACGACATACAGTTACATCGCCAGTTGGCTCCTGCTGTATGAAGCGCGCTTGGGGGCTTAGCATCTTTCATATCCGGAGGCACCTACGGCTAATGCCAGGCATCGTCAATTGGGCTGACATCTGGCATTAACCCTTTAGATGCTGCAATCAACTTCCTATAAAACAGGGGAAAAAACACTGCCGGTAGCTCAATGGAGATGATTGGGACACCCGTGTTGAAATCACAGGTGTCCAATCAGCGGATGGAGGAAGGTCCCTTATCTGGCTTCTGGTCATCCTATTAGTTCTGGACTCCCATATTATTGAGCGGATTAGACAGTGGCTGAATGACAGACAACAGAGGGTTGTAGTCAATGGAGTATATTCAGAGCTAGGTCTTGTTACCAGTGGGGTACCTCAGGGATCTTTACTGGGACCAATATTGTTTAATATCTTTATTAGTGATATCACAAAAGGTTTTGATTGCAAGGTGTGCCTTTTTGCTGATGACACAAAGATGTGCAACAGGGTTGATGTTCCTGGAGGGATACGCCAAATGGATAAAAATTTAGGAAAACTAGAAGAATGGTCAGAACTCTGGCAACTGAAATTTTATGTGGACAAGTGCAAGATAATGCACCTGGGCAGAATATAGAATATTTGACACAGTCCTGACTTCAGTTTCTGAGGAGAGGGATTTAGGAGTAATTATTTCAGAAGACTTAGGAAGATAATGTAATAGAGCAGCAGGAAACGCTAGCAGAATGCTTGGATGTATAGGGAGAGGTATAAGGAGCAGAAAGAGAGAAGTGCTCATGCCGCTGTACAGAACACTGTACAGCTGTACACTGTGAGACCTCACTTGGAGTATTGTGCACAGTACTGGAGGCCGTATCTCCAGAAGGATATAGATACTCTAGAGAGAGTTCAGAGAAGAGCTACTAAACTAGTACTTGGATTGCAGGAAAAAAATTACCAGGAAAGGTTAAAGGACCTTAACATGTTTAGCTTGGAAGAAAGAAGAGACAGAAGGGATATGATAGAAACTTTTAAATACATAAAGTGGATCAACACCGTAACAGAGGAGAGCATATTTAAAAGAAGAAAAACTACCACAAGAGGAGACAGTTTTAAATTAGAGGGGCAAAGGTTTAAAAGTAACATCAGGAAGTATTTCTTTACTGAGAGAGTAGTGGATGCATGGAATAGCCTTCCTGCAGAAGTGGTCAATGCAAATACAGTGAAGGAGTTTAAACATGCATGGGTTAAGCATAAGGCTATCCTTCATGTAAGACAGGGCCAGGGACTATGGATAGGATTCAGATTATTGGGCAGACTAAATGGGCCAAATGGTTCTTATCTGCTGACACATTCTATGTTTCTATGCTCCAATGCTCCACAGGTTTTGAAAATTCTCCCCCATAGTATCTATCAAATATACAAAGATGAAGTATTCCTGAGCATACCCATAGTTGTCAGTACACTTAAAGGGACAATCCCCTATAATGATCAAAATACTTCCTACGCATTTCTGTCACCGGGATTGGCAATATAATCAGGGGGGATATTATTGAAGGAAGATGAACATCTATATAGATACTCCCAATATCAATAGTGCATATTTAGCATAGAGGGGATTCATCAAGATGTCAATTGTCCAGATTCCCATAGAGATACAATGCCAAACAAAATATGTGAAAGTTGACTACACCACCAATTAGAGTGTTGAAATGAGCTTGGAGATCTGTAATTAAAATGTCTATATACTGTATAAGAGAATGATCAAAGGAAAAACTATCTTGCTAGAATAAAAAAATTAAAAAAAGATGATGTAGTGTAAATCCAGCCTTAGTAATGGTTTTTGGTACTTTCTCTTTTGAAATTTATGATTAAAGACATCTTAAAAATGGCACAGTTTTACACAGAAAGTTTTTTTCTGGGGCAGTTTTATTTGCTTAAGCCAAAATTGGATTAAAAAGGAATGGAAAATATAAAGCTAGAACTTTTTGCTTGTCATCTTCCTGAATCCACTTCTGGCTTTGGCTCAAAGAATAGGATCAAAACTGCAGTAGAATAAAAAAAAACTGTCTGTGAATCCTTCCTAGACAAGTCTTTAAAGGAGAAATGCAGTAAAAACGTTTAACTCTCCCTGTGCCTGGGCTCCAAAAACTAAAATAACAAACTTTAACTCACCTTCCTACCTTCCCTGTTGCGCCAGTATCGGGTCCCATTCCTCCGGCGCTGCTCGGCTCCCGGCCTCTTACGCTTGGAACGTCACACTGCAGCAAGCTACATTCCCCTGTCTAGTGTTGTCCGGCGTGTCCAACCATCTAGCATCAAAATTGGGATGCTGGATGCTTGTGAACTGTCCCATTCAAATTAATGGAGTCAGTTCTAGCATCAGTTTCCCTTTGGTGCACGCAAGAGGGAAACTATGTCGGATAACTGATATATGTAAACCAGGGGTCAAGTCCTGGAAAAAAAAGTGAGGGAACTCATCCAAGATTTCTACTCAAGGGCTGTCCCTTCAGGACTCCTGCTAATGGGAATGTGGTTCCTGCTGGGAAAAAAAGTACAGGGACTCAGTTACCATGTGTTCCTACAGGACTTGAGCCCTGATGTGAACCCAGCCATATCAGGCCTCTGCTCTGTCTCATAGTGCCAGAAACAAAAACATACAGCAAAGTGTACATAGTACAAGTGTACAAACATATGGTGCTTCTAGCTGAAATTCTAGTCTTGTTCGCACACTGTTGGATAGAGTTAGCTTCAATCATTTCTAGTTTAGTTGTAAAACACTAACTCTTTCCTACTGCAAATTTCATAAAAGCAAATCCTTCCAATAACAGCAGGATTTCAGGCATAAAAAGATTAAAATCTATGTTTTCTCTCATAGAAGATCTTCAAATCCACTTGCGTAAATCTTATCTACAAAAAACTAGGTGATAACAAAACAAATAAAGGTCCTTTAAGCTATGGTTGCATCATTTTTCTTTCACATCAATACAAAACATAAAACCTAGACAGCTGTACATACATATTTGTGCATTGATGCTCAAACATGAAATATGTTTTCCTTAGTTTTTTCCTTTTTTTAATTAGACATTCACCTAGTTCAATAATAAATCTAAGTCTGTTTGTCAATCTTGGTAATTTTCCCCAAAAAATATTTGTCAAAAAGAAATGCACACAAAGTGAACACAAAAATAAATAAACTCCTAAGAAGAAAGTGACATTTTGTTTGTCAAACTAAAGGAATTGATGCTAATGCTAATGTATTGCTTTGCTGAGTAATAGAAAACATTCTGTGAGATTAATTTCTAATGTTTTGGCGGAAACTTTTTTTTATTTAACTTCTTAATGCATATATATATATATATATATATATATATATATATATATATATTGAGAGAGAGACGGAAAAAAAAGAAATTGACCACTACCCCACAAAAATAAACTTCAGTGGGTGCCAGTGCCCAAAATCCTGATTAGGGTCCATGTAGATAAAAAAACAAATAATTGGCACAGCACTCCCACAATTAAAAAAAATAGTGGAAATGTATTCACTCTTGGCAAAAAACAGCAACTTTTCAGCTCACAAAGAGCCTTTCTCAAGCTCAGCTTGAAAAAGGCTCTTTGTGAGCTGAAACGTAGCTGTTTTTTGCCATGAGTGAATACATTCCCACTATTTTATGAATTCTGGGAGTGCTGTGCCAATCATTGGATATATATATATATATATATATATATATATATATATATATATATATACACAGTGGGACAAAAAAGTATTTAGTCAGCCACCAATTGTGCAAGTTCTCCCACTTAAAAATTTTCATCATAGGTACACCTTGACTATGAGAGACAAAGTTAGAAAAAGATCCATAAAATCACATTGTCTGATTTTTTAAGAATTTATTTGCAAATTATGGTGGAAAATAAGTGTTTGGTCGCCTACAAACAAGCAAGATTTCAGGCTCTCACAGATCTGTAACTTCTTCTTTAAGAGTCTCTGCTGTCCTCCACTCGTTATCTGTCTTAATGGCACCTGTTTGAACTTGTTATCAGTATAAAAGACACCTGTCCACAACCTCAAACAGTTCCACTCCAAACTCCACTATGGCCACCACCAAAGAGCTGTCGATGGACACCAGAACCAAAATTGTAGACATGCACCAGGTTGGGAAGACTGAATCTGCAATAGGGAAGCAGCTTGGTGTGAAGAAATCAACTGTGGGAGCAATTATTAGAAACTGGAAGACAAGATCTCACCCCGTGGTGTCAAAATGATCACAAGAACGGTGAGCAACAATCCCATAATCACGCAGGGGAATCTAATGAATGACCTGCAGAGAGATGGGACTAATGTAACAAAGGCTACCACCAGTAACACACTAAGCCGTGAGGGACTCAATTCATGCAGTGCCAGATGTGTCCCCCTGCTTAAGCCAGTACATGTTTGGGCCCTTCTGAAGTTTGCTAGAGAGCATTTGGATGATCCAGAAGAGTATTGGGAGAATGTCATATGGTCAGAAGAAACCAAAGTAGAACTTTTTGGTAAAAACTCAACTTGTCATGTTTGAAGGAGAAAGAATGCTTAGTTCACCATTCCTACTGTGAAGCATAGGATGGAAACATCATGCTTTGGGGCTGTTTTTCTGCTAAAGGACCAGGTCGACTGATCTGTGCAAAGGAAAGAATGAATGGGGCCATCAGCAAGGGCATTGAAGATGAAACATGGCTGGGTCTTTCAGCATGACAATGATCCCAAACACACCACTCGGGCAACGTGGCTTCATAAGAAGCATTTTTAAGGTCCTGGAGTGGCCTAGCCAGTCTCCAGATCTCAAGCCCATGGAAAACCTTTGGAGGAAATTGAAAGTCCATGTTGCCCAGTGACAGCCCCAAAACATCACTGCTCTAGAGGAAATCTGCTTGGAGGAATGGGCCAAAATACCAGCAACAGTGTGTGAAAACCTTGTGAAGACTTACAGAAAACCTTTGACCTCTGTCATTGCTAACAAAGGTTATATAACAAAGTCTTGAGATGAACTTTTGTTATTTCTCCTACGGTGTTGCTATCAGTGTGTGAAGAGTGGAAGAAGATGGTTGCATTGACAATCCAACACAATGGGCAGCACATTGAACACATTTTATAAGTGGTCAGAAACTTTTAAATAACTCATGAAAGAATAAAGTTACGTTAAAACCAAGCACATCATTGTTTTTCCTGTGAAATTCCCAATATGTTTGATGTGTCACATGACTCTCTTCCTATTGAAAAAACTAAAGTTGGATTCAAAATGGCCAAATCCACAATGGCCGCCATGGTCATCACCCATCTTGAAAATTTTCCCCTTTAACATGTACGAATGTGCCACAAGCAGGAAGTTAATATCACCAACCATTCCCATTTTATTAAGGTGTATCCATATAAATGGCCCACCCTGTAGATATATATTTATTTTATTTATTTATATAGCGCCTACAGATTCCGCAGCGCTTACAATTATGGGGTACAAACAAAGACAAGTATCAGACATAATATTACACAATAACTATTCAAACAAGAGGTGTGGGGATATGTTGAGGATATGTTGAGGCCAATTAGAGAATGTTATAGGCTTGTCTGAAGAGATGTGTTTTTAGGCCACGTTTGAAACTATGGATGTTGTTGTTGAGTCTGAGGGATTGAGGGATAGCATTCCAGAGAACTGGTGCAGCACGAGTGAAGTCTTGGAGACGGGAGTGAGAAGTTCGGATTATAGAAGATGTTAGTGTGAGATCATTAGCAGATCGGAGAGAACGTGTAGGATGGTAGACAGAGATGAGAGAGGAGATCTAGGGAGGTGGAGCATTGTGGAGAGCTTTGTGTGTGAGACTGAGGATATTGTACTGTATTCTGGACTGAATTGGTAACCAGTGTAGTGATTGGCACAGGGAGGAGGCGTCGGTGTAGCGGCTAGAGAGGAAGATGAGTCTGGCTGCGGAAAGGAAAGGAAGGCCTATTAGTAAAGAATTACAGTAGTCGAGGCGGGAGTGAATCAAAGCAATAATAAGAGTTTTAGCAGTTTCAGTAGTGAGAAATGGGCGGATTCTGGAAATGTTTTTGGGATGCTGGTGACAAGAACGTGAAAGGGACTGAATATGGGGAGTGAAAGACAGATCAGAGTCAAGTATAACTCCAAGACAGCGAGCCTGCTGCCCGTGAGTTATGGTAGTACCACATACCGAGATGGAAATGTCAGGGTTAGGTACAGTATCAGTTGATGGAGAAAAAACAAGAAAGTTCTGTTTTAGAAATATTTAGTTTCAGATATAAAGAGGACATGATGTCTGAGACGGCAGAGAGACAGTCACTGGTATTCTGTAGGAGTGCAGGGGTGATGTTGGAGGAAGAGGTATAGAGTTGGGTGTCATCAGCATAGAGGTGGTACTGTAAACCAAATCTACTGATTGTTTTTCCAATGGGGATGTGTAGAATGAAAAGAGTAGAGGACCCAGGACCGATCCCTGGGGAACCCCGACAGCAAGGGGAAGAGGAGAAGAAGTAGAGCCAGAAAACGAGACGCTAAAGGAGCGGCCAGAGAGATAGGAGGAAAACCAGGCGAGAGCAGAGTCCTTGAGACTGATGGAGCGGAGACTACTGAGGAGGAGTTGGTGATCCACAGTGTCAAAAGCCACAGACAGGTCCAAGAGAATCAGTAAAGAGAAATTTCCATTTGATTTGGGCGTCAGAAGATCGTTAGTGACTTTGGTTAGGGACATTTCTGTGGAGTGAAGGGAGCGGAAACCAGACTGTAAGGGGTCAAGGAGAGAGTTCTCAGAGAGATAGCGGATAAGGCAGGAGTAGACCAAGCGTTCCAGGAGTTTGGAGATAAAGGGGAGATTTGAGACGGGTTGATAGTTGGCTGCACAGGACGGGTCCAGAGATGGTTTTTTCAATAGTGGGGTTATGGTTGTTTGAAGGAGGAGGGAAAGACCCCAGAAGAGAGGGAGAGGCTAAATATTTTAGTTAGGTGACAGCTGATAGCAGGAGAGAGAGACTGGATGAGGTGTGAAGGCATGAGGTCACTAGAGCAGGTAGTGGGGCGCGCGGAGGAGAGGAGCCTGGAAACCTCATCCTCCGTTACAGGCTCAAAAACTGAGAGTGATGAAGAGAAGACAAATATATATATATATATATATATATATATATATATATATATTTGCTTTTCTGTACATCTTATGTTAAAATAAAAGCTGTTATTGTTAAATACAATTAGTCCCACAGAAAAACAAGTCCTCATTTGGCCCCATGAATAAAAAAAAGGGTTATGTCTTTTAAAAGAAAATGATTGCAATGGGATGTGTCCTTAAGGGGTTAAGCAGCAAGAGAACGGTCCGTTCTTTGATGTGTTGGAATGTGTAAGGATCTCAATGACGTTCATAAGTAAAAAATCATGATAGTTAAATTACTGGGTCAGCTAATCTCCAGAATGGCAGGTCGTGTGTGCACTGGTTAATATCTGTCAAAAACAGTCCTAGGAAGGACAACTGGTAAGTCAGAATCATGGATACTCAAGAGTCAGTGATGGAAATGGGGAGGGAAAGCTAATTGGTTCCACAGAAGTGCTGTCAAAATTTATGTCGCCGCTGAAACAGAGATCTTAGTATGCCCAACGCATTAAGGCTTACTCCTTATAGGGCTTCATGACTATAGACTATTTAGAGTGTCTATGTAGCTAGAGCTACCATAATTTTTTTTAGGCCCAGGCCCAGCAGCATCAGTAAACCATATATTGGCTGAATGACACAGCCTGGAGTTGGCTGAAGCATGAGGAGACCATATAGTGTCTGAATGGCACAGCCCGGAGTTGGCAGAAGCATGAGGAGACCAAATTTAAGATTTTTAAATAGAAATGTAAGATTTAAATTTTAACTCCCAAGTTTTAGTGTCACGGGCCCCGGTGTGTGGGTACAAAGGATATAACAAGGAATCACATGCCACATGTCAGCACAATGGCAGAGCTTGGAGGTGGCATCAGTATAAGGAGACCATATAGTGGCTGAATGACTGCCTGGAGTTTGTGGCAGCATGGGGAGACCATATAGTGTCTGAATGGCACAGCCTGGAGTTGGCTGAAGCATGAGGAGACAGTATAGTGTCTGAATGGCACAGCCTGGAGCTGGCAGCAGCACGAGTAGACACTAGGGCTTCACAATCCCTAAGATTAAGATAAAAATTTTGTAATTTAAATTAAATATTTTTGCTAGCTAGTGCTACCATACATATTTTTAGGCCCATGCCCAGCAGCATCAGTAAACCATATACTGGCTGAATGACACAGAGGTGGCTGAATCATGAGACCATATAGTGGCTGAATTGCACAGTCTGGAGGTGGTTGAAGCATGAGGAGACCATTGAATTTTTTTTTTTTAAGATTTTGAAATCGAAATTGAGGATTTTGAAATTGAAATTTTAACTCCCAAGTTTTAGTGTACCAGGCCCTGGCGTGTGGGTACAAAGGACCAAATTTAACAAGGAGTCACATGTCACATGGCAGCTCAATGAAAGAGCCTGGAGGTGGCAGCAGTATGAGGAGACCATATAGTGGCTGAATGACTGCCTAGAGTTTGTGGCAGCAAGAAGAGACCATATAGTGGCTGAATTGCACAGCCCGGTGTTGGCTGAAGCTTGAGGAGACTATATAGTGACTGAATGAGACAGCCTGGAGGTGGCAGCAGCAGCATCAGCAGTCCTGAAAGTGACCCTAATGCAGAGTAATTTCTGAAACTGGGAACCAGCACCTTATTTATGTTTGGCAGTATCCGTGGCAGCACAATGAGAGAGCCTTGAGGTGTTAGCATCAGCATGAGGAGACCATAGAGCAGCACAATTAGAGAGCCTGGAGGTGGCAGCATCAACATGAGAAGACCATATGGGGGCACAATGACAGAGCATGGAGGTGGTAGCATCAGCATGAGGAGACCATAGAGCAGCACAATGAGAGAGCCTGGAGGTGGCAGCATCAGCATGAGGAGACCGTAGAGCAGCACAATTAGAGAGCTTGGCGGTGGCAGCATCAACATGAGGAGACCATATGACGGCATAATGACAGAGCCTGGAGGTGGTAGCATCACCATGAGGAGACCGTTTGGTGGCACAATGACAGAGCACGGAGGTGGTGGCATTAGCATGAGGAGACCATAGAGCTGCACAATGAGAGAGCCTGGAGGTGGTAGCATCAGCATGAGGAGACCATAAAGCAGTATAATGATGGAGCCTTGAGGTGGCAGCAGCAGCATGAGGGCCATGCCAACTGAGGGTTGAGTCCGAGGAACCCACCAACTGTTGACTGGGGGTGTCGGATGTCACTTGGCATGAAGTGGATGACCGAGTGAACTGATCAATCATGGCTGCTGGGTTGCTGGTTGAGACATGACTGCTAACTGACACTGGGAGCTTAGACCTCTCGCTGTGATTCCGGCTGCCACACACCCCTACTCTGCTGCGACCTCTGCCTGTGCCTGATTAATTTAGGCCTCTGCCATTCCACTGTGCACGTCCTGGCACTACTCTGCCTGACATACTAATTGTGTATATGAGGGGAGTACAATACGCTTCACTACACTTAAAACAGTATTTGTCTAGAACAGCTGCAGTTGTGTACTATTGGCTGTCCTTTCACAGTATACAGGCCCTTGACAAATTCACAGGTACAAAATAGTTCACATCTTAGATGTAGGTATGTGGTGTGTCCTTATGAGTATGAGGGCAGAAAAATGTGCTCCATTATGCTTAAAATTTTTATTTTAGTTAAACACCAGCCTGTGATTACTTTTGCCTGGACTTTCAAAGTATCTAGGCCCTTGACAGATTAACAGGTATAAAATAGTACAATACATAGATGTAAGTATGTGGTATGCACTTATGAGGGCAGAAAAATGTGCTACAGTATGCTTAAAAAAAATTAAATTGCCCACCGCATCAGCAGTACACAACAATGCTGGAGCACACAGTCATTGTGTACTAAACCCAAAATTCCAAAAAGACTCTCTCTCAAATAGTATTAGGAATGAACTGCCTGGTATGGATTATACCATCTACAGACTATGGGAAGGCAAACAAGGTGAAAGGCAGCTCACCCCGCCCCAGACAGTAGAGCACGGATCCAGGCGCTGGACGGCACCAGCCAATAAGGAAATGAAAGAGATTGGATCCAGCTCAATGCAGGTAAAATCAGGTTTAATCCATAGGACAAGTAAGGAACAAGTAACGCGTTTCAAGCGCTTTAAGCGATATTGCGTTTGAAACGCGTTACTTGTTCCTTCCTTGTCCTATGGATTAAACCTGATTTTACCTGCATTGAGCTGGATCCAATCTCTTTCATTTCATCTACAGACTAGTATAACCAGCAGACCAGTTGTTGTGGAACAAAGACACAAATTTGTCCTAAAAAATTATTTCTCCCTCCTGTGAAAACATTTCTGCAGCTGAGGCAACACACAGGTCTTTTCCCCTCTCTGTAATACAATGCTGTTCACAGTGACTGAGGGGTTAATCGCTGCAGTAAAAATAAATTTTTGAGCTAATACGCTGTGCTCTGTGTGCTACAGAAGGCTTAGGCCACTAAGAGGTGAAACGCTGCTGCAACAAACTTTACTGTGTAACACACACAGCGATGTCCCTCCTATCTCTATGCAGTGTAATGAATGACACGACAAGCCGCAAAATGGCTGCCGAATATAAAGGGCTTTGACATCATAGAGGTGACTGGCTGCTAATAGGCTGCATCTTGCATGTGATTCAGGGTCATCCCGCCTACTTCCCTTCCCACTTTGCATTCCCACCTTCCCAGCGTTCTTTGCCCCCATGTACTGACATGTGGATCAGCCATTTTTGATGCCCTGGAGCCTGGTGGAATTTAATGAAGCAATTTACGCAATGGAATTACGGCGATATTCGCATTCATTGTGAATCGAATATTTTATGAAATAACGGATCCAGGTTTGTTAGCTTTGATTCGCTCATGTCTAATTGTTGCAGACCAAGTACACCCATTCATGACAAAAAAGTCCTTGTTGACAGTGGTCTCTTTCTGTAGGATTATGTGGCCTTTCACATAGCAAAACTAAATCATAAATGATTTCAAGAACACAACAAAAAAGTTCAAAATCTATCATTTGGAGGATGTGCTAGGAAAAATGTCTCATCAACATGTAACTTTCCCTTGTTTTGTAATGTCTTGGTGTTTGGTACTACAGGACAAAATCATCAGTCATGTGGTGTCAATGCCTTAATGGGTCAAAGCTATTTTGAAGGTCCAGAAGAGAATGTTGGAAATCTGGCAATAGAACAACAACCTGAGCTAAGCTTAATATAAGTTTTAAATGGGCACTGTCACCAACTTTATTTTTTGATATGTTGTTGTACTTATGTACTACAACATATCTCTAATATACTTTTATTATTATTTTTTTTTCATTAAAAAGGTTTAATTTACATTTAAAAACCGGCTACTGAAAAAGGACTGATTTTAGAGTGGCAATCAGGTCCTTTTTCAGTTAGGCTGCACTCGCTCCCTGCCTGTGAATCAGACAGACGGGAGTGAGCGCATTGGCTCCCCGGCCACTGGCTGGGAGGCCACTCCTCCCGCACATTGCCGCCGCCTCGTTGCCACCACTGTCCCTGCACGGCCGCTGCCGGACTCTGCAGTAACTGCAAGTGTAATGAGGGAACAGGGTATGCGGGGTGGGTGGGGGGGTTGCAGGGAATGGGCTAGTGCCGTAGCGGGGTGGGGGGGGGAACGGGCTATCAAAAAAAATAGGATGGTGGGAGCTACCCTTTAAACACAAAAGGACAACACTGCTGGGAGGGAAATTATGGTAAGTACGGTATAGTCACCAACGTGGCTTTGACAATGTCATAAAACCCCAGTTCATGTACATTATACCCACAATCCAAAGAAAGAAAATAGGAGTCACTTTATAAATAATAATTGTGTCATATAGACACCAAATTCGTTGATTACATGAAAAAAGACAATGAGTGCAATGAAATAAAAATCACATAACGATGAGAGGAACACAGTAACAAAACGGTAATGTCACTGGCTCTGCACATTAGTGATACACAGGTGATAATATAACTATGTTGCATCTCTAGGATTCTATAGAGAATGGATGTAGCATGTAAACACTAGACAATTGGCTACAGCACACTTATTGCATATATACGTTATTGCACATAAGCCTAAAGGCCTCAAGTGAGGATAAAGTGCTAATTGTGTTAAAAGTGCAAGGTGAATGTAAACAACCGCAGAGTAAAGTACTATAGCAGGATATAAGTTGTATACAAATTATTCTAAAAATGCTTGCTTGATAGAAATGAAGTACACATGAACCATTTTATAATCCTCAGTAACTTCCCATAACTAGTCTACAGTGCTCAAAAAGACACTATCTTCTAATTTTACAAACACATAGAAAACATAAACCTGAGTAAATTATTAACTCATGTCATGAAACCATATAGCATTCTTCTAAGCCAAACTGCATAGAGTTACCGTAATCATTCCTGGTCTCAGGTGCATGTCAATTATATAAGAATTGCTGGCATTTATGGTAAATTAAATATAAAAAAGACATAAATATGGTTGGCCTTAATCTGTCGCTTATGATGTTTTATTATTTTATCTCATGAATGCAGGCAGACAGGAAATAAGGAAAGCAGAGATATATGGTCTACAAGGTTATGCAGGAGTAGATGAATCATATACTGAAATTTTCTATGGAATAAAAGCAAAAAGTGTTTTCTTACTAAAGATATTGATATCATATCACCAGGATAAGCAATTATTGTCCAAAGGGCTGTGCTTTTTTAGCCTTGGTTTGTTCAGTTTGAGATGTTGTATTAATAAAATGACTGCCACTTTTGCTAGAGATTCAAAATGTCATCATCAGAGACTGATGGCATGTTCATCACTATTCACAAAAGATTCACTATCATTTAAAACTTCCCCCAGCATTTTGATTTTATCTCAATATTTAAATACCATAACAATGTAATTTTTTTAAATCTAATTTTTATAATTTTTTTTAACAAAAACAAGGTACAAAGAAGGTGCAGACAATAAATCTCTAGAAATCAGAAACGGCATGCAAGCCTAAGGTGGAATACACCTCATAAAAGAACAGCCAGACAATAACAATGCATACAAAATATAATATAAAGAGTTCAACAACTGGGTCAGGGATTCTAACTATATACATAACAAGCATTTGTAGTATAGAATATCATGTAAAAGAAAAATCACAGCTACAAATACGGGAAGGAGAAATATTGATCTGATAAACCATTGTATGAGCACTTAACCACCCCAAATAGTCTTGAACAGTATTAAATAAGGCAGCTGGGAGAAATGAGGGAGAGCAGCATATGGAAAATAGGAAAGGGAAAGAGTTTTAAGGTGGTATGCTCGTCAGACATATATCATTGATTAGTGAATAAGGACAGTTTAAAATCGTGTACATTTTAGGGTATCAGTGAGAAGTGCACTGCCTTGTGAGAGTGAGGATGTTTTGAAGATCTTCCATGGGGCCCACATTAAGACTAGACGGAATGTTGGGTAAGGGGACCATAGTAATATCAGTGAGTTAGATAGCAGAATAGTCAAATTCATTGTTTGCATTGTGGAAAAAAAATTGCATCCCAGCAATGTTTTGTGTTTGGACAAAATATCCATATATGAGGCAATATGGAGAGGAGTTTTCTATAATCAAAATCTGTACAGCAAATCAGGAGTCTTCTACAATCCAGTCAGTAATTTAAAGGAGTTTTCCTAAATTCTGATACAACTAGAGGAGCCCATGGAGCATTTTTTAAGAGTCACAACAATCTCCCCTCTGGTGTCATGTTTCTTGCTCTATACATGCAGATATCTAGGCATATCAGGTCTTAAAGAAGATGTCTTGAGGTAAGAAGCTGGGACCCCCCCCATGATCTCCCGTACTATGCCACTGCTCGCTTTTCATACCCAGCACATCAGCTGGCCGAAACATGCCCCCTTCATTCATCTCTATGGGAGAGGTGGAGACACACAAACACTGGCCCTCATTTACTTAGAAAATCGGGTTGTAAGTCTATCTTGCTTTCTTACCCGACTGCTTTTTTCCCCTGGTATTTATTATTATGTCGCATCTTGTATGTCGCACGTGCGTTTTGTTGGTTTTGGTTTCCAACTCCTCTGAGCTGTCGGGAAAAAATCCACAACAATTCAACAAATTCGGGTTGGAAACCTTTATAAATACGTGGGAAAACTCAGAAATGTCGGGTTACGCCCCTTTTTCGGGTTTGGGAGAATCCACATCGGGTCCGTCGGGAAAAAATGTTGCATCGTGTCGCAGACTGGCGCACCATGTCTGCGACATGGCGCAGACAAAGATGCGACAAAAAAACCCGACAAAAGAAGTCGGGTTTAGAATAGTAAATGAGGGCCACTGTGTACGAAACAACACACACAGGAGTTGAGCCAGGGCTGAGCCAGGGCTCCATATGGGAGATTGCAGTGGGTCCCAGCGGTCAGACTCCTCACAATCAGACACTTATTCCCTATCCTGCAAATAGGGGATATATTTCTTACAACTGGACATCTTTAATTTCATAAGCAAAGCACCATATATATATGAGATATTAAACTGACTGGTAGTTCAGAAAGAAGTCAAGGATTTTAATTTTAATTTAAAGCTACTAAAGACTTGCCTGAGATGTAATTGGGCCATGAAATGTAATCTGTGTTAGAAAGTTGGTTTAAGTAAGGATTAAAGGTATCAAAGTCTACTTTATCAGTGTGAGTCCCAAGAGATCTCCCCATAGATCATCATATATGTTAGAAATACCCAGGTAAGAAGGTAAGCCATACATTAGGGCTTAAGGGGAGATATATCTCTTAGGTTGGAGAGTAGCCATGTGCTCCTAGTAGACTCGTATTGTTCCTAATGTCATAGGGCTTAAAGAGGGAGGGAGTTTGGTTTCTAGGAGAGAGAACCATAGAGAACCACAAGTCTGTTTGTCAGCTAGTCAAGGTGATCTTGTGATTTACACAACTGCAACCATCTCAAAGGTGTACCACACAATAATATAAACAGGAAGACTGATGCCACCTTTCTCGGATTTAAAATCAATAGCTTATTTGGTAACCTGTGTCTTTTCTTAGCCCATATACATTTTATTGAATGCATGTTGGACATACTTGGATGGAGTGCTCCATAGTGTAATATCATTTTACACAAGGGTGAATCGCTAGGGAATGGTTTGATGCCTGGCAAAGCATCCTGTGAGCTGGAAAACATGTTGTATGCTGGTCCATTAAAGATTTCTTTTCCACTTTTATTCTGGTTTCATCTATTTGGCACCTGTCATCCTGCCCATTTCCATTAAAGCTGTTAGATGTACTTGACTTGGATAAAGAGTGAAAATAGCCAAGATAAAGGCTGGCGGTAAACATTGGTAAACATTTTGTCAAGATATCACCTTGCCTTCTACTTCATATTGGCATTCAGAAGCAATATGGGGAGTTTTTATCTTTCCCCTCTTTTGAAGGAAGAGGGATGTGTGCCTCAAGTGGCTAAAGTTGTGCCATTGATAAAATCTTTACAAAAGGAAGTGAACTAAGGAGACCATCTATCTAGACTTGGACTTGCCATTAGAAATTATTCTCTTACCATTTCCTTTTCAGTTAAAGGAAGTGAGCAATGACTCCCTTTCCTCTTCCAACAGGGGAGAAAGAGAGAGATGGAAATAAAGGAACTGTGCTGTGAGAAATGTAGTGTTTGGCTGTTCAGCAAAAACGTAAAGAGAGCTATAAAAGTTAAGGTATTCTTTTATGATGCCTTCGATATCCAAAACACTAGAGCTCAAAGAGATTGCAATTTTATAGATGAAGTAGTTTTGTGCTCTCTTTTTTAACCATTAAGGACTCAGAGTTTTTCCGTTTTTGCACTTTCGTTTTTTCCTCCTTACTTTTAAAAACCATAACCCTTTCAATTTTCCATCTAAAAATCCATATTATGGCTTATTTTTTGCATTACCAATTCTACTTTGCAGTGACATTAGTCATTTTACCCAAAAATTCACGGCAAAACGGAAAGAAAAATCATTGTGCGACAAAATCGAAGAAAAAACACCATTTTGTAAATTTTGGGGGCTTCCGTTTCTACGCAGTGCATATTTTGGTAAAAATTACACCTTATCATTATTCTGTAGGTCCATACGGTTAAAATGATACCCTACTTATATAGGTTTGATTTTGTCGTACTTCTGAAAAAAATCAGAACTACATGCAGGAAAATTTATACGTTTAAAAATGTCATCTTCTGACCCCTTTAACTTTTTTATTTTTCCATGTACAGGGTGGTATGAGGACTCATTTTTTTGCGCCGTGATCTGAAATTTTTATCGGTTTGATTTTTGTTTTGATCGGACTTTTTGATCACTTTTTATTCATTTTTTAATGGTATAAAAAGTTACCAAAAATACGCTTTTTTTGATTTTTGATTTTTTTTTCGCATATGCCATTGACCGTGCGGTTTAATTAATGATATATTTTTATAGTTCGGACATTTATGCATGCGGCGATACCACATATGTTTATTTATTTATTTTTTTATTTACACTGTTTTATTTTTTTATGGGAAAAGGGGGGTGATTCAAACTTCTATTAGGGAAGGGGTTAAATGACCTTTATTAACACTTTTTTTTAACTTTTTTTGCAGTGTTATAGGTCCCATACGGACCTATAACACTGCACACACTGATCTCTCATGCTGATCACTGGCGTGTATTAACACGCCTGTGATCAGTGTTATCGGCGCTTGACTGCTCCTGCCTGGATCTCAGGCACGGAACAGTCATTCTTCGATCGGACACCGAGGAGGCAGGTAAGGGCCCTCCCGGTGTCCTGTAAGCTGTTGAGGATACCGCGATTTCACCACGGCGGTCCCGAACAGCCCGACTGACTAGCCAGGATAGTTTCACTTTCACTTTAGAAGCATTGACCGCAGCTTCTAAAGGGTTAATACTGCACATTGCCGCGATCGGCGATGTGTGGTATTAGCCGCGGGTCCGGCCGTTGATGAGCGCTGGGACCAACGCGATGTGATGCGGGGTCTCAGCGCGACCCTGCTTCATATCGAGGGAGCCGGCGCAGAACGTAAATATACGTCCTGCGTCGTTAAAGGGTTAAGAAGACAAATTATTTTTTTGGACCCTTTACTCTAAGCTTCAACAGGTCTTACTGAATAGTCAAAGCATAGCTGCATTTTCTTACATTTGCCAAAGTAGATATTTAGAAGGGAGTTCAACCATGCTGCTATTTGTTTTGCCCCTAGTGCCAAAGGCAGTTCTCCATATACAATGGCCTTGTGGGAGAGAAAACGTCAGGAGTTTCATACTATTTAAATTAATCAGTTAAAGGAAATCTGTCACCAGCTTCACCTGACCTAACCTGTCAGTACCGACAGATAGTGCAGGTGACACTGATGACAACGGTAATCACCTTGTCCCGTTCCATGGCGGGGATCTCTGGTAATCTTGTCTGTTAGCTCCAGATCCGGGCACCCGGCTTGGGGCACGGGCGGAGCTTAGTGATGTCACCGTTGCGAGACCCAGGATACAGCAGCAGCAGCTTGGGGCATGGGTGGAGCTTAGTGACATCACTGCTGCTATTCTCTGCTGGGTCCTGCTGCTAGAGAACAGCAGCGGTGATGTCACTAAGCTCTGCCTGTGCCCCAAGCCGGGTGCCTGGAGCTAATGGACAAGATTAGTGGAGATCCCAGCCACGGAACAGGACAAGGTGAGTACCATTATCATCAGTGTCACCTATCTGTCTGTACTGACAGGTTGTGTAGGTGATACAGGTGACAGATTTCCTTTAAAGCCCATCTTATTAAGTCAACACCGGAGGGAAAATGATGCTATAACTGATCCCAATTATTTGAATGGAACAGTTCACAATCATCCAGCGTCTCAATTTTGATGCTGGTTGGTTGAACACACCAGAGGGCACCGGACAGGGGAACACAGCCTGCTGACCAGAAACAACGGATGCCGGATGTTTGGACATGCTGGAGGGCACCAAACAGGGGAACGCAGCTTGTTCTTACCTTCTATGGACACAGTTGAGATCCAGGCATTTCCAGATGTATTTTCTTTTAAATTCCATCCACAAAATCAAATAATTTTTCTGTCCATAATAATGTACTCTGTGTAAGTTTAAGGGAAAGTGGTTGTGTACACAGCATATAAAAATTATTATATTTTTTGCATCTGCAAAAATAAGTGACATGCTACATATTTTGTAAGCAGTATGTAAAATACTGTATAGACCTACAAGGGGTCAATTTGCCTCCCAGCATAAACAATATGAAAAAAACCTCTAAATCAATATAAGGTGTAAGGGAAGTGCTATTTAAGACATAACTTTTAATATATGCTTGCTAAAACACACCAATATGTGCCAAGTGATTATACCCACATAAGAATAAAATCATGCGACACAGGATCTGTTAGGATCACCACCCATCTGGTGGATTTATCATGAATCTAATGTGTAGATACACATATTCAGACATGCATCTCTAATAGAAAATATAATTCTCAACGCGTTTCTACTCCAATCAAGAGTGTCCTCAGGAGAATATCAGAATAATAGAGATAATAGAAGTATCACATTTTTGAAAAAAACACGGTATTACTGAGTGACCCACGATACGGGGTATCACTCAAGGGGTGTGATCTTTCCCAGCTGTGACAGGAGAATGTCGGCACGACCTAAAAAGAAGAAAACCAACAATACAGTCAGCCCAGTATACAGACTTGCACTAAATGTAGTTTTTGTAGGGCTGGAAGACTCACAGTCCTTGCCGTGGTTCCGGACACCTATAAATAAAATAATATATTCCTATCAATAAACAAGGTTCCGCTGTACCTGTAATGTAAATCTAGCATAACGCCGCTAGTATGCTGTACTCACTGTCAGCTGGTCTAGGTGCCGATCACAGGATCCCGGGAGGTGCGCAACCCGCAGTGGCGGGGAGCCGGAATAATTCAAACCGGCTGCGATGCGCTCACCTTCCGGGTCTCTCGGCGTCTGGCGTCATATCCTGGCGCCTACGTGTGACGTCGGCAGTGCCCGCCCCGCTCTGACGCCCACAGGGGGCGGGCAGAATGCCGAACCCACTACTATAGTTCAGGGCCGGATTCAGGTATGTATGGGAGTGATTTATTGCTAGTAATAGAGTATACTAACTCTCGTGTGACTGGTTATATGTTAATGAATGAACCAATGGGAATAGTAACAATAATTGGTGTAGAGGTACCAAAATTGCAAAAAATTCCTAAGAAGGGGTATAAAGGAGAACGTGAGCATACCGCAGTGAAAACGTGCCATTAAATAATGAAATAGGCACAAGGTCCCTAAAGCTAAGGGTACACATGCCACATGATCACGACCTTATAAACCCCTTGTACATGATGAAAAAAAATGCCCTAATTGGTCATATCTGAAAAAAATATATATATTAATCCCAAAGGTTGGAACAGGGAAAACCCCAACCAAGAGCAGCCCATATACTCCTATATTATACTTCTAATAAAATTTATTTATATGTATAAGATATCAGCAGACGGATGTAGGGGACAACGCCCGAGAGAGAAAAAAGATAAAAGATATATAATTTTTATAATTTTGAATATTGGTCCCCCTTACGACACAGGAGTGGTCCCCCTGGGATTCTAACAAAATAGAGGAGGGATGTGAGTAATGATGGGGGCCTAGGGATCCTAAACTTACCCTGCACTAACTTAGGCCCTATGTCCTAGGCGGTGTTATCGCCCTAATAAGGGCGGCCCCGCTCACGTACCTCCTACTTGGCCTAGCTCTTACTAAGTAAGTATGGTGACACTAACTGGAAGACCCACTAGGGTCTCACCTAACTGCCTATTCGTCACCAATGGGGGGGGAACCACATCACTTGCTGTAAGGGGACATCACAAAAAGGGAGCAAAACTTAATTGGTCATTGAGACCTCTAGGGTTCAATGTACCCATCTCAAAAATCCATCTACTCTCCCTTTGAAGGAGAAGTCTATCAAAGTTACCCCCTCTCGGAGACGGACGAATGAGCTCCAGTCCTAGAAACTTGAGTTGTGTGCAGCAACCACTATGGACCAAATTCATGTGACGGGCCAGGGATGTGTCCCTCTTGTGTTTGACATCACCAAGATGTTCCAATATCCGTTTTTTAAAAGGACGAAGCGTTTTCCCAATGTATCTCATATGACATGGACAAATAACCAGGTAGATAACACCACTAGTATTACAATTAATGAAGTCACGAATCTTGTGCATCTTTCCTGTTCTCTCATTGAGAATCTCCCTAACTCTCAGAATGTTAGGACAGGCCTTACATCGTCCACAAGCATAAGTACCCTTCAAATTCGCCCTGTCCAACCAGGTGTTTCCTCCAGCGGTAGTCGGTGATAAGTAGCTGTGTGTAACCAGATCACCTATATTTCGCCCCCTCCGATAGGTGATCTGTGGTCCAAGTGGTATAGAATCACTCAAATCAGGGTCCATATGTAGGATCCTCCAATGTTTTACGAGAATGTTCCGTATTAACGGGGCTGCATGGTCAAATGTAGCAATAACTCTTAAGGGCTGTGCCCCCTCATCCGTCTGCTTCGGTGTCAATAAGCTTTCCCTAGGAGTGTGCAAAGCATGTTGATAGGCTGATCTTAATATGTGGTCAGGGTATCCTCTGTTTCTAAATCTCCTTCTTAGATCTTGTGCTTCTCGTAGGAAGTCCTGCCTGTCAGAACAGTTCCTCCTGAGGCGGAGATACTGCCCCCTCGGGATACCCCTTTTAAGGGGTCCCGGGTGGCAGCTCTCCCACCTCAGGAGGCTGTTCGTGGACGTACCCTTTCTATGAATAGTGGTACGTAAGTTACCTCCAGTTGTCTTATGAATAGAAATATCCAAGAAAGGAATATGTGCCTCATGGTACTCATGTGTAAATGATAATCCTAAATCATTCCGGTTGAGCAATCTCAAGAATTCCTCAAATTCATTGGCAGAGCCCTGCCACAGGATGAAAATATCATCGATGAATCGTGCCCAAATAAGGGCACGTTCACTGAACCATTCCCTCTCCTCGACAAAAACCTGGGTGGCCTCCCACCAGCCCAGAGTGAGATTCGCATAACTGGGGGCACTAGGGCTCCCCATAGCGGTCCCTCTGAGCTGGTGGAAGTATTTTCTGTCGAAGAGGAAATAGTTGTGTGTCAATATAAAGCGCAAAAGCTCCAAAACAAACTCGTTATGAGGTCTCAGTTGTATACCCCTCTGTGATAAAAAATACGAGACTGCTGCCAAGCCGATGTCATGTGGAATAGAAGAATATAGTGCTTCCACATCTATACTTGACAATAGTACACCAGTCTCAACCTGCACCCCCTCAATTTTGTTGAGGAGATCCATTGTATCACGTGTGTAAGATGGTAGTGTTAATACAAACTCTCTCAGAATCTGGTCCACATAAACACCAAGATTCTGTCCCAGACCCCCTATGCCCGCCACTATAGGTCGGCCCCTAAGGGGATTAGTCCCCTTATGGACTTTTGGGAGGGCATAGAAGGTGGGGACAGTGACAGTTTTTGGAGACAAAAAATTAAATTCTGCATCATTAATGAGTTTGTTCTCTCTTGCTACTTTAAGAATCTTGTTAAGCTCAATTTTATATTTAGTCGTCGGATCAGAGGGTTTAACTTCGTACGTAGATCTATCATTCAATAATCTATTACACATACCAATATATTGCGTACGGTCCATAACCACAATATTACCCCCCTTGTCTGCTGACTTAATAACCAACTGCTCATTCTGCTGAAGTTGTTTAATCGCCAGTTTTTCATTATATGAGAAGTTGGTTCTGCCCGCAGGCAAGGGGGGAATTTCAAGGCTCTCAATATCTCGTATCACCAGATCCAAGAACACATCCACGCAGGAAGTCTCTCCCACTGGTGGAAACACTTTACTTTTAAGTTTACAAGAAGTAAATGGTCCTACTCCTCCGGGTCTTTGATTGTCTTCCAGTAGTGATGCTAGGTCTCTGGCCGCAGGCAATTCATTTAAACCTATACCTAGTTCCATACACTCCTTTCTGTCCCTCATCTTGAAGAATTTCTTCCATTTGAGTTTACGCCCAAATAGGTGGAGGTCCCTCACCCAATTGAAAAGGTCAAATTGGACAGTCGGGACGAATGAAAGTCCTCGTGAAAGGACCGCCACCTGTTCAGGAGTCAAATTTTGTTGTGACAGATTAATTACCTGGAGAGAGGCTGATTCATTGGAGTCACTTACATCCTGGGTTCCCTGGCTCGGGTGGGGTAGGGATCTCGACTGTGATCCCTCTGTTCCCCACCTAAAAAAAGCCCAGAGGAGGATGAGGGAACAGAGCCCGTATCTGACCATTCTGAGTTATTATATTTCTTTTTATATTTTCCCCGTCCACGTGGATTACCTCGACCTCCTCGTGCACGATTGGTGTTACCTCCTCGGTTACCTCGCCCTGTTCCTCTATCCCCTTCACCTAGCTCGGTATCTGAAGAAGAAATATCAGTCTCTGACTCGCGGGGTGTGGGAACTCTGGATAACACAGAATAAGCTCTGTTGTCTCTGAATTCTTGTAAATCTCTAATGAACTGTATGTGCTTCCTTTCTTTTAGCTGATATTGGAAGCGTTCTAATATATTTTTAGTGTGTGTCTCCTTGTTGTTAAACTCTGGATCGTCCTTGAATCTGAGTACTATTTCTCGCTGTTCATTCAGTTTGCTTTCTGCTATTGTTAATCTACTTTTCTCTTCCTCAAGCAAAATCTGAATGAACTTGAGTGAAGTGGCCGTAGCCTCGGACTCCCACCTTTTAAGGACTGCTGTAGTCCTAAGTCTAGGTGCTGGTAAAATTGGGATTCTGAGACCTCTTGGAACAATATTATGTCTGAGATAACTTTCAAAAGTCTGGATTTCCCAAAAGGAAATAGCGTAATCCTTATAACAGGTAACAAGATCTCTAAGAGCAATTTTCAGGGAGGGCGTGTACTTAGGCTGCGAGTACACACGCTCCGAGAATACCTCCTTGGCCTCCGATAACCAGTCTGCCAAATTAGGTGAGCCAGTCACCAAGCTAGCCATCACAATCCAGAATTAAATAATGTAAGCAGTATGTAAAATACTGTATAGACCTACAAGGGGTCAATTTGCCTCCCAGCATAAACAATATGAAAAAAACCTCTAAATCAATATAAGGTGTAAGGGAAGTGCTATTTAAGACATAACTTTTAATATATGCTTGCTAAAACACACCAATATGTGCCAAGTGATTATACCCACATAAGAATAAAATCATGCGACACAGGATCTGTTAGGATCACCACCCATCTGGTGGATTTATCATGAATCTAATGTGTAGATACACATATTCAGACATGCATCTCTAATAGAAAATATAATTCTCAACGCGTTTCTACTCCAATCAAGAGTGTCCTCAGGAGAATATCAGAATAATAGAGATAATAGAAGTATCACATTTTTGAAAAAAACACGGTATTACTGAGTGACCCACGATACGGGGTATCACTCAAGGGGTGTGATCTTTCCCAGCTGTGACAGGAGAATGTCGGCACGACCTAAAAAGAAGAAAACCAACAATACAGTCAGCCCAGTATACAGACTTGCACTAAATGTAGTTTTTGTAGGGCTGGAAGACTCACAGTCCTTGCCGTGGTTCCGGACACCTATAAATAAAATAATATATTCCTATCAATAAACAAGGTTCCGCTGTACCTGTAATGTAAATCTAGCATAACGCCGCTAGTATGCTGTACTCACTGTCAGCTGGTCTAGGTGCCGATCACAGGATCCCGGGAGGTGCGCAACCCGCCGTGGCGGGGAGCCGGAATAATTCAAACCGGCTGCGATGCGCTCACCTTCCGGGTCTCTCGGCGTCTGGCGTCATATCCTGGCGCCTACGTGTGACGTCGGCAGTGCCCGCCCCGCTCTGACGCCCACAGGGGGCGGGCAGAATGCCGAACCCACTACTATAGTTCAGGGCCGGATTCAGGTATGTATGGGAGTGATTTATTGCTAGTAATAGAGTATACTAACTCTCGTGTGACTGGTTATATGTTAATGAATGAACCAATGGGATTAGTAACAATAATTGGTGTAGAGGTACCAAAATTGCAAAAAATTCCTAAGAAGGGGTATAAAGGATTTAATGGCACGTTTTCACTGCGGTATGCTCACGTTCTCCTTTATACCCCTTCTTAGGAATTTTTTGCAATTTTGGTACCTCTACACCAATTATTGTTACTATTCCCATTGGTTCATTCATTAACATATAACCAGTCACACGAGAGTTAGTATACTCTATTACTAGCAATAAATCACTCCCATACATACCTGAATCCGGCCCTGAACTATAGTAGTGGGTTCGGCATTCTGCCCGCCCCCTGTGGGCGTCAGAGCGGGGCGGGCACTGCCGACGTCACACGTAGGCGCCAGGATATGACGCCAGACGCCGAGAGACCCGGAAGGTGAGCGCATCGCAGCCGGTTTGAATTATTCCGGCTCCCCGCCACTGCGGGTTGCGCACCTCCCGGGATCCTGTGATCGGCACCTAGACCAGCTGACAGTGAGTACAGCATACTAGCGGCGTTATGCTAGATTTACATTACAGGTACAGCGGAACCTTGTTTATTGATAGGAATATATTATTTTATTTATAGGTGTCCGGAACCACGGCAAGGACTGTGAGTCTTCCAGCCCTACAAAAACTACATTTAGTGCAAGTCTGTATACTGGGCTGACTGTATTGTTGGTTTTCTTCTTTTTAGGTCGTGCCGACATTCTCCTGTCACAGCTGGGAAAGATCACACCCCTTGAGTGATACCCCGTATCGTGGGTCACTCAGTAATACCGTGTTTTTTTCAAAAATGTGATACTTCTATTATCTCTATTATTCTGATATTCTCCTGAGGACACTCTTGATTGGAGTAGAAACGCGTTGAGAATTATATTTTCTATTAGAGATGCATGTCTGAATATGTGTATCTACACATTAGATTCATGATAAATCCACCAGATGGGTGGTGATCCTAACAGATCCTGTGTCGCATGATTTTATTCTTATGTGGGTATAATCACTTGGCACATATTGGTGTGTTTTAGCAAGCATATATTAAAAGTTATGTCTTAAATAGCACTTCCCTTACACCTTATATTGATTTAGAGGTTTTTTTCACATGCTACATATTTGCAGACACATTTTTTTTAATTGAGCTTTTTTATTGTTCTCACATGAGCAAGGAATTTAAGGGGCCAATGTGGGAGGTAACTAATTGACCAGAGTTCCAAGTTTCAGGAAAAATGCTCTGTGAATATGGCCTAATGCTGAAATATTTCTGCATCCGTCCAGTGTGGCACAGAATCCCGCAGCATGCT
This sequence comes from Hyla sarda, assembly GCF_029499605.1. Taxonomy (NCBI): domain Eukaryota; kingdom Metazoa; phylum Chordata; class Amphibia; order Anura; family Hylidae; genus Hyla; species Hyla sarda. The sequence goes on along the minus strand of NC_079189.1, from coordinate 114,654,840 downwards.
GCTGTTTCTAGTCAAAAGACATGACAGTTTTTGCTGTCAGCTATAAGGCTAAGAAAATGCAAAGAGAATATGAAAAAAGAAAAAACACTTCACGATGGATGAACTTTCAAGACTGTTAAAAAACAGCTATTTGGTTTGGATGATTATAACGATAAACTTTAAACAGGGTAAAGATTGGGGTTACCATAATATTCAAAAATTTAAGAAATAAAATAAACTAATCGAGAAACATTTACACAGCATTAAGGCAGTTTTAAAATGCAATTAAAAGCACTTTGTGTGTATATTTCAAAGAACTGGAACTGTGCGTAAATGGTGTAGAGAACAAAAATGTGAATCCCACAAGAAAACTTGTCCTGACTATATCATGTTGATATAATAACAATGTGCTAGGTTGAGATGCAAGTTATGAGATAATAAACCCTAGTGTTTTCAGATTAGTCCTTTTGCATCCAAATACCTTCTTAAATGACCTCTATTAGAAAAGCCAAACAGGGAACCAGCAAAAAGAGCTCAGATTGAAGAAACTGTCTGCAGGGTAAATTTAATTTTCTTTCTGTTAATTTCTGTACACTACATTTTATTGTAGGAAACAACTAAAATGCACGTTAGAGAATATTAATACTTGACTATCCCAGAGGGCAGAAGATAAGATTGTACACTTATTTCTCCAATAACAGATATTTTTTACACTCAAAAATGTCACAAAAATTCTAGAATAGTATTAACCCTTAAAGGACATGCAATTTACATGTACATTGCTGTGGCTTGATACGTAGCACACAGCAAAGTGTATTCCCTAATCATCCCATCTAGCAACATAGTAATAGGATAAAGTTGGCTGCAGTAAATAGCTGCCGGTGACCCATTGCTAGTGGCAGTCCTCAGCGATCATGCCTCTGTCTGCCATTGAACCTTTAGATGCCATGATCAGTATTGATTACAGCATCTGAAGGGTTAATGGCAGACATCAGGATGATGGAAAAAGGAAACAAATACCAAAATTTTTGCAAGGGCTGGCATTCTCGTGATTCACCAGTGTGGCTTTTAACATGTGGGCATCGTTGCTGCTTGACTTGTTGTCCTTGCATACTGTTGTTTACTGACACTTGTAGTTTACTTGTTGTGCACTTATAAGCAGCCAATACCCTCTGTAATCTCAGGTTGATATAAAACTGGTTTGATATATTATGTAGCTGTACATTATCTGTACCTTCCTGTTGCAACATTAATTCTTTTTTAGGTTAATACTGCATTCACAGAGATGAGGAGACCTTGCTGCTTATACCTCTATAGCACTCCCCTGTAAGCAGCAGTGGCATGGAGAATATTGTGGAGCAGTACTTGACAACTTAAGCTGTGAATCAAACACTGGGAAAAATAATACTTTAAACTACTGTGTCTTAAGTAACTGTACTTTCCCCTCCCATTCCCTCCTTTATTCATATGTTTCTGTAAGCAACATGTAACCTTATCCCTTAAGCTGCTTTCACACTATAAAAATACCTCAGTTTTAAATGCCCGCTATTGAACCCTGGAAATCGGCTGTTAAACGGCCATTAGAAAATACCATTATAGGCTATGAGATTTTTCCAATAGCCGTTTTAACCCGTTATCATCCGTTATTAATTACGGCCATTATTTTGTAATGGGCGATAGTAACGGGAGAGCATGCATGCACTATTTCTTCCGTTCATTCACCCGTAACAAAATAATGGCCGTTATTAATAACGGATGATAACGGGTTAAAACGGCTATTGGAAAAATCTCATAGCCTATAATGGGATTTTCTAACGGCCGTTTAACGGCCAATTTCCAGGGTCTTTATAACGGGCGTTTATAACGGAGCTATTTCTATAGTGCGAAAGCAGCCTTAGTGAGTTATAATGGATTTAAACAGTTTCTCAAAGTAAATGATGATTTTAAGAGCAAGGATAGGAGTCTGATAACACACGTATACAAAGTTTCTTTTATTTACTTGTACTATTTATTTAAGTTTGTTAAAGCAACTGTGAAACATAAGTGAACATTTGTAGTTAAAGGTGTAGTCCTAGCAGTATCTCTAAAGGAGAAAAAACAGCCCTAAACATGTTAGCTGAAAGGGAGGACATTGTCCTGTCCCGAGCTGACAAAGGGGGCACCGTTGTCTTATGGTATAAGAAGGATTATGATTTCGAAGCGGAGTTACAGCTCGGAAACATAACCGTCTATGAAAAGTTAAAAAGTGATCCCACCCGAAAAATAATGGAAAATTTACGCTCATTACTGCATAAATTTGTTAACCTCAATATAATCACAGTAAAAACAGCAGAGAAACTATTACCAGAAACCCCAATTAATCCTACCTTGTATATCCTACCCAAAACACATAAAGCCATAACACCTCCCCCCGGCCGACCCATTGTAGCCGGAATAGGGTCCCCTACATCTTTTCTTTCAGGGTATATAGACTTGCTCATTGCACCACTCCTTCCACACATACCATCCTACCTGAAGGATACCGGTGAACTTATATCAGTCCTCGACTCTTTCCATTGGCAGAACGCCTACACTCTGGCATCGATTGACATTGAGAGCTTGTACACCCGCATTCCACAGAATGCGGGTGTACAGGCTCTCCGCCAGTTCCTGACAATTTCGGACAAGTCCCAAACACTTATCGATTTAATTACATAATCTACTACATTTATTTTAAGTAAAAATTGTTTTAAGTACAAGGACCAGTGGTTCAAACAAAGGCTTGGAACAGCCATGGGCACGCCCATCTCGTGCTCGTTTGCAAACATATACCTTGCCATCTTGGAGGCAAGGTATGTGTTTTCAGTTAGCAACCCCTATATTAAGTTTATGAAACTTTTTTTTACGTTTTGTTGACGACATTTTTGTAGTGTGGGATGGGACAGAGACACAGTTTAGAGATTTTGTACATTATCTAAATCATGAGAATGACATGAACGTGACATTTACTTTTACTTTTGGGAATAGCTCCCTCAAATTTCTGGATGTGCAAATTGACATCATAGACAATTGTATTGTCACAACAGGGTTTAGAAAACCCACATCCAGAAATTCAATTCTCCACTATGCCTCCTCCCATCCCACCCACATAAAAAATGTGATCCCAAAAAGTCAGTTTATCAGACTGAAGAGAATTTATAACAATGCTGAACAATATAAGGAACAAGCAGACGCCCTGGAAGACAGACTTTTAAGAAGGGGCTACCCAGCTAAAGTATTAACAGATGCCAGACAGGCGGTAGAAAAAATCCCTAGAAATACTTTACAAAAATCACAAAAAAACCAAAACAACAATGACAGATTCACATGCAAAAACACCAACATGAATGAAACTATTAAGAAAGCAATTTGTAAACATTAGTACATAGTGCAGCAAGACGGAGATTTAAAAACCCTAACAGAATCCAATCCAATAAATACACACCTTAAAAACATAACTATTCAGGATTTTTACAATAAAAAAAAGAAAAGATATGAAATCCAAAACAAATTGATTGACAGAATCTCGTCCACTAGGAAACTTCGCTTGCGGCTCTTGTAAACAATGCAAAAATTGTTTGAAATGTAACACAATTAAGTTAGGAGGTTGCGACATCCAATTGAGACATTTTATCTCCTGTAAGGCAAGCTACGTAGTCTATTGTCTGATTTGCGAATGTGGACGATACTACGTAGGGAAAACTATTTGACCCCTCTACCATAGAGTAAGGGAACACCTAAAATCAATAACCACAGGCATAGGGGCACCTGATCAAATTTGCAGGAATCAAACACATTGAAAATGCCCCCAAAGGAGTTAATAAGCACCAACAGCTCCTGAGAAGCGAAGCCAGATGGATCATCCGAACGGATGCCACGGGCCCGCTAGGACTCAATGATAAACAGGAGTATGGTGCTCTATTATGAGAATACTGTGTGATTAATACTGGTTTCATACATGAGGAAGTTGCTTTTAACTATGCACAAACTGTTTTGTAACGTATTAACATATTAAAGTAAGGAACCAATGACCTGTGGCTTACCTGCAGCTTCAGGAGTTATCACCTGTTTTAAAAGCACACCCCTTCCTGTGACCTCACTATCCCGGTCTGATGAAGCGCTTCGGCGCCAAACGGCCCGTCTCCCGGTCTGACTAAGCGCTTCGGCGCCAAACGGCCTGTCACCGAGAGGATACCCCCGCGTCCTTTGTCCACTCTCCCCTGCTTGTCTTCCGTGGTGTAAATCCTGGAATAAATTTTCACCTGCAAAGAATACCTGGGTCGGTGTGGTGAGTTGCTCCTTTTCTCTATATCTCCTATGCACATGCAAAATATAAATTCCTCTTAAAAATAAATAGTAAAGAAAATCAAATAAATAAATAAATATTTCTAAATTGTGTTTTACTAGCATCAAAATAATTTGTTTGCCTGGTGAATCCTGTTTTATGTGTAAAGAGGGAGATATTCAAGCACCAAAAAGGACCCCATATAAAGTTGCAATGTTATGTTGAGATACATTGCTGTGAAATTGGTTATTGTGCTTGTAATTGTGTAGAGAAGAGCAAACTTTTGGAAAATTCGATTCGGCCAATTTGCAGAATTTTCCGAAAAAATATGGTTCGGTCAGAATTTATTTGCTGTCAATGTGTATTAAAAACGGCCTGCAGAGAGCCTCAATAGGGGTGTAGAACAGTTTGCTTTAGTCTAACAAGCATAGGGAGTGTGCTGTGTTAGTGAAATAATACTTTTTTTTTCAGTATGACATGCAGATTACAGGCATCGCTATTAGAATCACTGCGGCAGAGCGTCTGAAAGTGGCAGCAGGGAGACCATATGGCGTCAAAATTTAAAAGAGTAAATAGATTTTTTAATGTATTTTTTCTTTAATTTAATTTGAATTTATTAAAATTTTTTGAGTACCCATTCTGGTGAGCATCGAGCTGGCGGTTTGCTGCGAGGGGAGCTACCACCTGTTCCAGACCGTGCCTCTCACTGCCCCTGCCCCCCCCCCCCCCACACTCCCACTGTCTTACTCTTTTGTGGAACTGCAAATGTTTAATTTAATCAGTTAGGGTTCATTGTGATCACTCCAACCTGTTTAATTGGATTCTCGTGGAAATGCCATAGCTACTATATGTCGTCGATGACCATAGGGCCTCAGTCGTGAAAGGATTACATTGGGTTTTTTTTTATTGAAATTTAAGATTTTAAATTGAAATTTAAGATTTTTAAATTGAAATTTAGGATCTTGAAATTTAAATTTAAGATTTTTAAATTTAAATTTAAGATTACACTCCCAAATTTGAATGTTCCGGGCCTTGGCTTGTGGTTACAAAGGACTAAATTTCACAAGTAGTCACATGTCACATGGCGGCACAATGAGAGAGCCTGGAGGTGGCATCATTATGAGACCATATAGTGACTGAGTGAATGCCTGGAGTTTGTGGCAGCATGAGGAGACCATATAGCGTCTGAATGGCACAGCATGGAGTTGGCTGAAGCATGGGGAGAACACATAGTGGCTGAATGGCACAGCCTGGATTTTGCTGAAGCATGGGGAGACCATATAGTGACTTGAATGGCACAGCCTGGAGTTGGCAGCAGCATGAGTAGAACATATAGTGGCTGAATGGCACAGACTAGAGTTTGTGGAAGCATGAGGAGACCATATAGTGGCTGAATGGCACAGCTTGGAGGTGGCTGAAGCATGAGGAGACCATATAGTGGTTAAATGGCACAGCCTGGAGGTAATGAAGCATGAGGAGACCATATAGGGGCTGAATGGAACAGTCTTGAGATGGCTGAAGCATGGGGAGAACACATAGTGGCTGAATGGCACAGCCTGGAGTTGGCTGAAGCATGAGGAAACCATATGGTGGATGAATGGCACAGGCTGGAGTTGGCTGAAGCATGAGGAGACTATATAGTGGTTGAATGGCACAGCCTAGAGTTGGCTGAAGCATGGGGAGACCATATAGTGGCTGAATGGCACAGCCTGGAGTTTGTGGCCGCATGAGGAGACCATATAGTGGCTGAATGGCACAGCCTGGAGGTGGCTGAAGCGTGAGAAGACCATATAGTAACTGAATGGCACAGCCTGGAGGTGGTGAAGCATGAGGAGACCATACAGTGGCTGCATGGCACAGCCTGAGTTGTCAGGATCATGAGGAGATGGTATAGTGGCTGAATGAGACAGTCTGGAGGTGGCATCAGCATCAGGAGTCCTGAAAGTAACTCAGTGATAGAGTAGTGGGGTGGGTGGCAATACCAGTACCCGGTGATGAAGGAGGGTGAATAAAGGTCTGATGCGGAGGAATGTTTGTAACTTTGGAGCAGCGCCTTAAATCTGTTTGGTACTATCCATATTTGTGAAGTGTTGGTGTGGCACCATGGTCAATCTACCCTGATGCATCTGGCAATGGTGGGTGGAAATCCTGGCTGATCCATGCCTGATTCATCTTCACAAAGGTAAGTCCCTCCACATTTTTCGTGGACAGACGAGTTCTCCTTGGGGTGACTATGGCCCCTGCAGCACTAAACACCCGCTCTGATGGCACACTACTGGTCGGGCAGGACAGCTTTTCCACGGCAAACTCAGCTAGTTGCGGCCACAAATCAAGTTTGGCTGCCCAGAAGTCCAGCAAATCTTCAAGGTGTGTTGGCATATGCATTGTCAAGGTATGCCACCACCTGCTGGTTCAGATCTGAGCCAATGGATGAGTGGGCGCAGACTGTTGTCTCTTGTACATGGCTTCACCGATGGATTGTTGGTGGAGTGACTGACTCAAAGTAGGAGGAGCAGGAGCATCTGGAGCAACAGAAGGAGGTTGTGACACACAACTCTTTTAGGCTGAGGTGATGGAGCCTTGGCTGGGTGAAAGAGAGAGCGGCATGCCACTGGGTGATGCAGCAGGCTGGACCACTACATCAGAGCCATGGTTCTCTCAGACCTCTTTAAGGTGGCGCAGCATATGTTGACGCAGGGCCGTGGTGCCAACATTGGGACCCTGGCCACGCTTCACCTTCTGCCAAATTATCTTGCTTGTGACTATGTTAACCTCCTCCGGGTGTTTGATGAAAAACTGCCACACCGCCGAGTAGCTGATTTCCCCACCAACAGTCCGCACTAATTGACTGCTACTGCCGCGTCTCCAGGAACCCCTGTTCCACTGTCTCCCAGGAAGGTAGGCTGCCCTGAAGCAGGTGGTCTCTCCCGGGCATGTTTGGCTCCAGAATTTCCACTTCTGCCACCATGCTGACTGCCAAACATGTTACCACCTTGCTGGCTCAGCTGCTGCCTCACGGGCAACCTGCTACCCTCTTCTCCTGATGATGATGAATCCCCTTCGGCACCTGGCTCCCAATTGCAATCGGCTTCATCATCATCAACAAGTGTCTGCACGTCACTGATGTCCTCCTCAGGTTCCTCAACAGTGTCTGTTTCAGGACGCTGAACGCTGGTAACACCGTCTCCAACGTCACTCTCCTCATCACTACTTATACGCCTAGCGGAGGAAGTGGCAGATGTCTCCTCCACTTCTTGGCTGGGCAGTAGCTGCTGACTGTCCTCTATTAGATGGTCCTCACTGAATAGTGGAGCTGAACCCACAGCATAAGATAATTCTTTAGGGGAGGGAATAGCATAGGACAGTGGCAATGGGAGGACAGAGACTGCTCCCGGTCCATGCCAACTGAGGGTTGTGTCTGAGGAACCGTCTGACTGTTGACTGGGGGTATCAGATGTCAGTGGATGTCAGATGAAGTGGATGACAGTGTTAGCCAATCGATGACGGCAGATGGGTTGCTGGTCGAGACATGACCGCTAGCTGATACCGGGAGCTCAGGTCTCTCACTGCGACTCCTCCTGCCACTCGCCTCTAGTCTGCCGTGACCTCTGCCTGTGCCTGATGAATTTAGGCCTCTGCCACTCCTCTGCCTGACATACTTAGTGCGTTTATGAGGGTAGTACAATACGCTTCACTACCCTTAAAACAGTATTTGTCTAGAACAGCAGCAGGTGTGTACTTTTGGCTGTCCTTTCACAGTATCTAGGCCCTTGACAGATTAACAGGTACAAAATAATACACTACTTAAATACATATGTGGTATTCACTTATGAGGGCAGAAAAATGCTCTACAATACGCTTAAAAATACATATTCTTGAACAACACCAGCAGTACACAACAGTGCTACAGCACACAGTCACTGTGTACTAAACCAATAATTGCACTCTCTCGCAGACTATTAGGAATGGACTGCCAGGTATGTATTATACTGTCTACAGACTAGTATAACCAGCAGACCATTTATTGTGGAACAAAGAGGGCAGAAAAATCCGCTACAGTACCCTTAAAACATATTTTAGTACAACACCAACCAATGATTACTTTTCTTTTGCCTTTCACAGTATCTATGCCCTTGAGAGTTTAGCAGGTACAAAATAGTACACTACTTAGATGTATTTATGTGGTTTGCACTTATGAGGGCAGAAAAATGCGCTACAGTACACTTAAAAAAGTATCTGATTACAACAGGGCCGGTAAATACTTTTGCCTGGACTTCTACAGTATCTAGGCTCTTGACAGATTAACAGGTGCAAAATTGTACACTACTTAGATTTATATCGTATGCACTTATGAGGGCAGAAAAATGTGCTACAGTGTGCTTAAAGAAACTTATTTTAGTAAAACACCAGCTGGTGATTACTTTCCCTTTACTTTTCACTGTATCTAGGCCCTTGAGAGTTTAACTGGTACAAAATAGTACACTACTTAGATGTAGGTATGTGATATGCACTTATGAGGGCATAAAATTGTGCTACAGTACACTTTAAAATATGTATTTTTGCACAACACCAGCAGTACACAACAGTGCTGCAGCACAGTTCGTGTGTACTAAACCCAGAATTGCACTCTCTCACAGACTATTAGGAATGGACTGATGGGTGTGTATTGTACTGTCTACAGACCAGTATAACCAACAGATCATTTGTTGTGGAACAAAGAGGGCAGAAAAATGCGCTTCAGTGCACTTAAAAAAATCGCATTGGAATAAAACACCAGCCGGTGGTTACTTTTGCCTGGATTTTCACAGTATCTAGGCCCTTGACAGATTAACAAGTACAAAATACTACACTACTTAGATGTAGGTATGAAGTATGCACTTATGAGGGCAGAAAAATGTGATGCAGTGCGCTTAAAAAAGGTATTTTAGTAAAACACCAGCCGGTGATTACTTTTCCCTGGTCTTTCACAGTATCTAGGCCCTTGAGAGTTTACCAGGTACAAAATAGTACACTACTTCGATGTAGCTATGTGGTATGCACTTATGAGGGCAGAAAAATGTGCTACAGTACACTTAAAAAAACTTATTTTTGCACAACACTAGCAGTACACAACAGTGCTGTAGCACACAAAAGCTGTGTACTAAACCCAAAATTGCACTCTGTGAAAGACTATTAGGAATGAACTGCTGGGTATTATACTGTCTACAGACTAGTATAACCAGCAGATTTGTTGTTCAACAAAGAAACACAGAATTGTGCTGAAAAAATATTCCTGCCTCCTCTGCTAAGGCTTATGAAGTTGAGGTAGCTTGTTAAAATGTATGAGGCAACACACTGCCCTCTGCCCCTCTCTGTACTACAATGCTGTAGAAAGTGACTGGGAGGTTAATGGCTGCAGTAAAAATCCTTTTCAGTGAAAAAAGGCAATGCTCTCTGTCCACCAGAATGCTGCTGGAAAAAGCTGTTCTGTGTAACACACACACACACATACAATAGCAGACCGTCCTATCTCTCTGCAGTGTAATGAATGATGTGACGATCCGGAATATGGCTGTCAATTATGTAGGGCTGTGACATCACAGGGATAGGTGAAGAAGTAAAAGACCCGTGCTTCAGGTGCTGTTCAGAGTTTAATTACTAGAATGAATAATCAAATGCAGGTATATCATTTAAAGTGCCATTTGGGCACTATGTTTATTTGGAAATCACCAATGAAGTTAGACCCTCCTTCCTCAGACTGGCATAAACAGTGTTACACAGAGAGCATATTTATAGACAAAAAAATGAATGCGAGGTATGGGTGGGTGGAGTTGACCCCTCCCATAAAAAACATACCTGGGCTCCATAAAACATTAAAATACAATTACATAAAAACCATAAATAAACGTAAAAAGTACAAAATTCAACAGTAAACTGGAAATGACTGTAAGTAACAGCATGCCTGTTCACACTATGAACCGGCAGTGCTGTGTGAGGAGGAGGCTGAATGAGAGCTTGTATAAATAAACAGGTGACGTTTTTACTGTGAAACAGGAGCGAGGCTCAATGAAAAGACAACAATGTAGAATCTTTGTTGTCCGGTGACAGAATGAGGGGAACAGCGCGTAGAACAAGTAAAAAAAAAAAATAATACAGTCCAGGGCAGGCATGTGTGGGGAGCGTCTCCGTAGTACTTAGTTCAGTATGTGAACTGCCAATTGCAAGTTCACAGTGCAGATGCAGAGCACAGCGCTGCACTCTGCTGTCATCCAGATCCACGAGTGCCGCCCTCCAATGAGCGCTCAGAGCAGGAGACCTAGTATTAGATAAAAGCTCTGGTCCGTGCGTACGAGATCTTCTGGATGTTGGAGGAGAACAGAGCGCAGGGGGTGCGGCAATCAGCAGATTATAGTAAGGATGTAACTCTAATGTAACAGCTCTTTCGGAAGGGATGATTAAGTGACTATCCTGGATATGCAAATGTCCCACTCCCCCCTCCAGTCACATCCTCAGTCATGCTCCGATTGCTGATTAAAGTTCCATGATGGTCAAAATTGGTCCTGCCAAATCTTAAACCAACTCTCCATACCACAAAAAAGGGGGTATTGATATCTTCATGAAACACGCTGGTTCCCCTGACATTAGAAAATCCTCAGAGATGGCGGCCTCCCAAGAAAAAATACTAACACCTAATCCATGCAAAGACATGGCTGCCGACTGTGAGAGTGACTTTGAAGAACTGGTCCTTAATAATGCATTGCTGCTATCAAGCACTTTTATAGATGGACTGCTCAGAACAGCCCTAGAGCCTGCAAGAATTGAAATCAGATATCAGACAAATTGGCAATAGAGTTGAACAACTGGAGTCTACGCAATCAAATGTGGTGGCCTACACAGTGGCTTCTACTACAGCCTTAGCCTCATGTCAAACTCACCTCGATATGGTTATCGACTTGCTTAAGGATCAAGATAATCGAGGCCAGCAAAATTATTTGTGTATTAAGGGCCTTCCGGAGAGTGTCTTGCCTGAATCTCTTAACTCTACATTGAAACTTATCTTCATCCGAATTCTGGGAGACTCATATCCCCTTGAGATACAAATCGGACACGCTCACAGATCACTCCAAACGAAACCTAAAGCACAAGATCCCCCTTGGGATGTAATCTGCCACCTCCTGAATTCTTCAGTGAGAGATGAGAACTTGAGAAAAGCAAGAACCACCACAGATTTGAAGTTTGAAGACGCCCCACTGACCATCTTTCAAGATCTTGCACAGATCACGCTTTCAACGCCCTCTGACACCACATTTTCATTCTAGGAACATCATTTATCGGTTGCTCTTCCCCTTTGGTAATTCCTTCTTAGTGGAGGAAAGAAGGTTTGTTATCAGAGTACGCTAAGACCTGACACCTGCCCTAGAAGCCCTTGGACAGAGTGATATGGAGATTCCAGACTGGTCTGCAGTCACGGACCTAACTGATCTTCCTACAATAACCCCGCCCACACTGTGGGAAGGAGTTGGTGCGCCAAAATCACAGAGGAAGACGTATTATGAGATGACTCCCAAGCGCATTGACATGGACTCCATCTGAAACATAGATTCCTATTATGGCATTTTGCCTTTTTAGTGCTGCCTCAGTCTGTTTTCATAGTTAAATTAATTAGCATCTTCTTTGGCTGAATTGGCTGAAAAAATCTAGGAAATGGAAACATTTCATATATATATATTTGGAAAATGTATGTTACGTGCTCCGGCTACACACACTGGCCGTGAGCGCATGGTCCCCTTACCTTCTGCTGCCGACGGGTCTGGGACTCACATAGCGGGACACGTCCGCATGCGAGCCCCAGTCCGTCACTCTCCGAGTGTTTCTCCTGCCTCTGCCTCTCTGCTCCGGAGCGCGTGTCCCCGTCCCCTAGGGTGTGTGCACGCCGGAGCTTTAAGATTTAAAGGGCCAGTATGCTCATTAGTGTGATCCACCTGTGGCTCACTTACAAATTCCTCCACCCTCCTCAGTTCCCTGCCAGATCTTTGTTGCCTTGTGCCTTTTGAGAAAGCATTCCTTTGTATTGCCTTGCCATGTATCAGATCTCTTGCTCTTCTGACTTGACCTTGCTCCTCTGCCACCTGCCTACTGAACTCCTGCTTCGCTTTGTCTATGCTACTGTGCCGCCAGCCCTGACCTTCTGCTATCCAGACTACGAGTTGCCTTATCCCTCCTGTGCATCACATCTCCTCAGCCAACCATGTGGTCGAGCCATGCCAGGGTTAGCGACCTGGGTGCCGCCTGCAGCAGCAAGTCCATCCAGCTTTGCGGCGGGCTCTGGTGAAAACCAGCGGCACCTTAGACTCCGCTCCCTGCTACGGTCTGAGTCATCTGCCACACAGGTCCAGCGGATCCACATCCACCTAGGTTCCTGTCTTCAGAAACGTGAGTGTTACAATGCATAAAGAAACTATGTGAACATAGCTTCATTGTCGCTAATTCACCCCTTTGGGAAAAAAAAAACACTGTGAAAATATATGAGATTAACTTGTCAATAATAATTCTAATTATAAATTATAAAAAAAAATGAAAGAAAAAAGAACAAAAATATAAACTTATTTCTTTAAATTATATTATATTGATTGAAGTTGTATTGTATTATTGTATTGCAATTTTATTTATTGATACTATGTACAAAATTCTAGGATGGAAACACCTCAATGAAATATAATCATTGATACCAGAAAACACATATTTATATTTTCTGTTAGCCATACTGCTGGTAAACTGGGATAGTAATTCATAGCACTTGGATGAAGCTGTCATAAGTAACATGGTGACAAAATCATAGATGCACAGATGCTATTAAAGTACACATGCTGTGTGTAAGTGAGCATGATGGGCACTCATCAGTGCAAATGAGAGACAAGACATTTATTAGGTCCAAGCGTAATTAATGTAATTTTGCATTGGTTCTTGTTACATTCAAGCTACTTTTCTTCTGAATTACATTATTATTACATTTCTACCTCAGAAAACATCCAAATAATAGTTTTCTATTGTTGTATTCTCAATTTGCAAACATCCTTTTGTAAACTAAGGGAAATTCATACTGTGTTTAATTTTCACTTTAGGTAGCTCACTACAGTGTTCTGGCATAGGTTTGAGAGTGACTATGCAATCTGCTTTAAGATCTATCTATCTTGTGTTCTGTGTCTGTATCCCACAATAATCCCTGCTGAGATGCACATCTCAAAGTAGGGAATCAGGACCTGAGGGGTTACAGAATGTATATGTGCCTTCTGCATGTTTGGACCTCAGACAGGATGGCAAACTTTATAACCATTATAACATCCTTGCATTACTATACTATGTCTGGCATACTATACCATTTGTAAAATGGCCCCTGTTACCCCCACCTTGTTGTGTGCAAGCACACCTAATCATGCGCACACGCACTGAGCAAGTTGCTTTTTCCCTTTTGTGATGTGGCCACGCAGCGCTCACCTTCGATGTGCGCAGGCCTGAAGCGCTTCCACTGCGCCTCTCAGGTACACATGCCATTCCTGCAATTTCCGGCTGACGTGTGACGTGCACGGACCATGCCGCCACCACCAGTGTGTGTTTCTTTACATCCGCATGCAGCGCCCATACCACCTTCTCTGTGAGTGTTTTTAATACTATTTATCACTATACACTATTATATGTAACCATATATGTTCCCTATTTATCTATACAGAATATGTAATATTGATCTGTATTACTATAGCACTGATGTTCACCTTTTGATCACTATTGTACATATGTTATGATCTGTATGCAGATATATTGATCTACATAATTAATTGGTGACATCACTTCCCATGTCCTATGAAATGTACCACTTGCACCAGGTACTTTGCTTGAGAAAGGCTGCATTGTAGCAGTTGAAAATGTTGTTATGTGTTTCGTGATGGAATAAATGCTACCGACTTGCTTTATCATCTTGGAGTGCCGCAGTCATCTTCTTTTACCTGTATCTATCTATCTATCTATCTATCTATCTATCTATCTATCTATCTATCTATCTAGCTATCTATCTATCTTGTACCTTATTTATCTAACAAAGGGGATGTCCTTTATTAATTAACATTAAAGGGGTTATCCACCATAAGGTGATTTTAGTACGTACCTGGCAGACAGTAATGGACATGCTTAGGAAGGATCTGCACTTGTCTTGGGGATAAATGGCTGGGTTGTGAGATTAACATAATACCGTGGCTAGCTTTTTGTGAACTGGTATTTCCTTTTTGAGTTTTCTTCTTTGCCTACAAATCCCATAATTCAATTTTCCTCCCTCCCACACATCAGCCACCCCACCCATTGAAACATAAATGAGCTGCATCCATTCAAAAGACCTGTGGTTTTCAATCAGAGGGCCTACAGCTGTTGCATTAGTTGCAGATTGATCTCTCTCCCACCAAGTGATTGCTCTACCCATTGAAGCAGACAGACTCCATGTCATCAGCTGACTAGTGAGTTAGATCTCGGCCGCATTGCAACCTGGGAAAAATCTGAGATAACAGTCATTTTTTATGCTGTTAAAAATAAATATTGGGGTGAAAATCACATATGAATTGTGAGAAAACCGTCACACACATGTACAGACACTATACTATGAACTACACTAACTTTACAGCCCCTGTAGCATAGTCAAAAAAAAACTGGAATACCCCTTTAAACACTTAAGGACTCAGAGCGTACCTGTAAGCCCTGAGTCTTCTCCCTTTCTACAACGCGGTGCGACTGATCGTGGTGCCGCAAGCTAGTAACCCTTTAGACACGGCGTTCAAAGTTGATCGCCACATCTAAAGTGAAAGTAAACTACTCCCAGCTAGCACAGTTGTCTGTTCAGGACCATCACGGTGAAATCACACCACCTTGAACAACTGGAGCACACAAGGAGGGCCGCTATCTGCCTCCTGCGTGTCCGATCACTGACTGCTCAGTGCTTGAGATCCAGGCATGAGCAGTCAAGCGGCAGAATCATTGATAAATGTTATCCTATGGGATAACAATGGTCAATGTAAAAGATCAGTGTGTGCAATGTTATAGCCCCCTATGGGGGCTAAAAAATTTCAGAATATTTAAAAAAAAAATTTAATAAAGATCATTTAACCCCTTCCCTAATAAAAGTTTGAATCACTGTGTAAATAAAAATAATCATACGTGGTATCGCCGCATGCGGAAATGTCTGAAGTATAAAAATATATTGTTAAATAAACCGCACGGTCAATGGCGTATGCACAAACAAAAATTCCAAGGTCCAAAATAGTGTATTTTGGGTCACTTTTATATAATGAAAAAATGAATAAAAAGTTATCAAAAAGTCTGATCAATACAAAAATTGTACTGCTAAAAACTTCAGATCATGGAGCAAAAAAATAGCCCTCAAACTGCCCCGTACTGCCCCGGAAAAATAAAAAGTTATAAAGGGTCAGAAGATGACAATTTTAAATGTATAAATTTTCCTGCATGTAGTTATGATTTTTTCCAGAAGTACGACAAAATCTCACAGAAAATAATTGCAGTAACACATGTTTTGCTATGCATATGTTTATTCCCTTTGTGTTTTTGGAACTAAAACAAAAAAAGGAGGAAAAAAGCTAAATGGACATAATATCACACCAAACTCCAAAAATGGTCTGGACAAAATGATTGCCACCCATTCAAAATTTGGGAAAAATAAGATTGTTTTAGGCATATGATGCTCCTTTAAACTCACCTGGGGCAAGTAACAGGTGTGAGCAATATAAAAATCACACCTGAAAGCAGATAGAAAAGGGAGAAGTCCACTTAGTCTTTGCATTGTGTGTCTGTGTGTGCCACACTAAGCATGGACAACAAAAAGAGAAGAGAACTTTCTGAGGACTTGAGAACCAAAATTGTGGAAAAATATCAACAATGTCATGGCTACAGTTCCATCTTCAGAGATCTAGATATATCAAGAGATCTAGATATATCAAGAAGTTTGCAACCCATGGCACTGTAGCTAATCTCCCTGGGCATGGAGGGAAGAGAAAAATAAATGAAAGGTGTCAATCCAGGATAGTCTGAGTGGTGGATAAGCGGCCCCAAACAAGTTCCAAATATATTCAAGCTGTCCTGCAGGCTCAGGGAGCATCAGTGTCAGCGCAAACTATCCGTCAAAATGTAAATGAAATGAAGCACTATGGCAGGAGACCCAGGAGGACCCCACTGCTGACACAGAGACATAAAAAAGCAAGACTACATTTTTCCAAAATGAACTTGAGTAAGCCAAAATCCTTCTGGGAAAACATCTTGTGGACATATGAGACCTAGAAAGAGCTTTTTGGTAAAGCACATCATTCTGTTTACAGAAAATGGAATAAAGCCTACAAAGAAAAGAACACAGTACCTACAGTGAAATATGGTGGAGGTTCAATTATGTTTTGGGGTTGTTTTGTTGCCTCTGGCACTGGGTGCCTTGAATGTGTGCAAGGCATCATGAATTACCAGCAGATTTTGGGTCGCACTGTACAGCCCAGTGTCAGAAAGCTGGGTTTGTGTCCGAGATCATGGGTCTTCCAGCAGGACAATGACCCCAAACATACATCAAAAGCAGCCAGAAATGGATGGCAACAAAGCGCTGAAGAGTTCTTAAGTGGCCAGCAATGAGTCCAGATCTAAATCCCATTGAACACCTGTGGAGTGATCTTAAGATTGCTGTTGGGAAAAGGTGCCCTATTAGAGACCTGGAACAGTTTGCAAAGGTAGAGTGGTCCAACATTCCGGCTGAGAGGTGTAAGAAGCGTATTGATGGTTCTGGGAAGCGACTGATTTCAGTTATTTTTTTCAAAGGGTGTGCAACCAAATATTAAGTTAAGGGTGCCAATAATTTTGTCCTGATCATTTTTGGAGTTTAGTGTGACATTATATCCAATTGTCTTTTTTTCTTCCCTCTTTTGGTTTAGTTCCAATACACACATAGGGAATAAACATGTGTATAGCAAAACATTTGTTACTGCAATCCTTTTCTGTGAGAAATACTTCATTTTCTAGAAAAAGGTAAGGGTTGCCAACATTTATGGCCATGAATGTAAGTAGCGAATCATTTTAATTGTATGGACCTACAGAATAAAGAGAAGGTGACATTTTTACTGAAAAATGTACTGCGTAGAAACGGAAGCCCCCAAATTTTAAAAATTGTGTTTTTTCTAAAAAAAAAATTTGCACAATGATTTTTTTTCCATTTTGTCAAAGATTTTTGGGTAAAATTACTGATGGTGGCGCAAACAATAAGCCATCATATGGATTTTCGGGGCAAAATGGAAAGCATTATGATTTTTTAAAGGTTAGGAGGAAAAACAAAAGTGCAAAAATGGAAAAACCCTAAGTCCTTAAGGGGTTAATGTTTATGTCTTCCATTGTCATCCTTTCACTGCAGGAATGCACTGTCAATTGTTAAAGGGGTACTCCTGCGCTAAGGAGTAGGGATAAGATGCCTGATCACGGGGTCCTGCCGCTGGGGTCACGGGGTCCTGCAGCACCCCGGTTACAATCAGTCCCCTGAGCATGTTCGCTCCGGGTCTGATAACTGGCGATCACGGGGGCCCCCTCAATGCAAGCCTATGGGAGGGGGAGTGACAGCTGCCACGCCCCCTCCCATAGGCTTGCATTGAGGGGCAGAGCATGATATCACACTGGGGCGGAGCTGAGACGTCACAATGCTCCGTCCCCGTGATCACCAGTAATCAGACCCGGAGAGAACACGCTCTGGGGACTGATTCTAAAGGGGTGCTGCATGCATCACGGGGGTCCCCAGCGGCGGGACCCCCCGATCAGGGATAAGATGTCTTGGCGCTGGAGTACCCCTTTAAGATGTGAAACTAGTCAATTATGTCTAGTTATACAAAGTAATACATTTAACTAATACATCACTTTGTTCTTCCCAAAAATCCAATATAACCCCCAGAAATAAACAACATTCCACTTGTCAATAGTACAAGTTAAAAAATAAGAAACTTTGTAGTATACCTTGTTATGAAAAAAATGCCCCTTCCATCACTTATCAGACTCCATTGATTGTAAACAGTCTTTATTTCAGATGTATCACCTAGAAATACTGTGGTTCTTTTTTACCTCTGTAATACAATTTGTTAAATGCTCAGTTCACATTCCATTTGAGCTTTACAAATTAAATATCTATATTCCTCCATTTATCTGATGGGTGACAAAAATATTTTTTTGTTAACTACTTGGCTTGTATACTTTTTATGCTGTAAAAATAGCATAATACTTTATTGTGTTCTGACTTTTGGGGACGGTCTAGACATTTTTAGACATTTTTTTCATGAGGCAACCCCTTTAGTCCAATAAGATCCTATCATATCAATGCTATCCTGTAGATTACTTATTTTATCTCCTGTTGTCAAACAAAAGAATAAATACATAAACAATATTCTTGGTGTCCATGGGGTTAATAGGTATGCTTGATTTAGAAGGGGAATTATGCTTTGTAAAATTGTAAAAAAGGTATCCATAGATGAAACAATAATATAAGAGTGCAGCAATCCATGATGGACAGCAGCACAGTTCTAAGCTACAAGTAAACATGTTGGCATCAGTACCAACACTATGGGTGCCATGCATTTGCTGCCCAGGCCAAAGACAAGTAGAAGCAGAAATTTAGTGAGGCCCGGGACAAGTAGCGGAAGCCATGTGCCCAAGTCCAGTACAAGTAGCAGCAGCCATGTGCCCTTGCCCAGTACAAGTAGTTGCAACCCTGTGCCCATGTCCAGTACATATAGCTGCAGTCATGTGCCCAGGCCTGGTATTAGTAGTACGTAAAGCAGCCATGTGCCTAGTGTAGAAACTGCATGAGCAATCCAGAGTCAACCTTTTCCTCCAGGGAGTGTGTTGTTTCAGAAGACACAGCCATTGTGGAATGGTTTGTTCGTTCTCAGTCATCTCGTTCTCATAAAAACTCTAATGCTATGAGGTTGAGACAGTCGTCAGAAACTTAACAATTACTTGACATGGTAAATTAATCATTTCTGCTTTTCCATTCCATCATCTATGTCCCTCTGATCCTTCTTAGCGATAATATTTTCAACCTGTTTCAACTAATTATTAGAATATCCCGTTTATTTCAACCTACATGCCAAGCCTCAGGGCTGGTGCAATTTCTCTTGAGACTGATAATCTCCCCTACTAGAATAGCACACACTGTATATAGTGGATGATTACTCTCTGCTTGTGTTGTCAGAGATCGGCTTCCAGTATGCAGAAGATTGGATGCATTTTATGGGGACAGCAGGGAGAGTTTAATTGAAAAATTAGAGATTGGTAAAATAGATTTCATACTTAAA
Organism: Hyla sarda; assembly: GCF_029499605.1. NCBI lineage: Eukaryota > Metazoa > Chordata > Amphibia > Anura > Hylidae > Hyla > Hyla sarda. Next base: position 114,635,220 of record NC_079189.1, on the reverse strand, counting down.
TCTTAGATTGTACTTGATAGAATAAGGATACTCTATGAAATGTGGTATAGAAGATATATTGCTACAGCAAATAAGGAGGAGATCTGTGATCTATCTTCCGTACCATTGGATGCAACTTCCATTGCAGTTTCTGAGCTAAAACCAGAAGTGGATATAGAAGAAAAGATAAGTAAAACTGTAAATTCATTCTTTATATTTCCCATTTCACTTGAATCTACTTCTGGCTTTGGGTCAAAAAATGCTGTGGCAGTGTTCCGTAAAAAACTTGACCTTGACAAAGCATGACATGATGTAAAACATACGTTAGTGTTTTACATGTACTTCTCTGTATTTCACTGCTATGGAGCAATAAAGAAGTTTCCAACTGTTCATCATGTGTGCTGTGGACTCTCTGGATTACTTCCTGTAGCTTCATTACATGATGTCCCCCATGTTGACATTCATTAATGGATTGGTCCCAACCTTGTTGCCCTAGACACCAAAAAAGAGCATTCAAACCATATAAAAATATCAGGCTCCATCATTTTCACCAATGTTGTTAATTTTTACTTAGAGGGGTCTCCAGCTTTTTGACACTTATTCCATATCCGCAGGATAGGCTATACGTGTCTGATTTTGGGGAGTCTGACCATTGGGACCCACTGTGATCTCCTGAATGGTGCGTTGGCTCTTCTTGTGCACAGAGTGGAGTCGATTGGCCTCTTTATTGGAGCACAATAGATACACAAATACAGCCTTCATGCACAAGAAAGTCTGGGCAACATCCAGGAGATGGTAGGGGGTCTTATCCCCTATCCGGTGTCAAAACTATGGAGTACCCCTTTAAGCGTAGAATGCTCTTCCTCTCCCATTACATGACAATAATGTCAGTCACACGGGGGGGGGGGGGGGGGGGCGGAGACGTGACGTCACATGCCGTCTCACATGCCGTCGGCCCTGTGGTCGCCGGTCCTGTGGTCACCGGTAATCAGACCCGGAGCGAACACGCTACGGGGACTGATTTTAACTGGGGTGCCACGTGCAAGATCACAGGGGTCCCCAGCGGCAGGACTCACGCAATCAGGCATCTTATCCCCTATCCTTTGAATAAGGGATAAGATGTCTAAGCACCGGAGTACCCCTTTAAAAAAGACCAATAATTTAAAAATGTAGACTCAAGACTGTAGCACAGAAAATAAATCATTTATTACTCCCACTATAGTAAGTCTTGATCTAAAACATGATGGGATGATAGAGAAAAAACTTTAAACCAGACATATATCAACTGTAGGGCACAAAATCTTAATAAAAAAAAAATCCACTTCCTATGCAAGTCGCATATATGTCTATGGCTCAAAAAGACTCAAAATACAGAATTTTATATTGAATTCTTGGGGTTCCAACATCTCTTATTCCTAAATCCCCCACAATTCAAGGCTCTTCCAAATGGACTTCCTATCTTCTCCAATACATCTTGTTGGCACCATGTCTATAATGATAAATCACAACTTTAAAAGCCACATTTGTTCCTCCAAATAGTAGTTAGCCCCATATTGTGCCTACAAATAGTAATTAGCCTCCCTTGTGCCCCCACAAAATAGTTAAAGCCCACTTGGACATACATAGTAACTAAATTCCTCTTTTGCCCACACATATTAGTTAAAGCCACTTTGTTCCCCTGTGTAGTACATAGAACCCACTTTTTTCTTCAAATAATAGTAAGGTGCCTTTTGTGTGTGCATGTTAAAGAAGTACTACAGTATTTTGAAAGTTACCCACCTATATATGGAAGCACCAGAGAGACATCAGTTCTGTACTCTTGTACATCAGTTCTGTACTCTCCAGTGCTGCCATAGAGAATACATGGAAGGGGCCTGTTGACCCTTGTGCTCCATGCACATGGAGATTTGGGCGTTGTTCTGTAAATTGCAGGGGGGCTGACACTGCTTAGCCATTTATGGATAGGGTCTACAGTTTAAAACTCTGGGGTATCCCTTTAAGTAGGTGACTTGGTAAGACAGCAGTGGAGCTACCTTGACACTGGTTTGTTCCCCCTATGGGCTTGGTGTCCCAGTGGAGATGGTTGCTGACCAGAACTACACCTTTGTTAGTTTGGGGACCCACCTTTATCAGGTGACCTTGACGTGGCAAGTGGGCTTGCACATTTTATCAAAAGGTACTCTAACAACCTGTTATTTTTTTTTTATTATGCTGAGAAGCAATTAGAACATTGTGCAAGTTATGGATGTGCGGCTATGTTTCTGTTTCTCTATTTGTGGGCCTCTTTAAAGGGTAGCTCCCACCATCCTTTTTATTTTTTTCTTTCCCTGCCTATTGCCCATCTTTCCCTAACCCCCTCCCTGCCTTAAATTTTTTTTAAACTATTTTAGAAATGCCTTTTTGTCTGCCTGGTAGTGTGCTCACTTACCAGGCAGACTTCCCCAGCAGGCACCACGTCACTGATGCCTGTTGGGGCTGGCACTTCCGTCCTTTGTTCACCTATTCAGGGTGCCTCCAGCGGTTTTACCACTGCAACTATCAGCTTGCCCTGACATCTATCGGCTGTCAGGGTATGCTGGGAGTTGTAGTGGTGAAACAACTGGAGGCATCCACTAACCCCCGCCCCCCCCCCCGCTGAAAGCAATACATGGGGCGCTAATCCCCGCCCGCTCCAGTGAAAGCATTACACTTGTTTTTGCATAGCGCTGTGGCCGCGGAGCTAACCCCCGCCCGCCCCGCTGACAGCAATACATTTGTTATGGCCGCGGCACTATGCAAACCCCCCCACCCCGGACGCTAAAACGCCCCCACCCTAAGCAGACATACCCAAGTGCTGTGCTGAGTCCTTCCTGAGGCAGCAGCAGCGGCGTATGCCGGGAGGCAGAGCCGGTGTGTGAGGCCAGGGAGCCAATGTGCTCTCAGCGCTCGCTCCCTGCCTGTCTGATTGACAGGCAGGGAGCTAGCGTTGCTGTATGAAAAGGGCCGATGTCCAGCCACATCAGTCCTTTTTCAGCCGTGACGTCGTGCCAGGCTGCAGCCGGCCACTAGGAGGGAGACCCCTAGTGGCCGGTTTTCAAACATAAATTACACCATATTAATAAAAAAATAAAAAATAATGAAACTATATTAGAGATATGTTGTAGTACATAAGTACTACAACATATACAAAAAAAAAAAAAAGTTGGTGACAGTGCCCCTTTAAGTAAAGATGAGTAAACCCATTAAAAGTCTGGATAAGAATGATCTTCAACAGAAAGTCACGAACAGCCCTAAAATGTATGCAAAACACTAGTAGCTACAAAGCCCAGCATAACACTTTTAGGTCACCTGGCAGTGTATGAAAGCATTTTTCAGCTGTTTCTAGAGCAAAGTTAAACTGGTGGTACCAGGTGGTAACAGCTTTTCCCAAGTGATCCAAAATTTTGCCCTTTTTTGGAAGTGTCCATAGGTTTTGCACCTGGGAAGTGAAGAAGTAAGGGCTGTTTAGAAGCCGTTATAACATTATTCTATTTTGTAGATTGTTGTGACTGTCATAGAGGAATTGTAAAGTTCTTTTCTAGGCTTTCTGACCCGGCAGCTGTTAGCGGGTTAAGTAGCTTATCATAGACTGCTTCCTTTGCTTCATTTGCATACAATTTATGCTTTTTGTTTTGTTTTTTAAAAGTTTTTATATTTTTAGCATCTGTTTTGTGTATGAACCATTTTTGATCGAACTGAAGTTTGCTAAAATCTAATCGTGAAAGGTATACCCTATATTAGTTCCAGCCAGTTTGCCATATGTTAATATTTATGTCAGTGAGAGTGCCCCCTATAATAATGCTAGCTACAGGGTCTCATATATAAGTTCCAATGATAAAAAAAAAAAAACTTCAACATAGATGAACATTGCTGTTCCTAATTTGACCTGATCTAGGATCACTTTAAAGTAATCTGTTTATGTAATTGCATTGTGGCCAAAGCAAATGCAAAGGAAATTGTAACAAATATTTTAAATATACATAGTTCTGCTATTCAAAGCTCTGTTGTGATGCTGTGTCAATTCTGTCCACACGGTGGTGTTTCTAGACTGCTTCCAGAACAATAACTGTGCTCGCAAAAATTCTTATCTAAACAGCGAGACACGAATCAATACAATGTGACACACTGTCATATATTGTTTTTATATAAATTGTTGTCATCTTCACACTTCAGGCAGTTTGAAAATGTCAGAGGGAATACACAATGATTAAACATTTATTTTAAGGAATAATCCTTTTGTACATTGGCTATGTAATACAGATTTTGTTTTGTAAAATGTTAGAATGGACTGCTATAGAGATCATAATAGTGATCACTAGCATTTAGTAAGGATACATATGGCAAAATATCCATTAGGTGGCGCTACAAACAGCTTTCTTCCTGTTGGAGGACAGTTCATTTGTAAACCATTTCCCAGGTAGCATGATCTGTAAGAATCTAAACGCCGGCTGTAAGCCTCATTCCCAACTCCCTAAGAGCCACATCAAAGCTCTCTACCACCCTGCTCTGCATTGATGAGGGCAAACAACCCTCAGAAATGTGTCTCTTTATTTTGCAAATCTTAATATACAGTGACCCCCCAACCTACGATGGCCCCGACATGCGATCATTTCAACATACGATGGCCTCTCAGAGGCCATCGCATGTGGAAGACAGCATCAACATACAATGCTTTTTTATGTCGGGGCCATCGCATAAAAGGCTATCCGGCAGCGCAGACTGCTTCAACTGCCGCCAGATAGCCATTTACGGTGCCCCATGTGGTCCGCTGACGATCACTCACCTGTCCTCGGGGCTCCATAGCGTACTTCTCGGGATCCCCTGCATCGCCGGCGCTCTCCATCGTCGTCATCACGTCGACGCGCATGCTGTCCCATCATCCAATAGAAGCGGTGTGCATAGTGACATGATGAGCGACGTTCCCAGGCAGCAGAGACGTTCCCAGAGCATTGGGGACAACACGGGGATGCGGCGACAGTGATGGAGGGCGACATCCAGGGCAGCGGTGACGGTCCGGAGCGGAGGGGACACGTGAGTATAACCTCCAATACCAGTGATCTTCAAACTGCGGACCTCCAGATGTTGCAAAACTACAACTCCCAGCATGCCCGGACAGCCGTTGGCTGTCCGGGGATGCTGGGAGTTGTAGTTTTGCAACATCTGGAGGTCTGCAGGTTGGAGACCACTGTCCTATACTTTACATTGCACGGATCCCTCAACATACGATGGTTTCAACAAACGATGATTCATTTGGAACGGATTACCATCATATGTTGAGGGACCACTGTATTATCAATTAGAGTATGCCTTACCATTTTATTACAGAGTCTAGTAGTCATTGTTAAGGATTCTAAATTCATAGTGACTAAAATTTGTCACATCAGTGTTAAAGGTGTGACTGTAACCGTAGAAAGTTCAGGATGCCCTATTGTGCCCAATTGTCAGCCTTTGTCCTTCTTTTTTCAGTAGAATCTACAGGGACTGGCTTCTGGGACACAGTTTCAGGATATCTCTGAATGTAGGGAACACCTCCCTGTAATCCTTCTATATACCAGTGTATACTGAACATCTTCTATTATACTGAATTAACCCCTTAAGGACTCAGCGTTTTTCCGTTTTTGCATTTTCATTTTTTCCTCATCACCTTCTAAAAATCATAACGCTTTCAATTTTGCACCTAATAATCCATATGATTACTTATTTTTTGCACCACCAATTCTACTTTGCAGTGACATTAGTCATTTTACCAAAAAATCCACGGCGAAATGGAAAAAAATATCATTGTGTGACAAAATTGAAGAAAAAATTTCATTTTGTAATTTTTGGGGGCTTCCGTTTCTATACTGTGCATTTTTTGGTCAATATTATACCTTATCTTTATTCTGTAGGTCCATACGGTTAAACTGATACCCTACTTATATAGGTTTGATTTTGTCGCACTTCTGAAAAAAATCATAACTACATGCAGGAAAATTTATACGTTTAAATTTGTCATCTTCTGACCCCTGTAACTTTAGTATTTTTCCGTGTACGGGCTAGAATGAGGGCTCATTTTTTGCGCCGTGTTCTGAAGTTTTTATTGGTACCATGTTTGTATTGATCGGACTTTTTGATCGCTTTTTATTCATTTTTTTATTATCTAAAAAGTGACCAAAAATACACTATTTTGGACTTTGGAATGTTTTTTGCGCGTACACCACAGACCGTGCAGTTTAATTAATGATATAATTTTATAGTGTGGACATTTACACACGCGGCGATACCACATATGTTAATTTTTATTTTTATTTACACAGTTTATTTTTATGGATAAAGGGGGGTTGTTATGCCGAGCGCTCCGGGTCCCTGCTCCTCCCCAGAGCGCTCGCGGCGTTCACCTCCATGCAGCGCCCCGGTCAGACCCGCTGACCGGGAGCGCTGCATTAGTCTCACCGGCAGGGATGCGACCCGCGTAGAGGGACGCGCCAGCTCGCGGCTCGCATCCCAATCCCCTCACCTGTCCCGTCCTCCGTCGGCTCAGTCCTGGCGCGCGCGGCCCCGCTCCCTAGGGTGCGCGCGCGCCGGCTCTCTAAGATTTAAAGGGTCAGTGCGCCATTGATTGGCGCCTGGTCCAATCAGTACTCACACCTGTGCCCTCATTATAAAAACCCACTTCCCCTTCCTAGCATTGCCGGATCTTGTTGCCTCAGTGCCAGTGAAAGCGTTTCTTGTGTATGTTCCAAGCCAGTGTTCCAGACCCTCTGCCGTTGCCCCTGACTACGATCCTTGCTGCCTGCCCTGACCTTCTGCTACGTCCGACCTTGCTCTTGCCTAATCCCTTGTACCGTGCCTGTCTCAGCCGTCAGTTGGGTGGAACGACCTGGGGGTTACCTGCCGCTGCAAGTCCATCCCGCTTTGCGGCGGGCTCTGGTGAAAACCAGTAACCCCTTAGACTCCGTTCCCCTGGTACGGCCCACGTCATCACCCCACTGACACAGAGGATCCACCACCAGTATCCTCACAGTATACCCATCCGGACCCTGACAGGGGTGATGCAAACTTTTATTAGGGAATGGGTTAAATGATCTTTGTTAACTTTTTTATTCCACTTTTTTTTGCAGTGTTATAGCTCCCATAGGGGACTATAGCACTGCACACACTGATCTCTTATGCTGAACCCTGCAAAGCCATAGCTTTGCACAGATCAGCAAGATAGGGGCTCGATTGCTCAAGCCTGTAGCTCAGGCTTGGAGCAATCAAACCCCAATCGGACACCGCGGAGAGAGGTAAGGAGACCATCGCCTGCGTCCTAGCTGATAGGAACATCGCGATTTTATCGTGATGTCCTGATCAGCCCGACTGAGCTGCCGGGAAGCGTTTACTATGCTTTTCAGACACGGCGATCAACTTTGATCGCCGCTTCGGAAGGGTTAACAGCGCGCGGCACAGTGATCGGTGCTGCACGCTGTTAGCCCAGGGTCCCGGCTATCGTTAGCCGGGACCGACCCGGTGTGACACCGGGACCGGGCTCAGGTCGTACAGGTATGCCCTGAGTCCTTAAGAGGTTAAGTAAGAAATTTGGTGTATCTAAAAAAAAGGCCTCACTTGGTCGACATTACATAGAAAACATATTATTTCCCTCTGTACTAGCACTGATCTGAAAAAGATGGATCCTCCAGATGTTCTCTCAGCATTGTGACCAGTTTAATATTCTTTAACATTAGGCTATATACAGCATGTTTGTGTCATGTCATTTTATTGCTGTAAAATTTATGTGATATCTACACTGTCTACTATTTGAGTCTATCTTCACGTAGGAGAGCTTTGCAAAGAATTCTTGTTTTTTAGCACCATACTGGTATATGCAATTTGGAGAGGGGTATCCATAAAGTGAACATCAAGGACAGAGGGAGGGTACCTGCCGCTTACTGAACTATAGATTATAGGGGAGATGTGCCCCAATTCTAGCACAACTCACTAAGGTAAAAAGGGTTTGCCCCGGATTTGTTTAAAACATAAACTGAAGTGTTTTGCCCATAGCAATCAATCACAGTTCAGCTTTCATAACTTAACAAGCTGAGTTGTTATTGGTTGCTATGAAAAAATCATGCCAGTTTTTGCCTCAGACAGATTGATACTTCTGGGCCCTAGTCTTATTGACATATCCAGCCCTATTCACACCTAACAGTATTGATCTAGGGGCAATGTTTTCTGTCTGCCCCCTCTCCTAGTACTTTTGGAGTTACTTGGTGGTCAGGATTAGTCTAGATCAAAAACTTTAAAAACTTTTTCTATTCTGGTCTGGTCCAAAGGATAGGGCATAAGATGTCTGATTGTGGGGGTCCCGCTGCTGGGGACCCCCGCTACCTCGCATGCAGCACCCACCTCTGGGAGCTGCACGCAGTGCTGCAGCTTCGAAGTCTGCTACAGGAGTCACGACTGCGGGGCCGGAGTATTGTGATGTCATGACTCCGCTCCTGTGTGACATCACACCCCGCCCCCCACAATGCAAGTCTATGGGAGGGGGCATGATGGCAGACCCGGCAGACTTCAAGGCTGCAGCACTACATGCAGCTCCCAGAGGTGGGTGCTGCATGTGAGATAGCAGGGTCCCCAGCGGATAGGGGATAAGATGTCTTAGAGCCGGAGTACCCCTTTAAGGGAAAGAATGTGAATAGGTGTTCAGAGGTACAGATTTTTTCAGCAAATCATGCCAATTCCTGATATATATATATATATATATATATATATATATATATATATATATATACAGTATATATATGTGTGTATTTATATATATATATATATATATATATATATATTTTTTTTTTGTTTTTTATTTATTGATTTTTTTTGCTTATTGATTTCTATTTATTGATTTTTTGACTTTTGTACAACAGCTCCCTCCTAGTGTCTAGGGCACAAAACATGCAGTAACAGGTTTAGGGCACTAGGGGGCGCTGTTGTACAACAAAACAGCTCCTTTACAAAAAAAAATGGAAGTGAAACTAATGCATGCCGGCGAGCACAGCGTCTGCAGCTCGGGACGGGTAAGGGACACCGGAAAAAGGGGACAGGGGAAAGGGAGACAGGGGGACACTAGGGATGCTGTGAATAGCAGCCAGTATCTGCATGACATTTATGTACGTCATAGGTCGAGAAAACCTCCCCGGTCATGATGTACATATATGTCATGGGTCGGGAAGGTGTTAAGAGACATTGCCAACATTGTTTAACAAAATGTATTTTAAAAAAAGTTTTTATTTTTACATTTAAATGGCCCTTTTCTAAATTTTTCTTATTGTTGGCAACATTTTTAGTTCCCTGCCCTCCTACATAAATTGATCCCTGTTTAAAAATACATAAAAAAATTTGTTATAAAAACATATAAATTTCATTAAATAATTTTTTTTTCTATCCCTACTGCATCCGTTTATTTTTTTTTAATTTTTTTGGTACCCAACAAATTTTGAAAGAAACGCCAAAGGGGCCAAAAATGCAATTTCCACTCATAGGCAAAAACGCCAGAAAAAAACGGAAGAAAAAACTCCAAACACCGGAAAATGCTGTGGCATTTTCTTCTGGCGTTATTTTTTCTTGTGTTTTTTTTGGGCAAGAAAATTGGGCCTCAGATTGCTAATTCTTAGTCATAAAAGCACTTCTACTGAAATATTAGTGTTGAGCGGCATAGGCCATATTCGAATTTGCGATATTTCGCGAATATATGGACGAATATTCGTCATATATTTGCTAAATTCACATATTCGTAATATTCGCGTTTTATTTTTGCATATGCGAAAATTCGCATATGTGAAAATTTGCATATGCGAAAATTCGTATGCCAGTCTCACACAGTAGTATTAGAGCCTTCTTTACACCACACAAGCTGGAAGCAGCGAGGGATGATCACTGTGATGTGTACTGTGAAAAAAAAAAAAAGAATTTTCGTAATTACGAATATATAGTGCTATTTTCGCAAATATTCACGAATTCACGAAAATGCGATATTCGCAAATAAAATTCGCATTGCGAATATTCGTGAGCAACATTATGAAATATCTTGTCTTTGCCATTTTGAATGAAGAATCTGAAATTTAACTGGCTCTGTATAAAGTCACGTGATCACCGACAAAACGAGGAGAGATGAGTTTCGTTTTTAATTAATTACTGGTAGTCTGAACGCAGGGACTGTTTATTGTGTCCTTACATGGTTTTTAAGCTTTTAACAACCACTTCAATGTGCCGTTATGGAGCAGGCTCTAGATGGCCCTCCAGCTGATTTGTGTAGCCAATAACAAAGCCAATATTCGGTGATTGCTGCAGGCAGCTATTAACTCTTTAGATTGCTGCTGCCAAAGCTGACAGCGATGTCTAAAGGGAAATTTAAATGGCCCCTGGTGGTCTAGAGAGGTGGATCACTCCCCCGCGACCCCCCGTGCAGTGCGATTACGGTTGGGGGGGTTGGTTTTTTGAGCAATACACTGCTGAGGTAATCAGTGGGCTTGACCAGGCCTTAATCAATTGAGCACAGAGTACACATATCAATGTAGTTCTTTTGCACTGCATTGATTTGTATGAAGAATCCAATGACCAATAAAGTGTAAAAAAAATTGTTTAACACACATACATTGAAGGTTTAACACACAAATATTAAAATGTAACATTATGTATCCCATACCGTGAACAATTTTAACGAAAAAAAATAACAAACCCCAGAATTTAGTTTTTTTTTTTATATCACATCATACCCCAGAAAAAATAGTAGAGAAAGTAGAAAAACGATCAAAAAGTATAATCAATACCACAATGGTACAGATAAAAACTACAGATCACGGTACAAAATATGAGCCCTGTTCCTTGACTCTGATTTTGTCTAGACTTGATGTTACTTTCCTGGTTTGACCTCTACCTGTTCTTCTTTTAGGGTCCATAGCTAAATTGGGGGCCACCATTTAGGGCAAATCAAGGTAGGGACAGTGGTCAGTTCAGGGTTGCAAGGAAAAGCAAGGACAACTTTAAAGGGGTACTCCGCCCCTAGACATCTTAGCCCCTATCCAAAGGATAGGGGATAAGATATCAGATCGCTGGGGCTCCCGCTGCTGGGGACCCCCGGGATCTCGACTGCAGCACCCCCCTCAACGGCTTCCGGCAACGCTGGAGGCTTCGGATCCCAACCACGCGAGCGGAAGAGCGTGACGTCACTCCCCGCCCCTCAATACAAGTCTAAGGGAGGGGGCATGATTGCTGTCATGCCCCCTCCATAGGCTTGCATTGAGGGGGCGGAGTGTGACGTCACACGGGGTCAGAGCCGTGACGTCATTATGCTCTGTCCCCGTTATCGCCAGTAATCAGACCCGGAGCGAGCATGCTCCTGGGGCTGATTCTAGCGGTGTGCGGTATGGAAGATCACGGGGGTCCCCAGCGGCGGGACCCCCACGATCAGGCATCTTATCCCCTATCCTTTTGATAGGGGATAAGATGTCTTAGCGCCAGAGTACCCCTTTAAAGCAATATAATATATTGACTGCCCCCCAACTCCCCTATAAGTATAATAGCCATATAAAAATCTGCATGCAGGTTTTAAAGTATATTTGAATAAACTTTGTAAGTCAAAATAAAGTATATTGTATGTACAACATTGGAACTATTTATTATTTATACACTATTATCATTGGATACTGACAAACAGATTCCTTTTGCAGTAATTATAAGGTGATTTTCACTTCTCTCCTTCCTCCTTTATTCATAGAATATACAAATATTTTATTTATTCATGATTTTGCTTTTTTGTCGCTAATATATGCAATTTTAGTGTGGTATATTATGGTTCTATTTCATTCTGACAGCATTGTTAAGGAAGAAATATATAACTACTGTGTAAATAATCTGTTACTTTATAAAACATTAAATAGTCTGTTTTTATCAACCACTGAATATAATGGGGGAGAATTATCAAAACCTGTCCAGAGGAAAAGTTGCTCAGTTGCCCACAGCAACCAACCAGATCACTTCTTTCATTTTTCAGAGGCCTTTTCAAAAATGAAAGAAGCAATCTAGTCTAGGCTGAGCGCACTGTCATGTAAGGAGCCCGGGCAGCATGGTGAAGACAGGGCCCAGGCTCCTTGCATGACAGTGCGCTCATCCTATCACTGGCCGAGGCGGGACATCGCTGTGACCAGCGATACACTGAGCACAGTATGAGTGACTGAGCACAGGAACCAGGAAGAAGACCAGCACCTGAGGACCGGGATGCCGATATTGGTGCAGTGGGGAAATGTAGGTAGGTGAGTTAAAGTTTTTATTTTTTAGTTTTTGCAACCCGGGCACAGAGGAAATTAAATGTTTTGCTGCAGTTCTTCTTTAATAAATTAGACATTGTTATATAACACAGTCTCTACTTCTAGTACTCGTGTCTTTGAGTTGTAAACAACAATACTAAGAAAGAGAATAACAGACTTAAACTTCAATAAAATTCTTTGATGGGTGGTAAAAACACTTACAAAAATTATCCAGACTTTTAAAGTTGATGACCTATCCTTAGGATTGTGGGGCTCCAAATCTAAGCAACCGCACTGATCAGCTAAGCTCGACTGATCACTGCAGCATCTTCTTTGTTTACATTGGGTACTATGCTAGATCATTCTTGTACATAACATACTTTTCATAGTGGGAGTTTTTCCATTGCGCCATACACACACCAGTACAGTTGCTGGACTGGATGGTTTGTATACTTATGTTATACACAACATAAAGCTTTACTCATATCCACTCTAGAAGCTGATCAGATTAGTCTGATAGAACCAATGCCCCATAAAGCCATGCTGATGCTATGCTATAAGATTCATTTCATTGAGATACTCCAGAATAACATCTTTTAGAAAATCTTCATATATTTACCCCCAATGGATGATACCGTCTGATAGTTTCCAGGATCACTTTTTGACCTCTATTTAAATACAGGTACCACATTTGTTACATTGCCAGATATAACAAACAAACAAAAAAAGTTATTTTATTTTATAAACTCCAAAAACTTTTTCAAAACATACATAAATTATTTCCTTTTTTTCTTCCATATAATGTCTAGATTTTAATGTGTTTCAATATATGTTGTGTAACTAAAAGGAATATAGATTTTATGACAGCCAATAGTTAAATAGCCTACTTCATAATTTAAGACATCACTGCCAAAGCAAAGTGAGAGTACAGTCAATCAAAGGCTGAAAATGACTACCCATGAGTTAGAACATTTATATTCTTTTCTTCATAAGGGAATTTAGCTCATTTGTCATTTTGCCAGATTATTACCAGAGAACTACAGACTATAGCTTTTATTTTTTTCATGCTGTGATTTCCTAAAGGGCACTTATGGGACGGTTAAAATCGAATCTGTAAGCTCTTGCATTTAACTTTGCAAATCAGTGTGAGAAGTGCATAAATTATTATAATCATTATTATCAGGCACAGCTTAAAAACATCTGGATCTCAGCTTGTTTTATCATAGCATACTGTTTTATTGTATTACACACTGACATAATTTTTATGTAAATTTGTGAATCTTTGTTAATGTTTCAATGCCAAATCCACTCGGCATGGTGAGAACTCCTAGGCAGATTGATTAGCAGCAAGTGGTTTATGGCTATAGCAACAGAAATTTGCAAAACCTTGGGTTCAGCAGCCGTATGGTGTATTACTGTTGTCGAGTCCCAGCTGGAACTAGCTCTTAACCTACAGTACACAAAACATAGGGGAGCACATTGGTTCATTTGGCAAACACCATATTTTATATATATATATATATATATATATATATATATATATATATATATATATACACATATATTTGCCTTACTTGTTTTCCTTTCCTTGAGCCTGTAAAATAAAATGCAGTAGTTTAAGGACTTTTAACATTTTACTAGATTTTATGTTCTTCCTGTGTTAATATTTCATTTTTCAGTATAATAATCATTACATTCTCTGCATATGGAACTGAGATGGTTTGCTTTATCACTATACTGTTTAGGTTTTGTCCTTCCTGAAGTCAGTGCTGAGGCAGGGAAAGGGTTAACTGGGGATGGGATGAGGAGGATCGAAATAGTTCGAAATAGACAGGACTTGTCTCATTAACATGAATTGGAGACATTACTAAGCATTCTATGTGACCATTTCACAAGTCATTCTACAGAGAGGGGGATGCTTATCTCTGCTGTGAATGATGTTGGAACAAGTGTTATCTATAAATTGGTGTCACTTTTATGGCATAGCATTGAACAGTGTATGCAATCAAAAGATTGGAAGGGGCAAAAAAAAAAAGTAAAATGTGGTGAAAAAATAAGAGAATAAATGTGAATAAGCCCCACCAATAAAAATTTTAATCACCCCCTTTTCCTATTTTTTAAATAAAATAATGTAATAAAAAAATAATATTTGGTACCGCCGTGTGCGTAAATGTCCGAAATAATAAAATATAAGGTTAGCTAAACCACACAGTTGATGGCGTACACGTAAAAATATACCAAAGTCCAAAATTGTGAATTTTTGGTCACTTCATATATCATTAAAATATTAATAAAAAAGCAATCAAAAATGGTACCAATAAAAACTGCAGACCACGGCACAATAAATAATCCCTCATATAGCCCCATACATGGAAAAAAAAAACTTATAGGGGTCAGAAGATGACAATTTTTTTTTAAACATATTTTTATTAAATTTCCAGATTTTCCAACAACACTCGGACAATGTCCGAGGCAATCAAACAATAATATTAGAGCACACATTATATGTTCTTTGCAAGCCTCATAAAATAATCCCAACCCTCCCCCCTTAACAACAGAATTCCCTCCAGCAATAGGAAATGTACACAAGATGAAGTGCGAGGTATGCAGGCATTAACCAACATCCTCCCTACATTAGTGGACCTTGAGTCTCCCCAAGGTACCTGCTATCTCCCTGTTGAGGTACCAAGTTGTGTCCTGGAACACCACCATGATCCGTCTTATCTCATCGTCAGTGAGGAAGATTGTCATAAACGTCCTCCACTTTTTAAAGAAACCCTTGGCCGATTTGTCCTTAGTTCTCCCCAACTCTGTGACATCAAAAAATAAGTACTTTTTTATCTGTAAGAAAACCTCTGAGACTGTGGGCACGTCCTGCGTCAACCAGTGTGACAGTAAACATCTCTTCGTCACCAGCAACAGCATATGAATAAGCAGCGGAATGGTCATGTCGTCAGGAGCTATATGTAATACTATGAGTTTAGTGTCTAACGTGATGGATAAGTTCAGTTTCCTATTTAACAACGAGACCAAGTCCCCCCAGAAGTCTTGCGAGCCTGGGCAAGTAAGTAGACCATGAAGAAGGTCCGTCTTATATTCCCCGCATTTGGGACAATGGTCGATCCTATCAGGGTGGTCCGGCGTGTGTGGAAAAGAGAATCCATACATGGCATGATGCATGATTCGGTATTGCGTTTCTCTCCAGGTCTCGCACACCACTGCCTTGCATACCCCGGACCACCCCTCCAGGATCGGTAGTGTGAGAGAGCGTTCACCCAATTTAGTTTCCCAGTATCGAAACAAAGAATCATGTAGCACGTCGGCACCCTTTCTATTAAGGTATCTGTATAAGGCAGACAGCGAGTGGTGCGTCCTGTCAGAGGAGATAAAGTCGTCAAAAGAGGTGTGGGAGTGTTCTCGTGTGAAGTCTCGTAGTCTAGAAAAAAGGAAATTCTTGATCTGACAATAGGGAAGGAAGTGACTACCAGGCAGTCCATAAACAGTCATTAGTTCCTCAAAAGTGAGCAGTCGTGGTTCTGAGGCATGGAACAAATGTCCAGCATTGAGAATACCAACCTCCCTCCATCTATGGTACATACTATTGTCCATCCCTTGCAAAAATTCTGGGTGTCCCCATAGCGACATATGTTTGCTTAAAGAAAAGGGAAGATTCATTGCAGCCCGGCCTATTTTCCAGGCAGCAATGGTGTCCCGTAAAATGACGCTATGTTTAATGGGACGAGGCAGCGCACCAAATTTGGTATGTAATAGGGCACTGAGATTCCAGGGTCCCAATAGAGCGGCCTCGATGGTCATGTTAGAAAACTGGGTCCCCTGTCTGAACCAGTCAATGCTATATCTGAATAAGCAGGCCACATTGTAATGCCTGATATCCGGCAGGTTGAGGCCCCCTTTGTGTTTAGGTAGCATCAGTTTTCTAGCCGCTATACGGGGTCGTCTACCGGCCCACAGGAATCTAGTGAAGGCCGAGTTGAGCAAGGTGACATCGCGATGAGGTAGAAAGACAGGAATCGTCTGTAGGGGATAGAATAATTTCGAAAAACTCAACATTTTAAGTAAATGGCTTCGGGCTAATAAAGGAAGAGGCAGCGATTCCCACCGTCTCAACTCAGCAACCACTTTTTGAATCAATAGGGGAAAATTTAAGGAGTACAGAGAGGAGGCCGTCCTGCCCACTTTCAGACCCAAATATTTAATAGAATCCGTGGGCAATGATATGGGTAAAGGGAGATCAGCCTCCCTGAGAGCGCACTGATTAGGAGCCAGATCAAGCAGTACACTTTTGGAGATATTGACCTTGTAACCGGATGCGGTCCCAAAGTCAGATAAGAGATCAAAGATGAGCGTTAGGGATTCTTTAGGGGCGTCTAGGAAAAGAAGCAAGTCGTCAGCAAAAAGGGCATGGGTGAGCTCCTGTACTCCTATTTTAACACCCCCAATACCTTCCACTGAAGAAAGCACTCTGGAGAGAGGTTCAATGACCAGGTTAAATAGTAACGGGGAAAGGGGGCACCCCTGTCTGGTACCTTTATGCGGGGAGAAGGGCGAGGATAAAAACCCTGGAGGGGCAATCCTAGCAATCGGGGAGGAATATAGCGAGCGTAAGTATGCCAGAAAAGGACCTTCAAATCCCATCTTCGCCAAGACCGACCACATCCACTCCCAGCGTACATGGTCAAAGGCCTTTTCCGCGTCAATAGATAGCAGAGCTGGAGAGGGGTGGGCAGCCGGGCGAAGATGTATTTCGTCAAGGACAGAGATAACCTTGCGAATATTGCTCACTGCCGATCTACCTTTAACAAATCCTACCTGGAGTGGCAAGATGATCCTGGTTAGGATCAGTGCCAATCTGTCCGCCAGAATTTTTCTCATAGAAGTCGCCGGTGAACCCATCAGGTCCCAGCGCTTTCCCAGCCACCAGCCCCTTGATAGCTGAGTGCAAGTCATCAGTTGTGATAGGAGCATTTAAGTGGGAGAGTTCATCAGCAGAAAGAGTACGCAGGTTTGCCATCCCTAACCAATCTCTAGACGTTGGAGCAGGTGAGGGCTCCCGCGTGTAGAGATCCTTATAGTACGAGCGCAGGATATCCAAAATTATTTTAGGATCCCTGTGCAACGTGCCACAATGATCCTTCAATACTGGAATCTGAGATCGAGGCATCGCACCCTTCGCAAACCTGGCCAACAGTTGGCCAGGTTTGTTACCGTGTCGGAATAGTGACGCCTCAAACTGGTTCCTATGAAGGTTGTCTCTCTTTTCGAGCCATGTGCCATAGGCCAGTTTAGCCGCTTGCCAGACTTCTTTAGTGACTGGAGATGGAGATGCAACAAAGGCAGTATAGGCTGATCTAAGGGCAGTCCCAAGAGCAGCAATCTGAGCATATACTTTGCGTTTGAACGTAGCCGTATAGGCCAAAACCCTACCCCTCAAGACAGCCTTCGCCGCATCCCAGTACAATTGGGGGGAAGAAGCGTGTGCCGCATTGTCAGCAGCATACTCAAGCCACCATCCCTTAAGCAGGGATTGGAACTGCTCATCCCTAGCTAATCCGGAAGGGAACCTCCATATAAAATCAGTGCCCCGGGGAGTGAAATCAGTCAAGTGCAATGAAATAGGGGAATGATCAGATATCACCATGTCCTCCATGGTCAAGCGCTGCACCTTTGGGAGCAACGAGCCAGATAGAAAGCAGTAATCGATCCTGGACCACGAGTCCTGTGCGTGGGAGTAATGACTAAACTCCCTCGCCTCGGGGTGCAGCACTCGCCATGCGTCCATGAGAGCAGTCCGGGTCGCCCACCCAGTCAAAAGAGAGTCACCTGATCGTCGTACAGGAGGGTGTGGTCGGTTGCTACGTCGGTCCTCCAGGTCATGCATCACCGCATTAAAGTCACCAGCCACCACCTTTAATGACACAGCGCTAGTGTCCAGTCGTCGTTCTAAACTGTCTAGAAAAGAGGAAGTATCATGGTTAGGACCATAAACATTAACAACGTCAATATCAGCCGAAGCTGTCCTGATAGTAGCAGAACAAATGTGTCCCTCATCGTCATAAACCACTCCTTCCTGGATTCTCCCTGCCTATTAGACTTCCTCTATTCCCATACAAAAAGAGACCCACCGGAGAGCCTCGCCCCCTCCCCCCTGTGGAAAGGTATACAAGTAGGAAATGGATATCCACCCATCTGAGCCACGGCAGTAAAATGACGACTGTCATCCCCAAACCTCCTAATCCCCCTTGAGTTATGCCCCGAGGAGACCACCCTTACCGTTACAATTAACATG
Source organism: Hyla sarda (assembly GCF_029499605.1). Classification (NCBI taxonomy): domain Eukaryota; kingdom Metazoa; phylum Chordata; class Amphibia; order Anura; family Hylidae; genus Hyla; species Hyla sarda. The sequence goes on along the minus strand of NC_079189.1, from coordinate 114,616,659 downwards.
CCGTGAAGGAGCATGCATTGTGTCAAACTGAAGGGTGTAGGGCCCCCCATACCTCCCAGTGACCCCTTCCTTCCCGTCTGAACCAGTACATGTATACTAAATGCCCCCGTTTTTTTCCCCTTTCCCCCCCCTTCCCTGCCCCCTCCCCCAACCTCTCCCCCCCCCTCGACTCCCACTCCCCTAAACATAACCGTAAAACAACCAGGTAAGGAAATAGAGCATAAGATTATATAAAAAAGGCCACCTTCCCCCCATCCCTCCCCAACCCTCCCCCCTCCCGCAACTTTGGAACCAGTGTCCAGTGTGACAGACTGAAGGACTCCAGGGGTAAAGTCAAACAGTAATATAGGCCCCAATCAGAGGAACATGTCCACAACCCTCAGGAAAAGTTCCAAAGAAAAAAGGACAACAGAGACAGTGGAAAAGTACCGTACAGTCCCGGTAATGTGCGTCAGTTCAACCTTGATCAGGCAGTGCCGGTCCCCTGTTCCTACTGCCTCTCGGAGAGAGCTGTCAATCCCGGGAATGTTGCGAGCATTGCCATGAGTCCTCCTCAGGGGCCCAAGTCGTGTGATCCAGGCGAAGAGGGTCAGGTGGCAGTCGCAGTTGGTGTCCGCCATTCCCTGGCGGGTAAGATGGTGTGCGAGTCGGGGAGTGAAGAAACGCCCGGAGAGCCGTCGATGCTTCCTCAGGGGTCTGGTAGGTAGATTGCGTGCCGTCCGGGTAGAAGACCTTCAATAGGGCCGGGTAGAGGAGAGCAAACCGCATACCCTTGCGATGTAGAGCGGTGCAGGTAGGGGCATATAGTTTGCGTCGTTTAGAGACCTCCGCTGAGAAATCGCCAAAGATCAAAAGCCTCGCGCCATCAAATATCAAAGGACCCTTCCTTGAGCAGTATGGCGACCTTGTCAGTTAAATCCAGGTATTTGACAATCACCTGGCGGGGTCGGGGTCTGTGTTCAAGTCCCGGCTGTGTAGATTGCTCGCGAGCGGTGCGCAGGTCAGGGCCAAGACGGTGGGCTCTCTCCACCTTGCAGGGCCGCGGCAAGCCCAGAGCCTTCGGTAGAGCAATTTCGCAGATATAGCCCAGGTTGCTCCGTCTGGACCTGTTTTCCAGATCCTCGACCTTGTCACTAAGTCTTTTACATTCAGTCTCTAGAGTGAGAATTCGGCTCACCGCGTTAGAGGTGGTGTCTTCAGAAGAGCCCACCCGGTCTTCAATCTGCGCCATGCGGGTCTCATGCTGTGCTGCTTGCTGTTGCAATTGGGCCAGCGTCGTCTGGAAAGTGGCAATCATGGCTTCCTGCACTTTAGGGGCAATCGATTTAGCCACTTCAGTCGCCAATCTGGCGTAGTCCAGCTGTGGGAGGTCAAAGTCTTCGCCCCCATCCATAGACCCCGTTTCAGAAGGGGACGGGGAAGTAGCGTGGCTGGAGGCTGGGGACGCCGCCATGGTGCGCGTGCTGCCGCGGGAGCCCCCGGGTTTCTGCCTCCGTTTCTTGGAATCTGTACGCCCCATAGGCAGCAGGAACTTGTCCATAAAGCTAGCCACCCGTAGTCTCGGCCAGAGAGGTTGCAGCCTCGGTGTTTGCGGGTAAATAGAGCCGTGGAACGGTGTACGGGTCGAGAGCTAGCTCTCCGTGCGTCTTCACTGCATGGCGCCGGAACCGGAAGTCAAGATGACAATTTTTAACATACTAAATGTGGTATCCCTGTAAACCTATGGACCTGCATAATAAGGTTAATGTGTCATTTTTACCAAAAAGTGCACTGCATAAAAATGGAAGCCCTAAAAATTAGAAAAATGGCGTTTTTTTTATTTCACGGCACACATGTTTTATCTCGCCTGCAGATTATGTTATAAAATAAGTAATGACATTACAAATTACAATTGGTGAATGCAAAAAAACAAGCCCTTATATAGCTCTGTAGGTGCAAAATTGAACGTGTTATGATTTTTAGAAGATGAGGAGGAAAAAATTAAAGTGCAAAAACGAAGATTGTTTGAGTCCCTGAAGGGGTACTCCTGTAGAAAACTTTTTTTTTTAAATCAACTGGTGCCAGAAAGTTAAACAGATTTGTAAATTACTTCTATTAAATAATCTTAAAATTTTCAGTACTTATTAGCTGCTGAATACTACAGAAATTATTTTCTTTTTGAAACACAGTGCTCTCTGCTGACATCACGAGCAAAGTGCTTTCTGCTGACATCTCTGTCCATTTTAGGAACTATCCAGATCAGCATTTGTTTGCTATGGGGATTTTCTCCTACTCTGGACAGTTCTTAAAACGGACAGAGATGTCAGAAGAGAGCTCTGTGTTCCAAAAAGAAAAGAATTTCCTCTGTAGTATTCAGCAGCTAGTAAGTACTGAAAGGATTAAGATTTTTCAATAGAAGTAATTTACAAATCTGTTTAATTTTCTGGCACCAGTTGATAAAAAAAATAAAAATAAAAATAAAGTTTTCCACCGGAGTACCAATTTAAGATGAAAATGGTCTGAGTCCTTAAAGGGTTAATGCATTTTCTGTCTGACCACGGTGTTCTCTACTGACACCTCTGTCCATGTCAGGAACTGTCCAGAATAGGAGCAAATCTCCATAGCAAACCTAACCTGCTCTAGACAGTTCCTGATATGGACAGAGGTGTCAGTAGAGAACACTGTGGTCTGACAGAAAAAAAAAATTCTAAAAGAAATTAACTTCCTGTTTTCCTGCTGAGTACCCCTTTAAGTTAACATTTTCATGCAATGCAAGCATGACCAGGCTCTTTGGCCCACATTTATCATTGTAGTGTAAGTGAAGCATTTTTTTACACCCTTTTTTTGTGTTTGTTTGTTCACAGAGCATTTGATAAATTTTGTGCAGGTAAACATTTTCTGAAATTTCTCTCTTCACATACACCAAAAAGCTACGCCAGGTCTGGGATGGTGTAGTTTTAGACACTTTTCAGTGGCTTTACGCCTTTTTTGCACCTTTTTACAAAAAGGCGCAGTTCATAAATTTCAATCCACGGCATATGCTGAATTGAAAAGCGCGTACTGCTACTCCAAAACATCTGGAATGACTAAATATTCTACCACCAAAAGGCGCAAAATAACACATAGTGCGCCTAAATAGCGCCTTTTGTACGGAGAAAAAAAGGTGTAAACTCATTGATAAATGTCGGCCTATAAGTTTACCAATTGGTGAGAATACCTCCTTGACAGGACCAAGGCAGAAGCTTAAAGGGGTACTCTGCCCCTAGACATCTTATCCCCTATCCAAAGGATAGGGGATAAGATGTCAGATCGCTGCGGTCCCGCTGCTGGGTATCCCCGGGATCCCCGCTGCGGCGCTGCGCTATCATTACAGCACAGAGTGAGTTCGCTCTGCACGTAATGACGGGCAATACAGGGGCCGGAGCATCGTTACGTCACGGCTCTGCCCCTCGTGACGTCAGGGCTCTCCCCTTTTAATACAAGTCTATGGGAGGGGGCATGGCGGTCATCTCGCCCCCTGCCATAGACTTGCATTAAGGGGACGGGCCGTGATGTCACTAGGGGTGGAGCCATGATGTCAAGCTGCTCCGTCCCCTGTATCGTCCGTCATTACGCACAGAGCGAACTCGCTCTGTACTGTAATGATAGCGGGGTGCCGCAGCAGGGATCCCGGGGGTCCCCAGCAGCGGAACTGCGGCAATCTGACATCTTATCCCCTATTCTTTGGATAGGGAATAAGATGTCTAGGGGCGGAGTACCCCTTTAATATTCTGGGTTCCAAGGGCTTGTGACAAGCACACAGGGCTGTTTCGGTTTGGACACAACCCTGATATTTGTGTGTGGCTTTTTCCTTTGGAGGCCTTGTTTACAACACAAGGTTCTGCACGTAGGAGCTCTCTAAAATTATATATTATTTATATATGCATAAACATACAAATATAAAAATATGTATAAAATATGTATAAAAATGACATTATTGTATGGGATTCATGAGATCTTTCTACAAATGATTTCATAAAAAAAAAAGATATGTTTAAGAAAAGATCAGTATCATGTATCAGCGTTGAATAGCATTCAAAAGACATTGATCTACTGTAGTTATGTCTTAGCAATGTGAGAAGTTTGCCTGACAAGCATTAAGAAATAAATGTACTGGGAATTAGATTTGATTTTGAAATAATTTTCATTTGCCCATATTGTTCTTAAAAAAAAAAAAAAAAAATCCTATCTTTACTATCTGTAATGTGTCACTTTCTCTTATATTACAGTATAACCCTAAAGCAGCTGAGCACATCATTGTATTTCTTATCTCAATGCTATTGAAATCTATCTTTTAACAAGTGATATGTAATACCTTAGAAAACCTTTTTTTTTTTCCACTTGAAAGCTGCACATTTATCTCTTCCTCTTTATGTCTCATTTCATCTTTTTATGCCACCTGCTTGCCCAGCAAATTTGATCTTTCCTGTTCGGTCCCTCTCATGTGTAATAAGAGTCAGCAAAATTTGTATTTTATCTGACAAGGTAAATTGGAATATTATAAGGTTGTTTGCAAAACTGTAGTGATTTTTTTTTATATATATCTTCAAAGAACTGTGAAAAGGTGCAATTGAAGTAGTGAACACAACTCAGTACGACCCAACGGAGGACAAAGCAATGTACATAAGACTTGACAGTGGTAAAAAAAAATCAAAAGCATGCAGGTGTACAGTTATGCCCATTAAACCTGTTGGTGCCCTATCACATTGCTGCAAGAAATATCTTAGCCCTACAAAGCCCGACACAATCTAGTCATTGCTTTTGTTGTATGTAGGGAAACAACCTTTTTAATACTCATACAAGTAATACAATTATTTACTGAAACAGACAGATCAGGGAAGATTGAGATTTATGGTACATATACACATACTGCGTCCAAAGGGGATTTGCTAGCAGTTGACTTGAAAGAATATCAAATAAGCTAAACTTGCACCAAACATGCGGATTGTACAATTCATGGGTCCATTGCAGAGCGCCCGGCCCACAGAGTGTGTAGAGCTCGTTGGTGATGCATAGCATCAAAAAAATGGACCTCATGTCCGGGATGAGCAAAAAGGATTGATGTATATATTAAAACATAATGTTTTAATTCTATCTAATAAAATAATCAATATATCAAATTCTATGGTCAATAGAAATTGAACTAGGCAGCTCTGGGTTCTGCAGGGCCCAGCCAGCCAAGGGCTGCCACCCACTTGGGGTTTAAATATAGCAAGAACCACAACAATTAGGACTATGATGCAAATGCCAACGCGTTTCTGCCAGTTTGTATTCACTGGCGTCCTAAGGGCATCAAGAAATTATCTAGCACAATTGACCATTGGTTAAGAATATATAAAGGTCACTATAATTCTAAACATCAATATTTATGCCAACAGTTGTGGCTTGGTCATGTATACTGTGACAATCGATTCAATTAAACCAGAGACTCTACAAGAAAATATATATACGATATATGCTTTCCCTAGTTTACTCCTGCAAGGGGAAACAGCATGCCAGGTTCCTGCAAAGAAAAATAGGGGGACGAAGGGAGAGGTCTATCCCTATTAATGATCTCTGTTTCGGTCTTCTCCGGTTTTGAAGTGTCACAGCAGCATACGACGCTGTCCCGCTGATCAGCAGGACGCCTGTATCGGCATCTCTCACCTCGTGCGGTGAGTTGGCATCTGATGCATAGCATCACCAGTGTCTTCCTTCCTGGCTGACTGTACCGGAGGCATACAATGTATGCTCAGGTGCAGAGGTATGCCAAATCTCGGGCAACTTCTTAAGTAAGATCCCCCATTCAGAGCAGGAACTCCTGTCACTAAGACAAGTGTTTCTTCTGTGCAGTAAACAGTGGTACACTGTGCACCGCTGATTAGTGTACAGCCAGCAGAGGTAAGTGATAATGTAATGCACTGCCACTTAACTCCTTAACTTCAACACATGGGTATAGAAGCAGCATATTTAATGTAAGTTTAGTATCATATTTGCTAGCTATTGAAGTCAATGGGTAGAAAATTCACTGCTGATAATGTTGTTAGCGTTCCTCAAAAAAGCTTTGTTATATAATTACAGTATATCATATAGTGACATTATCCAATCACTAGAGGCCTTAGTGATTTTTTTTCTATCTATAGGAAGTGAACAGGGTTCATTCATATAGACAAAACTTGCATGTTTTTTGACACAGAAACTGCGCCGATGTTGTCGTCAAAAACCACACAATGATAATTTTGAAAACAAATTTCCCATTGAATATATCGGGAGTTGGGAAACTATGCCAAACAGAAGGGGCATCACTTGTTTCCATGCAGTGTTACTCTGAAGCTCTGTTCGAAATCTAGCTTCAGCTTGGCGAAAGCCACAAGACTATAATTCCCATGGGCATGTGTTCTGCCCATGTGAAAGTCTCCTTATGAACACAATATCAATTAAGTCTATTAAATATACATCATGTGTTAGGAGATGTTCGTGGGGACTCAAGAACTTTGTTAATGACCGGAGGTGCCTCTATTGGGACTGTTGCATAGCTGACTTCACTGCTTGTATCTTAGAGTTACACGAGGGAATTGTTTTGTTTTATATTATTTTATATTGTAATCTGCCTTTTTTTCTCTTTTTATGATTGCATCTTGTATTTGATGAAAAATGTTTAATAAAAATATATTTAAAACATTTCATTCTTTATTTAATATCTTATTGTTTATTGTCTCCTAGCATCTAGTGGACATCTCCTTAAATGTGATAACTACTTTAATATTTAACCTCTTAAGGACCCGGGGCTTTTCCGTTTTTGAACTTTGTTTTTTCCTCCTTACATTTAATAAAAAATCATAACTCTTTCAATTTTGCACCAAAAAATCCATATGATGGCTTATTTTTTGCGCCACCAATTCTACTTTGTAATTACAAAGTCATTTTACCCAAAAATCTACAGCAAAATGTAAAAAAAATCATTGTGGGACAAAATTGAAGATAAAACGCCATTTTGTAATTTTTGGGGGCTACCGTTTCTACACAGTCCATTTTTTGGTAAAAATGACAACTTATCTTTATTCTGTAGGTCCATGCGATTAAAATGATACCCTACTTATTTAGGTTTGATTTTGTTGTACTTCTGAAAAAAATCATAACTACATGCAGGAAAATTTATAAGTTTAAAATTGTCATCTTCTGACCCCAATAACTTTTTAATTTCCCGCGTATGGGGTGGTATGAAGGCTCATTTTTTGTGCCATGATATGAAGTTTTTAGCTGTACCATTTTTGTATTGATTGGACTTATTGATCATTTTTTCATGACATAAAAAGTGACCAAAAATATGCTATTTTGGACTTAGGAATTTTTTTTGCATATACGCCATTGACCGTGCGGTTAAATTAATTATATCTTTTTTATAATTCAGACTTCTCCACATGTGGTAATACCACATATCTTTAATTTTATTTTTATTTACATTGCTTTATTTTTAATGGGAAAAGGGGGGTGATTCAATCTTTTATTAGGAAGGGTTAATTGATCTTTATTCATTTTTTTTTTTCCACTTTTTTTTTTTTTGCAGTGTTATAGCTCCCATAGGGGGCTATAACACTGCATACACTGATCTTTACATTACATAGTTACATAGTTACATAGTTAGTACGGTCAAAAAAAGACATATGTCCATCAAGTTCAACCATGGAATTAAGGGGTAGGGGTGTGGCGCGATATTGGGGAAGGGATGGGATTTTATATTTCTTCATAAGCATTAATGTTATTTTGTTCCATGAATGTATCTAATCCTGTTTTAAAGCTGTTAATTGTTCCTGCTGTGACCAGTTCCTGAGGTAGACCGTTCCATAAATTCACAGTCCTCACGGTAAAGAAGGCGTGTCGCCCCTTGAGACTAAACTTTTTCTTCTCCAGACGGAGGGAGTGCCCCCTCGTCCTTTGGGGGGGTTTAATCTGGAACAGTTTTTCTCCATATTTTTTGTATGGGCCATTAATATACTTATATACGTTTATCATATCCCCCCTTAAACGTCTCTTCTCAAGACTAAACAATTGTAACTCCTTTAATCGCTCCTCATAGCTAAGATGTTCCATGCCCCATATTAGTTTAGTCGCGCGTCTCTGCACCCTTTCCAACTCCGCAGTGTCCCTTTTATGGACAGGTGCCCAAAACTGAACAGCACATTCCAGGTGAGGCCGTACCAATGCTTTATAAAGGGGGAGTATTATGTCCCTGTCCCTTGAGTCCATGCCTCTTTTGATACATGACAATATCCTGCCAGCTTTGGAAGCAGCAGCCTGACATTGTATGCTATTCTGTAGTCTGTGATCTACAAGTACACCCAGATCCTTCTCTACCAGTGACTCTGCCAGTTTAATCCCCCCTAAGACATACGATGCATGCAGGTTATTAGTGCCCAGATGCATAACTTTACATTTATCCACATTGAACCTCATTTGCCAAGTGGATGCCCAGACACTTAGTCTATCCAAGTCATCTTGTAAGTTATGCACATCCTCTATAGACTGTACCGTGCTACAAAGATTGGTGTCATCTGCAAAGATAGAAACAGAGCTGTTAATACCATCCTCTATATCATTGATAAATAAATTAAACAACAGCGGGCCCAGTACTGAAACTTGGGGTACACCTCTAATAACCGGGGACCAATCAGAGTACGAATCATTGACCACCACTCTCTGGGTACGATCCATGAGCCAGTGTTCAATCCAGTTACAAACTAAAGTTTCCAAGCCCAAGGACCTTAACTTACCTGTCAGACGTCTGTGAGGGACAGTATCAAACGCTTTGGCAAAATCCAGAAACACTATATCCACAGCCATTCCTCTGTCAAGGCTTCTACTCACCTCTTCATAAAAGCAAATTAGATTGGTTTGACAACTTCTATCCTTAGTAAACCCATGCTGGTTATCACTTATAATACAATTATCCCCTATGTATTCCTGTATGTAATCCCTTATAAGTCCTTCAAACAATTTACCCACAATGCACGTTAAACTTACCGGTCTATAGTTTCCTGGGGAAGACCTAGAGCCCTTTTTGAAGATTGGCACCACATTCGCCTTGCGCCAGTCCCTTGGCATAATACCAGACACCAGAGAATCTCTAAATATCATGAACAGGGGTACAGATATTGCTGAACTTACCTCTCTAAGAACTCTTGGATGTAGCCCATCCGGCCCTGGGGATTTGCTTACATTTATATCACTTAACTTACCTTGTACCATCTCTACATTAAGCCAGTTCAGTACATTACATGATGTGTTACCAGCACTGACCTGGCCAATGTCAGCTCCTTTTTCCATAGTGTATACAGAACTAAAGAACCCATTCAGTAGCTCCGCTTTCTCTTGATCGCCTGTGACAACCTCCCCATTATCATTATTAAGGGGTCCTACATGCTCTGTCCTTGTTTTTTTTTGCATTTATATATCTAAAAAAATATTTAGGATTAGTTTTGCTTTCTTTGGCCACCTGTCTCTCATTTAGAATTTTTGCTGTTTTTATTACATTTTTACAGATTTTATTAAGCTCCTTGTACTGTTTAAATGTTATAGCTGACCCATCAGATTTGTATTTTTTGAAGGCTATTTTTTTGTTGTTTATTGCTCTTTTAACATCATGTGTCAGCCATGTAGGATTTAGTTTTAATTGTTTATATTTGTTCCCCTTTGGTACATATTTAGCTGTATAGTTATTTAGAGTTGATTTAAAGATGTCCCATTTACCTTCTGTATCAGTATTTGAGAACTCCTCCCCCCAGTCTATGTCCTGTAGTGCAGCTCTCAGCCCAGGGAAGTTTGCCTTTTTAAATTTATATGTTTTTGCCTTCCCCGCCTGTCTTAGTTTTCTACATTTTAAGTCAAAAGTAACTATATTGTGGTCGCTATTACCAAGGTTTTCCCGCACAGTTACATTACCAACCAGCTCTGCGTTGTTGGAAATGATCAGATCCAACAAGGCATCACTTCTTGTTGGGTCCTCCACAAACTGGCCCATAAAATTATCCTGCAATAAATTTAGGAATTGTGGTTTGTAGTTTTAGCCAACCCCGGACCCCAATCAATATCTGGATAGTTAAAATCTCCCATTATTACCACTGTACCTGCCCGGGCGGCCCTCTCTATTTGTTTATGAAGCCGAACTTCTATCTCTTCAGTGATATTAGGGGGTCTGTAGATTACCCCAAATATTATTTTTTCAGTATTTCCCTCCTTTTGTAATTCTACCCACAGTGATTCCACCTCCTCAAAATCATCACACACTATGGCATCGTTCACACTGACTTTCATACCACTTCTTACATACAGACAGACTCCACCACCTTTTCTGTTCATTCTATCCTTGCGAAACAATGTAAACCCCTGCAGATTGACAGCCCAGTCATGCGAGGAGTCCAGCCATGTCTCAGTGACCCCAACTATATCAATATGTTCCTCCAGTATCAAGGCCTCAAGCTCCCCAATTTTATTTGCTAGGCTTCTGGCATTTGTGAACATACACTTTACATTTCCATCCATTATGTTATTGGGGTTAATGGGATTCAAGGGTGTAAGTTTTATTTTCCTATGAAGCCTATTCCTATTAACTATTCTAACCCCTCCCTCCGCTCCACCCCCAGGTACATTTATAATTCCCATTTCTCTATCTACACTATTTTCCCCCTCTTTGCTGTAGGTTGCTCATAGGAAACCATTGATCAATGATTCTGCCGCTTGACTGCTCATACCTGGATCTCACGCACTGAGCAGTCATTTGGCGATCGGACACCAGGAGACAGCTAAGGGGAACCTCCTCATGTCCTACAGCTGTTCGGGATGCCGAACAGCCCCCTGAGCTAACTGGCATTAGTTTAGTTTCACTTTAGACGCGGCGATCAACTTTGAACGCTGCGTCTAAAGGGTTAATAGCATGCGGCACCGCTATTAGCCACGGGTCCCGGCCATTGTTAGGGGCTGGGCCTGACCTGCTATGAGGCGGGGCCACCCCATGGCCCCATGTTTTAGATCGGGAGCTGACTCATGAGGTACCGGTATGTCATGGGTTCTTAAGAGATTAATACTTTAAAAGCAGATAAAGCAATTTTTGATGAATACAAAACTATTTTCTGGCATTATTGTGCATTTCATGTTTTTTTATGTTTTGAAAAAATATATATTTTAATTAACCTTGACATACATACTTTTGAAGACGAAAGCATATTTTGTGTCTTCCTATGTTTTAACAAATGTCCAGTTTCATTGCCATCATTTTCTTATCTATTTAGCCACTTAACCCCTTAAGGACCAGGGGTTTTTCCGTATTTGCATTTTCGTTTTTTGCTCCTTGCCTTTAAAAAACCATAACTCTTTCAATTTTGCACCTACAAATCCATATGATTGCTTATTTTTTGCGGCACAAATTCTACTTTGTAATGACGTCAGTCATTTTGCCCAAAAATCTACAGTGAAATGGAAAAAAAAATCATTGTGCGACAAAATTGAAAAAAAAACAAAACACTGTTTTGTAACTTTTGGGGGCTTCCGTTTCTACGTAGTACATTTTTCGGTAAAAATGACACCTTATCTTTATTCTGTAGGTCCATACAATTAAAATGATACCCTACTTATATAGGTTTAATTTTGTCGTATTTCTGGAAAAAATCATAACTACATACAGGAAAATTAATACGTTTAAAATTGTGATCTTCTGACCCCTATAACTTTTTTATTTTTCCGTGTATGGGGTGGTATGAGGGCTCATTTTTTGCGCCGTGATCTGAAGTTTTTAACGGTACAATTTTTTCATTGATAGGACCAAAAATGCACTATTTTGGAGTTTGGAATTTTTTTGCGCGTACGCCATTGACCAAGCGGTTTAATTAACGATATATTTTTATAATTCGGACATTTCCGCACGCGGTTATACCATATATGTTTATTTTTATTTTTATTTACACTGTTTTTTTTATGGGAAAAGGGGGGTTATTCAAACTTTTAATAGGGAAGGGTTAAATGATCTTTATTCACTTTTTTTTCACTTTTTTTTTGCAGTGTTATAGCTCCCATAGGGACCTATAACACTGCACACACTGATCTTTATCATTGATCACTGGTTTCTCATAGGAAACCAGTGATCGATGATTCTGCCGCTTGACTGCTCATGTCTGGATCTCAGGCACTGAGCAGTCATTCGGCAATCGGACAGCGAGGAGGCAGGTAGGGGCCCTCCTGCTGTCCTGTAAGCTGTTCGGGGTGCCGCGATTTCACCGCGGCTATCTCGAACAGCCCACTGAGTTAACCGGCACTTTTTACTTTCGCTTTTAGCCGCGCGGCTCAGCTCTGCTATTACTGTGTAACCCCGCGTTATATCACGGAAGCAGGACCAAGGATGTACCGGTACGTCCTTGGTCCTTAAGGGGTTAAGGACCTAGGGCATATGGATACACCTTGACGTCCTGGTACTTAAAGACCCAGAGCGTATCCATACGCCAGTGGGAATTTCGGTCCCCGCCGGGCGGAGACCGGACCGGGGTGACCCACCCCCCCCTCCCCCGTGGCGATCGGCGCAAATCACAAGTGTATTCACACTTGCGATTTGTGCCGATTCCAGGTCATACGGGTCTATGGTGACCCGGAATATAAGGGGGATCACGGTTGACTAAGACACCCACGATCCCCCTGTAGGCATAGGAGTGAGGTGGCAGGGGTGCCACCCCTTCTATCCCTGCTATTGGTCTACTATTGATCGTCAGAGGCGACGACGAATAGCAGACCGGGGCGGGGGGGGGGTTAACTTTCGTTTTCCCCGTCCTGCCCACCCACAATAGGCGGGGCAGAATGGGGAACCGAAGGAGACCGGGCGCCGACATCCACTTACCGATCCGGAGGCTGCGGCAACGGTGATCGGCGGCGGCGTGACGTGCGTCAGAAGAGGACGGCTCCCTGGATCCTACGGAAGGCGGTAAGTTGATCTGTAGCCCTCCAGATTTTGCAAAACTACAACTTCCAGCATGTCTGGGCATGATGGGAGTTGTAGTTTTGCAACATCTGGAAGTCCACAGTTTGGAGATCACTGTGCACTGGTCTAAAAACTGTAGCTCTCCAGATGTTGCAAAACTTCAAATCCCAGCATGCCCAGACAGCAAACAGCTACATCTCCCAGCATGCCCTTCGCTGGGAGTTGTAGTTTTGCAACAGCTGGAGTCACACTGGTTGGAAAATACTGAGTTAGGTAACAGAACCTAACTGAAGGTTTTCCAACCAGTGTGCCTCCAGCTGTTGCAAAAGTACAACTCCCAGCATGCACGGTCTGTCAGTACATGCTGGGAGTTGTAGTTTTGAAACAGCTGGAGGTTTGTACAGGGTACATTCACACGAACAGGTTTACAGTAAATTTCCTGCTTCAAGTTTGGGCTGCGGCAAATTTTTCGCCGCAGCGCAAACTCATAGCTGGAAATTCACCTTAACCCGACAGTGCGAAAGTACCCTAAAAACACTACACTACACTAACACATAATAAAGAGTAAAACACTACATATACACCCCCTTACACTGTCCCGCCCAATAAAAATTAAAAATGTCTTGTACGGCAGTGTTTCCAAAGCGGAGCCTCCAGCTATTGCAAAACAACAACTCCCAGCATTTCTGGACAGCCACTGACTGTCCAGGCATGATGGGAGTTTAGCAACAGCTGGAGGCACCCTGTTTGGGAATCACTGGTGTAGAATACCCCTATGTCCACCCCTATGCAATCCCTAATTTAGTCCTCAAATGTGCATGGTGCTCTCTCACTTCGGAGCCCTGTCGTATGTCAAGGAAACAGTTTAGGGCCACATATGGAGTATCGCCGTACTCGGGAGAAATTGCACTGCAAGTTTTGGGGGTATTTTTTTTCCTTTTACCGCTTGTGAAAAGAAAAAGTTGGGGGCTACACCAGCCTGTTAGTGGAAAAAAAATAAAAATGTTTACACTAACATGCTGGTGTTGCCCCATACTTTTTATTTTCACAAGCAGTAAAAGGAATAAAAGACCCCCAAAATTTGTAACGCAATTTCTCCTGAGTACGGAAATACCCCATATGTAAGCGTAAAATGGTCTGCGGACGCACAACAAGGCTCAGGAATGAGAGCGCACCATGTACATTTGAGGCCTAAATTGGTGATTTGCACAGGGGTGGCTGATTTTACTGCAGTTCTGACAAACGCAAAAAAAATGAATACCCACATGTGACCCCATTTTGGAAACTACACCCCTCATGGAACGTGACAAGGGGTATAGTGAGCCTGAACACCCCACAGGTGTTTGACGAGTTTTCATTAAAGTTGGATGGAAAAATGAAAAAAAAAAATTTTTTTTTCACTAAAATGCTGGTGTTACCCTAAATTTTTCATTTTCACAAGGGAAAATAAGAAAAAATCCCCCCAAATTTGTAACCCCATCTCTTCTAAGTAAGAACATACTCCATATGTGAATTTAAAGTGCTCTGCGGGCGAACTACCATGCTCAGAAGAGAAGGAGCGCCATTGGGATTTTGAAGAGAAGATTTGTCTGGAATTGAAGGCCACATGTGTTTACAAAGCCCCCAGAGTGCCAGAACAATGGACCCCATTTTAGAAACTACACCCCTCATGTAATGTAATAAGGGGTACAATGAGAATTTACACCCCACAGTTGTCTGACAGATTTTTGGAACAGTGGTCCGTAATAATGAAAAATAAAATTTTTCATTTGCACAGCCCACTGTTCCAAAGATCTGTCAAACGCCAGTGGGGTGTAAATACTCACTGCACCCCTTATTAAATTATGTGAGGGGTGTAGTTTACAAAATGGGGTCACATGTGGGGGGGTCCACTCTTCTGGCACCACGGGGGGCTTTGTAAACGCACATGGCCCCTGACTACTGATTCCAAACGAATTCTCTTTCCAAAAGCTCAATGGCGCTCCTCCTCTTCTGAGCATTGTAGTTCGCCAGCAGAGCATTTTACGTCCTAACATGGGGTATTGCCATACTCAGAAAAAATGGGGTTACAAATTTTGGGGGTCATTTTCTCCTATTACCCCTTGTAAAAATGTAAAATTTAGGGGGAAAACTGCATTTTAGTAAAAAAAAATGTTTTTTTTTTTCATTTACACATCCAACTTTAACGAAAAGTCGTCAAACACTTGTGGGGTGTTAAGGCTCAGCAGACCCCTTGTTACGTTCCTTGAGGGGTGTCGTTTCCAAAATAGTATGCCATGTGTTTTTTTCTTGCTGTTCTGGCACCACAGGGGCTTCCTAAATGCGACATGCCCCCAAAAAAACATTTCAGCAAAAGTTGCTTTCAAAAAGCCAAATGTGACTCCTTCTCTTCTGAGCAGCATTGTAGTTCACCCGCAAAGCATTTTACGTCCTAACATGGGCTATTTCCATACTCAGAAGAGATGGGGTTACAAATTTGGGGGGGGATTTTCACCCATTACCCTTTGTAAAAATGGTAAATTTGGGGGAAAAACTGCACTTTAGTGTGAACTTTCTTTTTCCATTTACACATCCGATTTTAACGAAAAGTTGTCAAACACCTGTGGGGTGTTACGGCTAACTGGACCCCTTGTTACGTGCCTTGAGGGGTGTAGTTTCCAAAATAGTATGCCATGTGGGGTTTTATGCTGTTCTGGCACCATAGAGGCTTTCTAAATGTGACATGCCCCCCAAAAACCATTTCAGAAAAATTCACTCTCCAAAATCCCATTGTTGCTCCTACCCTTCTGAGCCCTCTACTGCGCCCGCCGAACACTTGACATACACCTATGAGGTATTTCCATACTCGAGAGAAATTGGGTTACAAATCTTGGGGGCTTTTTCTCCTATTACCACTTGTAAAAATTCAAAAACTGGGTCTACAAGAACATGTAAAAAATGAAGATTTTGAATTTTCTCCTTCACTTTGCTGCTATTCCTGTGAAACACCTAAAGGGTTAACACACTCACTGAATGTCATTTTGAATACTTTGAGGGGTGCAGTTTTTATAATTGGGTCATTTGTGGGGTATTTCTAATATGAAGGCCCTTCAAATCCACTTCAAAACTGAACTGGTCCCTGAAAAATTCCGATTTTGAAAATTTTGTGAAAAATTTGAAAATTGCTGCTGAACTTTGAAGCGCTCTGATGTCTTCCAAAAGTAAAAACATGTAAACTTTATGATGCAAACATAAAGTAGACATATTGTATATGTGAATCAATGTATAATTTATTTGGAATATCCATTTTCCTTATGAGCAGAGAGCTTCAAAGTTAAAAAAATGCAACATTTTCAATTTTTTTCATCAAATTTTTTAATTTTTCACCTAGAAATGATACAAGTATCGACACAATTTTACCACTAACATAAAGAAGAATTTGTCACGAAAAAACAATCTCGGAATCAGAATGAAAGGTAAAAGCATCCCAGAGTTATTAATGCTTGAAGTGACAGTGGTCAGATGTTCAAAAAATGGCCGGGTCCTTAAGGTATATTTAGGCTGGCTCCTTAAGGGGTTAAAGTACACAGAAAATTTATTTTTCTAGTAACTGTCCTAAGAGATGTAACTGCGAAAAAGATGTCATGGCTATAGTAATCTTTATTATACAGCACTATTCATACTGAATATATTTTAGAAACTGCAAGTTTTTTTTTTGCTTCTTTTTTTCTGTAAATCATTCACAATGTATGACTGCCCCTCTGCATGCCTCTAATTACCTACAAAGACATACTGAGGATTTTTTCAGTGGGATTTGTGACAAACCTGTGGCATGTTCCATTAAACTCTGCATTGTATCTAGATAATATTTTTCTGTACCTGGAGCCCTACAGAGTTTGTGTAGCAATGTATGAAGACATGTTTTATTTAACTCTGCATCGAACCTAGGTAATATTTATCTGTACCTGGAGCCCAACAGAGTTTGTATAGCAGCAATGTATGGAGACTACCTGCCTCCATACTGCTGTGTACTATTTTACAGGCACATTGCTGGTTCATGAAATCTAAGAGTAATAGGCTTCTGAACTACGTGTCCTTATGCCAGGTTCAACTGTGTTTATGCTGTCCACCACAGGTATCTTTCAGCATTCCACCAAAAATAGGCTGTCAATGCATACTCTGACGTATAGCAGTAGGTACCATTAATTTCAATGACACAAACTAAGTCACCTATTCTGCCTGCCTTCCACAGGTATACACTGTTTTTCAATCCAACTTTAATAGTTTAACCTGCTATGCTATTGATTTCCTTCAAAATTGTGTTTACTAGTGGAAAGCAGCCCTAGGTGACTTTGTCTGGGCCCTTAAAATAAGTGGTACCCACTGCTGTATTTCACAGTATATGTCAGCATCCTGTTTTTGCTGGGATACTAATGGATGGGAAACAGCTAAAATGTAATGAGAACCCACATGTGTCACGCATGTGACTCTAAAAAGACAATCTTTTAGCATATATGGTTCAGCTGTAACATTGCAAATGCCCCATTTGAACCGCTAACTCAATGCTGACCAGTGTTGTAGTCATGGATACCACAAATCTTTTGAAGCTGTCCTGTGGCATCTGGCACCCAGACATTAGCAGAAGATCCTTAAAGTCTTGTAAGTTGTGAAATCAGACTTTTTCCAGCAAATAAACCACATATTGGATTAAACTGGGAAATGTGGAGGCCAAGTGAACACTTTCAACTCTTTAGGTTCCTCAAACCATTATCTTGCTGACAAATACCACTGCAATTAGGAAATACTGTTGTCAAAAAGGGCTATACAAGATCCTCAGCAATGCTTAAGTATGTGGTACATATGAATGATCACACTGCCCCCACCATCTTGTCTTCTTTTCATAGTGCTTTCCAGTTGTATCTTATTTCCAAGGTGAGCAACACATATGCATTCAGCCATCCATATTATTCTTTGTGTTCAATGTAGTTGTTTTTGAGGGTGCACGTAGGGTCAGCATGGGTGCTCATACTGGTCTTTGGATATGCTGCCTCATGCTCAGAAGGCTCCAATGCAGACCTATGATACACCACTGGTTTGTGATTCTTGGTCCCCAGCATTGGTGACAGTGGCAGCAGGTGGGGGGGGGGGGGGGGGCTTCCTAAGTTGGGTGGCAGGGAGAGAGCATCAGTGAGGGGGTGGAAAGAGGCAGCAGCACACATTGTAGGAGATGCAGGAAGAGCTGGGAGGAAGGTAAGGGGAAATGTTGCACTCATCACTGCCGCTACACTGCTCCACAATGAGGGTTCAGCTTTTGCCAAAACAGAGCTCCCAGACAACAGTGAGAGACAAATCCTTTAGCATGTGAAAGGTGTGACTAAACAATGCAGGGGAAGGGGCACTCAGTGATGAGATTGCGGTTAGAGGGTGCTTGGGAGGTGAGGGCTAGGGAAGTGTCAAGTTATACTGAGCTGTCTGCCTGTCATTATCACATGGAGAATAAACTCTGTGTTTAAATATCTATCTATATATATATATCTAAAAGATAAAATATCTATATATCTATCTTTCTATCTGTCTATCTATCTATCTATCTATGCACAACATCCCTCCATGATTATATGCAGTATACATCATATGTTTGCATCTACATATATTTATATACAGACAGGCATCTGCTAGATTGTAATCATGGTCATGGAGTGCTGAGGTTGCTAAGCTGAGGTCGCATGTCGTAGAAGAGGGTGCTTGAGTTTAGCCAAGCCTAGAGCAGTACAAAACCATAATATACTTTCATCTTAATAGTTTGACTTTGGACAATCCTCTGGGAATTGTCTAGCTCCCATGAGTATCTGATCTTTGCTGCAATGAACTACCGGGTCCCTACTTTGGGGTGTGGTCCCGGTAAAGGTGACCAGTGTGAGGCACTGAGGGAACAGAGAAAAGCATGTCCTTGTAATGACCACAGTCTTGACGTGTGTAAGGAACAGGCAAACAAGTCGGGACAGGCCTCAAAAGTTCATAATCAATCAGGGTCATGCACAGACAAATGTGGCACAAGGGAGCATACAGAAATAGAATTGAGTAGGCAGGTTTGGATCATACACTGTAACAGAAATGTAAGTAGAAAACACCTTTGCTGGAACACCAGGGAACCTTATTGCTCAAGCAACTTAATGTGGGGGAAGCTACTGGAGAAAAGTGGTGCTTAGTGTCTGTTGGCTGGGGAACGGTTTTTGATGTGCACACTAGACTTTTAGGGGGCAGACCTGGAAACTTAAAGGCAGCAGCATCATGAATAGATGAGGCACAGACCAGGCAGCGAGAATGGCAGGTAACCCAGAGACTGTGTCTGCTGGGAGCCACAGCAAGCCAACAGGGACAAGCCAGCGTTATTACAAGTAGTAGATATTAAGCACTGCATACTGGGAACACCACACAAGATCTGTCATTTTGGAAATGCTCTATTTTATCTATTACTATTTGTTCCGTCAATGAAAACTGTAGCTTGTTCTACAAAAGACAAATCCTCATAAAATTCTGTTGAGAGAAAACAACCTAAGTAGGTGTTTCTCTGGTGCACAAGTAGAAAACATTTTACCCAAAAAAGTTATGCTATATATAAACCACCATTATAAAAAAAGGCAAAAAAAGAAGACAGAACTGCTGTTTATTTATACAACCCTGCCCTGCCCCTACCCGAAACAAAACAAAACCGTTAAACAATACAGTTTATGCAACTCAAAATAGTGGCATTAAAAAAATACTACTTATTCCACGAAAGCAAGCACACCTGTTCATAAATTGATAGAAAAGTAAAAAGTTGTAGTTTTCATGAGGAGATGAAAAAATTCAATTATTGGATAACTAAAAGAAATTTGTCATGCTGCCCATGCTGCCCACACCTTATGCCAACCAGCTATATTTGATTCTAAAACACTACTCAATGCAAGCATTTCAAAGAAATGTTAGTTTTAAAAATGAGCTAGAAATGGGAAGAACTCCAAAAAAATCATATACCCCGAGATGGGTCAGGGTCAAATTGACAGAAACCTTTGACCCAGGCATAAACCCTGGACCACTAGTACCCTTATTAAATCTCACCCCTAAAACTTAGCTTTTATTAAGCACTGATTAAGATAATATAGAAATTATAATAGTGAGAAAGTATTAAAACCACAGTCTCCAGTAATGTATTGTGAAAATGTCACTGACAGTGATCAACTTTATTGTAGTGGTATAACCAGTGGTCTGCAGCTTCACTGGGATTGATTACACCACCAGAGACAGATTTTAAAAACAGAGATTATGCTCCCTCTACATGTTTCCCCACTAATGCGGCGTCCTCAGGAGAAACGGGCATGTCCATGTGCTTCATGCTGCTCAAACCATAGACAGCATGATGTATCTGACAGGTTTCCTATATTAAACTAATATTAAACTTTGAAACATCATTGAGGAGTTAAAAGAGTCATTAGAAGAAATATTAATGTCAGATTCAAGCTGGGGAAACTGCTTTACACTTCATATTTTATCTTTCCCTTAGGTGATCTGTGTTTTAAAAGTAGCAAAGTTATACATTTACTTTTTCTCATTTTCACAATTACATGCAATCACGGTTACAAATAAAGACATTTGTGAGGGATATATATATATATATATATATATATATATATATATATATAGATAGATAGATAGATAGATAGATAGATAGATATGAGATAGATAGATATGAGATGGATAGATAAATAGATAGATAGATCGATAGATAATTAGGTAGACAACTATATAGACAACAAAAGGATTTATAAACCTTAATTATTTAAATATGGAGAAGCTGTGAATGAAGAATTGATCAATGAAAACCCTCAGTATTATGTATGTAAGATGGTTAATAATTTCATTATTTGCAATTTGCAGAACATTCTTTTGGGTTTCCTTTTTACCACTCTTCAAAAAGATGAAGGAAGGTTTATGATGAATAGCTTGACAGTCCTTTGCTAAGTACATTATAATAGAAACTGCAAGCCTACTGAGGCATGTTATAAAGCCTGTTAGCTAAAGCATCTTTGCATAACAAGAGTTTTTCATGTGAGTGTTACCATCGCACATACAGTAGGTTTCACTTCAGCATTTTGTAGCTGACATTCACAATTGATTTGGGAATAATGCCAAAGTTTAATTTGCTCCGGGTTTATATTTTCACCTTTGTCCTGAAAGTCCTGCCCAGAGGAGGCAAGTCAATGTTGTCTTCTTGCAGTTGAACATGTCTTGACAGTCTTTGATGTCAACTTCCTCAAATGTTACATAACATCAGATAATGTCTTTTGGCAGTGTGAGTGAGCCATGTACAATTTCATGGCAAATGCAATCAAAAGTGTTCCGAAACTACACTCTTTATTAAAACATGCTGCGGTGCTGAAGTTCCCATTGCAAAATGTCATTCAAGTCTTGGAAAGGCACAATTAAACAATGAAACAAAATTTACAATTAAATTAAGGTGTATAATACATGGCTACAAGAGTTGTAATTTCCTTATACACCAAAGTGTTCCTTAAAGGGGCACTCTGCCCCTAGACATCTTATCCCCTATCGAAAGGATAGGGGATAAGATGTCAGATCGCGGGGGTCCCACCGCTGGGGACTCCCGGGATTTCGGCTGCAGCACCCACCTGTTGCGGCTTCCGGCAGCACTGAAGGCTCTCATCCTAACACCTCATGACCACGGTGACGGGAGATCGTGATGTCACGACTCCACTCCAGTGTGACATCACGCCCCGCCCCCTCAATGCAAGTCTATGGGAGGGGGCGACATCACACGGGGCGGAGTCATGATGTCACGATCTCACGTCACCGTGGTTGGGAGCCGAAGCCTCCAGCGTTTCCGGAAGCCGCAACAGGTGGGTGCTGCAGCCGAGATCCCGGGGGTCCCCAGCGGCGGGAAAAGGCTGTCTGGGCATGCTGGGAGTTGTAGTTTTGCAACATCTGGAGCGTCACAGTTTGGTGAACACTGTTACAGTGGTGCCCAAACGGTAGCCCTCGAGATGTTGCCAAACTACAACTCTCAGCATGCCTAGACCACCCAGGCATGCTGGGAGTTGTAGTTCTGTAACATCTGTCCCTTCAGATTTTGAAATTTTCAGGAAATTTTTTTAAATTGCTGCTCTACTTTGAAGCACTCTATTTTTTTCAAAAAGTAAATATATGTCCATTTTATGATGCCAACATAAAGTGGACATATTGTTTATGTGAATAAAAAAAAAATTTATTTGGAATATCCATTTCCCTTACAAGCAGAGAGCTTCAAAGTTAGAAAAATGCGAAATTTTCAAAATTTTCATGAAATTTTGGGATTTTTCACCAAGAAAGGATGCAAGTAACGCTGAAAATTTACCACCAAAATATAGTAGAATATGTCACGAAAAAACAGTCTCAGAATCAGAATATTCGGCAAAAGCGTTTTAGAGTTATTAACGCTTAAAGTGATGGTGGTCAGAATTGCGAAAAAGGGCTGTCCTTAAGGTGAAAAAGCGCTCAGTCCTTAAGGGGTTAAAGGACTTGCAGGCACAGACTGTAATGGCTGGAGTAGGAGAGAGCAGTCACAGAACATACAGTAGGTCCTGCAAAATCCTACGCAGTCCAGCAAACCTTTAAAATGCCCCAGGGGGCTCATGAAATAGCACAAAGGGGTGATGAAATGGCACAAGGGAATGATGAAATGGCAAGGAGGGGTAACAACATGGAATGAGGGTAATGAAAGGGCACAAGGGGGTGATGAAATGGCACGGGGAGTATTATCACTAACTATTGTGACTTTGACATTAACCTTATCTTAACACCATTTTAAAACTAATTGAATACATTTATAGGAAACCCTAACAGTGTATACATGGGTTTTGAGGCTAATTGCGTTGCCGGTTTGCTAGGGAACCCGTTTACAGGGAAACAAACTTTTTTGAGCCAAACTTTGAAAAGTTTTCTCAACTCTAATTCTTATATGTATGATGTGGGATTACCAGCTTCTTTCAACAACATGATATTGGAACACTCCTGTGTCCTAAGAAGTGTATATATTTGTTAATATGTGGACATCCAGGGATTGTTCTCTCTATTAAATGGGTTATCCAGGAAAAAACTTTTTTTATATATCAACTGGCTCCAGAAAGTTAAAAAGATTTGTAAATTACTTCTATTAAAAAATCTTTATCCTTTCAGTACTTATGAGCTTCTGAAGTTTAGGTTGTTCTTTTCTGTCTAAGTAATCTCTGATGACACGTGTCTCGGGAACTGCCCAGTTTAGAAGAGGTTTTCTATGGGAATTTGCTTCTAAACTGGGCATTTCCCGAGACACGTGTCATCAGAGATTACTTATACAGAAAAGGACAACCTTAACTTCAGAAGCTCATAAGCACTGAAAGGATTAAGATTTTTTAATAGAAGTAATTTACAAATCTGTTTAACGTTCTGGAACCAGTTGATATATATAAAAAAAGTTTTTTCCTGGAATACCCCTTTAACCCCTTAAGGACTGAGCCCTTTTTCACCTTAAGGACTCGCCCATTTTTTGCAAATCTGACCACTGTCACTTTAAACATTAATAACTCTGGAATGTTTTTAGTTATCATTCTGATTCCAAGATTGTTTTTTCGTGACATATTCTACTTTAACGTAGTGGTAAAAATTTTTTGGTAACTTGCATCCTTTCTTGGTGAAAAATCCCAAAATTTTATGAAAAATTAGAAAATTTAGCATTTTTCTAACTTTGAAGCTCTCTGCTTGTAAGGAAAATGGATATTCAAAATAAAAAAATTTTTATTCACATATACAATATGTCTACTTTATATTTGCATCATAAAATTGATGAGTTTTTACTTTTGGAAGACACCAGAGGGCTTCAAAGTCCCGCAGCAATTTTCCAATTTTTCGCAAAATTTTGAAACTCGCTTTTTTTCAGGGACCAGTTCAGGTTTGAAGTGGATTTGAAGGGTCTTCATATTA
Organism: Hyla sarda; assembly: GCF_029499605.1. NCBI lineage: Eukaryota > Metazoa > Chordata > Amphibia > Anura > Hylidae > Hyla > Hyla sarda. The sequence continues at coordinate 114,592,730 of NC_079189.1, read as the reverse complement.
GAAATACCCCATAAATGACCCCATTATAAAAACTGCACCCCCCAAAGTATTCAAAATGACATTCAGTAAGCGTTTTAACCCTTTACGGGTTTCACAGGAATAGCAGCAAAGTGAAGGAGAAAATACACAATCTTCATTTTTTACACTCGCTTGTTCTAGACCCAATTTTTGAATTTTTGCAAGGGGTAAAAAGGAGAAAATTTTTACTTGTATTTGAAACCCAATTTCTCTCGAGTAAGGACATACCTCATATGTCCATGTTAATTGTTCAGCGGGCGCAGTAGAGGGCTCAGAAGGGAAGGAGCGTCAAATGGTTTTTGGGGGGCATGTCACCTTTAGGAAGCCCCTATGGTGCCAGAACTGCAAAAAAAAACACATGGCATACCATTTTGGAAACTAGACCCCTCGGGGAACGTAACAAGGGGTTAAGTGAACCTTAATACCCCACAGGCGTTTCACGACTATTGCAAAAAATTTACATTTATACAAAGGGTTAAAGCAGAAAATACCCCCCAAAATTTGAAGCCCAATTTCTCCCGATTCAGAAAACACCCCATATGGGGGTGAAAAGTGCTCTGTTGGCGCACTACAGGTCTCAGAAGAGAAGGAGTCTCATTTGGCTTTTTGAAAGCAAATTTTGCTCTGGGGGCATGCCGCATTTAGGAAGCCCCTATGGTGCCAGGACCGCAAAAAATACCCACATGGCATACCATTTTGGAAACTAGAGCCCTTGGGGAATGTAACAAGGGGTTAAGCGAACCTTAATACCCCACAGGCGTTTCACGACTATTGCATATGTAAAAAAAAATAAAAAAATTTTTACCTAAAATGCTTCTTTTCCCAAAAACTTTACATTTTTAAAAAGGGTAAAAGCAGAAAATACCCCCCAAAATTTGAAGCCCAATTTCTCCCGAGTACGGCGATACCCCATATGTGACCCTTAACTGTTGCCTTGAAATACGACAGGGCTCCAAAGTGAGAGCGCCATGCGCATTTGAGGCCTAAATTAGGGATTGCATAGGGGTGGACATAGGGGTATTCTACGCCAGTGATTCCCAAACAGGGTGCCTCCAGCTGTTGCAAAACTCCCAGCATGCCTGGACAGTCAACGGCTGTCCGACAATACTGGGAGTTGTTGTTTTGCAACAGCTGGAGGCTCCGTTTTGGAAACCATGGCGTACCAGATGTTTTTCATTTTTATTGGGGAGGGGAGGGGGGCTGTGTAGGGGTATGTGTATATGTAGTGTTTTTTACTTTTTATTTTATTTTTTGTGGTAGTGTAGTGTAGTGTTTTTAGGGTACAGTCGCACTGGCGGGGGTTCACAGTAGTTTCTCGCTGGCAGTTTGAGCTGTTGCAGAAAATTTGCTGCAGCTCAAACTTGCAGCCCGATACCTACTGTAATCCTCCGCCCATGTGAGTGTACCCTGTACATTCACATTGGGGGGGGGACATCCAGCTGTTGCAAAACTAAAACTCCCAGCATGCGCTGACAGACTGTACATGCTGAGAGTTTTAGTTTTGCAACAGCTGTAGGCACACTGGTTATGTATCACGGAGTTTGTGACCTTACTCAGTGTTTCAAAACCAGTGTGCCTCCAGCTGTTGCAAAACTACAACTCCCAGCATGTACGGTGCATGGTGTAAGGTGACTGCTGGGAGTTGTAGTTTGCAACAGCTGGAGGCACACCGGTCGTGAAACACTGAGTTAGGTAAAAAAAAAACTCTAAGTTTCACAACCAGTGTGCCTTCAGCTGTTGCAAAACTACAACTCTCAGCAGTCACCGACAGCCAACGGGCATGCTGGGAGTTGTAGTTATGCAACCAGCAGATGCACCACTACAACTCCCAGCATGCACTTTAGCTGTTTGTGCAAGCTGGGAGTTGTAGTTATACAACAGCTGAAGGTACACTTTTCCATAGAAATAATGTGCCTCCAGCTGTTGCAAAACCATAAGTCCCAGCATGCCCATAAGGGAATGCTGGGAGTTGTGGTGGTCTGCCTCCTGCTGTTGCATAACTACAGCTCCCAGCATGCCCTTTTTGCATGCTGGGAGCTGTTGCTAAGCAACACCAGGAGGCTGTAACTCACCTCCTGCTGCTGCTTCATCGCAGGAAAGTCCCTCGCCGCCGCCGTCGCTCCTGGGGCCCCGATCCCAACATGGACGAAGGGGATCGGGGTCCCCAGCACCCGGGGTCGTCTTCCCGCACCCGCTCACGCCCTCCGGAAGAGGGGCGGAGCGGGTGCGGGAGTGACGCCCGCAGCAGGCGCCCTGATTGGTCGGCCGGTAATCCGGCCGACGAATCAGGGCGATCGTGAGGTGGCATCAGTGCCACCTCACCCCTGCAGGCTCTGGCTGTTCGGGGCCGTCAGAGACGGCCCCGAACAGCCAGTAATTCCGGGTCATCGGGTCACTGGAGACCCGATTGACCCGGAATCGCCGCAGATCGCTGGACTGAATTGTCCAGCGATCTGCGGCGATCGCCGACATGGGGGGGCATAATGACCCCCCTGGGCGATATGCCGGGATGCCTGCTGAACGATTTCAGCAGGCATCCGGCTCCGGTCCCCAACCGGCTAGCGGTGGGGGCCGGAATTCCCACGGGCCTATGGATACGCCCTGCGTCCTTAAGGACTCGGGATGCAGGGCGTATCCATACGCCCTGCGTCCTTAAGAGGTTAAGTCTTGTGTTCTGAAAATGGGTCACTGTATTGTTTTAAATCAGTTGCATAAAGAAATTGAGCCATTGAGCTAAGGTAGGTGTGGAAGCATATGTAGATGTACAATGCAAATAAAAAGTGTTATTGAAGTAGAATTTTCACTCTGTCTTCACCTTTATCTCTGATTGTGCTGTGCTCAAAAGTGCACTTGAATATTGCTGTTATCCCTGCAAATATTGTGTATACTTATTATGATACTTACTGATAAACCCCTGAAGTATTTTTCTTTAACCCTGTAAGGACCAAGCCCAGTTTGACCTTTAAGACCAGGTCAATTTTATTTTTGCATTTTCATTTTTTTCTCCTTGCCTTCTAAAAATCATAACTCTTGTTTTTTGCGCAACCAGTTGTCCTCTGTAGTGTTGAGCGGCATAGGCCATATTCGAATTCGCGAATATTCGCGAATATATGGACGAATATTCGTCATATATTCGCGAATATTCGCATATTCGTTATATCCTCGTTTTATTTTCGCATATGCGAATATTCGCGTATGCGAAAATTTGCGGATGTGAAAATTAGCAAATACAAAAGTAGCATAAGGTAAAATTCGCATATACGAAAATTCGCATATGCTAATTTTCGCATATACGAATTTTCGCACGCCAGTCTCACACAGTAGTATTAGAGCCTTCTTTACACCACACAAGCTGGAAGCAGAGAGGGGTGATCACTGTGATGTGTACTGTGAAGAAAAAAAAAAACAAAAAAAAAAAAAACGAATATTCGTAATTACGAATATATAGCGCTATATTCGCGAAATTCGCGAATTCGCGAATATGCGATATTCGCGAATAATATTCGAATTGCGAATATTCGCGAGCAACACTAGTCCTCTGTAATGACATCACTCATTTTACCATAAAATGTATGGCACAATCCAAAAAATACTATTTGTGTGGGGAAATTGAAAAGAAAACCGCAATTTAGAAAATGTTTTAATTATCGTACAGTTTACAGTAAAAATTACATGTTTTATTTATTCTGTGGGTCAATGCGATTAAAATGATTCCCATGCTTACATACTTTTATATTATTGTACCTCTTAAAAAAAATCACAAACTTTTTAACCAAATTAGTATGTTTAAAATCCCTCTATTTTGACAACCTATAACTTTTTTAATTTTCTGTCTAAGTGGCAGTATGAGGGCTCATTTTTTGCACCTTGATCTGTATTTTTTATTGATATCACATTTGTGTATATAAAACTTTTAATCATTTTTTATGCATTTTTTGGTAATAAAATGTGACAAAAAGCTTCAATTTTGGACTTTTTTTTTTCTTTTTACGTTCACTCCGTTCATCATACAGGATCATTAACATTAGATTCTAATAGTTCAGACACTTACGCACACGGCAATACCAAATATGTTTGTTATTTTTTTTTTATACTTTTTGGGGGTAAAATAGAAAAAAGGGCCAATTTACATTTTATTGGGGGAAGGAATTTTTCTACTTTTTAAAACTTTTTTTTACTTCTTTTTTTTTACACTTTTTATGTCCCCATAGGGTACTATTTATAGCAATCACTTGATTGCTAATACTATTCAGTGCTATGCAGAGGGCATAGCACTGATCAGTATTATCGGCGATTTTCTGCTCCGGTCTGCTGGAAGGCAGATCAGTGCAGAAGACACTAGGAAGGTGGCAGAGGCAGGTGAGGGGACCTCCGTCTGCCAGTACAGCTGGCCTAATCCCCGCGGCCGTGCCTCGGGCTATCAGATCAGCCAAAACTGTAGCCGCACTGCCGCAGATGCCGTGATCTGTATTGATCACAGCATCTGAGGGGTTAATGGTGGATATCCGCGCAATCACGGATGCCGGCCATTACCGGCGGGTCCCTAGCTGCTGATCAGCAGCCGGGACTTGCTGTGCATTCTGATGCTCACGGTCATGTATAGGATTATAAATGTATGTCCTGGCGCACAAAGTACTGCCACACCAGGATGTACATTTACATCCGTGGTCGTTAAAGGGTTAATAGAGTTAATATTTGACACGTGAAAACACTATCTATAATTACCATATGATAAGAACAGGGTTAATATATAAGGATAAAGTGCATAAAAAGGAAATATAGTTTATTTAGTGCGTCTATACTAAGTAAGAAATTATCTCTATAAGAGATTTCTGTAGATTTTTTATAATGTGATTGAAGTCTTAAGTACTTACATAGATGTACACCAATACTACATCTAGTGGTCATCTTGTTTGCTGCACATGTGGGTCCACCATTGTAAAATTTCAAGTGCACTACACAATAGAGTGATATATTTGTTACATAAGCTATGAGTACAAATAAGAGATGAAGACAAACTGTTTGTATCAAATTAGCACAAAATGTTCTTTTTCGTATTCTGGGCTATAAATGTACAATATAAAAGTAAAAATAACACACACGTATAAAACATTTCTTTACTTAGAAAATATTTTAAAAGTCCACAACAATAGGATAACAACATCCTGGGGAGGTGTATTAGAACATGTCCAGAGGAAGGGTTGCTGAATTGCCCATAGCAACCAATCAGATTGTTTGTTTGTTTTTTGTTTTTTTGTTTTTTAATTTTTTAAAAAGGCCTCTGAAAACTGAAAGAAGCAATCTGATTGGTTGCTATGGGCAACTCAGCAACTTCTGCCCCCCTCTGTCTCCTAAATTGTTCTATATGTATATTGCTTTTATGATGTTGTGATATCCTGAACTTTGGCTCCACCCTCTCCAGCAAGGTGTTCTGGGAACAAGCAGAAGTGTTAGTTGCCATGAGTCCGGCTGTGAGATCACTATGGGTGCATTTTTCCAGCATCTATTTTCAAATTGTGTACGCCTATGGATGTTGTTGCCCCGAAGAAAGACCTCTAATAAGTATAAAAAAAAAATAAAAAAAAACACCAATCCTGTTAGTGTAAAATATTGAAAGTATTTTTTTATAGTATCAGTAAAATTAGAATCTAGTATTTCAACTAAATGGACAGTGTAGACAGCAATTGTACCCATACTGAAAGCTTTTAAGTGGAGAGGTAAAAAAAAAAAATGAGATAAGAGCCGTCAGCAGTGCTCAGCAATTTCCTCCCAAGCCCAGACTTTTGTCTACATGATGAATATTTTAGATGTACCGTATCTTGCGATCCTTACATTTTTCAATGACAAGGAGACAAGATGCATTTTACATCTGTTAAGGACCACTGATTGGCATGCATGCAGAAGCGGTGTTTTAAGACTGAAAGGCGTAATGTTCCTCAAAAGCTACGGGCATAAAATATTCATCTCTTTTTACCTTCTTACTTTCAACGAATACAGTTTGATGCTTATGACACAAGATGCTATAAATATTCTTAAGAATGATCCTCAAAAAAGATATGAAATTATTATTAAAGTAAACTACCTAATAGGTCAATCTGAAGTTTTATCAAGTGGATTGTGTTTATAAAAATTGAACTTTCTCATTGCATATTAAAGGGGTACTCCGCCTCTAGACATCTTATCCCCTATCCAAAGGATAGGGGATAAGATGTCAGATCGCGGGGGTCCCATTGGCTGTCTGGGCATGCTGGGAGTTGCAGTCTGGCCTTCCTAGTGGTTGCCACAGTAAAGATCACTTTACTTTCACATTCATTCCCCCCCCACCGTCGATTCCCTACCTGAGCCATGATCTCCGCTGGATGTCTGCAATGATCGCTGGGCCCCACGCATCTTCCCCTCAGGTACAGGCCTCCATCTTCTCCAGGGGTGGGCAGAATGGGGGGTTTCCATGGCAACCCCCTGTCCTGCGCTGCCATTGGTCAAAACTCAGTTCTGACTAATGGCAGGGTATAGGAGGAGATCGCAGCACTGCGACCTCACTCCTATCCCTTGGGATGATCGGGGCTGTCACTGACAACTCCGATCATCCCTATTTTCCGGGTGATCGGGTCACCAGAGACCTGATCAGCCCGGAATTGGAGAAAATTGCATCCCTTGACGATGTGCCGGGATGCCTGCTGAATGATTTCAGCAGGCATCCCGATCCGGTCCCCAACCGGCTAGAGGCGGGGACCAGAATTCCCACGGGCGTATCCATAAGCCCTCAGTACTTAAGGACTTTAAAACTGGGGCGTATGGATACGCCCGCTGTCCTTAACAGGTTAATGGGTCCTGTGTAACCCATGGGATCCCAATCCCGATGCAGGGCTCTATGCAGAGATATCTGAATTTGCAATTAATTTTGTGTGTCTTAACCCTTTAACGACGCAGGACGTATATTTACGTCCTGCGCCGGCTCTCGCATCATATCGCGTCGGTCCCGGCGCTCATCAATGGCCAGGACCCGTGGCTAATACCACACATCGCCGATCGCGGCGATGTGCGGTATTAACCCTTTAGAAGCGGCGGTCAAAGCTGACCGCCGCTTCTAAAGTGAAAGTGAAAGTGACCGGTGAAATTTTGTGTGTCTTAACCCCTTAACGACGCAGGACGTATATTTACGTCCTGCGCCGGCTCTCGCATCATATCACGTCGGTCCCGGCACTCATCAAAGGCCAGGACTCGTGGCTAATACCACACATCGCCGATCGCGGCGATGTGCGGTATTAACCCTTTAGAAGCGGCGGTCAAAGCTGACCGCCGCTTCTAAAGTGAAAGTGAAAGTGACCGGTGAAATTGCGGCGTCCCGAACAGCTGACCGGACACCGGGAGGGCCCTTACCTGCCTCTTCGGTGTCCGATCGACGAATGACTGCTCCGTGCCTGAGATCAAGGCAGGAGCAGTCAAGCGCCGATAACACTGATCACAGGCATGTTAATACACGCCTGTGATCAGGATGAGAGATCAGTGTGTGCAGTGTTATAGGTCCCTATGCGACCTATAACACTGCAAAAAAAATGTAAAAAAAAGTGTTAATAAAGGTCATTTAACCCCTTCCCTAATAAAAGTTTGAATCACCCCCCTTTTCCCATAAAAAAAATAAAACAGTGTAAAAAAATAAAAAAATAAACATATATGGTATCGCCGCGTGTGTAAATGTCCGAAATATAAAAATATATCATTAATTAAACCGCACGGTCAATGGCGTACGCGCAAAAAAATTCCAAAGTCCAAAAAAGCGTATTTTGGTCACTTTTTATACCATTAAAAAATGAATAAAAAGTGATCAAAAAGTCTGATCAAAACAAAAATCATACCGATAAATACTTCAGATCACTGCGCAAAAAATGAGTCCTCATACCGCCCTGTACGTGGAAAAATAAAAAAGTTATAGGGGTCAGAAGATTACATTTTTAAACGTATAAATTTTCCTGCATGTAGTTATGATTTTTTCCAGACGATCAACAAAATCAAACCTATATAAGTAGGGTATCATTTTAACCATATGGACCTACAGAATAATGATAAGGTGTAATTTTTACCGAAATATGCACTGCGTAGAAACGGAAGCCCCCAAAAGTTACAAAATGGTATTTTGTCGCACAATGATTTTTTTTCCGTTTCGCCGTACATTTTTGGGTAAAATGACTAATGTCACTGCAAAGTAGAATTGGCGATGCAAAAAATAAGCCATAATATGGATTTTTAGGTGGAAAATTGAAAGGGTTATGATTTTTAAATGTAAGGAGGAAAAAACAAAAGTGCAAAAACTTAAGTCCTTAAGGGGTTAAAATAGAAATTGCTTTTGTAAACATTAAAATTTTAAAAAGTTGAAGAAATCATCAAGTGTCTCAAAGTAGAAATATATTTTGTAAACATTGATATTTAGAAAACATTTTTTAAATACTCAAATGTTTTCTAATTTTATAAGTGAAGAACAAATAGCTTTTTTTAAACCTTAAAATGCTGAAAAATAGTAGTAGCAGTACATTCCTGTGTTTTCATTTCATGTCAGATTGACAGCAGATAGCCGAACATAGCCAGCGGATAGCAAGCATTGCTGAACTAGTTAGTGGTAGCTGTAGCTTATGTTGAACTAGTGATAGTTGTTGCCAGGTCTTGTGATGTTGCTCCATGTGGTTACAAGTCAAAATTGCTAAACACAGTCCCTGGACATACCTAACTTTCTGTTTGCAGAGTTGCCACAGTATTAGTGTCTCAAAATTGTTAAGAAGAAATAGCTTTTGTAATCATTGAAAAGTTGGTAAAATCATTAAAAAAATTTCCTTGTTGGAAGTTTTTGGTTTTGTGGCTGGCAATTGAAGAAGATGCATTCCAAAGATTTGCAGCATGATTAGTGTCCTGAAATAGAGAACTAGTTTTTGTATGAAAAAAATGTCCCCGTACATTGGGATCATGGTGGATTGTGTATGTGTATGCCTAGCTGGCAGTAGCATCTGCAAAGGTGATTGACTGGTGATAGTTGTAGTAGCCAGAAGGCATTGGTGGACTAGTGGTAGTTGTAGTAGACAGCAGACAGCAGAGATGATGGATTATTACTAGTTGTAGCCAGCAGACAGCAGGAAGTGGTAGACTAGTAATTGGAGCCAGGCCTTGCGATGCCATTCTAAGTGCTTACGTAGAGCAGTCATTTCTAAACTTGGACCCTGGCTATGCCTTACTTTCATTTTGCTGAGACAGCGCTGTGCTTATTTTTTTTCATCTGGTATGATAAAAAAGAATTTCCACATGGCAGAATATCATAAAGAGATAGGTACACCACCACCTGACTCCTCTAGAAGATATTTTTCAACCCTACAGATGCAGCAATGTTGCCTTCACCTGCTCTTGAGCTGATCATACAAGCAGGGCAACATCTAGTAGGTTTGACAGATGTTCTTACCTTAACTTGGCTACTCTTTCTCTCTGACATCATCATCATCAAACTCCTCCTCATAGTCCCTACCACTCATATCAGTATAAAATTCTGTTGTCTGATCATGGGCTCCTTGCCCTCTTTCAGCATATCCCCCAGGATGCCTTACAATATCATCACCACCATGCCTACCACCACCAGTCCCACTAGTGTTATGCACATCCACTACTTCCACCTTCACCACACACTCCACAGGCTTACTGTGCTCACACATTTCCTCCTAATAACTAATGCTATCCATCTAATTGCCACTAGTGGGGGAAAACAAAGACAGAAATTATGGAACAGACTGTTTAGAAAGGCCACTTGTACCACACCATGCAACTGTAGACAATGAGGAATCCACTTGGCTCAATGTCATGTCAGACTTTTCCTCCTCCTGAGATGAAAAATAGAATGAGCCAACCAGTCCATATTAGCTGTATGACATAGACATATTTTGCTTGCTGCTGCTGCTGCTACTACTAGAGCACTGGTCAGAATTCTCTCCAAAATGGGGGCTGCAATGCAGCGTACAGGGTTTTATCATTCTCTTAAACCCACCCCTATGCTGCCTCCTGATTGGCCTAGGAGATGTATAAAAGCAATGATTGGCTAACCTGTGGTGATGTGATCTTGCTGCTAGCTGTTAAATATGGTAGACTACCCTGATGTCACCTCAGTGTTCCTACTTTCTCATCCTATGCTGACATAGCGCCAAAACACCATGTGTTCCTCATCTTGTCTTCTATAATTGTGCTGTTGCCAGCCTGGCGCGAGCTGAACCTGGCAAAGTTTTAATGTTTGGTGAGCCTCATTTTGCCCAAAGTTCTCTATAATAGATGTACTCAGTAATATATTGACAATACAACATCTCTAAAGTAAAGCTCCAAAGCAGTCATCATACTTTGTTCATTTCTAGACATTACTGTTGATTCTTTTTCTGTGTGAAAAGTGAGAGTGCATAAAAAAAAAATTATAATAATAATACAATATTCTGTCTTTTAAGGAAATCCCTCAAAGTACACTACAATATGTGCTGTTATTTTCCAAATGTAATTAAAAAGCAAATCAGAAAGTATATGATTTAAATTTGAATTTCATGATTCACATTCTTTGAAGTCTGCAAAATGACCTCTTCTCATGTTATTGCAATAAAGGCCTGTCAGTCAAATGAATCATATTAGCTGAACTATTCACCAATGAAATCAGCCTGGATTGAAGACATGCCTTTTAAAAATCTAAAATACAGACACACACTATTAGGGAAGCTATTTATAGTTCATTCAAGATACAATATATATATATATATATATATATATATATATATATATATATATATATATATAGATAGATAGATAGATACTGTATGCCTTGCTGCTTAGTGTATGTAACACTCACGTTTCAGAAGACAGGGACCCCGGTGGTTGTGGATCCGCTGGACCTGTGTGGCAGATGACTTGGACCGTACCAAGGAGCGGAGTTTAAGGTGCTGCTGGTTTTCACCAAGGCCCGCCGCAAAGCGGGATGGACTTGCTGCAGCAGGCGGCACCCAGGTCGCTACCCCTGGCACGGCTCGACCACACAGGTGGCTGAGGGGATGCGAGGCACAGGCTGGGGCAGGAGAAGCACCGGGTGAGTGACAGACTGGGGCTCGCATGCGGGCACGTCCCGCAATGCGAGTCCCAGCACCGCCGGTAACAGGACCATGCGCTCACGGCCAGCGTGTGCGGCCGGAGCGCATAACGTAACAGTGTACACTCATTAGGGGGAAATTATCATTGGTTTTACCCTGTTTGATTTGTTGCCTGACTTGTGGCATTTGAGGTTTAGACTTTTCATTGTGACTTTTGCATTAGATGCTTTTTTTAAGATTTTAAAGTGGTTATGACGTGGAAACAAAATGTGTACCACAGCCATATTTATTACAATGTCATCCAACCATTTAAAAAATTTGGTGAATGTACGGATTACCACCTCAATTGTGCTGAGAGGAGGACACCAAGCCCACTACAAGAGGAAAAACTCATATCCTTGACAGGTGTCCATCTTCCTGTAACCATGGTTTCTCCCCTTCCTATCATAAGATATGTTTTTAGCTCATTCAAGTGTGTGTTGTACCTCATCCAATGCCTAATCCACAGCTTACATAGTTTAGCATTACTGTTTTTGAGGGTGAGCTATAGAGATGTATGGAAGGGAAATCTCAATTTCTACATGTGCAGTGTATGGGAGACATCATAGAACCTAATCTCCATCCACTTCCTCAGTGTATTGTGTCAATTGTGTTTTAACCAGAGTCACGGTATTCATGAGGCTAGTGCTGCCCACTTCTCTACCAAACCTACATACTGCTGAGTGTTAACATCTGTATACAGACATATACAGCAGCTCCTCCATTATACACTGAATTTATAAGCATACCACTCTGGGTTTGCATGGACTTATCAAAGGAAGCTAGCTGTCATCATATTCAGCTTAGTATTCAGCAATGATTCTGAGTGAAGATGTTGATCACATCTTTTATGAGTAGTTATGTGGGCATCATTTATGTTCCCCTCATGATCACTGTATAGGTATATATCACAGAAAATATATTCCTTCTTTAAGAGCGTGGACTGACACACAGATGAAAGACTAAAGAAGAGCCTACACTTTTACATTTAAAGGGGTATTCCAGGATTTTTTTTTTATTTGACTATGCTACAGGGGCGGTAAAGTTAGTGTAGTTCATAATATAGTATCTGTACCTGTGTATGACGGTTTTCTCACAATTATTCTCTAATTTTTACTCCAATATTTATTTTTTCCAGAATACAATTCTGTTATCTCAGATTTTCTCCAGCTTGCAATGCGGCCGTGACCTGACTAACTAGTCAGCTGATGACAGGGAGCCTGTCTGCTTCAATGGGTGGAGGGATCACTTGGTGGGAGAGAAATCAATCTGCAACTAATGCAACAGCTGTAGGCACCCTGATTGAAAACCACAGGTCTTTTGATGGATGCAGCTCATTTATGTTTCAATGGGTGGGGTGCCTGATGTATGGGAGGATGGGATTTGTATTCAAAAAAAGAAAAGTCAAACAGGAAATACTAGTTCACAAAAAGCTAGCCACAGTATTATGGTAATCTTATGACATAGCCATTTATCCCCAAGACAAGCGTGGATCCTTCTTAAGCATGTCCATTACTGTCTGCCAGGTACGTACTAAAATCACCTTATGGTGGAGAACCCCTTTAAAGCAGATATTTAAAGTATACAGATGTAACCACCCTTACCTTTACTTAGACTTAGTTAAGTATTCCATTTTCTCATGACAAAAACTCAACATATTATTGCGGCATGCTAGAAAAATCCTTGAGGCTGTTATTTATATCACAATCACTGGGTGGTCACACATATAGCATTCATATTTCCCCATATTGCAAAATCATGTGTTTTTGGTTTTTACTTTAACTTACAGCAGTTATCCCTTTTGGGTTATGCTGAACCCTGAGAAAATTTAAAGGGGTATACAGGTAAATTCTGCTTTTTTTATGTAAATTAATAATAATCACTACAGTGAGGTACTTATTCTTATACTGATGCTCTGATGCAGCCTAATACTGTATAGGTATGTAGCTCTGCCACCTACCGATCACTCATCTACCATGCAGCCGATGACCCCTTCATCCATACATGGCTGCCTATGGAGAATCATGGGACAATACATGTCACTATTGTCAGGATTCGGCCGGCTGGAGGTGGATCCTCTGTGTCATAGAGGGATTGGCGTGGACCGTGCCGGCGGACCAGTTCTAAGTTGCTACTGGTATTCACCAGAGCCCACCGCAAAGAGGGATGGTCTTGCAGCGGCGGTAGCAACCAGGTCGTATCCACCGGCAACGGCTCAACCTCTCTAACTGCTGAGATAGGCGCGGTACAAGGGATTAGGCAAGAGCAAGGTCGGACGTGGCAGAAGGTCAGGGCAGGTAGCAAGGATCGTAGTCAGGGGCAACGGCAAGAGGTCTGGAACACTGGCTTGGGATACACAGTAATAGCTTTCTCAAGGCACAATGGCAACAAGATCCGGCAAGGAAGGGAAGGGGAAGTGAGGTTATATAGACAGGGAGCAGGTGGAGACTAATCAGACAGATTGGGCCAGGCACCAATCATTGGTGCACTGGCCCTTTAAATCTTAAAGAGGCGGCGCGCGCGCCCTAGGGAGCGGGGCCGCGCGCGCCGGGACAGCACAAACGGGGAACGAGTCTGGTAAGCGGGCCGGGATGCGAATCGCGAGCGGGTGCGTCCCGCATCGCGGATCGCATCACGGCTAGGGACATTATCGCAGCGCACCCGGTCAGCGGGTCTGACCGGGGCGCTGCGAACAGGAGAAAGCTGCGAGCGTTCCAGGGAGGAGCGGGAACCCGGAGCGCTCGGCGTAACAACTATTCCTCCTCCATAGCAACTAAAGAAAAAAGAAAAAGTGCTCTATGGCATAATATTGTCACTATAGGTAATAGCTCTATGTGATCTACTGCTTACTGCAGGTAGTTGTGTGATTCAAGCACAACATTGGATAGTGTATTATAGTAACTCCATGGGCTAACTGCTGCCTTCCCATTCACTATAACACACCGCAAACACAGTCCTCCAAAACTAAATAGGGTTACACAGGTGCAGACCGTTCACAGAAGGATCAGGTAGAAGACAATCAAGCCTGATAAAGCAGATGGTGTTCAACCAGGAAATGCTTTGAATCTTGGGAATAAAGTTGTCTTTTACCTGATACTGCTGTTACTGGTCTGTCAGCGCCTGTGTAATCCTATTAGTTTTGGAGGAACATGTTTGCGGTCCTCCATAGCAATACAGAGCACTCAATAAAGGAGTGCAGGCACAGTGTAGGAGACACATAGACTTGTATTATCACATGCTCCTTTATAAGAAGCCATCTATGGATGGAAGAGCTTTCTAGCCGGACAGGGGGATTGGAGATCGGTGTGGGTGAAGTTACATAGTTCTGCAAAATGGGCTGCAGTGGTGCATCAATATAAAAGCAAGTGCCTAACTGCCATGATAACTATTAATTTGCATAAGGATACTAAAAAGTGGCCATTCCCATTAAATAGTCTGGTGACCAAAAGTTATATAGTTTTCTCATCTATTTGCATAAAAAAAAAATCTTAGTGTTACATATTCTTCTCAGATACGTCATGCCCTGTCTGAATTATTTGCACCTTGTCATTATTTGCACCTCAACACAGTTTTTCCTGCTGTTTCCTATCTTTTTGAACACAACCAGAGCCAGAGCGTTAAGAGTCTACCTTCCTTGTTGTAGCGCCTGTAGCTGCACCCTTTGATTCTAATTCATCTCCTTCCTTTTACTAACTGAATTTCAGCCTCTCTTGTTGCATCACAGGATTGTGTGACCACACCAAGGGAATGTGATTCAGATTAGAAATAGAATTTAATTCTACTAGATTGCAGTAAAATAGAAATAGTAAGAGTCTACTACAAATACCGTTTTATCTCAACAATTGAAATCAGTTTTTGCCCTATATGAGGGAAAATACAACTCCATTAGAAGAAAAGCACTCATTTGCCAAGTTCTATTGATTTTTTTTTTGTCACATTACCCACCTTTTTCAATATAAAATAATTGTATGGTCTATTAATGGTCTCACACAGTAAAGAGGATAGAAGTAAAAAAAAAAAAAAAATACCAATGCCAGAAATTATTATTTTTTTCACTCAGATCCCAGAAAAAAAAATATATATAAAAAAATAAAATAAAAAGTCTGTTCTACACCAAATTGTTACCAAAACCAACTATAGTGGTGCATGGTGCAAAAAATAAGCCCTGCACAGCCTCATAGAAAGAAATGTAAAAAAGCCTTTTAAAATGGAAAAAAAAATGATAACAATTAATAACATGTCAGTGAACTGCATACATTTAGTTTCACTAAGTACACAATTTTCTCTTTCGGTTTTGCAGTATATATTTTATGAACAAATGAAGGGTGTCATTACAAAATACAATTGGGCCTGCAAAATGTTTTTAAGAATATAGCAGTTATGGGATTATGGCTCAAGGAACATAACAAGGAACAAGGAAAAATAACAGGTAAAATGAAAAAAATGAAAATTGACCTGGTCCAATATGTAGAAGGGAAGATGAAACACTAATATACAACATTTCAGAATATAGAGAAGTACTATTAAAAATGTACTTATAAATCCTCATTTAAAAAAAAAGAATAGAATTTTTAATATATAGAATATGTTATGAAATATCAATAATTAAATACTATACATTATAATGTCAAGAAGACCTATATTTACTTCTCTGATGTGTAATTTAAAAATATTTTTTTCCTAGCAGTATATTATGAAACTGCTTGGTGTTCTAACACTTGACAGATCCTGTGAGTGCTTTTAGTACAATGTAATATTGTTTTCAATGACACTGACAGTCACCTGCCCCATTTTAGTATAAAATTTCAAGTGGCGTAGATTATGGTTTTCTATCCACATAAGCTTGCCATTTCTAGCTGCAAGCAATGCAGAATGTTATCTCTCTGGAAGAATTATTATTATGAATACTGTCTCTTTTTTTCAAGTGAATTAAAACAATCTTGTTATCTACATTCATTTCCACTTGTTGTATTCTGGTTTACCTTGACTCAATGCCACAATAATGCAGAGGAATATTTTTATCTTGGAAAAGGAATCCATTTCAACTTCTCTGTGTGGGTACTACTGGGAATACTAGCTTCATACATCACTGACAATGTACGGGCCATGTTTTTATTGTGTTTATTGCCATTTAGACTTTTTAATAAATGGAAGCATATTTCAAATCTGTCTGGGCAAAAAGTATGATGTGTACATTTTTAATAATATTGGTATTGTGGTACAATACTGAGATCATATAGGGCCACACATTATAATTTATTTTTTAAAAGACTGTATGTTATTGTTTCTGTTATCCCATGTACAGCCACATGGGGAATAATGTATAGAGTGCAACAAGTTTTAGAGTCAAATGGATAATTTAGCTGAGCTTTTTGCTCTTTGGATTTAAATTGTATTATATGATCCAGATACTAACATTTATGCTGTATATGTCTGTTCAATTTATTCCTATTGCAATTGAGGAATGAATAATTCCCTGCACCAGTGCAGAGTGGCACCATTGCGCAAATTTTTTACACAAGTCCCATTTTTGCTCAACAATGTTTACTGAAACCAGCAAAAATTGAGCTTTTTCCTTTTAGATAAATGAGCATTAAAATGGCATATGTATCTCATAGCCACTAGTAAAAGTCACGTTGTACTATGCATTGAATTTTAAAAGCAGAAATCTAAAGTAAGGAATTCTGGGATCACTTTACTAAAATCAACAAAGGACTTTTTACCCAATTGTTAAATAATTATGAGACAGAGAAGAGTTTTGTTTCCTGTATACACAATTATTGCTAACAATGTTGTTGTTTATTCCGGAATGTGTTAGATTGAGAGTACACTGCTATATTGCTACTTTTCTACTAAATTACCAGGTTCACACAGCATAAAATTTAATTAAACCTTGACTACATTAAACCTCTTACCGTTGCACCATGCTCCTCTCAGTATGATTTTCCAAAGGTAGCTCAGAGTTGTATGAGACTATCTTCAGAAGTCCCATAAAGAGTGAATAGAATGGAGGCCTAACAAGTACTCTTCCTCTGTTTAATTTGAGACACAAAAGAGTTTCATTCTCATGATCAGTTACACTGCCAGAGTTTGGACCCCTCTGATCAGTTAGTTATCACCGATCACAGGAATTATAGTGCACACTGGAAAAATTTGTTCTGCCTTCAGAGTTTTGGAACAGATGTCACACCTTCAGAAACATTACACTTTAACCTAGAGACCTAAATAAGTTTGTGTTTCTTTACAAATACCCATCCTCACACCTGTGTATTTTTTATGTGAGTACAACATCACAACAGCTTTAACTGAAAACTATACAAAAAAAAAAAAAAATCATTATTAATAACATTTTATACAGTCATGGCCATAAATGTTGGCACCCGTGAAATTTTTCTAGAAAATGAAGTATTTCTCACAGAAAAGGATTGCAGTAACACATGTTTTGCTATACACATGTTTATTCCCTTTATGTGTATTGGAAATAAACCAAAAAGGGAGGAAAAAAAGGAAATTGGACATAATGTCACACCAAACTCCAAAAATGGGCTGGACAAAATTATTGGCAACCTTTCAAAATTGTGGAAAAATTATGTTTCAAGCATGTGATGATCCTTTAACCTCACGTGGGGCAAGTAACAGGTGTAGGCAATATAAAATCCCACCTGAAAGCAGATAAAAAGGAGAGAAGTTTACTTAGTCTTAGCATTGTGTGTCTGTGTGTGCCACACTAAGCATGAACAACAGAAAGAGAAGAGAACTGTCTGAGGACTTGAGAACCAAAATTGTGGAAAATTTTCAACAATCTCAAGGTTTCAAGTCCATCTCCAGAGATCTAGATTTGCCTTTGTCCACAGTGTGCAACATTATCAAGAAATTTGCAACCCATGGCACTGTAGCTAATCTCCCTGGGCATGGACGTAAGAGAAAAATAGATGAAAGGTGTCAACGCAGGAGAGTCCGGATGGTGGATAAGCCGCCCCAAACAAGTTCCACAGATATTCAAGCTGTCCTGCAGGCTCAGGGAGCATCAGTGTCAGTGCGAACTATCCATTGACATTTAAATGAAATGAAATGCTATTGCAAGAGACCCAGAAGGACCCCACTGCTGACAGAGAAACATAAAAAAGCAAGACTACATTTTGCCAAAATGAACTGGAGTAAGCCAAACTCCTTCTGGGAAAATGTCTTGTGGACAGATGAGACCAATATAGAGCTTTTTGGTAAAGCCCATCATTCTACTGTTTACCAAAAATGGAATGAGGCCTACAGTGAAATATGGTGGAGGGGTTGTTTTGCTGCCTTTGGCACTGGGTGCCTTGAATGTGTGCAAGGCATCATGAAATCTGAGGATTAACAACGGATATTGGGTCGCAATGTACAGCCCAGAGTCAGAAAGCTGGGTTTGTGTCCGAGATCTTGGGTCTTCCAGCAAGACAATGACCCCAAACATACGTCAAAAAGCCCCCTTAAATCGATGGCAGCAAAGCGCTGGAGAGTTCTGAAGTGGCCAGCAATGAGTCCAGATCTAAATTTCATTGAAAACCTGTGGAGAGATTTTAAACTTGCTGTTGGGAAAAGGCGCCCTTCCAATAAGATAGACCTGAAGCAGTTTGCAAAGGAAGAGTGGTCCAACATTCTGAGAGGTGTAAGAAGCTCATTAATGGTTATAGGAAGCCACTGATTTCAGTTATTTTTTTCATAGGGTGTGCCACCAAATATTAAGTTAAGCGTGCCAATAATTTTGTTCAGCACATTTTTAGAGTTTGGTGTGACATTATGTCCAATTTGTTTTTTTTTTTCTTCCTTTTTTGTGTATAGCAAAACATGTGTTACTGCAATCCTTTTCTGTGAGAAAAACTAAATTTTCTTGAAAAATTTCAGGGGTGTCAACATTTACGGCCATGACTGTATGTTTTATTTATTTTTTGCTATTATTTGTTACACTCTTTTTTTTTGTATGTTTTAGCTTATTTCTACTAGTAGTTTTTATTTATATTTGTTTTTAATCTAACACCCTCATGCAACAAATAGTTTAATCAGGTGGCACATATATTCCACTTAATTACATATATTGCTGTACTTTTACCAGTACTGTTGCCATTAATGAAACTGTCAACTGCATTGTGATTTACAGTCTTATACTCTATTATATTATGTATAAGTGAACAATATATTTCCTTAAAGTCATATATTGTGCATTCTTGGTTGGAATTGCAATCATTAATGTGTTTGTGATCACACAAAAAAAAAAAAAGTCCAAATATATATGTATATATATATATATATATATATATATATATATATATATATATATACTTGAATGTACTATATATTTTTAATATATACATATTCCTGCGATGTCAAAAATGTTATAGAATTTTTTGTAAAGTATGAGGTCAAATACTCTATTCAGAAATTGCATGGGGCACCAGTTCTAATTTATCACCTACTGTAAATTTTATATATGCCATAGCTTCAAAACAAGGAACAAATGGGTTCATTTATTAGCTGTACAGAGTCGAGCCAGAGATCAACTGAATATTTTCCTGGTAACATTTATTTATTGTTTATGATTTTCAGCAGCATGCCAAAGAAATGTCTGAAAGATATGTTATAGATGTAAAAGACTAGGTATGGAAGTCCTGCAAATTGCAAAAAAAAAAAAAAATGAAATGTGACAGATACTTAATGATCTAGTATGAATTGAATACTTAGACAGATTTATAGCAAACTTCATCCTCAAGCCATAAATGTATTTTCTATGCTTTCAAATGGATGGGAACTGTGTTATCGAAAACATATAATACTTACAATAAATGGCCCGTTCATTTATCTCTTGTTATAGAACACTTAGATGTTGGCAGATTAGATTAAACTATTCATACACACAAAACAGCATCAATATTCTAATTTTCCAGTGTAGTGAAGGTAAACTGCCATTAGAAATAGTGAATCTATTTTTCAGTCTTGTACTTTAGACTGAATAAATACTGTTTAGGGACTTTTTTCTTGATGATAAAGCGACTGTTTATGTTATTTGTAACATGTCTACTTTTGAACCCTCCAAACATGCACCACTCTTTTCTAATATACATTTCTACAATATTCTCATCTTAGTACCATTGATCCAGTTCTTATCTAAAATATGCAAAAAGTATTGACAAAATATGTTTCTTTACCTACTTGACTTCCAAAATTGTTGACTTTTAGCTCATGTGTTAGGCTGGGGTTAATGGCATGTTGGTGTACTGTAGCGTGATGTGACCATATGGATGTTCGTGGCACCAGGAGTGTTAACCCACCACAGGATAAAGCGGTTGCTATTGACGAGCACCGGGTACGAAACTGCAGCAAGATACAGACAGTACATTTACATTTTAGCATCATTTGCTAAAGGATGCAGTAGGAAACCACAGTTGTGGCAATGGGCACTCTGGGATTGTAGTCCTCTTTGACTAAGTTGTTACTTGGACTGGTATGAACTTGACTTGAATAGACTTGATGCGACTAGACTGGACTGACTTAGACTTGACAGAGGTAGACTTGACTTGAGACAAAGTAGGAACACAGACTTCAGAGAAAGGAATCTTTCACACATGGGGTTCCTGGTTTCATGCTTACTGCCAGGACATGTGCGGACAGAAGTGGCCAGAGGATCTTCACTCACTTTATCCTTTGGTTTCTATGGGGCCCGACGGCTCTTTGGCACTTGTCCCCAAAGCTGACTTAAACTTGGCTGACGACCTGGTCAGTAGAAGAAAGACATAAAAACTTGTCCCCATTAGAGGTAAGGGGCAAGTATACTACAGAGATGCTTCACTTTCTCCTTTCACTAACTTCACTAATTGACTCTCTTACTCCTCCCCGTCTAGACAGACCTGGGTGGAGAAGGGCAGGAGGCCCTGATTGGCCAAAGTGCACATGTGATTCTCCATGCATTCTGCTTCAAAGACACAGCTAACTCTTTACAGGACTTACATGACAGAAAAATATTAATACATTTTACTATGGAGAATATATTCAGAATAAACTACCTAACATGTTAACCTAGAGCTGTGGTCTAGAGCAGCCTCTATAAAGTGACATCTACCTGACAGGACAGGTAGAGAAGTGTGTTCTGCACCGGGACACTATATTTTAACAAGGCCACATAATGCATTCAGATCCAGGAAAAACTATACAAGGCTCCCTCTAGGTTCTGCTTGATCCAGGCCAGGTTACATTTTATGTGAATCAGTGATATTTAATGGAGATATAAGAAGGAAATTGTCTGTTTCTTCTCCCTAACATCTCTCTCATAACATATCTCCATAACATCTCTATATCTATATGATTAGGGCATTTTTATATAGCCCTGTTACTACTTCAACTACTATAATCAGAAATAACTCCATAAATGTATCCCTTTAAAGGGGTACTCTGCTGTAAAAAATGTTTAAATCAACTGGTGCCAGAAAGGTAAACAGATTTGTAAATTACTTCTATTAAAAAATATTAATCCTTCCATTACTTATCAGCTGCTGTACGCTCCACAGGAAGTTGTTTTCTTTTTGAATGTCCTTTCTGTCTGACCACAGTGCTCTCTGCTTAAACCTCTGTCTATTGCAGGAACTGTCCAGAGTAGGAGCAAATCCCCATATCCCTGATATAGTCTATGTTGAGATCCTCTTACTGGGGCTGGGGGTTGATACATCAGATTACAGCTCAGAGAATAACTGACTGCATTGGCATCCTGCCTCAGCCATTGATTGGCTGAGCAGGAATGTGAAGTATTGAGCCCTGGCCTTTGTCTTCTTACTATTACCGGGGCCTAATGCATAACATTGCTGCTCAGCAATCACTGGCCAAAGCGGGACCACACTGTAGCCAGTGATTCACTAAGCAGTACTAAGACACATCAACCCACAGTAAAAAAATATTGCATTTAGATAGCATTCAGTCTGGGTATTTTTTATTTAAAAGAAACCCTTCCACAAGAGTACCCTTTATGGGCCTAGCATTTTGCACCAGATATTCTGTGTTAGTATACCTATTAGGCTTTGCCAGAGACAGAGGCTAATTGGCAGCCTATTAGTTTTACAAAGACAAACATAATAAATATATACTCATATATATATATATTGTCATACATTGCAGATAGTGAATGCCATAAAAAAGAAACAAAAACAATGAAACAGAAAAATTAGCATGATTTTTGGTTCTGCTGAGGCCGTAGGTTTTGAGGCCTAGCGTGTCGTTGAAAGTTGCGTAGCATACCGTCCTGTTAGTCCGGCATCCACGAGAGCAGCAACCCAAGAGAGTGATAATTGGACGCAGCTCCCTCTTATGGGCAGGGACTGGACTAAAGCTAACTGGTCCATACGGATGCCAATCACCATTATAGAGAATGCTGGGTAATACGTCACCCAAGGATCTCCTAAGGTCCTGCAACATACCATAGAGGTTACTAGCTTGGTCACATGACCGAAGGTCCTGCGATGCTGAACAAGGTAAGTACTATAAATTTCTATATAATATAGATAGAATTACTAATATATCCATTTATTAATATACAAGTTAAACTTAAGGAGAGGCGACTAGGGGCTGTCCCACCTGAGGAACCCTACCTGAAAGTAGTTACTCTGACTTTGGGGACCTCTACACTAGGTACTGAATGCAATACGGTACCGGGACACCACAGTTAGAAGGATACTAAATGTAAGTAGGCTTTATTTTATTTTACTACTTTAAAAAATATAACTACATGCGCTAAAATTTGTATGTTTAACATTGTCATCTTCTGACCCCTATAACTTTTTTTTTTTCCACATTCAGGGCTATATGAGGGCTATTTTTTTTTGCGGCATGGTCTGTAGTTTTTATCGGTATCATTTTTGTTTTGATGAGACTTTTTGATCGCTTTTTATAAAAAAAAAAAATTATGATATATGAAGTGACCAAAAAGGCACAATTTTGGACTTTGGTATTGTTTTTACGTGTACGCCATTGACCATGTGGTTTAAGTAACATTTTACAAGTTTGGACATTTACTCACACGGTGGTACCTCATATGATTATTTTTATTTTATCATTTTATTTAAAAAAAATTGGAAAGGGGGATTCAAACTTTTATTAGGAAGGGGTTAATTAACTTTTATAAACTTTTTAAAGACTTTTTTTAGCCCCCATAAGGGGCTACAACATGCAATCTGTTGATTGCATATACTGATCAATGCTATTCCATAGCATAGCATTGATCAGTATTATTGGTGCTCTGCTGCTCCAGCCTGCTGAGCAGGCATGGAGCAGCAGAACACAGATCAGACAGCGAGGAGGCAGGTGAACACCCTCCTGCTGTCCTCTCAGTTGATCAGGACATTGCAATTTTGTCGCGATAGTCCTGATCAGCTCCGCTGAGCTGTCGGGAAATGTAACTTTAGTTTTTTGACGCGATCAAATTTGATCCCGGCATCTAAAAGGCATCGGCCCGATCAGCGGTGCCCGGCATTAACCCTGGGTGCGCGTTTCAAACACTGGTAACTGGACTCAGGGCGTAGGGGTATGCCCTCCATCCTTCAGTACCGGGACGCGAGGGCATGCCCCTACGCCCTACGTCCCCAACAAGTTAATAGTTTGAATATTTCTGCACTACAATACAAAAAATGTTTAGTTATTATTTTTATTGATTTATTTATTTTGCATTTTCCTTTTTTACATGGTAAAAGACCATGATAAGAATGTTTATTAGTAAAAGAAAAGTTAACATATTTGTATACACTTTTTTTTAAATTTATTTTATTTACACTTTTTAAATTCCCATAGAGGACTGTTATAAGCATTATTTTAATTGCTTAGCCTATGTTTATAACTGTGAAAAAAATATGTGCACATTTTATTTGTGCACATATTTTCTTGTTGAATATAGTGATAAAAAATATGTTTTAAAGAAAAATAAGGCCATATTTTTTACCTTGTGGGAACATCACCTTACATTGTTTGGTGCAAAGTTATGGCATAGCATTGATTATTGAAATTGATACTCTATTTGTATAGCCTGCCTGTGGCAGACTGTTTAAGCAGAGCAACTATAACTGGCCTAGGGGACTTCAAATGACCTTTGGCCACCATCTTGACTGCATTGCAAATAGACCCCCAAAATAATTTTTACATTTAGAATCCCCAATAAAGGGTTACATGATGGACATTAGAGTAATCTTTGATGCCTGTTATTTGCAATGAATGCCTGCTTCTGATATTCTGGTATTTACCAGGTATGAAGCAAGCTCAGCTCCTGAGCTCCTTTCATATTCCCAAAGGACACACACACCTTATGTATATACAGCCATGTTGTCAAGGAGGTTATTAGCAAATGAAAACAATGTAATAATTGTCTCTTTTTTGGGCACATTCACATTTTGCTTAAAATCTTCCATTAACTCAAAGAAATGAATATTTTTATAAACGAAAACAATCTAAGTAACATTAAGATTTTTTGTATAGTTTAAACGCCAAAGTATTTTATAAGCAATCAGAGGCATATACATTGATACATTACTTTATACACGCATTATCATTTCTAAAACAATGTCATATCTGCATTTCTCAAAAGCTCTGGCAACAAGGGCTTCCTATTTTTAAAGATTAGCCCTTTATCATTTCTGTCATCTCTTGCTGTAGGCTAATATGCGCTAGTTGATATATTGGTCTCCTGTTTTCATATCTCTGCTTCTCTTATTTTAAAGATTGATTCTCATGAGCTGCTGTATTATTTCTGGAGTTGAGAGCTACATTTCTTAATCTGCACCGTGTCAGTTGGTGACTTTTGAATGGAAAACAAATAGGCAACTATTTCATGCTATTATTAGGAGTACATCTTATATTTACTTTTTATCAGATGCCTGTCAGTAACATATAGCTTGGTTTATTTAATTTGATCTAGATTTGTATTGTGTTCAGCATTTGTCCTGTTTTCATTACTGCCATAATTCTGTGCTGCTGATGGATTCTGAATGTCCCTTTCTGACATAAAGAGCATGTACTCTTGAGACAACATGAATCAATAGCGATGTACCAAACTATACAAAACTCATTTAGTTTGTTACCACACAGTGCAGTTTCTCTGCTTAGAGACATCTGTGAAAAAATAACATATAAGATAAGTCGCTGTGTACACAATTTTGTGTTTTCTCTTAAACTGTTTTGTTAAATATATAACTGATATAATATATAATATTGATAATAACCACAGAATTTTGTGCAATGCGAAACCTGCTGTGCAAGTGTGTGGTTTTGCTAGTTGCTGCACAGATTTTTTTTATGTGGCCCACGTCACTTTATATATTTTCGTAAATGACAGAAAGCTCCTAGATAGTGGAAAAAACTCACATACATTGATTACATACATTACATACATTGATGAATTGAGTGAATTTACGAAATTATATATTTAGCACACTAAATAGTCTATCAACAACCCACGTCCTCTGCACACTCACAGTACCATATATACTCGAGTATAAGCCGAGTTTTTCAGCATGATTTTTCGAGCAGAAAAAGTCCCCCTCGGCTTATACTCGAGTGAACTCTCCGCCTGCCAATCCCTTCTCAGTGGTCTTCAA
Source organism: Hyla sarda (assembly GCF_029499605.1). NCBI lineage: Eukaryota > Metazoa > Chordata > Amphibia > Anura > Hylidae > Hyla > Hyla sarda. The sequence goes on along the minus strand of NC_079189.1, from coordinate 114,566,986 downwards.
CCTGCGGACCTCAAGATGTTGTAAAACTACAACTCCCAGCATGCCCGGACAGCCATCAGCTGTCTGGGCATGCTGGGAGTTGTAGTTTTGAAACCTCTGGAGGTCCGCAGGTTGAAGACCACTGCGGCTTTCGTCATCATCCAGACCCCCTTTAGTTTTTTACTCACCTCCCCTCAGTGGGAAGGAAGGGTGAGCTGTACTGGGCCATCTATGCTGCAGGGACCATCCGGTGGGGATAGTTAGTCGTTCCGGGCTGTCCATCTTCACCGGCAATGTCACTAGTCCGGGGCCGGGCACGGAGCAGAGAAGAGGGCCTCCCGGTGAAGATGGACAGCCCGGAATGACTAACTCTCCCCACCGGATGGTCCCTGCAGCATAGATGGCCCGGACCAGCTCATCCTTCCTTCCCACTGAGGGGAGGTGAGTAGAAAACTAAAGGGGGGGGGGGTCTGGATGATGACGAAGGCCACAGTGGTCTTCAACCTGTGGACCTCCAGGGGTTTCAAAACTACAACTCCCAGCATGCCCGGACAGCCATCGGCATCCTGGGAGTTGTAGTTTTGCAACATCTGGAGGTCTGCAGGTTGAAGACCACTGAGAAGGGATTGACAGGTGGTGATGATGAAGGGGGGGGGATGATGACGGGGGTCTGGATGATTACATGGGGGGATGATGTATTTCCCACCCTAGGCTTATAGTCGAGTCAATAACTGTTCCTGGGTTTTTGGGGTGAAATTAGGGGCCTCGGCTTTTATTCGGGTCAGCTTATACTCGAGTATATATGGTAATAAAAATGATAAACCTCGCACAAACAACATTAAAATAGCAAAAAACTAGGCTGGATCTCATAGGCTGATTGTCAGGGTAATACTGACAGTTATACTATGCTGCAGTGCATCTACACCTTGTAGTCACCTTGTATAACTTGTAAAAGGTAAACATTATAAAAAAATATAAAAGTAATAAATAAGTAAATTGAAAAGATAAAATAAAATAAATGTCCCTTTTCCAAAAAAGTCTTGTACTATGACAAAAAAAAATAAATAAAAAAAATATACATAATAGGTATTGCCACATTCATAATGACTTATACTATAAAACAACAATGTTATTTATCCTGCATGGCGTAATAAAAAAAGTGGAAATAAAATTGAAAGGTAGCATGTATCGCAAATATGGGTAGCACCATAATCGTACTGACTCGCATAAAAAAGTTAACATAATTTTTACCGGAAAAAAAAATAATAAAAAATTACAGAAATGTTAACATTTTTCACAATATTTTTGAGTTTTTCACCAAAAACACTGCATGCATCAACAAAAGTTTACCGCTTATATAAATTACTATATGTCACACAAAAAAATAATTTTTCAAATTGTTTTGCTCCGTAAAAGCATTCCAAAGTTCTTACATGTAGAAAAGGATGGAGGATAGCGCCTCGCGTAATTCAGTGGGATAATCCCGGTCCACAACCCCAATGCTAGTGGTACTCACCTGGGGTATGGCTCGATATGTGCATATCACCCCTCCGTGTGGGGTCAGATGGTCTCTGGCTGAAGCCTGCAGGATCCAGCCGGGTCCTTGATGAGAGGTCGGCAGTAGACTTGTAGAGTAGTGCAAAAAAGATTGCAAAAAAATTGTCTGCGGTGGTGCTGCCTTGTAGAGATCGGAATGAAGCTTCAGTCTTATAATTAAAATCTCATTTATTGTGACATAAACTGAGATATGGACATGCAAAATGTGTTTCGAGGGTAAGTTCCCCCTTTCTCAATTGCAAGAATTACAGTATAAGGTGTATACAGTGAGGCGCCATTTATACAAGAAAAAAAGGTGCTTAAAACAAAACTCAGTACTGCCCACAAAGGGGCGTTACAAATAAAAATCACATTAACTGTTAGAATTGCATATGAGCAATTTCCTAGACATATTATAAAAAGACATATATAAAAACAAAGATAAGTATAAAAAACATGTGGTTATGCAAAATCATGTTAATATTGTATAGATTTGTAATCTTTTATGAGCGTACATACATGAGTGTATTACAGTGTATAGCTCCAAATGACAGGGTTGGACTTTGGATTAACCAAGACGAGGCTTGGAGTCGGATGTATACGTCATACCTGGTGCTGGTACGCTAGTTCATTCACAAATCATAGTGAACAATCTGCGTGGAGCCGCTCATGACGTCACTATTGTTAGTAGCCAATGGAGCATGTTATCGGCTGGGGGAATGTACGTCGTAATAGTCGCTCTTTGTTTGGTAGATACGACGACTAATTACTATGAAGTACGGGGCAAGGTGGCCAATCAGAATCACTTGTACTCTGTCAATGGAAAGAGACGCGAGCCGGTACGCAATCTCCTAGATGGTGCAAAATTCAAAACAGTCCAGAGCAGGGCTATTGAGCCAATCAGATTTTTGTGCCGGATTATTTGGTTCTTTTCTATGTGGAGCTCGTATGTGTACGCATCCAAATCTAGTTGTGCGCCATTGATTCGGGCGATTGGCCTATCAGTGACAAGCCGGTATCTGTATAACTTTTTAATGGGAGAGTACATAGTAGTGTAGTGATGATTCCCGCTAGGCCCCACTCTCGAATTATTAATTCCTTTCTTGGCAAGTGTTACTCGACCAAAAAAGGGTGGCCCCTCACAGGAACCTGTGCCTATTTCCCCTCACAAACACTGCCATTTCTTAGGGTTTTTAGGTGGAAATAGAGAGAGTTTCCTGTGTGGGGCCGCCCTTTTTATGCTGAGTAACACTTGTCAAGAAGGAAATTAATAGGGTGAGAGTAGGGCCTTAAATGGGAAGCTTTTTCCCCTACCTGCTATGAGGGACAAGACGTTGTTCCCTTCCACCTTTTTGAGGAAAGTGTTACTGGTCTTTAAAAGGGCGTCCCCACACAGGAACCAATCCCTATTTCCACCTAGAAACCCTCGGGAATGGCAGTGTTTGTAGGTGGAATTAGGGAAAGGTTCCTGTGTGGGGCTGCCCTTTTTAGGGCGAGTAACACTTGCCAAGAAGGGAATTAATAATGCGAGAGTAGGGCCTTACAGGGGAAGTTTTTACCCCCACCTGTTACAATGGACCATACGTTGTTCCCTTCCACCTTTTAGAGGTCTTTAAATCACATCAATACTTGGTGGTGTAGGTGCACACCTTTCCTTTTGTTTGATAAAAAAATAATAATAATTTGGGTTCATAAATTATTTTCCTAAGCATATTATTAAAAGTTAAGTTTTACGTAATGCATATCCTCAATACTTACTTGTGCACATTAACCCCTTAACGACGCAGGACGTATATTTACGCGCCGCGATCCCGCATCATATCGCGTCGGTCCCGGCGCTCATCAACGGCCGGGACCCGTGGCTAATACCACACATCGCCGATCGTGGCGATGTGCAGTATTAACCCTTTAACCCTTCCAAAGTAAAAAAAAAGCGCATTTTTGGTAACTTTTTATTCCATTAAAAAATGAATAAAAAGTGATCAAAAAGTCTGATCAAAACAAAAATCATACCGATAAAAACTTCAGATCACGGCGCAAAAAATGAGTACCCATACCGCCCTGTACGTGGAAAAATAAAAAAGTTATAGGGGTCAGAAAATGACATTTTTAAACGTATAAATTTTCCTGCATGTAGTTATGATTTTTTCCAGAAGTGCCACAAAATCAAACCTATATAAGTAGGGTATCATTTTAACCGTATGGACCTACAGAATAATGATAAGGTGTAATTTTTACCGAAATATGCACTGCGTAGAAACGGAAGCCCCCAAAAGTTACAAAATGGCATTTTTTCTTCGATTTTGTCGCACAATGATTTTTTTTTTCCGTTTCGCCGTGCATTTTTGGGTAAAATGACTAATGTCACTGCAAAGTAAAATTGGTGGCGCAAAAAATCAGCTATAATATGAATTTTTAGGTGGAAAATTGAAAGGGTTATGATTTTTAAAAGGTAAGGAGGAAAAAACGAAAGTGCAAAAACTGAAAAACCCTGAGTCCTTAAGGGGTTAACACTTTTACAAAAGAAACCGTTTTCTTCTGCCTACCTGCCTCAGCTATTATCCTGATCCTGCCACTCGCCTGATGCCACACATCTGATGCCAAGTTCTCCTATTTTTACCCACCTTCGTCACTGGGTACTGGTATTGCCACCCACCTCACCACTCTGTCACCGGGTCACTTTCAGGACTCCTGTTGCTGCTGCTGCCACCTCCAGGTTCTGCCACCATATGTTTTCCTCATGCTGATGCCAGCTCCAGGCTGTCTCATTCTGCCACCATATGTTATCATCATGTTGCTGCCTCCTCCATGCTGTGTCATTCAGCCACTATATGGTCTCCCCATGCTTTCGCCACCTCCAGGTTGTGTCATTCAGCCACGATATGTTCTCCTCATGCTGCCGTCAACTCCAGGCTGTGTCATTAACCCCTTGGGGACGCTAATGGGGAGTCCATTATGACCCTATGGGCGAGAGCATTTTTTGCAAATCTGACCACTGTCACTTTAAGCATTAATAAATCTGGGATGCTTTTACTTATAGATTTGCTTCTGAGATTGTTTTTTCGTGACATATTCTACTTTATGGTAGTGGTAAATTTTCGTCGATACTTGCATCATTTCTTGGTGAAAAATTGAAAAATGTGATGAAAAATTTGAAAATGTAGCATTTTTCTAACGTTGAAGCTCTCTGCTTGCACGGAAAATAGACATTACAAATAAATTATATATTGATTTACATATACAATATGTCTATGTCATCAGAGGGCTTCAAAGTTCAGAAGCAATTTTCCAATTTTTCACAACATTTTCAAAATCTGTATTTTTCAGGGACCAGTTCAGGTTTGAAGTGGATTTGAAGGGTCTTCATATTAGAAATACCCCATAAATGACCCCATTATAAAAACTGCACCCCTCAAAGTATTCAAAATGACATTCAGTAAGTGTGTTAACCCTTTAGGTGTTTCACAGGAATAGCAGCAAATTGAAGGAGAAAATTCTAAATCTTCCTTTTTTACACTCTCATGTTCTTGTCGACCCAGTTTTTGAATTTTTACAAGGGGTAAAAGGAGAGAAATCCTCTAAAAAATTGGAACCCAATTTCTCTCGAGTAAGGAAATGCCTCATATGTGTATGTAAAGTGTTCGGTGGGCTCAGAAGAGAAGGAGCGACAATGGGATTTTGGAGAATGAGTTTTTATTGAAATGGTTTTTGGGGGGCATGTCACATTTAGGAAGCCCCTATGGTGTCAGGACAGCAAAAAAAAACATATGGCACACTATTATGGAAACTACACCCCTCAAGGAACGTAACAAGGGGTACGGCGAGCCTTAACACCCCACAGGTGTTTGACAACTTTTTGTTAAAGTTGGATGTGTTAAAGGAAAAAAAAAATGTTTTTCACTAAAATGCTGGTTTTCCCCCAAATTAATACTTTTTTACAAGGGGTAATAGGAGAAAAAGTCCCACAAAATGTGTAACCCCATTTCTTCTGAGTATGGAAATAACCCATGTGTGGATGTCAAGTGCACTGCGAGCGCACTACAACTATGACAGTGGCTGTCCGGAAATGCTGGGAGTTGTTGTTTTGCAACAGCTGGAGGCTCCGTTTTGTAAACACTGCTGTACAATATGTTTTTCATTTTTATTGGGGGGGGGCAGTGTAAGGGGTGTATATGTAGTGTTTTACCCTTTATTATGTGTTAGGGTATTGTAGAGTTTTTAGGGTACATTCGCACTGGCGGAGGTTTAAAGTGAGCTTACCGCTACGAGTTTGCGCTGCGGCGAAAAATTTGCCGCAGCTCATACTTGAAGGAGGATACTTACTGTAAACCTGCCCGTGTGAATGTACCCTGTACATTCACACGGGGACAAACCTACAGCTGTTACAAAACTACAATTCCCAGCATGCACAGACAGACCGTGCATGCTGGGTGTTGTACTTTTGCAACAGCTGGAGGCACACTGGTTGGAAAACCTTCAGTTAGGTTCTGTTACCTAACTTAGTATTTTCCAACCAGTGTCCCTCCAGCTATTACAAAACTACAACTCCCAGCATGTACTGATCGCCGAAGTGCATGCTGGGAGATGTAGTTATGCAACAGCTGGAGGTACACAACTACAACTGCCAGCATGCCGAGATAGCTGTTTGGGCATGCTGGGATTTCCAGTTTTGCAACATCTGGAGGGCTAGAGTTTAGAGACCACTGCACAGTGATCTCCAAACTGTGGCTCTCCAGATGTTGCAAAACTACAAATCCCAGCATGCCCAGACAGCAAACTGCTATGTGGGCATGCTGGGAGTTGTAGTTTTTCAAGATCTAGAGGGCCACAGTTCACTGCACAGTGATGTCCAAACTGTAGCCCTCCAGCTGTTGCGAAACTACAATTCGCAGCATGACAGCCTGTCTGGGCATGCTGGGAGTTGTAGTTTTGCAACATCTGGAGGCCAACAGTGTAGAGACCACTGCATAGTGGTCTCAAACTGTAGCCTTCTAGATGTTGCTAGGCAACTTACCAGCTTCCGTTGGATCCATGGAGCCTGCCGCACGACATGCTGCCCGCCGATCTCCAACACCGATCGTCGCCCGCAGACTCGCCCGCAGGGTAAGTGGATGTCGCCGCCGGTCCCCTTCGATTTCCTTGTTCTGCCCCGCCTATTGTGGTCAGATCTGCTATTGGACATCGCTTCTAGACGCCCAATAGCAGGGTTAGGAGGGGTGGCACCCCTGCCACCTCACTCCTATCCCTCCAGAGGGATCGTCGGTGTCTTGGACAACCGCAATCCCCCCTATTTTCCTGGTCACTGGGTCACCATAGACCCGTATGACCCGGAATAGGTGCAAATTGCAAGTGTGAATTCACTTGAGATTTTCGCCGATTGCCGACATAGGGGGGTCTGATGACCCCCCTGGGCATTATCTGATCGATATCAGCAGTCACCCCGGTCCGGTCCGGAAATTCTCACGGGCGTATGCATACGCCCTTCGTCCTAAAGTACCAGGACGCAAGGGCGTAGGCATACGCCCTTCGTCCCCAACAGGTTAACCCACTATACAGTCTCCTCATGCTGTCGCCAACTCCAGGCTGTGTCATTCAGCCACTATATACTCTCCTCATGCTGCCACCAATTCAAGGCTGTGTCATTCAGCCACTATATGCTGCCACTAACTTCACGCTGTGTCATTCAGCCACTATGTGGTTTCCTCATGCTGCCGCCACCTCCACTCTGTGTCATTTAGCCACTATCTTCTCATGCTGCCGCCACCTCTACGCTGGGTCTTTCAGCCACTATATGGTCTCCTCATGCTGCTGCCACCTCCATGCTGGGTCATTCAGCCAATATATGGTCTCATCATGCTGCCACCAACTAAAAGCTGTGTCATTCAGCCACTATATGGTCTCCTCATGCTGCCGCCACCTCCACTCTGAGTCATTCAGCCACTATATGGTCTCCTCATGCTGCCGCTAACTTTAAGCTGTGTCATTCAGTCACTATATGGTCTCCTCATGCTGCCGCCACCTCCACGCTTGGTCATTCAGCCACTATATGGTCTTCTGATGTTGCCAACAACTCCAGGCTGTGTCGTTCAGCCACTATATGGTCTCCTCTTGCTGCCGCCAACTCCATGCTGTGTCATTCAACGACTATTTGGTCTCCTCATGCTGCCACTACCTCCACCCTTTGTGATTTAGCCACTATATGGTCTCCTCATACTGATGCTACCTCCAGGCTCTGTCCTTGTGCCGCTCTGCGACAGTGATTCTCATAGCGACGCCTCTGATCTGCATGTCATACAGAATAACAGTATAATTTCACTAACCCTATGAGTGTTAGATAAAGGCAAAGTATTCTACACCCCTATTGACACTCTCTGTAGGCCAGAAATAGCCATTGTAAATAGCAATTTGCCGTGAATAAATTCGGACCAAAACAAAATTTTGGGGAAAATTCGGCGAATCGGCCAAATCAAATTTTTCAAAAATTCGTTCATCTCTAGTTATAGACATTAAAACTAGTATTTGTGAAACAAAAAAAAAATGTCTGGAATGCCAACAGGCACACTCATTTTACTGAAACTGTTGGCAACTAGAGATGAGCGAACTTACAGTAAATTCGATTTGTCACGAACTTCTCGGCTTGGCAGTTGATGACTTTTCCTGCATAAATTAGTTCAGCTTTCAGGTGCCCCGGTGGGCTGGAAAAGGTGGATACAGTCCCAGGAGACTCTTTCCTAGAAATGTATCCACCTTTTCCAGCCCACCGGAGCACCTGACGGCTGAACTAATTTACGCAGGATAAGTCATCAACTGCCGAGCCGAGAAGTTTGTGACAAATTGAATTTACTGTAAGTTCGCTCATCTATATTGGCAACCTGCCAGGCCTTCAGGAAAATCATTTCAAAGCAGGCATCGGAATTGTTGATAAGATATATCTGATCAAACTCCAGAGCAGTATCAAACTGAAGTTCTTTGGGTCCACCAAAGAAAATGATTTGCCTAGTTTATAAACTTATTCTGTAGTTAATCTGTAGTAGTTGTAGTAGTTGTTCCTCTAGTCTGTAGTCTCCAGATTGTGACCTCACACTTTAGTAAGGTCACACATTTTGCCCTCATTTTAAAGGTAAACACCACATTGTGCACCACTCTATAGGCCTCGTATTGTTCCTACACACTGTAGCTGCCACACTGATAAGGAGGAAGGGGGCCTTCACTGACATGAGACAGAGAGAGGAGTGGACCAATAGCAAGCCTGTAACTGGGTGGTCAATCAGTGTCGAGATTATTTTAAGCAGAACTCTTCTGGATTATCCAATTACCCAGAGAGCAAGTGAATAGACCTTTAACCTGCAGTGTTAGCGGAGATTGTCTGAAGCCTCAATGCAGATGAAAGCTGGTGTGACCTTTCCACCTTTCCATTGTGCTGCACTATATTTTGTATGTAGTCATATGCTGATCACCCAAAAAAATACATATTCACTTATTATTGGTATAACAGCAGGTTCAAAACTTACTCCTTCCCTAATTTTCTAAGGGGGTAGCTGCTTAGTATTATACTTGCTGATATTGTAGGTAAAGCATACAAAGGGTACCAATTACATGATAACATGGTGTGCACCATGCTGGCTTACAACCTGTCATTTGTGCTCATACTATTCTATTAGGCTACACAAAACAGTGGCACCCCTGGCTCCTCCAGGATCACAAGGTCAGACTGCATTCTGAAAAAAAATGGTAGACATGGCAACCATGAGGTATTAGTTGATATTTGATCAAAAAACACAAGCTCACGAAGTCCAAAGGAGCTCAATATCATGCTAGCTTCTACACTCATTTATAAGGAATCCCAGAATATGTAATCATTTTTGTTTATATATTTTATATTACCCCGATCATGGTGTTAAACCTGGGATATTTTCTCAGTCTTTTATTAACTTGAATTTAAATTGGCTCATCTTTAAAATATATATTTTATTTGTTACAAATAAAAGCTATATTTTAAGGATGATTTAATTTCAAATCAAGTTTCAAGAACATGGTCACAGAATTGAAAGATGTTTACTGGAAAGGAAGACAAAGCCAGGAAACACTATTATTTGTAAACAGGAACACAGAGAACAATGTAGAAAAAAATAAACAGGGTCCAGAGATACCAATGCTAGAACCAGATCATACCAGGAACTGCTTGATGGAACAGACCAGCAATAGACCAGGAAGATACAAGGAAGGAGCAGTGACCAATAACATGCCTTGGAGGGAACCAGGAGGTAACAGGAACAAGTAACAGAAGAAGTGACTGACTGGGAACAGATCAAGAATCAAAACTAGGAGCAGAAATAAGTGCATAGCAATCAGAAAGAAGATAAGGAATTAGAACCAGAAGCAGGCCAGGTCATGACAAATAGCAAGGCAAGGCAGAATCCCATCTTAGCATAGGGGTCTTAACGCAAAAAAAGTCAGAAACCATTATCTATAAATACAAGTAAATGACATATTTTCAAGGGCAAGGCAAGACTATTGTCAAGAACCACAGCCTAGGAAAGAACCAGAACCTCCAGTCAAAGAACAATGAAGAAGGAGAAAGGAAGCAAAAACAAGGACAAAGGCAGTTTAAGGGAGAATCCTTAAGCAGAGTCACCATAGAACAGGTTGAATTGGATTTAACCACTTGAGGATCAAGCCCATTTTGACCTTAAGGACCAGGCCAATTTCCATTTGTGCACTTGCATTTTTTCCTCCTCCTCTTCTAAAAATCATAACACTTTTAATTTTGCACCTACATACCCATATCATGGCTTATTTTTTGCATCCCCAGTTGTACTTTGTAATGACATCACTTATTTCATAACATAATCTGCAGCAAAACAAAAAAAAACTAAAAACTTATCTGTGGGGTGAAATAAAATAAAAAATGTAATTTAGAAATTTTTGGGGGCTTCCATTTCTACACAGTGCACTTTTCAGTAAATATTACACCTTATCTTTATTCTGTAGGTCCATACGGTTTCAAGAATACAAAATTATTGTAGGTTTTATTTTATTTTACTACTTAAAATTGTCATCTTCTGACCCCTATAACTTTTTTATTTTTCTGAACCATGATCTGTAGTTCTTATCAGTATCATTTTAGTTTTGATGGAACTTTTTGATGGCTTTTTATAAAAAAAAAATGTTATAGTACATGTGGCTGTACAAACATAAGATTATTTCATTATTTTACTTAAAAAAGGGGAAAAGGGAGGGTGGAGTCTAACTTTTATTAGGAAAGGGTTAATTCATTTATATTAACCTTTTTATTATTATTATTTTTAAGCCCCCATAGTGGGTTATATCATGCAATCATTTGATTGCATTGATCAGTGTTATTGGTGCTCTGCTGCTCCAGCCTGCATGGCTGGCTGGGAGCAGCAGAAAACCGATTGGACAGCAAGGAGGCAGGTAAAAGCCCTCCCGCAGTCCTCTCAGCTGATTGGGATATCACAGTTTAACCTCAATGGTCCCAATCAGCTCTTTTGAGCTGCTGGGACACTTTTACTTTCATTTTAAACGCTGCAATCAACTTTGATCACAGCATCTAAAGGGTTAATGCCAGACATCGGCCCGATCGGCTGTGCCCGGCATTAACCATGGGCCCTGGCTGCTGATAGCAGTCGGGACCTACGAGGTTTGAAGCGTGCTCAGCTCGTGAGCACGCTTCAAACGCACTAACGGGACCAGGGAATACAGGTATGCCCTTGGTCCTCAACTACCGGGATGCAAGGGCGTATCTGTATGCCCTTGGTCCCCAACAGGTTAAGATTGTGAGCCCCAATGACCCTGATATTAACAATGACAATTTGTGCAGCACTGCATTAGCACTACACAAAAGAATAAAGTAAATTAATATAACATTCTAATTGTAATTAAACATATCTGTAGCATGCTAAACATGATTTTACTAGAAGATAGAAAAAAGACAATATTTTAGCATTCATGAGACCCTTTTAGAAATATACTGCTGCTCAAATGTCATACTGATAATGAAATGTCATCGCTAGGTCAAGTCAATTTTTGTGAAAAGGAATGGCAGGTTGAGATGAATAAAACATATGTTGGTGTCATTTTATAAAGGATATGTATCAATACCTGAACAGTTCTACATCAAGTTATATTCAAGATTCAAATTTTTCCTTTAAAAACCAACATGACTTAAGTAATATAACTTACAATATTTTAAGTAAATTTCTGCCCATCACTGATTGACAGCAAAAGTGAGAACAGCATGTCCTCTGGCTACTCTGCAGGTGTTGAATGTAATATTATTTGTTCTAATGTGAGTAAATCAAAACTATCTGAAAAGTTGCATCTATTTCTTCATAAAGTTGGTTAATAATTCATGAGAAAAATGTACAGGAATATATGACTTGAATGCCATATTGATATCTAGAGCGGCTTTCATTTTTTTTCTGTTTTGTCTTGTATTTGTTGCACTTTACACTGAAAATACTCAATTTATAACTTAAAATTATTAATTCATTGCCTGGTTCTGTCAAAATAGTTTGTAACAAAATTATAATACATTTAGAAAGTGTCCACCTGAATGACAAGCTTTTGTTCTCCAAGTAGCACTTTTAACCCGTTCAGGACACAGGGCATACAGGTACGCACTTGAGTCCTGATACTTAAGGCCGGGCGGTGATCGGAACAGGATACCTGCTGAAATCATTCAGCAGGCATCCCATGACACTGCCCACGGGGGTCCTGAGACGCCCTGTAATTGCAATTTCCCTGATTGGACGGTCAATTCTGACCATTTATTCACAGCTTTTCCAGGCTAATCGGTTCTCTGGTCACCTGATTGAATTGAAAATAAGGGTGATCATTGTTGTTTGAGATGGTGGTGGGGGCTTCTTCATTGATGAGTGGTGGCCCTCACCAAAAACTACAACTTCCAGCAGTTGGCCGTCTGGAGAAGCTGGGAGTTATAGTTTTGCAACATCTAGAGGGCTACAGTTTGGAGACCACTACACAGTGGTCTCCAAACTGTGCCCCTCCAGATGTTGCAAACAACAACTTTCAGCATGCCCATGTGATTTTTTTTTCACTAATCAGAGACAATTACTTAACCATGTTCATTTTTTCGAATCTGTTTTTATATTCCGATTACAATTTTTGTTTTACAGTATCGGGGAGGGGATGGCTGATCCGGGAAATCATCTATTGTGAGGATCATATGTTATTTCTGTTATTTATATACTGGTGTCACCTTTCACTGTACTTCTGTATGTGATGATAAGCAGGACACTGCTGGAAAGTAAACTTTACAGCACAGTACATCTAAGCATACAATTAGGCCAGAATGAAAAATGCAAGATTTCAGGATTATTTATAATATAGAGAGATGAAAAAGTAAAAAAAAATAAAAGTCACTAAAATGTGTAAAGAAATATGTTTAACATAAAGACTTGATAATAAATTGTTTTTTGTTAACACATTACCTTAAATTGTGTTTATTGTATTTTTCAGATGTACACTATTTCTGTGTATAGGAAGATTTGGGTTACCATGGCATTACTGTGGAGTACAATATTCTGCTTAAAGCTAAAAAGTGAAGATGTAGTACATCAAAACTATTAAGCACTGCAAGGTAGGAACCTATTTTGTTTTATATTTGTTAAACTTCTCATCTTTTACAAGAGGACGAGTTAGTATGTTGCACGTCTTCTTTTTAATTTGAAATCTAGGCACTATATCTGCCATAGACTTTAAGTCAACTACATACATACTGTTGTTGTAGCCTACGTCCCCTCTAAAGTAGAATGAAACATGTCTTGATATTTAATTATCTTACAACATTTTTATTGTACATAACTTTAGGGTCTCCCTTCTTATTAGGGCAAGAGAGAGATCAGGGCTGCGAACAGGGATAACATAGCATAGGCTTACATATATTTGTAGCTATTATTTACCTCTGACTATACATACGAGACCTGAATCATGTCTTCTTGCTTTTGGTCCTTATCTGATGAGCTTTTCTACTTTTACTGAGACAGGTAGTCGGTGTCTAAGACAGTTCTTTTTTTATCAGGTGTTCTCTCATTTTGTTGTCTGTTTGGTAGCTTTTTTCTTACTTTTTGTCAGGGGTCATATGACTTCATGAGCAATATTTAAAATATAAACAGCAAAAGTTATGTTTTAGATGAAAAGGGAGATTATCGATGTTGGTCATTTTTTTTTTTTTATATATCTGCTTTTTTTTTGTATAAGATTCTCAAAAGTTAGACAAGATGTTTGGAAAATATTTATAGTACTTACTTCTGATACAAGGTTACATATATTTACGTAAATCATATAGAGAAGCCATATAGTCATGAAGGCGGTTGCATGGCAGAAAATATTGATGCACATCCACTTGGGTGCCTTTATCGAGAAATGCATACAAATAAGTATTCTATGAAGAGCCAACCACACAGCATCTTTTTTACAGCCAAAGTGTAAGGCTGGGTTCACATATGTCTGGCATCCCGCATAGGTGAACTCAGCCTAGATCTCGACACAACTGATGCCACAACTGCTTGCTCTTTCTGAGTGTTGCTGTGTAAGAGGGGGCGTGAAAGAGGAGTTTCAAAAACTGTGATTATCTGTTGTGCGGAGTGAATCTGTGGAGTGGGTGCGACTGCCTATAGCCCACATTCTTATTTTGGGGGGAGGAGGAGTAGATTGGGCACAGGTGTATAAATCTTAGCTTGGGACTCTTATTGAGAGCTTGCTCTTTCTGAGTGTTGCTGTGTAAGAGGGGGCGTGAAAGAGGAGTTTCAAAAACTGGAGTTTGAAAGCAGGAGGTTGAGATCGCTGTGAGTTTTAATTTTTGAACCCACAAGGTCTACAAAAAATTTTAAGTGTAATTTTGACTGTCTGTTTTTTCCTATACATTTGTGAAATCCCCATTACTAGATGGCCTCCATGTTGGAAAATGCAGTCCAATGTACATCCTGTTCAATGTATGCAATCCTTGAACAACAGTTTGAGGGTGCATATTGTTGTGCGAGATGTGTGCTAGTTGTCCGTTTGGAAGCCCAGATCCTGCATCTAGAGGGGCGACTGGCAACAATGAGAAGCATTAACAACATGGAGAGGAGTCTCCTGCTCACTGAGCAGGCACTCTCGGAAATAGAGGTGGGGGAGGACAGTGGGACGGAGTTGCAGGACAGTCAGGCAGTTAGCTGGGTTACAGTTAGAAAGAGGGGTAGGGGAAAAAGTGTCAGGGAGGCTAGTCCTGAACTGGCACACCCCAACAAGTTTGCCCGCTTGGCAGATGAGGGGGATGCCATTACAGAGCTAGCAGAACTGCAGCAGGATACCGCCTCTGACCGCCAGGGGGGTGTCTGCTCCAGTAAGGAGGGAGGGAGGAGTACAGGGCAGGCCAGACAGGTACTAGTGGTGGGGGACTCAATTATTAGGGGGACAGACAGGGCAATCTGTCACAAAGACCGGGATCGCCGAACAGTGTGCTGTCTGCCTGGCGCACGAGTTCGGCACATCGCGGATCGGGTTGACAGGTTGTTGGGCGGGGCTGGAGAGGACCCAGCAGTCATGGTACATATTGGCACCAATGACAAAGTAAGAGGTAGGTGGAGTGTCCTTAAAAATGATTTCAGGGACTTAGGCCGCAAGCTTAAGGCAAGGACCTCCAAGGTAGTCTTTTCTGAAATACTACCAGTACCACGAGCCGCACCAGAGAGGCAGCGGGAGATCAGGGAGGTAAACAAGTGGCTCAGAAGTTGGTGTAGGAAGGAAGGGTTTGGGTTCATGGAGAACTGGGCTGACTTCGCTGTCGGTTACCGGCTCTACCGTAGGGACGGGCTGCACCTCAATGGGGAGGGTGCAGCTTTGCTTGGGGAGAAGATGGCTAGAAGGGTGGAGGAGTGTTTAAACTAGGGACTTGGGGGGAGGGAACCTACAGCAAAGAGGGGGAAGATAGTGTAGATAGAGAGGTGGGAATTATAAATGTACCTGGGGGTGGAGCGGAGGGAGGGGTTAGAATAGTTAATAGGAATAGGCTTCATAGGAAAATAAAACTTACACCCTTGAATCCCATTAACCCCAATAACATAAAGGATGGAAATGTAAAGTGTATGTTCACAAATGCCAGAAGCCTAGCAAATAAAATGGGGGAGCTTGAGGCCTTGATACTGGAGGAACATATTGATATAGTTGGGGTCACTGAGACAAGGCTGGACTCCTCGCATGACTGGGCTGTTAATCTGCAGGGGTTTACATTGTTTCGCAAGGATAGAATGAACAGAAAAGGTGGTGGAGTCTGTCTGTATGTAAGAAGTGGTATGAAAGTCAGTGTGAACGATGCCATAGTGTGTGATGATTCTGAGGATGTGGAATCATTGTGGGTAGAATTACAAAAGGAGGGAAATACTGAAAAAATAATATTTGGGGTAATCTACAGACCCCCTAATATCACTGAAGAGATAGAAGTTCGGCTTCATAAACAAATAGAGAGGGCCGCCCGGGCAGGTACAGTGGTAATAATGGGAGATTTTAACTATCCAGATATAGATTGGGGTCCGGGGTTGGCTAAAACTACAAAGGGGCGACAATTTCTAAATTTATTGCAGGATAATTTTATGGGCCAGTTTGTGGAGGACCCAACAAGAAGTGATGCCTTGTTGGATCTGATCATTTCCAACAACGCAGAGCTGGTTGGTAATGTAACTGTGCGGGAAAACCTTGGTAATAGCGACCACAATATAGTTACTTTTCACTTAAAATGTAGAAATCAAAGACAGGCGGGGAAGGCAAAAACATATAACTTTAAAAAGGCAAATTTCCCTGGGCTGAGGGCTGCACTACAGGACATAGACTGGGGGGAGGTGTTCTCAAATACTGATACAGAAGGTAAATGGGACATCTTTAAATCAACTCTAAATAACTATACAGCTAAATATATACCAAAGGGGAACAAATATAAACGATTGAAACTAAATCCTACATGGCTGACACATGATGTTAAAAGAGCAATAAACAACAAAAAAATTGCCTTCAAAAAATACAAATCTGATGGGTCAGCTATAACATTTAAACAGTACAAGGAGCTTAATAAAATCTGTAAAAATGTAATAAAAACAGCAAAAATTCTAAATGAGAGACAGGTGGCCAAAGAAAGCAAAACTAATCCTAAATATTTTTTTAGATATATAAATGCAAAAAAACCAAGAACAGAGCATGTAGGACCCCTTAATAATGATAATGGGGAGGTTGTCACGGGCGATCAAGAGAAGGCGGAGCTACTGAATGGGTTCTTTAGTTCTGTATACACTATGGAAGAAGGAGCTGACATTGGCCAGGTCAGTGCTGGTAACACATCATATAATGTACTGAACTGGCTTAATGTAGAGATGGTACAAGGTAAGTTAAGTGATATAAATGTAAGCAAATCCCCAGGACCGGATGAACTACACCCAAGAGTTCTTAGAGAGGTAAGTTCAGTAATATCTGTACCCCTGTTCATGATATTTAGAGATTCTCTGGTGTCTAGTATTGTGCCAAGGGACTGGCGCAAGGCGAATGTGGTGCCAATCTTCAAAAAGGGCTCTAGGTCTTCCCCAGGAAACTATAGACCGGTAAGTTTAACGTGCATTGTGGGTAAATTGTTTGAAGGACTTATAAGGGATTACATACAGGAATACATAGGGGATAATTGTATTATAAGTGATAGCCAGCATGGGTTTACTAAGGATAGAAGTTGTCAAACCAATCTAATTTGCTTTTATGAAGAGGTGAGTAGAAGCCTTGACAGAGGCATGGCTGTGGATATAGTGTTTCTGGATTTTGCTAAAGCATTTGATACTGTCCCTCATAGACGTCTGACAGGTAAGTTAAGGTCTTTGGGTTTGGAAATTTTAGTTTGTAACTGGATTGAACACTGGCTCATGGATCGTACCCAGAGAGTGGTGGTCAATGATTCGTACTCTGATTGGTCCCCGGTTATTAGTGGTGTACCCCAAGGTTCAGTACTGGGCCCGCTGTTGTTTAATTTATTTATCAATGATATAGAGGATGGTATTAACAGCTCTGTTTCTATCTTTGCAGATGACACCAAGCTTTGTAGCACAGTACAGTCTATAGAGGATGTGCATAAGTTACAAGATGACTTGGATAGACTAAGTGTCTGGGCATCCACTTGGCAAATGAGGTTCAATGTGGATAAATGTAAAGTTATGCATCTGGGTACTAATAACCTGCATGCATCGTATGTCTTAGGGGGGATTAAACTGGCAGAGTCACTGGTAGAGAAGGATCTGGGTGTACTTGTAGATCACAGACTACAGAATAGCATGCAATGTCAGGCTGCTGCTTCCAAAGCCGGCAGGATATTGTCATGTATCAAAAGAGGCATGGACTCAAGGGACAGGGACATAATACTCCCCCTTTATAAAGCATTGGTACGGCCTCACCTGGAATATGCTGTTCAGTTTTGGTCACCTGTCCATAAAAGGGACACTGCGGAGTTGGAAAGGGTGCAGAGACGCGCGACTAAACTAATATGGGGCATGGAACATCTTAGCTATGAGGAGCGATTAAAGGAGTTACAATTGTTTAGTCTTGAGAAGAGACGTTTAAGGGGGGATATGATAAACGTTTATAAGTATATTAATGGCCCATACAAAAAATATGGAGAAAAACTGTTCCAGGTTAAACCCCCCAAAGGACGAGGGGGCACTCCCTCCGTCTGGAGAAAAAAAAGTTTAGTCTCAAGGGGCGACACGCCTTCTTTACCGTGAGGACTGTGAATTTATGGAACGGTCTACCTCAGGAACTGGTCACAGCAGGAACAATTAACAGCTTTAAAACAGGATTAGATACATTCCTGGAACAAAATAAGATTAATGCTTATGAAGAAATATAAAATCTCATCCCTTCCCCAATATCGCGCCACACCCCTACCCCTTAATTCCCTGGTTGAACTTGATGGACATATGTCTTTTTTCGACCGTACTAACTATGTAACTATGTAACTATGTAACTGATAACAAGTTGTCATCAGTTGTATGGCATCCGGCATCCATTGTTTCTACAAGGCAGAAGAGGAATGCAGCAAGCTGTGTTCCCCTGTCTGGTGGCCTCCGTTGTTTCCAACTAGAGATGAGCGAACTTGCAGTAAATTCGATTTGTCACAAACTTCTCTGCTCGGCAGTTGATGACTTTTCCTGCATGAATTAGTTCAGCTTTCAGGTGCTCCCGTGGGCTGGAAAAGGTGGATGCTGTCCTAGGAGACTCTTTCCTAGGACTGTATCCCCCTTTTCCAGCCCACCGGAGCACCGGAAAGCTGAACTAATTTATGCAGGAAAAGTCAGCAACCGCCGAGCTGAGAAGTTTGTGACAAATCGAATTTACTGTAAGTTCGCTCATCTCTATTTCCAACCATCCAGGGTCAAAATTGAGACGCTGGATGATTGCAAAATGTTCCAATCAAATGAATGGGATCAGTTCTAGCATCAGTTTCCCTCCAGTGCATGCCGGAGGGAAACTATGCCGGACACCTGATATATGTAAACCCAGCTTACCCTATATTTCAATTAGCTTTAAATCTTTCTGGACTAGTGTTTCCCAACCAATGTGTCTCTAGCTGTTGCAAAACTAGAACTCCCAGGATGCCTGGACAGCCAAAGGATGAGAGCTTCTGCTGTCATTTTAGGGATATGATCCTGTGTGATATATTTTTTTAATGTTTGAAATTAGAAACAAGAAATGTAAAGCATTCACATTTGTGGACTGTGACTTGTAGTACAGCTCAGCCTCATTCAAGCGAATGGAACTGAAATGCAGTTTTAGGCACAGCCCACAGACAAAATAAAAATAGTTTCTGGAAAAAAGCACGCCCTTGTTTCCTATCATGAAAATACCTATGATCACTATGGAGGAGATTTATCAAAACCTGCCCAGAGGAAAAACTGCCCATTTGCCCATAGCAACCAATTAGATTGCTTCTTTCATTTTTTAACAAGGCCTTTGCAAAATGAAAGAAGTGATCTGATTGGTTGCTATGGACAACTGGTCAACATTTCCCCTCCCGAGCTTTTGATAAATCACCCCCTATGACAATAGTTATGAAGAAGGAAGATGTAACAAAAAAGCTGCCTGGTCTACCCTGGTGCAGCTACATGATTTCTTGTGCAGTCACAGTGACTTACAAGTTGTTATATCTTAATATGAATACAAAACAAGGCAAATAACAGAATGATACATGACCTATTTATTTATATACTCTGACATACCGAACAACCAAGAACAACTGTGCTACACAGCGTGTGCTGTCATTTATGAAACACATTGCTTCATAGAGATGCATATGGAAAAAGGCTTTAAGATAACAAACAAGTAAAGAATATACATTATAAGAAACAAGTAAAAGAAACACATAAGGTTCATTTAAGCCAGAGTACCTTATGTATTACCAATCAGCTAAAGTTTATAGGGGCTTACCCACTTTTCCAGGTAGTGGGTATCGATAGAGAGAAGGATGGGGAAATTGGATTTCAACATGTCCAATCCATTTGTTTTCAGAAGACATAAGCTGCTGAGACATCTCAAAAGGCATCTGGCTTATTCTCCTTCTACCATTCAGAACACATGTACTTTAGATCAACCAAAGCATGGAAGTTTATAGGGGGTCGAGAGAGACCCCAACATTATCAGGTTGTGGATTTTTCAGATCAAATCCTGGTTAAGGGGGCTCGGCTCTCTCAACTCTACCTAGAAGTATTTAAATGTAATATAAAATGTTAACCCCTTAAGGACCCAGCCCATTTTCACCTTAAGGACCTGGCCATTTTTTGCACATCTGACCACTGTCACTTTAAGCATTAATAACTCTGGGATGTTTTTACTTTTCATTCTGATTCCGAAATAGTTTTTTCGTGACATATTCTACTTTATGTTAGTGGTAAAATTTTGTTGATACTTGCATAATTTCTTGAAAAATTCCAAAATTTGATGATTGACATCCCAAATAAATTATATGTTGATTCACATATACAATATGTCTACTTTATGTTTGCATCATAAAGTTGATTTTTTTTTTTACTTTTGGAAAACATCAGAGAGCTTCAAAGTTCAGCAGAAACCTTCCAATTTTTCACAAAATTTTCAAAATCAAACATTTTCAGGGACCAGTTCAGTTTTGAAGGGGATTTGAAGTGCCTTCATATTTGAAATACCCCACAAATTACCCCATTATAAAAACTGCACCCCTCAGAGTATTCAAAATGACATTCAAAAAGTTTGTTAAGCCTTTAGGTCAGTGTTTCCCAAATGCGGTCCTCAAGCACCCCCAACAGGTCATGTTTTCTGGATTTCCTTAGTCTTTCACAGGTGATATAATTATGGTCAGTGAATAAGGCATCACCACAGTTATATCAAATGTGAAAGACTAAGGAAATCCAGAAAACATGACCTGTTGGGGGTTCTTGAGGACCGCATTTGGGAAACACTGCTTTAGGTGTTTCACAGGAATAGCAGCAAATACATAGAATGTGTGGACAGATAAGAACCATTTGGACTATCTAGTCTGCCCAATAATCTGAATCCTATCAATAGTCCCTGGCCCTATCTTATATGAAGGATAGCCTTATGCTTATATCATGCATGTTTAAACTCCTTCACTGTATTTGCAGTGACCACTTCTGAAGGAAGGCTATTCCATGCATCCACTACTCTCTCAGTAAAGTAATAATTCCTGATATTACTTTTAAACCTTTGCTCCTCTAATTTAAAACTATGTTTTGAAGGAAAAAATTCTACACTCGCATGTTCTTGTAGACCCAGTTTTTTAATTTACAAGGGGTAAAAGGAGAGAAATCTTCCTAAAATTTGTAACTCAATTTCTCTCGAGTAAGGAAATACCACATATATGTACATAAAGTATTCAGCGGGTGCACTAGAGCGCTCAGAAGGGAAGGAGCGACAATGGGATTTTGGAGAGTGAGTTTTTCTGAAATGGTTTTGGGGGGCATGCCACTTTTAAAAAGCCCCTATGTTGCCAGAACAGCAAAAAAAAAAAACACATGGCATACTATTTAGGAAACTACACCACTCAAGGAATGTAACAAGGGGTACAGTGAGCCTTAACACCCCACAGGTGTTTGACGACTTTTAGTTAAAGTTGGATGTGTAAAATGACTTGGATGTGTAAATGAATTTTTTTTCAAAAAAATGCTAGTTTTCCCCCAAATTTTTAATTTTTACAATTGGTAATAGGAAAAAATGTCCCCCAAAATGTGTAACCCCATCTCTTCTGAGTATGGACATACCCCATGTGTGGACATCAAGTGCTCTGCTGGTGCACTACAATGCTCAGAAGAGAAGGAGTCACATATGGCTTTTGGAAAGCAAATTTTGCTGAAATGTTTTTTTGGGGGGCATGTCACATTTAGGAAGCCCCTATGGCACGACAACAGCAAAAAAAAAAAAAAAACACATGGCACACTATTTTGGAAACTACACCCCTCAAGGAACGTAACAACGTAACAAGGGGTAAAGAGAGCCTTAATACTCCACAGGTGTTTGACAAATTTCTGCAAAAGTTGGACGTGAAAATTAAAAATTTAATTTTTTCCCCTAAAATGCTGGTGTTACCCCAAATTTTTCATTTTCACAAGGGGTAATAGGAGAAAAAGCCTCCCAAAATGTGTAACCCCATTTCGTTTACAAAGCCCACCGTGGTGCCAGAAATGTGGATCCCCCCCACATGTGACCCCATTTTGGAAACTACACCCCTCACAGATTATAAAAAGGGGTGCAGTAAATATTTACACTCCACTGGCGATTGACAGATCTTTGGAACAGTGAGCTGTGCAAAGGAAAAATAACATTTTTCATTTTCACGGACCACTGTTCCAAAAATCTGTCAGGCACCTGTGGGGCATAAATGATCACTGTACCCCTTATTAAATTCTGTGAGGGGTTTAGTTTCCAAAAGGGGGTCACATGTTTGGGGGGTGGGTCCACTGTTCTGGCACAATGGGGGCTTTGTAAACACACATGGCCTTAAATTTCGGACACATTCTCTCTCCAAAATCCCAATGGCGCTCCTTCTCTTCTGAGCATTGTAGTGCACACGCAGAACATTTTACATCCAGATATGGGGTATGTTCTTACTCAGAAATGGGGTTAAACATTTTGGGGGGCTTTTTTTTCCTATTCTCTCTTGTGAAAATGAAAAATTTAGGGTAACACCAGCATTTTAGTGAAATTTTTTTTTTTCATTTTCACAACCAACTTTAACGAAAATTCGTCAAACACCTGTGGGGTGTTAAGGCTCACTATGCCCCTTGTTACATTCCGTGATGGGTGAAGTTTCCAATATGGGGTCACATGTGGGTATTTATTGTTTTGCGTTTATGTCAGAACCGCTGTAAAATCAGCCACCCCTGTGCAAATCACCAATTTAGACCTCAAATGTACATGGTGCGCTTTAATTTCTGAGCCATGTTGTGCGTCCGCAGATCACTTTACACCCACATATGGGGCATTTCTGTACTCAGGAGAAATTGTGTTACACATTTTTGGGGTCTTTTTTTCCCTTTTATCGCTTATGAAAATGTAAAGTATGGAGCAACACCAGCATGTTAGTGTTTTTTTTTACACTAACATGCTGGTGTAGACCCCAACTTTACCTTTTCATAAGGGGTAAAAGGAGAAAATCCCCCCGAAATTTGTAACACAATTTCTCACGAGTACATATGTGGCCCTAAACATATGTGGCCCTAAACATATGCGGCCCTAAACTATTACCTTGAAATACGACAGGGCTCCAAAGGGAGAGAGCGCCATGCGCATTTGAGGCCTATTTTGGGGATTTGCATCTGCCACCAAAATGCCCTACGGCAGTGTTTCCCAAACAAGGTGTCTCTAGCTGTTGCAAAACTCCCAGCATGCCTTGACAGTCAGTGGCTGTCTGGTTTTGGAAACAGTGCCGTACAAGACTTTTTTATTTTATTTTATTGGGGGGGACTGTGTAGGGGAATATGGATATGTGGTGTTTTACTTTTTACTTTGTGTAGGTGTAGTGATGTGTTTTTAGGGTACATTCACACAAGCAGGGGTTTACAGTGAGTTTCTCGCTGGGAGTTTGAGCCACAGTGGAAAATTTGCTGCATATCAAACTTGCAGCAGAAAACTTGTTGTAAACCCGACCGTGTGAATGTACCCTATACATTCACATGGGGGGGGGGGAGGGGCAAACCTCCATCTGTTGCAAAACTACAACTCCAAGCATGCATGACAGACCGTACAGCTGGAGGCACATATGATTGTGCAACACTGAGAGTTTGTTGCTTAACTCAGTGTTTTGCAACCAGTGTGCCTCCAGCTGTTGCAACACTAGAACTCCCAGCATGTACAGTGTCTCAGTGCATGCTGAGAGTTGTATTTTTGACCCAGCTGGAGGCACACTGGTTGCAAAACACTGAGTTAGGACACAAACTCTGTTTCACAACCAATGTGTCTCCAGCTGTTGCAAAACAGCAACACTCAGCATGCATTGACAGTCGAAGGGCATGCTGAGTGTTGTAGTTTTGCAACAGCTGGAGGCACACTGCTTCAACTCTCTGCATGCCCTTTGGTAGTATGTGCATGCTGGGAGTTGTAGTTTTGCAACAGCTGGAGGCACACTTTTTCATAGAAAAAATGTGCCTCCATCTGTTGTATAACTGCAACCCCCGGCATGCACAGTCTACCAAAGGGCATGCTGGGAGTTGTAGTTGGAACTTCAGCTGTTGCAAAACTACAACTCCCAGCATGCCCTTTGGCTGTGCATGTTGAGAGTTGTTGCTAAGCAACAGCAGGAGGTGAACAGGCCTCACCTCCTGCTGTATCCTGCCTCTGGAACTGCCACCGCTGCTGCCACCGCTGCTGCCACCTGGACTACAGATGACGCTCCTCAGGGTACCCCCGCTGGACCAGGGAGAGGTAAGAGACCCCCCGCAGGCCCTGATCTCCGCCCCGATCGCCGCCCCGATCACCGCCCAGCAGGACAGTGATTGGTCGGTCGGCCCCGTGCCACCTCACTCCTGCTGAGTAAGACAGCCAAGACAGCCCCATTCACCCTTTTTTTCCGGGTCACCAGAGACCTGACTGACCCAAAATTGCCGCAAATCGACGGTATGAATTGGGGGAGTCTCCGGACCCCCCAGGGGTTTGCACGGGGTCCCTGCTGATAGATATCAGCAGTCACTCAGGTCCGGTCCCCACCCAGCGTGGGGACCAAAATTCCAATGGGCGTACAGGTATGCCCTGGGTCCTTAAGTACAAGGGCATCAGTGCGTACCTGTATGCCCTGGGTCCCTAAGTGGTTAAACAGTTTAAAAAGATGTATATAACTTTCCCATAAAAATGCACTTTTTATTAAAACTTTCACAAAAGATTGAACTACAAAAAAAAATAAAAATTGACCCAGATCTATCAAACTGTGTGAGAGAACAATTAGAGAGAGATGTGCCCGCAGTAACAAATCATAGCTCAGCTTTCATAGCTTAACAAGTTCTGTTACAGTAAGACCTGGGTTGTAATTGGGAGAAAAACTCTATTTTTTTCTATTTTTTTTCACATTTTGGTAATTCAAGACTGAATGCAATGACAAAACAATACAAATGCCAGCAAATGCCAAATATTGGTCAATTTGCATCCAAAAAACATAGAACATGT
Source organism: Hyla sarda (assembly GCF_029499605.1). Classification (NCBI taxonomy): domain Eukaryota; kingdom Metazoa; phylum Chordata; class Amphibia; order Anura; family Hylidae; genus Hyla; species Hyla sarda. Next base: position 114,541,777 of record NC_079189.1, on the reverse strand, counting down.
CTACTTTCTATCCCAAAGATGTTCCCAATAAATACTACAATTTACCATGTAAAAAAATAGCCCTCACAAAGCTCAATAGATAGAAACAAAAAGTTATGGTGATGCAAAGCAATTTTTTTTAAGGGGATTTCCAGGTAAAATGTATTGATGACCTCATATGAGATCAGTGGGTGCTAATACTTGTCAGCCCTACTGATCAGCTATTTGCCAAAACTGTGGCTCCGGCATACACAGTAAAAGAGAGCAGGAAGCAGACAAATCTGTACACTGTGTAGTATATAACCAAGGTTGGTTATTAAATATAAGCTCACATTGAAATTATTTAGATCTAAGCTGCAGTTAACCAGGATGGCCTATAATCACTTTTGCATTTGTTTAACCCTTAAGGACCAAGCCCATTTTCTCCTTAAGGACCAGAGCATTTTATGCACATCTTACCACTGTCATTTTAAGCATTAATAACTCTGGGATGCTATTTTCATTCTAATTCCAAGAATGTTTTTTCATGACATATTCTACTTTATGTTAGTGGTAAATGTCTGTTGATACTTGCATCATTTATTGGTGAAAAATTCCAAAATTAGATGAAAAAATTTGAACATTTTGCTTTTTTCTAACTTTGAAGCTCTATGCTTGTAAGGAAAATAGACATTCCAAATAAATTATATATTGATTCACATGTAGAATATGTCTACTTTATGTTTTTCATAATAAAGTTGACATGTTTTTACTTTCGGAAGACATCAGAGGGCTTCAAAGTTCAGCAGCATTTTCTAAGTTTTTTCACAGAATTTTCAAAATCAGAATTTTTCAGGGACCAGTTCAGCTTTTAAGTGGATTTGAAGGTCCTTCATATTAGGAATACCCCATAAATGACCCCACTATAGAAACTGAACCCCTCAAAGTATTCAAAATGACATTCAGAAAGTTTGTTAAGGAGCAAAGTGAAGAAGTAAATTCAAAATTTTCATTTTTTACACTTGCGTGTTCTTGTAGACCCAGTTTTTAAATTTTTACAAGGGGTAATAGGAGAAAAATCCTCTCCAAAATTTTTAACCAAATTTCCCTCGAGTATGGAAATACCTCAAATGTGTATGTGAAGTGTTCGGCGGGCTCAGAAGGGAAGTAGAGGGCTCAGAAGCGACAGAGCAACAATGGGATTTTGGAGAGTGAATGTCACAATTAGGAATCCCCTATTGTGCCAGAGCAGCAAGAAAACCCCCACATGGCATACCATTCTGGAAACTAAACCCCCCAAGGCACGTAACAAGGGGTACAGTGAGCCTTAACACCCCACAGGTGTTTGATGACTTTTCGTTAAAGTCGGATGTGTAAATGACAATTTTTTTTCACTAAAGTGCAGTTTTTAAAAAGAGCTGCAGTGAGCATTTACACCCCACTGGTGTTTTACATATGTTTGGAACAGTGGACTATGCAAATGAAAATTTTAATTTTTCCTTTTCACGGACCACTGTTCCAAAAATCTGTCAGACACCTGTCGGGTGTAAATGTCACATGTGGGGGGACCATTGTTCTGGCACCATGGGGGCTTTGTAAATACATGTGGCCTTCAATTCTGGACAAATTTTCTCTCCAAAAGCCAAATGGTGCTCCTTCTCTTCTAAGCATTGTAGTGCACCCGCTGAGCACTTTACATCCACATATGGGGTATTTTCTTACTCAGAAGAAATGGGCTTACACATTTTGGGGAACTTTTTTCCTATTTTCCCTTGTGAAAATGAAATTTTTTTTTTCATTTTCCCATCCAACTTTAACGAAAATTTGTCAAACACATGTGGGGTGTTAAGGCTCACGATGCCCCTTGTTACGTTCCTTGAGGAGTGTAGTTTCCAATGGGGTCAAACGTGGGTATATATTTTTTTTGCGTTTATGTCAGAACTGCGGTAAAATCAGCTACCCTTGTTCAAATCACAAATTTATGCCTCAAATGCACATAATGCGCTCTCACTCCTGAGCCCTGTTGTGCACCCGCAGAGCATTTTACGTCCACATATGGTGTATTTCCGTACTCAGGAGAAATTGCATTACAAATTTTGAGGGTCTTTTTTTTCCTTTTACCTCTTGTGAAAATAAAAAGTATGGGGCAACATCAGCATGTTAGTGTAAAGAAAAAAAAATGTTTACACTAACAGGCTGGTGTGGACCCCAACTTTTCCTTTTCATAAGGGATGAAAGGAGAAAAAGGGATGAAAGGAGCAAAACTGCAAATCCAAGCGGGCCTAAACAGCAAACAGCTGTCTGGGCATGCAGGGAATTGTAGTTTTGCAACATCTGGAGGGCAACAGTTTAGAATAGTGGTCTCAAAATTGTAGCCCTCCAGATGTTGCTAGGCAACTACTCACTGCCGATCGCCTGCCAACGTTAAGTTGACCTCTGGCACCGGTCACCACCAGTCCCCCGTTCGGCCTGGACTACTGTGGATGGGCAGAACGGGGGAACCAAATTTTAACCCCCGCCCCGATCTGTTATTGGTCGGTCGCTTCAGTTGGACAGTGGGTGTCTTGGACAACCCCGATCCGCCTTATTCTCTGGGTCACCGGAGACCCGCATGACCCGGAATCGCCACAAATCACCGGTGTGAATTCACCGATGTGATCGCCGACATACAGGGGTTTCAGGACCCCCCTGGGCATTGGCACGGGATGCCTGCTGATAGATATAAGCAGTCATCCCGGTCCGGTCCCCGCCAGGACCGAAATTCCCTTGGGCATACAGGTACGCCCTTGGTCCTTAAGTTCAAGGGAGTGAGGGCACACCTGTATGCTTGTGGTCCCTTAGTGGTTTACCTGTTTTAGATGGCATATCCATCTACTATAAAACATTTATAAAATATATCCTGCCTGCCTTATTCCAATCTGGAAGGTTTTGCTTAGTATATCAAATCTTAATAAATGTATTTTTCTTTTCTTTTCTTTTTTTTTTTTTTTTTTCACTAGAGAAATATGGAATATTCCCTAAGAATTACACTTTATTTATCTAATTATGTTGAAAGAAGGGATAAAATGAGCATAACATTAGTTTTTACCAGTCACTATGCCATATATGCTATTTTATGATATCTGTGTTTTTTAACCCTTTAGTAGTTATATTTGATTTACTCTTTCAGTGCTTAGCAGAATCTGATTACAGTCAAAAAGCAATCTCTCTTGTGGCTATCATTTAACTGTTGTGTATTTACTATCCAAACATTTATTTATATGCTTTAAATAATTGGCTGGGTAGTTTCAGTCTTCTTAAATATTACAAAATATAATAGGTCACATATAATGTGAGTTATATTCTGTTCCATGACACTTATTTTACTGCTTAGGGGTTTAAAATGTCAACATTCATTATGTTCTGCCATTTTTATTTGCATTTTTCTGGAATTTAGCAGTTTTATCTTAATGTGCTAAACATAAACCTTTTACCTCATTAAGAAGAAATCAATCCCTTATCAGAAGACTCATTACAATCAGCTCAAGGGCCAAACTATTCGTATTCAGAATTACAGCACTCTAAAAATTTTAATCTACTGCTTTTAATAGAGATTGGCATGTACATTAACAACTGCATAAAAATGACAAAACACATAAAGGCTATAAAAAGAAAACATGGTTACTATGGGAAAATTTTCACAAAGTAATCAAGACTGGTTAAAAAGGGACCAAAAAGTTTGCAGACTGGAGATGGAATGTCCTAAGAGCACTTACATAGTTGCATAGTTTATAAGGTTGAAAAAAGTCCAGAGTCCATCAAGTTCAACCTATAGCCTATTGAGTCCCTGCTGAGTTGATCCAGAGTAAGGCAAAAAAACCTCATACTTGAGGTAAAAATTCCTTCCCAACTCCAAGTATGCCAATTAGAATAAATCCCTGGATCAACATTCTATTCCTATAAATCTAGTATCAATAACCTGTAATGTTATTGCTCTCCAGAAATGCATCCAGACCCCTTTTGAACTCTCTTACTGAGTTCACATGACTACCTCCACCAGAAGAGAGTTCCACAGTCTCACTGCTCTTACAGTAAAGAATCCCCATCTGTGCTCCTGTAGGAACTTTCTTTCCTCTAAACGTAGAGGGTGCCTCCTTATATATATATATATATATATATATATATATATATATATATATATAAAACTCAACGAGTGTGTGTGTGTGTGTGTGTATGTATGTATGTATGTATGTTCCACAAAAACTTCCAAACGGCTAAAGATATTAACATGAAACTTGGCACACATGATACTTATATGCCAACAACAAACATAGGATTGGTAATTTAACCCTTACTCACCCCCATTTGCCTGGGGCGGGGTTTATGTTTAAAGTCCCATACAAGTCTATGAGAAATATATGTTACTGCATACCTTCCAAACGGCTGGAGATATTTTGATAATACTTGGTCACATGTTACTTGTATGTCCACTTAAAATATAGGATAGTCAATTTAACCCTTAACTACCCCCATTTGTGAGGGTCGGGGTTTTTGTTTAACGTCCCATGCAAATCAATGTGAAATGTATGTTCTCACATAACTTCTGTACGGCTGGAGATATTTCAATACCTGGTACAGATATTACAGGTCGGGATATGAGGACGCGATGGGAGGTCGAGATAGGAGGTCGAGATAGGAGGACGGGATGGTCGGGATAGGAGGTCGAGATAGGAGGATGAGATAAGAGGACGGGTTAGGAGGAATGGGATAGGAGGATGGGATAGGAGGACAGGATAGGAGGTCGGGATAGGATGTCAGGATAGGAGGTTGAGATATGAGAACGAGAAAGGAGGAAGGGATAGGAGGATGGGATAGGAGGTCAGGATTGGAGGTCAGGATAGGAGGAAGGGATAGGAGGAAGGAATAGGAGGACAGGATAGGAGGACGTGATCGGAGGGCGGGATAGGAGGTCAGGACAGGAGGTCGGGATAGGAGGACGAGAAAGGAGGACGGGATAGGAGGACGGGATATGAGGACGACATAGGAGGTCAGGATAGGAGGTTGGGATATGAGGACGAGAAAGGAGGACGGGATAGGAGGACAGGATAGGAGGATGGGATAGCAGGTTGGGATAGGAGGTCGGGATAGGAGGACGGGATAGGAGGACGGGATAGGAGGACGGGATAGGAGGTCGAGATATGAGGACGAGAAAGGAGCACGGGATAGGAGGGTGGGATAGGTGGTCGGGATATGAGGTCGGGATAGGAGGACGAGAAAGGAGGACGGGATAGGAGTATAGGATAGGAGGTCAGGATAGGAGGTCGGGATAGGAGGTCGGGATAGGAGGACAGGACAGGAGGATGGGATAGCAGGTTGGGATAGGAGGTCGGGATAGGAGGACAGGATAGGAGGACGGGATAGGAGGACGGGATAGGAGGTCGAGATATGAGGACGAGAAAGGAGCACGGGATAGGAGGGTGGGATAGGTGGTCGGGATATGAGGTCGGGATAGGAGGACGAGAAAGGAGGACGGGATAGGAGTATAGGATAGGAGGTCAGGATAGGAGGTCGGGATAGGAGGTCGGGATAGGAGGATGGGATAGGAGCACCGAATAGGAGGACGGGATATGAAGTCAAAAGCTTCCTCCTTTGTTGATTTTCCTCCCCAACAAGGATTAGGATAGAAAAACCGGGCAACGCCGGGTATTCAGCTAGTTATAGATACAGTTCTGGATATAAATATGTCATGGGAAAGATATCGGCCCCCTGATATATTTATACAGTACGTAGTTATTAAGTAACCCCTAAGCCTTCCCTTTTTCTAAACTAAATTCTAAACTAATTCTGATAATCCTTCTGGGTACTGTAGTCCTCTCATTCCCCTTATTACTCTGGTTGCCCATTTTTGAACCCTCTCCAGCTCCACTTTATATTTCTTGTACACTGGTGACTAGTACTGTACACAGTATTCCATGTGTGGTTTGACTAGGGATTTGTACAGTGGTAGAATTATTTTCTCATCGTGGACATCTATGCCGCTATTGATACCCCCCATTATTTTATTTGCCTTGGCTGTAGCTGCCTGACACTGGTTGCCACAGCTAAATTTACTATTTACTAAGACTCCTAAGTCCTTTTCCATGTCAGTCATCACAAGTATTCTCCCATTCAATACATAATACCAGCCTGGATTCTTCCTTCCCATGTGCATTACCTTACATTTATCAGTGTTGAACTTCATCTGCCACTTCCCAGCCTAAACCTCCAACCTATTCAGATCTATTTGTAACAGTGCACTGCCCTCTATTGTGTTAACCACTTTAAAGAGTTTAGTATCATCTGAAAAGATTGCTACTTTACTATTCAACCCCTCTACAAAGTCATTAATAAATATATTTAATAGAATAGGACCCAAAACCTACCCCTGTGGTATCCCACTAGTAACAGTCACCACTTGACTTCACTAATAAACTTTATTCTGTGAGATCTGGAGAGTCTATATTCATCCTATAAATGTGTATGTATAAGGTATGAGACAGGCAATGACACTAGGTAGAACCTGTGTAAAGGGGTCATCTCTAGTGAAAATTATATTTCTACATCCATTTTTCAACTCCATTCTAACTCCACTTTTTGTTTTGTTGCTATCTTTAGCTAAAAATTTCCATTCTTTATGCTCCTGACCTAGAACTTTTGGCTTTTGATATTGACCTGGCCAGCCATGACCTCTTGTGCCCATCATCCCCTTGTCTGCTCACCATTGCCTATTAGGCCAGGCCTTAAGGGTAAATGCACTTGGTAGATTCAGTTTATTTTTTATTTTTTATTAGATCTCTCGCTGCCATGGAAACCCATTGTCACCCCACCATCACCTTCAGAAGGTGCAGATTGTGTGACAGAAGGAAACAAGTTCCCTCAGGCAACCACCTTGCTATTGACCATTGCATTTATAGGGATTAACAGCTAAAAGTGAAGTTATCTCTGAACTCGGCCATTGTAGATGTTACAAAGCATATATTATAGTATATTACAGGTGGCTGCGATTGCAATGAATTGCAATGTGATAAAACTTTACATCACCTTTCTTTAACAGAGCCCAAGTACCATAAATACCACATACCACATGGTATCTATATCCAAACTGTATTAATAATATGAACCCACTGTACAATACCTTAATATAACTACGTTACATTTGTTTTATTTACATTTTCACAATTTTTGTTCAAATTATATAAACAAAGTAAATATTCTACTATTAAGGTGTAATCAATAAGTACAATATCATATAATTGCTGTAGAAAGACCTATGTGTTATGACCTAAAGTACCTTCAATAATCTTTTCACTTTTATGAAAAGCGAACATCGTACAGCACTATGCAGATAGCTTTCTGAGCGCCCGTTCTCCCAGCTCCTTGCCATACATAACTATATACATATATATACATGTAAATATATATAGTAGCCTGGTGGGGGTGTAGGGTAGTTGGGGTGTTGCTGTAGTATATCAGGGGTTAATTTAACCCTTGTCACTCGTGACGCCAGGGTGAAGGTTAAAACTCTGTAATGATGCTGGGCCTATCGCCACCCTTCCCAAGAGCAATAGGTGAGTGTAAAATAAATGGATTGTCCACAACAGTGCTGAACTTAAAACTTGCAGGAACTTTACTGAAGATTTCCTGTACATGCAGTATCGGTAACAGTCCAGATAACAAAGTCTATATAGACAGCACAGCAGTGACTGACAGTTGCTTAGGATCGGAAAGTTCTCTTAAGAATAGAAGGATTGAATTTGCATAGATCCGCTGGATTTAGGGGTTGGATTAGGTCCTGAGATCTCGCGGAGATAGCAGGGAATTGTAAGAACTATCCGTCTCTAGCGCAGGCCTAGGCCACAAGACTTTGGCCTAGTAATTGTCTTGAAAGCTGCGGAGGTCCTACCTCGTCCAGAATCAGCAACCCAAGAGAGCGTCAAAATGGCGCAGCTCCCTTATATGGGCAGGGTCTGGCCGTTTTGGATTGGTCCATATCAGCTGTCACTCACCGTTACAATGGATTGTGGGTGATCATCTGACTAGAACCACCAAAGGTCCTTTAGCAAACCATAGAGTTCTGTGAACCGGGTCACATGACCCGCAGGTCCTGCAACGCTAAAACAAGTGAGTAGCACCATATACATATATTTATATACATAATATTTATAAATATCAAGTTACTAAGGGGTGACTAGGGGTTAATTAGGGAATTGAACCCCGACAGTCCTAGGGACTCTAACTTTGGGGACTAATAACTAAGGCACAGTATGAAATACGGTGCCGGGACACCACACACACACACACACACACGTATATATATATATATATATATATATATATATATATATATATACATTGCCAATGTGAGACCCAGCGTTGTAGAACCACATTATACTGAGTCTTGCACTGAAGGCAGAATTTAAAGCTTTGTCCAGATACGAGTGGTGAGGAGTGGGGGGGCAGCACTTCTGTTGGGAGATTTAAAATGTATGTAATTGAAAAAAAAATACTATTACGAGTGATGCTACACTTATTTGTCAAACCTAATACACTTTAAAATAATATAATATTTGTTAGCTATCTAACAAATGTTTGTATACTACGTATTATCCTACAATGACGGCACCTAGTCATATATTCCCATATTGTATTACATCTTCCTAGTATGCATGCAATTATTCCACTTTGCTATATAATCCAATAATAATCCGTGGATTATAAAAATGTAACAATTAAAAAATATATATTACAGCTATTTTTCATAGTTATGACACTGGCTTTATCTAGATTTCATAATTCTATTGCTTTAGGGCTATTTATAGTTCATATATTTGCATTTAAAATTCTACTGCCATTGTAGAAAATAGGGAAATATATCTTCATAGTCCTGTAATGTTTAAAAGTTGTGATTAGCAAATCCAAATATCTCAATATTCTGCATTCTCTGCATTGTTACAGCTGTATTTGTGGTTCTCTTGAGACACTTATTATTGAGTCTAGTAAAATAACCTATTTTAATATGTCAGCCACTGCCACATTCTATATAAAATTTTAATAAATACAGCAAAAAAAGAAACCTACACTGATGTTATTAAAAAGGTAGTACACAATAGATTGCTTTAATTGTAAATATATTTTATTGTCCTATTCTCTTAATTCATAGGTCTCTTTTTGTGTTTCAAATGTCAAAGGATTTTATTTATTTTTTATAAGTTCTTGGTCAATATATCAAGCACAAAGTAAAGATAACTAAACCAAAATTAAACCTGTCTAAAATTACTTTTTAGTGATTTTATTAGTTTAGGGCAGAATTAACAATTCTGTGGCTTATATTATTTTAATTTTAAGGATATACTTTAGTGTAATTTAAAAACATGATAAAACAATATTGCTTTGATACCAACCCATTGACAGACACTATTTCTTTTGTTCTTTGTTTTCTAGCTACCAACTTTTTTTTCTGGGAAAAGTGTCCTTTTGGAATCCTAATGCATCTTTGCTGCCCCTTTTTCTCTGATAATTAACTTAAAGGGAATCTCTCAGCTGTATTTGCTGCTCAGAGCTGCAGTCAGCATTTTATTTATTTATTTTAATTTTATTTAATAAATAGTCAAAGGGGGATAATGATTGTGGCTCAAAAGTGCCCCGATCATTATTGATGCTAATAAAAGAGAATGTTGAAATTGCCGTTCTCCATCATTGGCTGTAATTGCTGATAGCAGCCATCATGTACTGCATATAAAGCGAGAATAGCTCCTTTTCACATCACTGCCTTTTTGATTGACACACAGGATACATTTTAAACTCCACAACATAGGACCACTCACAGAAGGGGAGCATACATGTTAAAAGTCCTAAAGAAAAATGTTTCCACTAGAGCCTGGGTTCTCAACCTGGGGTACGCGTACCCCTAGGGGTACGCCAGGGGCTGTAAGGGGGTCCGCGAAAGCGCTGACAAATACCGGCGGCAGCTCACTGTACAGTAAAGCGCTGACAAATAGCCGCGGCAGCTCACTGTATAGTAGCGTGGCCCGAGTTGCGGCCACGGCTACTGTAGGTGAGCTGCGTGGTTGCCGGGGAGACATGTGGCCTCCCCTGATGTTGCGCGGAGTTGCTGCACAGCGCAAGGGGACGTCACATGTCAGTGAGTCCCCGCTAAACATCCCGTGAAGGAGCAGGCAACGGGACTGCAGGACGCCAGGTAAACAACTGTATGAGACGGAGAGGAGACTGCATGGGACAGAGGGGGGACTGTATGGGACGGAGGGGGGGCTGTATGGGATGGAGGGGGGATGTATGGCACGGAGCACAAGGCATTAAGATGGAGGGAGAGAGGGATAATGGCAGAGGGAGGATGGGGAGTAATAAAGCACAAGGCATTAAATTGTAATGCCTTGTGCTTTATTACCCCCCCCCCCTCCGCCATTATCCCTCTCCCCTTCCATCTTAATCCCCTTGCACCATTCCCCCTTCCTCTGATCCCCTTATGTCATATCTGATAATAATGGCAAAAGGGGATTAATATGGAGGGGGCGAAATGGCAAAATGGGATCAGAGGAGGGGGGAATAATGACACAATGGGATTAATATGGAGGAGGGGGGGGGTTGATTATCCCCCCTCCATCTTAATCCCCTTGTGCTATTATTCCTCCTCCATCTTAATCCCCTTGTGCCAATATTCCCCCCTCCCTCTGATCCCCTTTTGCCATTTTCCCCACTCCAACTTAATCCCCTTGTGCTATTATTATCCGATATGGCAAAAGGGGATCAGAGGGAGGGGGGAATTATCAACCCCCATCCATATTAATCCCCTTGTGTCATTATTCCCCCTCCTCAGCATTAATCCCTTTGTGTTATTATTCCCCCTCTTTGTGTGATTTTTCCTCCCTCCCTCTGATCCCTTTTGCCATTTCCCCCCCTCCATCTTAATCTCCTTGTGCCATTATTATGAGAGGAAGGGGGAATGGTGCAAGGGGATTAAAATGGAAGGGGGAATAATGGCACAAGGGGATTAAAATGGAGGGGGGAATAATGGGACAAGGGGATAAAGATGGAGGTGGGAAAATGGCGCAAGAGGAACAGAGGGAGGGAGGAATAATGGTACAAGAGATTAAGATGGAGGTGAGGGGTTTGATTACCCCTCCCCCCACACACACACACACACACACACACACTCCATCTTAATCCCCTTGTGCTATTATTCCCCCCTCCATTTTAATCCCCTTTTGCCATATTGGATAATAATGACACAAGGGGATTAAGATGGAGGGGGAATAATGGCAAAAGGGGATCAGAGGGAGGTGGGAATAGTGGGACAGGGGGATTAAGAGGGAGGGGGGAATAATAGCACAAGGGGATTATGATGGAGGGGGGATGCATTAGTATAAAGGTAAGAACACGCCTTTTGTCCCCGGGTAACCCTCGCACGCAAGTTCCGTGTGAGGGGGTACCCGCAGACATACTTTCAGGCCTTGGGGGTACGGTCACCGAAAAGATTGAGAACCATAGCATTAGAGGGATGATAGTGACCATGATCATCAATCTTTGGTAAATATAGCAATATGAAGCATGTTAACATATAGGCATGAAAACATATAGGAGGAGAAAGTAAGGATACTCCTTCAAGGAGAGGAGAAGGAGATACCAAAGAGAAAAGAAGAAAAAAAAAGCCATCATGCTCAACACACACGCCCTCAAACATATGGTGTCCATTTTAGGACATTGTCAGTCATCAGACGCAATTCAGACCCCCATCAGGCAAAACACCGTCCCACCTCCTCCCTCACACCAATCTCCATCCTCCCTGAGCCTAAACTCCCTCCTCCGTCATCCAAAACTCCCTCATACCTCAGACGATTCGACCTCAGATGAAACTTCCTGCCGTATACCAAAGCCGGAATTGTTCACCTGCACAACATGTGCTACAGAGCCTGTATAGCAGAGCTAAAACTGAACAGCATGTGTAGCTGAGTCTGTATAGCAGAGCTGACACTGTACATGCTATACCACAAAGCTCTGCTATACGGGGTTATACATGCTGTGCAGTGTTGGCTCTGCTAAACAGTCTAGGTAGAACATTTAGTGTCTGTAGTACATGTGCAGTTTCACAGCTTCCATTCTGCTATACATGCTGTGAATTGTCGGCTCTGCTATATGGCAGGAAGTTTCGTCTGAGGGAGAATCGTCTGAGGTATGAGGGAGTCTGAGGGAGAATCGTCTGAGGTATGAGGGAGTTTTGAATGATGGAGGATGGTGGAGAAAGTTTAGGCTCAGGAAGGATAGAGATTGGTGTGAGAGAGGAGGCGGGACAGTGTTTCACCTGACAGGGGACGGAGTTGAGGCTGATGACTGACGATGTCCTAAAATGGACACCATACAAACAGTATCCCAAGACTTGCATGATCCTGGAGTGGACATCTCTTGGTAATTAAGGTAAAGGGGAACATACTAAATGAAGGTGCTCCAATTGGTTATCAAAAGAGATTAGCAAATTGAGGCTGACAAACCCAAATTCCTTACAAATTTCATGAAAATTTCGATTTGCAACAAACGCGAATATCGCCGCAATTCTATCACGCAAATTGCTTCATTAAACTCCATTTATTGCGGTCCAGGCTCCAGGGCATCTAAAATGGCAGATACACATGTCCGGACATGGGGCAAGGAATGCTGGGAAGGCGGGAAGGCAAGGCGGGAAGGCAGGTGGGCGGGATGACCCTGAATCACATGCAGGATGCAGCCTATCAGCAGCCAATCACCCCTGTGATGTCACAGCCCTATATATTCGGCAGGCATATTCCGGCTCAACATTTCATTCATTACACTGCAGAGAGATAGAGAGATAGGACTGACATTGCTGTGTGTGTGTTACACAGAAAAGATTTTGCAGCAGCGTTTCACCTCCTAGGCACCTTAGCCTTCTGTTGGACACAGAGCACAGCGTTTTTGCACAGAAATAAATTCTTACTGCAGCAATTAAACTCTCAGTTACTGTGAACAGACAGCATTGTATTACAGAGAAGGGCAGAGAGCTGTGTGTTGCCTCAGCTGCAGAAACGTTTTCAGAGAAGGGAGAAATAATTTTTTAGGGCAAATCTGTGTCTTTGTTCCACAACAACTGGACTCCTGGTTATACTAGTCTATAGACAGTATAATCCATACCCATCAGTCCATTCCTAATTTGGTTTTAGTACACAGTGACTGTGTGCTGCAACACTGTTGTGTACTGCTGGTGTTGTGGGCACTATTTTATTTTTTTAGCAAATTTTAGAGCATTTTTCTGCCCACACAAGTGCATAGCGCATACCTACATGTAAGGGGTGTACTATTTTGTACCTGTTAATCTGTCAAGGGCCTACATACTGTGAAAGGACAGCCAAAAGTAATCACCGGCTGGTGTTTTACTTAAATAAGTTTTTTTAAGCGTACTGTAGCGCATTTTTCTGACCTCATAAGTGCATACCACATACCTACATCTAAGTAGTGTACTATTTTGTATGCCTGTTTATCTGTCAAGTACCTAGATACTGTGAAAGTCCAGGCAAAAGTACTCTGGTGTTATACTCAGATTCTTTTTTAAGTGTACTGTAGCACATTTTTCTGCCCTCATAAGTGCATACAAAATACCTACATCTAAGTAGTGTACTATTTTGTACCTGGTAAACTCTCAAGGGCCTAGATACTATGAAAGGTCAGGAAAAAGTAATAATCAGCTGGTGTTTTACCAAAATAAATTTTTTTAAGTATACTGTAGTGCATGTTTGTGCCCTTATAAGTGCATACCACATTCCTACATCTAAGTAGTGTAATATTTTGTATTTATTAATCTGTTAAGGGCCTACACACTGTGAAAGTCCAGGCAAAAGTAATCACCGGCTGGTGTTTTAGTCCAATACATATTTTTAAGCGTACTGTAGCGCATTTTTCTGCTCTCTTTGTCCAACAACAAATCATCTGCTGGTTATACTAGTCTGTAGACTATATAATACATATCTAGCAGTCCATTCAAAATAGTCTGTGAGAGAGTGCAATTTTGGGTTTAATACATAGCAACTGTGTACTGCTGGTGTTGTGCAAAAATACGCATTTGTCTGCCCTCATAAGTGCATACCCAATACCTACATCTAAGAAGTGTACTATTTTGTACCTCTTAAACGCTCAAGGGACAAGATACTGTGAAAGGACAGCCAATGGTACACATTTCTGCTTCTGTTCTAGACAAATACTGTTTTAAGCATAGTGAAGCATATTGTACCCCCCTCACATACGCAATAAGTATGTCAGGCAGAGTAGTGCCAGGATGTGCATAGAGGAGTGGCAGAGGCCTAAATTCATCAAGCGCAGGCTGAGGTCGCAGCAGAGTAATGATCAGTTCACTCGGTCATCCACTTCATCCCAAGTGACATCCAACACTCCCAGTCAACAGTCGGGGGGGGGGGGGGGGGGGGGGGTTCCTCACACTCAACTCTCAGTTGACCCTAATGCTGCTGCTGCCACCTCCAAGCTCTGTCATTGTGCTGCTCTATGGTCTCCTTATGCTAATGCTACCACCTCCAGGCTCTGTCATTGTGCTGCTCTATGCTCTCCTCATGCTAATGCTACCATCTCCACGCTCTGTCATTGTGCCACCATATGGTCTCCTCATGCTGATGCTACCACCTCCATGCTCTGTCATTATGCTGCCATATGGTCTCCTCATGCTGATGCTACCACCTCCAGACTCTCTAATTGTGCTGCTCTATGGTCTCCTCATGCTGATGCTACCGCCTCCATGCTCTGTCATTGTGCCACCATATGGTCTCCTCATGCTGATGTTGCCACCTCCATACACTGTCATTGTAATGCCATATGGTCACTTTCAGGACTCCTGCAGTTGCTGCTGCCACCTCCAGGCTGTCTCATTCAGCCAGTATATGGTCTCTTCATGCTTCAGCCAACTCCAGGCTGTGCAATTCAGCCACTATATGGTCTCCTCATGCTTGAGCCACTTCCAGGCTGTACCATTAAGACACTATATGGTCTGTTCATGCTGCCACAAACTCCAGGCTGTGCCATTCAGCCACTATATGGTATCCTCATGCTTCAGCCAAATCCAGGCTGTGCCATTCAGCCACTATAAGGTTTACTGATGCAGCTGGGCCTAGGACATTATCTTAAAATAATTTATGGTAGAACTAGCTGCCATAGATCTTTAATTTCAATTTTAAAATTCATCTTTTAATCTTAGGGATTGTGAAGCCCTATTGTCTACTCATGCTGCCGCCAGCTCCAAGCTCTGCCATTCAGCCACTTAATGATTTAATGATGCAGCTGGGCCTAGGACATTACCTAAAAATATTTATTGGTAGCGCTAGCTGCCATATATCTTCAATTTAAATTTTAAAATGATTCTGTAATCTTAGGGATTGTGAAGCCCTATTGTCTACTCCTGCTTCAGCCACCTCCAGGCTGTGCCATTCAGACAATATATGGTCTCCTCATGCTGCCACAAACTCCAGGCTGTGCCATTTAGCCCCTCTATGGTCTCTTCATGCTTCAGCCACCTCCAGGATGTGCCATTTAGCCACTATATGGTCTCCTCATGCTTCAGCCACCTCCAGCCTGTACCATTCACACACTATATGGTCTCCTCATGCTGCCACAAAATCCAGGCTGTGCCATTCAGCCACTATATGGTCTCCTCATGGTGCCACAAACTCCAGGCAGTCATTTAGCTACTATGTAGTCTCCTCCTACTGATGCCACCTCCAGGCTCCGTCATTGTGCTGCCATGTGACATGTGACTACTTGTTAGATTTGGTCCTTTGTAACCACACGCCGGGGCCTGGGACACTAAAATGTTAGCTAAAATTTCAATTTCAAAATCTTAAATTTCAATTTCAAAATCTTACATTTCAATTTGAAAAAATCTTTTCAAGACTGAGGCCCTATGGTCGTTGACGTCATATAGTAGCTGTGTAATAACCACAAGAATCTAATAAAACAGGTTGGAGGGATCACAATGAACCATTACTGATTAAATGAAACATTTGCAGTTCCACAAAAGAGTAAGACAGTGGGAGGGGGCGGGGGGGGGGGGGGGCGGTAGTGGCGAGAGTCACAGGCTGGAACAGGTGGTAGCTCACCTCGCGGTGAACCACCATCTCGATGCTCACCCGAATCGGTACTCAAAAATTTTTAATACATTTTAATTAAATTAAATAAAAAATACATTAAAAAATCTAATTCCTCTCTTCAATTTTGACACCATATGGTCTTTCTGCTGTCACATTCAGACGCTTTGCGGCAGTGATTCTAATAGCGATGCCTGTAACCTGCATGTCATACTGAATAACAGTATTATTTCACCAACACAGCACATTCTCTATGCATGTAAGAACCAAGCAAGCTGTTCTACACCCCTATTAAGGTTCACTGTAGGCCAGAAATAGCCATTTTTAATACAGATTCACCCCAAATAAATTAGGACCGAACCAAATTTTTTCAGAAAATTTGGCGAATAGGCTGAATCAAATTTTTTAAAAGTTCGCTCATCTCTAGTTATCAACACAGTGACAGGTGTTGTTTAACTTTTAACAATTTGATGTAGCGATACAAAAGGAAAACACCAATAAGGTATAAAATATAACTTTTACTTAATAATAATATAAAAAATGTCTCAGAACAACATGGTTACTGTATTAGTCACCAAGATGGGAGGGGGGGGGATACGGATACAGGTGAATACCTATACTACCTAAATGGGCCCTTACTATATAAGTGTGGATAGGAAAGGAATCATAAAAACAATAGCAACAGTCTTGGATAAGAATTCTGGCAAATACACCCCAACGAGTTTCCTCCTGAAGTCTCCAGGACTCATCAGGGAGAACACATGAATAGTGGGAAATGCCCAAATCAAAATAGACAGTAGAAAATACAGAATACAGTAACCAGATAGATAGCATTCACGTCAGTCTGTCATGGTCTGTCATGTCACACACCATCATGGACAACAAAAAATACAATGTGCATTACACCACATGGTAAGATATACATTAACCCTCCCATTTAGGTGGGATCATACAAAGTAAGTATGTAGATGATATGGTACAGATGTAGGGGCAGTTAAAGATAAGCCGCAACCTAGAAGCAGGAGGATATAAATGGATATTTTAATATATATGTTGTAGACATATTTCCCACAGATATATATATATATATATATATATATATATATATATATATATATATATATGTAGGATAGCTAAAACGTGCTTACCCCAAGCAAATATTCAAATCATATAGAGTGGTGTATATTGGATAGTTGTCTGGGCGGTAGAGACTATATAAAAGATGCCATATATTAGATAGATTACTAGTGTATGACACAAGTCATGAAAAAAATGAAAACAAACTGCTTACCAAAACTGGTGACCTAGTCCTGATATATTAATCCTATATGGTAAGGATAATGGTCTAAAGAAGGAAACGTCCCAGCTAAAGAGAACATCAATGAACGGATGCCATAAGTATTACATGCATTTATTATATTACATTTAAAAGCCCTTTTAGGATAAATCACACTCATCATAATAAGGCGAGACTCCAGATCCAGATAGAATACAATGTATATAGAAAAGTCAAGGACCCTAGCAGAGATGGTGCTAGATGCCGGGAGGTTTCAATGGACACTGACTGCAAATAAATTGTATTTAGCAGTCAGTCAAGGTATTAAAGCATAGTAGAAACAAGCAAAAAAAATGGTCATATCTTCAAAGCCTAAGAAATACTTATTAAAAGATGATACGGTAGTGGCATAGGAGACCAGGTCCTCGTGGGGGACGCCGCTAACATGCTGGATGCACTGCGCTCTTTTGTATGAGCCGGGCCGGAAGCGACCTCCTGTCACATCCGGTCTGTGGAACGCATATGCGTTACAACATCCCGACAACTGAAAACCCTTGTTGCAATAAGGTCTATGAGGGCATAGTGTAGCTATTGCCCAGCCGAAAGTGGGGAAGCATCACATCCGGTATGTGGGACGCAAATAAGTGCTCCACCATCGCGAATGGAATGCAAACATGCATTCCACCATCGTAAAAGGGCTAAATGATAAAGCTGTTTCATAGCACAGTCACCAAAAACACGGACAAATAGGTGTACCAGGTCACAGTATGGAGCAGTGTGTAGGAAGGTGGAACAATTTGTGTTTCACCTATAATATGGCATGACTGGAGAGAATTAATGGCAGACCTTGGTAACACAGACCATACAGAAGGACAAAATTATAAAATGCTAAAACGATAAAGTGATAAAGAGTGATAATAAATGATGGATGATAGAAAGAATATGTGATATAAACTAGCAAATACCATGAGAGATTTGAAAGAGGATTGTAAATTATAAAGAATTATAAAAAAGAGAGGGAAGATGGTAAGGACAGTTAGAGGTAACAGAGAGGCTATTCTCAAATAGTTATGATAGACGATATGCATAGATTTCAATTTTTTTTACATTTTTAAATAAATGGTACAAAAGAAAGGGATTCATTTAGTCCTCTAGGTGTCACAGTTTGAAGGCGGTATATCCACCTTGCTTCAGCTTGAAGCAATTTAGAATCAAAATTTCCTCCCCTCAGATCCTTCTTTGGGATTTTGATTGTTTGGAAAAAGATGTTAAGGGGGGACTCCGAGTGGAATGTATGCATGTGATTTGCTAGGGGTTTGTCTCTTTTGTGCTTGATATCCCCTATATTTTCTAACACTCCTCTGCGAAATTCCTTCTTGGTTTTGCCTACATATCTCATAGCACATGGGCAAGTGGCAAGGTAGATAACACCAACAGATTTACAGTTCGCATATTGTAAATTTTGGAAGGTGTGGTTATCTATATATATCAAAAAAAATTTAGATGTCTTGATAAATGAGCAAGCTTTACAGGAGCCACACCTGAACGTGCCTGTGACTTTGGTACCTAACCAAGTGACCATCACCATCATTTTCATAGCAATATCGTCTTTTGGGGTCGCTATATCGATGACATTGCAATCATTTGATCTGGGTCAAAATCATTGTTTGAAGAATTTTTGGTTTCTCTAAATGAAAATGTAACAGGGCTGCATTTCCCCTATGAGATAAACCAGAACTCTCTGATGTTCCTTGATGTGTCTATCCAACGTAATCGCACTGGACGTTTGGATACCTGTGTAGCATACAACTCAATAAAAGGCACAGATAGATCTACATTATTATGTCCAAAAGACAAAGAGTCTCCTTCTAATATCCCTCCCAGGATAATTGGTACATACGATGCGGCGGCATCGGAAATCCGTGAGGTCATCACAATATTTTGGCCCATCTTAATGTCTGATCCAATTGTTGGTAACTTAGTGGAAGATAGGGCAATAATCAACTATCGAAGAGCAAGTAATCTTAATTACAGACTTGTTCACAGTCATTTTGTTTCCCTTTCTCCCTCCAAAAAATCTACTTGGTTAGGTACCAAAGTCACAGGCACGTTCAGGTGTGGCTCCTGTAAAGCTTGCTCATTTATCAAGGCATCTAAATCTTTTTTGAGATATACAGATAACCACACCTTCCAAAATCTACAATATGCAAACTGTAAATCTATTGGTGTTATCTACCTTGCCACTTGCCCATGTCCTATGGGATATGTAGGCAAAACCAAGAGGGAATTTCGCAGAGGAATGTTAGAACATATAGGGGATATCAAGCACAAACGAGACAAACCCCTAGCAAATCACATGCATACATTCCACTCGGAGTCCCCCCTTAACATCTTTTTCCAAACAATCAAAATCCCAAAGAAGGATCCGAGGGGAGGAAATTTTGATTCTAAATTGCTTCAAGCTGAAGCAAGGTGGATATACCACCTTCAAACTGTGACACCTAGAGGACTAAATGAATCCCTTTCTTTTGTACCATTTATTTAAAAATAAAAAATAAATTGAAATCTATGCATATCGTCTATCATAACTATTTGTGAAATCTAGAGAAAGGAAGGAAGGCGCCTCATGTGCGGGATCCGTAGATCTTGCAGGTGGGGGTAGGGGAAGGTGATTCCCAAGCCGCTTACCGAAGTTGGTTGTGCGCCCACACACAACAAGGTTAAGAGCAGAAGAGATATGAAAGAAGGTCCACTGCAGCCCTCCTGGGTGAGAGTAGAATCAAAAGCGAATGACCAGGGAGTCTGGAGTTTGTCTGGCGCAGAGAGGAACCATCAGACAGCCAAGTAAAATCAATGGATTTATTAGATGCAACGCGTTTCGCTGCGCATGCGCAGCTTCATCAGGCATGACAAGGGGAGGCTGGTAACAGGTATATATACCTCCAGGAATTAACCATTAGAGTGCTTTTTGAAAAGAGCTGTTACATAGAATTACATATCCATATGACAATGTATGAAAAAAATATATAAATAGATATAAATAAATATATAAACAGAAATCACAAAAATAGTAATAAGACAGCAATATGAAAGCACAATGCAATCCTATAAACATATATATATATAAATATATATATAATATAATATAATTATAATTATCGCATGTGGTGTGAATGTAACACCACAAGCGACTCAAGAAGTCACACCGCTTAATCGCCGGTGCGGCATTCAACAACACAAGTTGGATATTATTTCAAAAAATGTATATGATATAAAGAGTTATGTCTATTGATTCAAGAGATAGAAAAATTATTATTTAATTGTATATCGCTGCCTTATTAAAAAATAAAAAATAAATAATAAATAAATGACAGTGCGATAAACCAAATCGCAACTGACCAAAAGGAAATATATGAATACTACTTAGAAAATAAGATGAACTCAATTACCTAGTGCGGTATTGAATACAGCAACCGGCGAAAACGCAGGGTGTGAATATTCGTACAAAAATCTATAAATTAAAAATACAAAAGTATTTATATATAGAAAAGAAAGAAAAATAAACAGAACTTAGATAATAAAACATAAGAAATAAATAAATACACAGTGGGGCGCTCCAGGATGAACAGTACAGAAGGAACGAAGAAAAATCAAAGTATAATATTTTCGAAATTAATCCATATGAAAAAATGGGAAATTTTTAAACCCCAAATTATCAAATTATTTAACTGTATCGATACATTCATTAAAACCTTGAGGGTGCAAAGTATGTAGTTTGTGAATCCAAAAGGATTTGCGATTGTTCAGTCTTTGTATTCTATTAGGTAAATGAATGGGGATAGTTTCTAAAATAATTAATTTTAAAGTTTCAGTGTTTTTTTGATGATGAAGAGTGAAGTGTCGGGACAAACTATGCAACAAAAAACCATGTTTTATGTTCCATCTGTGTTTGTTCATCCTGGAGCGCACCGTTTGTGTAGTACGGCCAACGTATTGGCGGTCGCAACCACAGGTTAATAGATAGATAGCAAAAGTGGTGTCGCAATTTAGTGAATCCTTAATTTTAAATGTTTGTTGTGTAAAAAAGGAAGAAAAAGTATCAGTTTGGATGATCCATTCACAACAGAGGCAGCGACTTTTTTTGCAAGGAAAACAATATGGTTTAATAGAACAGGAATTCTGTGGTGTACGATATTCGGAAAATCTGCTGGGGGCTAATAAATTGCTGAGATTTTTGGAACGTCTGTAAGTGACATTAGGGACTGGGGGAATTAATTGGTTTAGAATTTTATCATTTTGAATAATGGGCCAATTTTTTGTTAATATTTTTCTAATATTAGATGCCTCAATATTGAAATTTGTAACAAAATTATATCTAAAGGGGTTATGAAGCTGATTAGAACTGGATTTTTTAGAAATAGATGTAACCAAATCAGATTGTTTTTTATCTTTCACCTTCATATATGCCTTAGTAAGAAGCGATTTAGGATAGCCCTTTTGTATAAAGCGTTGTTTTAAAACCTCAGCTTGAGAGATAAAATCTGAATCAGAGGTGCAATTTCTACGAATTCGTAAATATTGGCCGAATGGCACCCCTCTTAGCCAGCTTGGATAATGTGCACTATCGAACTGTAAAAAACTGTTAATATCGACAGATTTGAAAAAAGTCTTCGTGGAAATAGTGCCATCGACTGTTTTATGGATATCAAGGTCTAAAAATTGGATGGAATTTTCTGCATAATGCATGGTAAATTTTATACCCCATGTATTAGTGTTCAACTCATGTACAAAGAGGTCAGCTTCATGTTTGGTACCTACCCAGATCAAAAAAAGGTCGTCTATATAACGACGAAAGAAAAAGACAGACTTAAAATACAGGGACTGTGCCATGACAAGGGACTCGAATCGCCCCATGAACAAATTAGCGTAACTAGGGGCGAATCGAGTCCCCATGGCACAGCCCCTGTTCTGCCGATAGATAGTATGATTGATATCAAAAACATTATTAAGAAGAATAAATCTAATAGACTCCAGTAAAAATTCTGACTGACTGGGGTTTAGTGAGGGGTTCTCTTGTAAAAAATGTTTAATTGCAGGAACACCTAAATCAGTGGAGATGTTAGAATAGAGGGAGCACACATCCAGGGTAAGAAAACTGTAATGAGGGGGTAGGGATAGAGCATGTAGTTCAGAAATAAGTTGAGCTGAATCTCTCAAATAAGATGGTAATTGTAAAACAAAAGGTTGAAGAAATAAATCTATAAAGTGGGAAAGGTTTGCAGTAATCGAACCAATACCTGAAGTAATAGCTCTACCAGGGGGATTGGTTAAACATTTATGTAATTTGGGTAGATAATAAAAAATTATAATTTTTAATATTGAGAAATGTGTGCTCCCTTTTATCCAACAATTGTTTTTCTGTAGCTCCACCTATAAGCAAACAATACTGTGAAAAAATATGAGGGGAAGGGTCATAAGAAAGCGGAGTGTAATATTCAAGGTCTGATAAAATTCTAAGGGCTTCATTTTTATAATCAGCCCTATTCAAAACAGCAACCCCCCCCCCCACCTTTATCTGCAGGGCGAACAATAATAGATTTGTTGTTCTGTATGGATTTAATTGCAATTCTCTCAGCAGAAGTTAGATTATCATTTTCCTTAAAAATAACAGATTTATCACATAAATTTGAAAAATCCTGCATGACCATATGATAAAAAGTCTCAAGATGGCTGCCACGATTGTGTAAAGGATAAAACGAAGATTTGGGTTTTACTGGTACATGACGAGCTGGGGTCATGTCAACTAGTGTGGTAACAGGAGTTGAAGTGTTATCAATATTAGAATTACAAACTCCCAAATTCGAAATTTGGGGGGTATTAGTAGTTTGATGGTCCGATCTGTTCTGGATAAAAAAGTGACGGCTCAATGTTAATCTACGAATAAAGTCGTTTAGATCTAAGAATAACTGAAAATCGTTCGGACGTGCAGCAGGACAAAAAGACAGCCCTTTCGTAAGTAAATTAGTTTCATTTTCGGAAAGTATATAGCTAGATAAATTGAACATTTTTATAATTTCTTTTTTTGTTATTAATTTTTCTGTCTTTGGGATAATTGTAGAGGTAGGTTGGCATTTTCTCTGACCTCCTCTGCAACCTCTGGGTTTTCCTTTCTTTTTATGGATTGTGTTTGATTTGATGTCTTTATGAGGGGGTAATACTGAGTGATCGTGCGTAAGCGTACATCCAAATTGGCATTGCACGCTAGAGTGGCATCTGTAGTGGGAGGGCAATTGTAAAAAGAAGATGAGGAGGTGGAAGCAGGAGTAGAACTCCCTGGGGTGTCAAACGTGTCGTATTGTGAGTTATCAATAAGTGTGGAACTCATATCAGACATAGAAACCTCGTGCACCGTGAGAAGGGAGGGATCAATGGAGCAGTCGAGAGAATTACAAGGCTGCCCAACATAGAGACCCCCCACTGCCCCAGAACCGGGGTCCAACCCATGACAAGGATCCAAAAAAGTGAGAGGAGGAAGCAAAGGACAGACCATGTTAGGTGCTGGTCTGTCTGATGATAAGAGAGTATTAGTGGTAGTGTTGTTGAGCACATTAGTGTTAGAATTAGCAGGGGTAATACGTGTACTGGTAATGTCATTTATTTATTATTTATTTTTTATTTTTTAATAAGGCAGCGATATACAATTAAATAATAATTTTTCTATCTCTTGAATCAATAGACATAACTCTTTATATCATATACATTTTTTGAAATAATATCCAACTTGTGTTGTTGAATGCCGCACCGGCGATTAAGCGGTGTGACTTCTTGAGTCGCTTGTGGTGTTACATTCACACCACATGCGATAAT
Organism: Hyla sarda; assembly: GCF_029499605.1. Taxonomy (NCBI): domain Eukaryota; kingdom Metazoa; phylum Chordata; class Amphibia; order Anura; family Hylidae; genus Hyla; species Hyla sarda. Next base: position 114,517,549 of record NC_079189.1, on the reverse strand, counting down.
TATAATTATATTATATTATATATATATATATATATATATATATATATGTTCATAGGATTGCATTGTGCTTTCATATTGCTGTCTTATTACTATTTTTGTGATTTCTGTTTATATATTTATTTATATCTATTTATATATTTTTTTCATACATTGTCATATGGATATGTAATTCTATGTAACAACTCTTTTCAAAAAGCACTCTAATGGTTAATTCCTGGAGGTATATATACCTGTTACCAGCCTCCCTTGTCATGCCTGATGAAGCTGCGCATGCGCAGCGAAACGCGTTGCATCTAATAAATCCATTGATTTTACTTGGCTGTCTGATGGTTCCTCTCTGCGCCAGACAAACTTCTGACTCCCTGGTCATCGCTTTTGATTCTACTCTCACCCAGGAGGGCTGCAGTGGACCTTCTTTCATATCTCTTCTGCTCTTAACCTTGTTGTGTGTGGGCGCACAACCAACTTCGGTAAGCGGCTTGGGAATCACCTTCCCCTACCCCCACCTGCAAGATCTACTGATCCCGCACATGAGGCGCCTTCCTTCCTTTCTCTAGATTTCACTTACATCGGTTGACCGCGGTGTGGATTCCACAAGAATCATTCCTAGAAGTGCTGCTCTCACGGGATCCTCCTTACACCATTGTGGTTACTGACCCCTTGCTGGGATCACCCATCGCTCTGGACTCTTCGATTAGTAGGACTTATTATTTCACAATTTGTGTTTTCCCATTGTATTATTTAGTTTTTTTGTTTTGTTTTTGTTTTTGTCTTGGTTTATTTCACTTTACTTTATTTTATTATTATTATTATTTTTATTTTTATTTTGTTATTTAATTTATTTCGTCATCCCATTATTATTATTTTTCTCCCTTATAGACTCGTAACCGATTTCGTTTCTTTTCCTTTATTTTATTTCTTCTTATTTTATTTTATTTATTTAATATTTTTCCTTGTTATTTTATTTTATTTTATTCACTTTTTATTCATCATTCTTTGTCTATAACAATTATATTTTCATTTTTTATTTATTCTTCATATTATTATTTTTTATTATTTTTTTCTATTGCTCTCCTTGCTCGGACATGGAGTATTTTCCTGATCGTGACCATGTTAGGAACTCCCTGATCAGCCAACTCTTAGGTGCGGTAAAAATTAACCCTGCACCACCTGGTGGCTTTGTTCCGGGAGCCCTCACAGAGGACGATCTTAGTAAATTGACGGCTCTTTTTAATGATTATGAAAGTTGTTGTAAGTCTGAATTGCAGCACAATTTAGATGTTTTATTTTTACAAAGATATCTTAATGATAGTTTCACCCCGAGGGGTCTGAGATTACCCTTTGAATCCTCCTTTCCTGAGGATCCTCTTTTTACTAAAGAGTGGGATGAATTTACGGAAAATTGTTCAAGGGGACTTGTTACTCGTCTCCTGGACAAAAGAAATACATTAGTCCTCTATTATCGGGACAAAGCTAGGTCCATTAAAAATACTCTGGCAGCCTTTTCGGGTTATTCTGAATATCATAAACTTGAAGGACTTCTATCTAATAGATTACAAAAATTGGAGATAGAAACCATAAACAAAAAAGTACATAAGTTTAATCGTGACAAACAGGATTACATGTGTGGCCAAATACATAAATGGCCAAGATATAATCCTCAGAAACAAATGTCTAATAACACTTTATCCTCTAAAAAACAGGAAAACCCAATTAATTCCATCCTTAAAACATGGTCTGTCACTCCCTTGGGGACTGACAGAAAATTTGAACACAGCAGAACTATAGTAAATTCAGCTCGTGGTAATTCCCAACACTCTAATCCAAAAAATTCTAATAACAAGAAAAATCAAATAACTTCTGAAACCAAATCATTAGCGAATAAATCTTTTATGCCTACTGCTAATACCAATGCAAGTTGTAGCCAAAAAATCATTACCAGTACACGTATTACCCCTGCTAAGTCTAACACTAATGTGCTTAACAACACTACCACTAATACTCTCTTATCATCAGACAGACCAGCACCTAACATGGTCTGTCCTTTGCTTCCTCCTCTCACTTTTTTGGATCCTTGTCATGGGTTGGACCCCGGTTCTGGGGCAGTGGGGGGTCTCTATGTTGGGCAGCCTTGTAATTCTCTCGACTGCTCCATTGATCCCTCCCTTCTCACGGTGCACGAGGTTTCTATGTCTGATATGAGTTCCACACTTATTGATAACTCACAATACGACACGTTTGACACCCCAGGGAGTTCTACTCCTGCTTCCACCTCCTCATCTTCTTTTTACAATTGCCCTCCCACTACAGATGCCACTCTAGCGTGCAATGCCAATTTGGATGTACGCTTATGCACGATCACTCAGTATTACCCCCTCATAAAGACATCAAATCGAACACAATCCATAAAAAGAAAGGAAAACCCAGAGGTTGCAGAGGAGGTCAGAGAAAACGCCAACCTACCTCTACAATTATCCCAAAGACAGAAAAATTAATAACAAAAAAAGAAATTATAAAAATGTTCAATTTATCTAGCTATATACTTTCCGAAAATGAAACTAATTTACTTGTGAAAGGGCTGTCTTTTTGTCCTGCTGCACGTCCGAACGATTTTCAGTTATTCTTAGATCTAAACGACTTTATTCGTAAATTAACATTGAGCCGTCACTTTTTTATCCAGAACAGATCGGACCATCAAACTACTAATACCCCCCAAATTTCGAATTTGGGAGTTTGTAATTCTAATATTGATAACACTTCAACTCCTGTTACCACACTAGTTGACATGACCCCAGCTCGTCATGTACCAGTAAAACCCAAATCTTCGTTTTATCCTTTACACAATCGTGGCAGCCATCTTGAGACTTTTTATCATATGGTCATGCAGGATTTTTCAAATTTATGTGATAAATCTGTTATTTTTAAGGAAAATGATAATCTAACTTCTGCTGAGAGAATTGCAATTAAATCCATACAGAACAACAAATCTATTATTGTTCGCCCTGCAGATAAAGGTGGGGGGGGTTGCTGTTTTGAATAGGGCTGATTATAAAAATGAAGCCCTTAGAATTTTATCAGACCTTGAATATTACACTCCGCTTTCTTATGACCCTTCCCCTCATATTTTTTCACAGTATTGTTTGCTTATAGGTGGAGCTACAGAAAAACAATTGTTGGATAAAAGGGAGCACACATTTCTCAATATTAAAAATTATAATTTACCTATTTTTTTATTATCTACCCAAATTACATAAATGTTTAACCAATCCCCCTGGTAGACCTATTATTTCAGGTATTGGTTCGATTACTGCAAACCTTTCCCACTTTATAGATTTATTTCTTCAACCTTTTGTTTTACAATTACCATCTTATTTGAGAGATTCAGCTCAACTTATTTCTGAACTACATGCTCTATCCCTACCCCCTCATTATAGTTTTCTTACCCTGGATGTGTGCTCCCTCAATTCTAACATCTCCACTGATTTAGGTGTTCCTGCAATTAAACATTTTTTAAAAGAGGACCCCTCACTAAACCCCAGTCAGTCAGAATTTTTACTGGAGTCTATTAGATTTATTCTTCTTAATAATGTTTTTGAATTCAATCATACTATCTATTGGCAGAACAGGGGCTGTGCCATGGGGACTCGATTCGCCCCTAGTTACGCTAATTTGTTCATGGGGCGATTCGAGTCCCTTGTCATGGCACAGTCCCTGTATTTTAAGTCTGTCTTTTTATTTCGTCGTTACATAGACGACCTTTTTTTGATCTGGGTAGGTACCAAACATGAAGCTGACCTCTTTGTACATGAGTTGAACACTAATACATGGGGTATAAAATTTACCATGCATTATGCAGAAAATTCCATCCAATTTTTAGACCTTGATATCCATAAAACAGTCGATGGCACCATTTCCACAAAGACTTTTTTCAAATCTGTCGATATTAACAGTTTTTTACAGTTCGATAGTGCACATTATCCAAGCTGGCTAAGAGGGGTGCCATTCGGCCAATATTTACGAATTCGTAGAAATTGCACCTCTGATTCAGATTTTATCTCTCAAGCTGAGGTTTTAAAACAACGCTTTATACAAAAGGGCTATCCTAAATCGCTTCTTACTAAGGCATATATGAAGGTGAAAGATAAAAAACAATCTGATTTGGTTACATCTATTTCTAAAAAATCCAGTTCTAATCAGCTTCATAACCCCTTTAGATATAATTTTGTTACGAATTTCAATATTGAGACATCTAATATTAGAAAAATATTAACAAAAAATTGGCCCATTATTCAAAATGATAAAATTCTAAACCAATTAATTCCCCCAGTCCCTAATGTCACCTACAGACGTTCCAAAAATCTCAGCAATTTATTAGCCCCCAGCAGATTTTCCGAATATCGTACACCACAGAATTCCTGTTCTATTAAACCATATTGTTTTCCTTGCAAAAAAAGTCGCTGCCTCTGTTGTGAATGGATCATCCAAACTGATACTTTTTCTTCCTTTTTTACACAACAAACATTTAAAATTAAGGATTCACTAAATTGCGACACCACTTTTGCTATCTATCTATTAACCTGTGGTTGCGACCGCCAATACGTTGGCCGTACTACACAAACGGTGCGCTCCAGGATGAACAAACACAGATGGAACATAAAACATGTTTTTTTGTTGCATAGTTTGTCCCGACACTTCACTCTTCATCATCAAAAAAACACTGAAACTTTAAAATTAATTATTTTAGAAACTATCCCCATTCATTTACCTAATAGAATACAAAGACTGAACAATCGCAAATCCTTTTGGATTCACAAACTACATACTTTGCACCCTCAAGGTTTTAATGAATGTATCGATACAGTTAAATAATTTGATAATTTGGGGTTTAAAAATTTCCCATTTTTTCATATGGATTAATTTCAAAAATATTATACTTTGATTTTTCTTCGTTCCTTCTGTACTGTTCATCCTGGAGCGCCCCACTGTGTATTTATTTATTTATTATGTTTTATTATCTAAGTTCTGTTTATTTTTCTTTCTTTTCTATATATAAATACTTTTGTATTTTTAATTTATTGATTTTTGTACGAATATTCACACCCTGCGTTTTCGCCGGTTGCTGTATTCAATACCGCACTAGTTAATTGAGTTCATCTTATTTTTTAAGTAGTGTTCATATATTTCCTTTTGGTCAGTTGCGATTTGGTTTATCGCACTGTCATTTATTTATTATTTATTTTTTATTTTTTAATAAGGCAGCGATATACAATTAAATAATAATTTTTCTATCTCTTGAATCAATAGACATAACTCTTTATATCATATATATTTTTTGAAATAATATCCAACTTGTGTTGTTGAATGCCGCACCGGCGATTAAGCGGTGTGACTTCTTGAGTCGCTTGTGGTGTTACATTCACACCACATGCGATAATTATAATTATATTATATTATATATATTTATATACCGTATATACTCGAGTATAAGCCGACCCGAGTATAAGCCGAGACCCCTAATTTCAACCCAAAATCCCAGGAAAAGTTATTGACTCGAGTATAAGCCTAGGGTGGGAAATACCTCATCCCCCCCTGTCATCATCCAGACCCGTCATTAACATCCTCATCATCCCCTTGTCATCATCCCACACATCCCCCCTTCATCATCCCCTTGTCATCATCCCACACATCCCCTTATCATCCCACACATCCCCCCTTCATCATCCCCTTGTCATCATCCCACACATCCCCTTATCCCACACATCCCCCCTTCATCATCCCCTTGTCATCATCCCACACATCCCCTTATCCCACACATCCCCCCTTCATCATCCCCTTGTCATCATCCCACACATCCCCTTATCCCACACATCCCCCCTTCATCATCCCCTTGTCATCATCCCACACATCCCCCCTTCATCATCCCCTTGTCATCATCCCACACATCCCCTTATCATCCCACACATCCCCCCTTCATCATCCCCTTGTCATCATCCCACACATCCCCTTATCCCACACATCCCCCCTTCATCATCCCCTTGTCATCATCCCACACATCCCCTTATCCCACACATCCCCCCTTCATCATCCCCTTGTCATCATCCCACACATCCCCCCTTCATCATCCCCTTGTCATCATCCCACACATCCCCTTATCATCCCACACATCCCCCCTTCATCATCCCCTTGTAATCATCCCACACCCCCCCCTTCATCATCCCCACCCCCCTTCATCATCCCCACACCCCCCCCCCTTCATCATCCTCTTCTCATCATTCGCCCTCAGTGGTCTTCAACCTGCGGACCTCCAGAGGTTTCAAAACTACAACTCCCAGCAAGCCCGGGCAGCCATCGGCTGTCCGGGCTTGCTGGGAGTTGTAGTTTTGAAACCTCCGGAGGTCCGCAGGTTGAAGACCACTGCGGCCTTCAACATGCGGACCTCCAGAGGTTTCAAAACTACAACTCCCAGCAAGCCCGGGCAGCCATCGGCTGTCCGGGCTTGCTGGGAGTTGTAGTTTTGAAACCTCCGGAGGTCCGCAGGTTGAAGACCACTGCGGCCTTCAACATCATCCAGCCCCCCTCTCACCCCCTTTAGTTCTGAGTACTCACCTCCGCTCGGCGCTGGTCCGGTCCTGCAGGGCTGTCCGGTAAGGAGGTGGTCCGGTGAGGAGGTGGTCCGGGCTGCTATCTTCACCGGGGGCGCCTCTTCTCCGCGCTTCCGGCCCGGAATAGAGCCGTTGCCTTGACAACGACGTATCTGCGTCGTTGTCAAGGCAACGTGACTATTCTGAGGCCGGGCCCGAAGCGCTTAGAAGAGGCCTCCCCGGTGAAGATAGCAGCCCGGACCACCTCCTCACCGGACCACCTCCTCACCGGACAGCCCTGCAGGACCGGACCAGCGCCGAGCGGAGGTGAGTAGTCAGAACTAAAGGGGGTGAGAGGGGGGCTGGATGATGTTGAAGGCCGCAGTGGTCTTCAACCTGCGGACCTCCGGAGGTTTCAAAACTACAACTCCCAGCAAGCCCGGACAGCCGATGGCTGCCCGGGCTTGCTGGGAGTTGTAGTTTTGAAACCTCTGGAGGTCCGCAGGTTGAAGACCACTGCGGGTGGGGGAGTTCACTCGAGTATAAGCCGAGGGGGGTGTTTTCAGCACGAAAAATCGTGCTGAAAAACTCGGCTTATACTCGAGTATATACGGTATATATGTTTATAGGATTGCATTGTGCTTTCATATTGCTGTCTTATTACTATTTTTGTGATTTCTGTTTATATATTTATTTATATCTATTTATATATTTTTTTCATACATTGTCATATGGATATGTAATTCTATGTAACAACTCTTTTCAAAAAGCACTCTAATGGTTAATTCCTGGAGGTATATATACCTGTTACCAGCCTCCCCTTGTCATGCCTGATGAAGCTGCGCATGCGCAACGAAACGCGTTGCATCTAATAAATCCATTGATTTTACTTGGCTGTCTGATGGTTCCTCTCTGCGCCAGACAAACTCCTGACTCCCTGGTCATTCGCTTTTGATCATAACTATTTGAGAATAGCCTCTCTGTTACCTCTAACTGTCCTTACCATCTTCCCTCTCTTTTTTATAATTCTTTATAATTTACAATCCTCTTTCAAGTCTCTCATGGTATTTGCTAGCTTATATCACATATTCTTTCTATTATCCATCATTTATTATCAATGTTTATTACTTTATCATTTTATAATTTTGTCCTTCTGTATGGTCTGTTGTTACGCCGAGCGCTCCGGGTCCCTGCTCCTCCCCGGAGCGCTCGCGGCATTCACCTCCATGCAGCGCCCCGGTCGGACCTGCTGACCGGGAGCGCTGCATTAGTGTCACCGGCGGGGATGCGACCCGTGTAGCGGAACGCGCCCACCCGCGGCTCGCATGCCAATCTCCTCACCTGCCCCGCCCTCCGTCGGTTCAGTCCCGGCGCGCGCGGCCCCGCTCCCTAGGGCGCGCGCGCACCGGCTCTCTGAGACTTAAAGGCCCAGTGCGCCATTGATTGGCGCCTGGCCCAATCAGTACCTGCACCTGTGTCCTCCTTATAAAAACCCACTTCCCCTTCCTGGTATCGCCGGATCTTGTTGCCTAGTGCCAGTGAAAGTGTTTTGTGTATGTTCCAAGCCAGTGTTCCAGACCCTCTGATGTTGCCCCTGACTACGATCCTTGCTGCCTGCCCTGACTTTCTGCTACGTCCGACCTTGCTCTTGTCTTGCCCCTTGTACCGCGCTTGTCTCAGCCGTCAGCTGGAGTTGAGTCGCTATCGGGTGGAACGACCTGGGGTAACCTGCCGCTGCAAGTCCATCCCGCTTTGCAGCGGGCTCTGGTGAAAACCAGTAACCCCTTAGACTCTGTTCCCCTGGTACGGCCCACGTCATCACCCCACTGACACAGAGGATCCTCCACCAGTGTCCTCACTGTATACCTATCCGGATCCTAACAGTAGATCCGGCCATGCATCCCGCTGAGGTTCCTTTGCCTGTTGTCGCTGACCTTACCACGGTTGTCGCCCAGCAATCTCAACAGATCGCGCAACAAGGACAGCAGCTGACCCAACTGACCGTCATGCTGCAACAACTTCTGCCACAGCTTCAGCAATCATCTCCTCCGCCAGCTCCTGCACCTCCTCCGCAGCGAGTGGCCGCTCCTAGCCTCCGTCTGTCTCTACCAGACAAGTTTGATGGGGACTCTAAACAGTGCCGTGGTTACCTATCACAGTGTTCCCTACACTTAGAGATGATGTCGGACCAATTCCCCACTGAACTGTCTAAGGTGGCTTTCGTAGTCAGTCTCCTGTCTGGAAAGGCCTTGTCATGGGTCACACCGCTCTGGGACCGCAATGATCCTGCTACTACTACTATCCAGTCCTTCTTCGCTTAAGTTCGTAGTGTCTTTGAGGAGCCAGCCCGGGCCTCCTCTGCCGAGACTGCTTGGCTGAACCTAGTCCAAGGGAGTTCTTCCGTAGGCGAATACGCCATCCAGTTTCGTACCCTCGCCTCAGAATGATCCTGGAACAATAAGGCGCTCTGCGCGACCTTCAAGAAAGGCTTATCCAGCAACATCAAGGATGTACTGGCCGCACGAGAAATTCCTACTAACCTGTCTGAACTTATCCATTTGGCCACCCGCATCGACATGCGTTTATCTGAAAGATGCCAGGCGCTCCGAAAGGAAAAGGATCTTGTTCGCACCAGGCAATTTCTCTCCCCGGCTCCTCTCTTCTCTAGTGCACTGCAATCTGTTCCTGTGCCTTCTGCCGAGGAGGCTATGCAAGTGGATCGGTCCCGCCTGACCCTACAAGAGAGGACTCGCCGCCGTAACAAGAATCTATGCCTGTACTGTGCTAGTACCAAACACTTCCTAAAAGACTGTCCTATCCGCCCTCCGCGTCAGGAGAGACGCACTCCGTTACCTCACAAAGGTTAGACGACTCAAGGTGTGAATTCTGCTTCTCCACGTCTCACTGTGCCTGTGCGGATTTCTCCTTTTGTTAACTCCTCCTTCTCTGCTGTGGCCTTCTTGGACTCCGGGTCTGCAGGAAATTTTATTTTGGCCTCTTTTGTTAATAGGTTCAGCATCCCAGTCACCAGTCTCATCAAGCCGCTCTACATTTCCCTTTCAACGGAGAAAAATTGGACTGCACTGTGCGTTACCGCACAGAACCCCTGCTTATGAGCATTGGACTGCATCACGAAAAAATTTAATTTCTTGTCCTGCCCAACTGCACCTCTGAAATCCTCCTCGGTCTGCCATGGCTCCAACGTCATTCTCCTACCCTTGACTGAACCACCGGGGAGATCAAAAGTTGGGGTTCATCTTGCTTCAAACAATGCCTTACGTCTGCTCCTACTTGTCAAACCCCTGTGGCCCCACCTTTACCGGGTCTTCCCAAGGCCTACCAGGACTTTGCTGATGTCTTCTGCAAAAAACAAGCAGAGATCTTACCACCTCATGGGCCTTACGACTGCCCCATTGATCTCCTTCCTGGTTCCACTCCACCCCGGGGCAGGATCTATCCTCTGTTTGCCCCAGAGACTCAAGCCATGTCCGACTATATCCAGGAGAACCTAAAAAGAGGTTTCATTCGGAAGTCCTCATCCCCTGCCTTTGATCTCTGAACTCTTTGACCGTCTTCGTGGTGCCAATATTTTCACTAAATTGCACTTAAGAGGCGCATATAATCTTATTTGCATCAGGAAAGGTGATGAGTGGAAGACCGAATTCAATATCAGAGATGGACATTTCGAATATCTAGTTATGCCCTTTGGGCTCTGCAACGCCCCTGTAGTCTTCCAGGACTTCGTTAATGAGATATTTCGGGACTTATTATATACCTGTGTTGTGGTTTACCTGGACGACATCTTGATTTTCTCCTCTAGCCTGGAGGAACACCGTCGTCATGTCAGCCTAGTGCTCCAGAGACTTCGCGAAAATCAACTGTATGCCAAAATGGAAAAATGTCTCTTTGAATGCTATTCTCTTCCTTTCCTAGGTTACCTAGTCTCTGGCCAAGGGCTTCAAATGGACCCAGACAAACTGTCAGTGGTTTTAGATTGGCCACGCCCTTCTGGACTCTGTGCTATCCAACGCTTTCTGGGATTGACCAACTACTACCGACAGTTTATTCCCCATTTCTCCACCATTGTGGCTCCTATTGTGGCCCTGACCAGGAAGAATTCCAACCCTAAGTCATGGCCTCCGCAAGCAGATAAGGCACTCAATTGTCTCAAAACTGCCTTCGCTTCTGTTCCAGTGCTGTCCAGACCCGATCCATCGAAACCTTTCTTGCTGGAAGTGGACGCCTCCTCAGTTGGAGCTGGAGCCGTACTTCTCCAAAAAAAAACGCTACCAGACGTAACATTACTTGTGGTTTCTTTTCTAAAACTTTCTCTCCGGCAGAAAAAATTACTCCATTGGAGATCGAGAACTTCTAGCCATCAAGTTAGCACTCGAAGAATGGAGGCATCTATTGGAGGGTTCCAAACACCCCATTGTCATTTACACTGACCACAAGAATCTCTCGTACCTCCAGTCTGCCCAGCGTCTGAATCCTCGCCAGGCTAGTTGGTCGTTGTTTTTTGCCCGCTTTAACTTTGAGATTCACTTTCGTCCTGCAGACAAAAACGTCAGGGCTGACGCCCTTTCACGTTCCTCTGATGCCACCAAATCTGAAGTCCCTCTTGTCACGATTCGGCTGGCAGGAGGTGGATCCTCTGTGCCAGAGAGGGATTGGCGTGGACCGTGCTAGTGGACCGGTTCTAAGTTGCTACTGGTATTCACCAGAGCCCGCCGCAAAGCAGGATGGTCTTGCAGCGGCGGTAGCAACCAGGTCGTATCCACTAGCAACGGCTCAACCTCTCTGACTGCTGAAGATAGGCGCGGTACAAGGGAGTAGACAAGAGCAAGGTCGGACGTAGCAGAAGGTCGGGGCAGGCAGCAAGGATCGTAGTCAGGGGCAACGGCAGGAGGTCTGGAACACAGGCTAGGAACACACAAGGAAACGCTTTCACTGGCACAATGGCAACAAGATCCGGCGAGGGAGTGCAGGGGAAGTGAGGTATAAATAGGGAGTGCACAGGTGAACACACTGATTAAGCCAACTGCGCCAATCAGTGGCGCAGTGGCCCTTTAAATCGCAGAGACCCGGCGCGCGCGCCCTAAGGAGCGGGGCCGCGCGCGCCGGGACAGGACCGACGGAGAGCGAGTCAGGTACGGGAGCCGGGGTGCGCATCGCGAGCGGGTGCCACTCGCATCGCGAATCGCATCCCGGCTGGGAGAGGTATCGCAGCGCACCCGGTCAGCAGATCTGACCGGGGCGCTGCAATAGCGAGGATGTTGCGAGCGCTCCGGGGAGGAGCGGGGACCCGGAGCGCTCGGCGTAACAGTACCCCCCCCATTGGGTCTCCCCCTCTTCTTGGAGCCTGAGAACCTGAGGACCAGACTTTTGTCTAGGATGTTGTCCTCAAGTTCCCAGGATCTCTCTTCTGGACCACAGCCCTCCCAATCTACCAAGAAAAATCTTTTTCCTTTGACCGTCTTGGAGGCCAATATCTCCTTCACGGAGAAGATGTCAGAAGAACCGGAAACAGGAGTGGGAGAAACAAGTTTGGGAGAGAAACGGTTGATGATGAGTGGTTTAAGGAGAGAGACATGGAAGGCATTGGGAATACGAAGAGAAGGAGGAAGAAGAAGTTTGTAAGAGACAGGATTAATCTGGCACAAGACTTTGAAAGGACCAAGATAGCGTGGTCCCAGTTTGTAACTGGGGACACGAAAGCGGACATATTTAGCGGAGAGCCATACCTTGTCTCCGGGAGCAAAAATGGGGGGAGTTCTTCTTTTCTTATCGGCAAACCTTTTCCTGCGGGATGAAGCCTGTAAAAGAGAATTTTGGGTCTCTTTCCATATGGTGGAAAGATCACGAGTCACTTCATCCACAGTGGGCAAACCAGAGGGCAAGGGAGTAGGGAGGGGGGGAAGAGGGTGACGGCCGTACACGAAAAATGGGGATTTAGCAGAAGATTCAGAGACTCTGAAGTTGTATGAGAATTCGGCCCATGGTAGAAGATCTGCCCAGTCATCCTGGCGGGAGGAAACAAAATGCCGTAAATAGTCACCCAGGACCTGGTTAATTCTTTCTACTTGCCCATTGGATTGAGGATGATAAGCAGAAGAGAAGTTTAATTTAATCTTGAGTTGTTTGCAGAGAGCCCTCCAGAATTTAGACACGAATTGGACGCCTCTATCCGAGACGATCTGCGTGGGCAAACCGTGAAGACGAAAAATGTGTACAAAAAATTGTTTTGCCAACTGAGGCGCTGAAGGAAGACCAGGAAAAGGAATAAAATGTGCCATCTTGGAAAATCGATCAACGACCACCCAAACAACAGTGTTGCCACGGGATGGGGGTAGGTCTGTAATAAAGTCCATACCAATCAGAGATCAAGGCTGTTCGGGGACAGGCAGAGGATGACGGAGACCAGCAGGCTTCTGGCGAGGAGTCTTATCCCGGGCACAGACAGTACAGGCCCGCACAAAATCAACAACATCCGTCTCCAGAGTCGGCCACCAATAGAAACGAGAGATGAGTTGCAAGGACTTTTTGATGCCCGCATGGCCTGCGAGGTGGGAGGAGTGACCCCATTTGAGAATCCCGAGACATTGGCGTGGAGAAACGAAGGTCTTCCCTGGAGGAGTTTGCCTGATGGAGGCTGGAGAAGTGGAGATCAGACAGTCAGGAGGAATGATGTGTTGCGGAGAGACCTCTACTTCCGAGGCATCCGAGGAACGAGAGAGAGCATCGGCCCTAATGTTCTTGTCGGCAGGGCGAAAATGAATTTCAAAGTTAAAACGGGCAAAGAACAATGACCACCTGGCCTGGCGAGGGTTCAGCCGTTGGGCAGACTGGAGATAGGAGAGATTCTTGTGATCGGTGTAAATGATAACTGGAAATTTTGATCCCTCCAGCAGATGCCTCCATTCCTCAAGTGCCAATTTAATGGCCAGTAGTTCTCGATCCCCGATGGAGTAGTTTCTCTCCGCCGGAGAGAAGGTCCTAGAAAAAAAACCACAAGTAACAGCATGCCCGGAATAATTTTTTTGTAGAAGGACCGCTCCAGCTCCCACTGAGGAGGCATCTACCTCCAATAGGAAGGGTTTGGATGGGTCAGGTCTGGAGAGCACGGGAGCAGAAGAAAAGGCAGACTTGAGCTGTTTAAATGCGTCTTCCGCTTGGGGAGACCAGGACTTGGGATTGGCATTCTTCTTGGTTAAAGCCACGATAGGAGCCACAATAGTGGAAAAGTGTGGAATAAATTGTCTGTAATAATTGGCGAACCCCAAAAAACGTTGGATAGCACGGAGTCCGGAGGGGCGTGGCCAATCTAAGACGGCAGAGAGTTTATCCGGGTCCATTTGTAATCCCTGACCAGAGACCAAGTATACTAGGAAAGGAAGAGATTGACATTCAAACAGACATTTCTCCATTTTGCCATAAAGTTGATTGTCTCGAAGTCTCTGAAGAACCATGCGGACATGCTGGCGGTGTTCTTCTAAGTTGGCAGAAAAAATCAGAATATCGTCCAGATACACAACAACACAGGAATACAAGAGATCACGAAAAATTTAATTAACAAAGTCTTGGAAGACGGCAGGGGCGTTGCACAGGCCAAAGGGCATGACCAGATACTCAAAGTGTCCATCTCTGGTGTTAAATGCAGTTTTCCATTCGTCCCCCTCCCTGATGCGGATGAGATTATAAGCACCTCTTAAGTCCAGTTTGGTAAAGATGTGGGCACCTTGAAGGCGATCAAAGAGTTCTGAGATGAGAGGTAGGGGGTAGCGTTTTTTTACCGTGATTTTATTAAGTCCGCGGTAAATAATGCAAGGACGTAGGGAGCCATCTTTTTTGGACACAAAAAAAAATCCAGCTCCGGCAGGAGAGGAGGATTTGCGGATAAACCCCTTTTTTAAATTTTCCTGGATGTATTCAGACATAGCAAGAGTCTCTGGGGCGGACAGAGGATAAATTCTGCCCCGGGGTGGAGTAGTGCCCGGGAGGAGGTCAATAGGACAGTCATAAGGCCTGTGAGGAGGTAAAGTCTCAGCTTGCTTTTTGCAAAACACGTCAGCATAGTCCATATAAGCCTTAGGGAGACCGGTTACAGGGGGAACCACAGGGTCACGGCAGGGAGTACTGGGAACCGGTTTAAGACAGTCCTTGAAACAAGAAGTACCCCAGCTCTTGATCTCTCCTGTGGACCAATCAAGGGTTGGGGAATGGCGTTGAAGCCACGGTAATCCAAGGAGAATTTCGGAAGTGCAATTGGAGAGGACCAAAAACTAAATTTTTTCGTGATGAGGTCCGATGCACATTAGGAGGGGTTCCGTGCGGTAACGCACGGTACAGTCCAATCTTTCATTGTTAACACAATTGATGTAGAGGGGTCTGGCGAGACTGGTCACCGGGATGTTGAACCTGTTGATGAGAGAGGCCAAAATAAAATTTCCTGCAGATCCGGAATCCAAGAAGGCCATAGTAGAGAAGGAGAAGGTAGAGGCATATATCCGCACAGGCACAGTAAGGCGTGGAGAAGCAGAGTTGACATGAAGAACTGTCTCACCTTTGTGCGGAGTCAGCGTACGTCTTTCCAGGCGGGGAGGACGGATAGGACAATCCTTCAGGAAGTGTTTGGTACCGGCACAGTACAGGCAAAGATTCTCCATGCGGCGTCGTGTCCTCTCTTGAGGTGTCAAGCGAGACCGGTCAACTTGCATAGCCTCCACGGCGGGAGGCACAGGAACGGATTGCAAAGGACCAGAGGAGAGAGGAGCCGGGGAGAAAAAACGCCTCGTGCGAACAAAGTCCATATCCTGGCGGAGCTCCTGACGCCTTTCGGAAAAACGTATGTCAATGCGAGTGGCTAGATGAATAAGTTCATGCAGGTTAGCAGGAATTTCTCGTGCGGCCAGAACATCTTTAATGTTGCTGGATAGGCCTTTTTTAAAGGTCGCGCAGAGGGCCTCATTATTCCAGGATAATTCGGAAGCAAGAGTACGGAATTGGATGGCGTACTCGCCAACGGAAGAATTACCCTGGACCAGGTTCAGCAGGGCAGTCTCAGCAGAAGAGGCTCGGGCAGGTTCCTCAAAGACACTTCGAATTTCCGAGAAGAAGGAGTGTACAGAGGCAGTGACGGGGTCATTGCGGTCCCAGAGCGGTGTGGCCCATGACAGGGCTTTTCCAGACAGAAGGCTGACTACGAAAGCCACCTTAGACCTTTCAGTAGGAAACTGGTCCGACATCATCTCCAAGTGCAGGAAACATTGTGAAAGAAAGCCACGGCAAAACTTAGAGTCCCCATCAAATTTATCCAGCAAGGATAGTCGTAGGCCGGAAGCGGCCACTCGCTGCGGAGGAGGTCTCAAAAGGAGACTCAAAATGCTCCTACTGGCCTTGTCTCGTATGAAGAGACATGCTGATAAGAAGAGAAGAACTCCTCCTGTCTTCGCTCCTGATGACAAAGTGTGGCTCTCTGCCAAGTATATTCGCTTTCGCGTTCCCAGCTACAAGCTGGTCCCACGTTACCTTGGACCATTTAAAGTCAAGAGTCAAATCAATCCTGTCTCCTACAAACTTCTTCTCCCTCCTTCTCTTCGTATTCCTAACTCCTTTCATGTTTCACTTCTCAAACCTCTCGTTCTTAACTGCTTTTCCCCCCAAGGTCACCGCTCCTGCTCCTGTCTCTGGCTCCTCTGATGTCTTCACTGTAAAGGAAATCCTCACCTCCAAAGTAGTCAGAGGTAAAAAAAAAAATCACGTAGGTTGGGAAAATTGTGGCCCCGAAGAGAGGTCTTGGGAACCCGAGGATAATATCTTCGACAAGGAGCTCATCCACAAGTTCCTAGGCTCCAAAAAGAGGGGGAGACCAAAGGGGGGGGGTACTGTTACGCCGAGCGCTCCGAGTCCCTGCTCCTCCCCGGAGCGCTCGCTGCGTTCACCTCCATGCAGCGCCCTGGTCGGACCCTCTGACCGGGAGCTCTGCATTAGTGTCACCGGCGGGGATGCGACCCGCGTAGCGGGACGCGCCCGCGGCCGGCTCGCATCCCAATCTCCTCACCTGCCCCGTCCTCCGTCGGCTCAGTCCCTGCGCGGCCCCGCTCCCTAGGGCGCGGGCGCGACGGCTCTCTGAGATTTAAAGGGCCAGTGCGTCATTGATTGGCGCCTGGCCCAATCACTACCTGCACCTGTGTCCTCCTTATAAAAACCCACTTCCCCTTCCTGGTATCGCCGGATCTTGTTGCCTAGTGCCAGTGAAAGCGTTTTGTGTATGTTCCAAGCCAGTGTTCCAGACCCTCTGCTGTTGCCCCTGACTACGATCCTTGCTGCCTGCCCTGACCTTCTGCTACGTCCGACCTTGCTCTTGCCTTGGCCCTTGTACCGCGCTTGTCTCAGCCGTCAGCTGGGGTTGAGTCGCTGTCGGGTGGAACGACCTGGGGGTTACCTGCCACTGCAAGTCCATCCCGCTTTGCGGCAGGCTCTGGTGAAAACCAGTAACCCCTTAGACTCTGTTTCCCTGGTACGGCCCACGTCATCACCCCACTGACACAGAGGATCCACCACCAGTGTCCTCGCTGCATACCTATCCGGATTCTGACATCTGTGTTACCAAGGTCTGCCATTAATTCTCTCCAGCCATGTCATATTATAGGTGGAACACAAATTGTTCCACCTTTCTACACACTGCTCTATACTGTGACCTGTTACACCTATTTGTCCGTGTTTTTGGTGACTGTGCTATGAAATAGCACTATCATTTAGCCCTTTTAAGATGGTGGAACACATGTTTGTGTTCCACTCGCGATGGTGGAGCGCTTATTTGCATCCCACATACCGGATGTGATGCTTCCCCACTTCCGGCTGGGCAGTAGCTACACTATGCCCTCATAGACCTTGTCGCTACTAGGGTCTTCAGTTGTCGAGATGTTGGAACGCATATGCGTTCCACAGACTGGATCTGACGGGAGGTCGCTTCCGGCCCGACTCATACAAAAGAGCGCAGTGCATCCAGCATGTTAGCGGTGTCCCCCACGAGGACCTGGTCTCCTATACCACTACCGTATCATCTTTTAATAAGTATTTCTTAGGCTTTGAAGATATGACCAATTTTTTGCTAATTTTTTTGCTTGTTTCTACTATGCTTTAATACCTTGACTGACTGCTAAATACAATTTATTTGCAGTCAGTGTCCATTGAAACCTCCCGGGATCTAGCACCATCTCTGCTAGGGTCCTTGACTTTTCTATATACATTGTATTCTATCTGGATCTGGAGTCTCGCCTTATTATGGTGAGTGTGATTTATCCTAAAAGGGCTTTTAAATGTAAAATAATAAATGCATATAATAATTATGGCATCCGTTCTTTGATGTTCTCTTTAGCTGGGACGTTTCCTTCTTTAGACCATTATCCTTACCATATAGGATTAATATATCAGGACTAGGTCACCAGTTTTGGTAAGCAGTTTGTTTTCATTTTTTTCATACACTAGTAATCTATCTAATATCTATCTATCTAATCTATGGCATCTTTTATATAGTCTCTACCGCCCAGACAACTATCCAATATACACCACTCTATATGATTTGAATATTTGCTTCGGGTAAGCGCTTTTTAGCTATCATATATATATATATATATATATATATATATATATATATATATATATATATATATATATCTGTGGGAAATATGCCTACAACATATATATTAAAATATCCATTTATATCATCCTGCTTCTAGGTTGCGGCTTATCTTTAACTGCCCCTACATCTGTACCATATCATCTACATACTTACTTTGTATGATCCCACCTAAATGGGAGGGTTAATGTATATCTTACTATGTGGTGTAATGCACATTGTATTTTTTGTTGTCCATGACGGTGTGTGACATGACAGACCATGACAGACTGACTTGAATGCTATCTAGCTGGTTACTGTATTCTGTATTTTCTACTGTCTATTTTGATTTGGTCATTTCCCACCATTTATGTGTTCTCCCTGATGAGTCCTGGAGACTTCAGGACGAAACGCGTTGGAGTGTATTTGCCAGAATTCTTATCCGAGACTGTTGGTATTGTTTTTATGATTCCTTTCCTATCCACACTTATATAGTAAGGGCCCATTTAGGTAGTATAGGTATTCACCTGTATCCGTACCCCCCTCCCCTCTTGGTGACTAATACAGTAGCCATGTTGTTCTGAGACATTTTTTATATTATTATTATTAAGTAAAAGTTATATTTTATACCTTATTGGTGTTTTCCTTTTGTATCACTTTATAAAAAATGATAAAAAAGTCCCATCAAAACGAAAATGGTAATGATGAAAACTGCAGGTCATGGTGCAAGAAATGAGCCCTCACACATTCCCCTATATGAAAAAATAAAAAAGATATAGGGGTCAGAAGAGGGAATTTTAAATCTACAAATTTTTGTGCATAAAATTATAATTTTTTATATATATATTTTTATAATCAAACCTATATAAGTTGGGTATCATTTTAATCATATGGACCTACAGAATAAAAATAAGGTGTTTTTACCGAAAAGTGCACTGCATAGAAACGGAGGCCCTCAAAAGTCACAAAACACTTTTTTTTTTCATTTTTGCCCCACAAATATTTTTTATCTGATTTTGCCATAGATTTTGTGGTAAAATTGTTGATGTCATTACAGAGTAAAAGAACAAGCCCTCATATGGGTCTGTAGGTGGAAAATTTAAAGCGTTAAGATTTTTAGAAAGTGAGGAAGAAAAAATGAAAGTACAAAAAATTTAAAAAACCTGTGGTCCTTAAGAAATAAAAAAAAGGTACCAAAAATCTCTTATATATTGTGTATAGTACGACTAGTTTTCTTAAAACTGAATCATAGTATCATTTCCATTAACCCCTTTTTCACCTTAAGGACTTAGCCCTTTTTCACCTTAAGGACTCGGCCGTTTTTTGCAATTCTGACCACTGTCATTTTAAACATTAATAACTCTGGAATGCTTTTACTATTCATTCTGATTCTGAGATTATTTTTTTGTGACATATTCTACTTTAACATAGTGGCAAAATTTTATGGTAACTTGCATCCTTTCTTGGTGAAAAATCCCAAAATTATATGAAAAAAATTTTGAAGCTCTCCGCTTGTGAGGAAAATGGATATTCAAAATAATTTAGTTTTTGGTTAATATACACAATATGTTTACTTTATGTTTGCATCATAAAATGTATGAGTTTTTACTTTTGGAAGACACCAGAGGGCTTCAAAGTTCAGCAGCAATTTTCCAATTTTTCACAAAATTTTCAAACTCGATATTTTTCAGGGACCAGTTCAGTTTTTAAGTGGTTTTGAAGGGTCTTCATATTAGAAATACCCCATAGATGACCCAATTATAAAAACTACACCCCCAAAGTATTCAAAATGACATTCAGTCAGTGTTTTAACCCTTTAGGTGTTTCACAGGAATAGCAGCAAAGTGAAGGAGAAAATACAAAATCTTCATTTTTTACACTCGCATGTTCTTGTAGACCCAATTTTTAAATTTTTGCAAGTGGTAAAAGGAGAAAATTTTTACTTATATTTGTAGCCCAATTTCTCTCGAGTAAGCACATACCTCATATGTCTATGTAAAGTGTTCAGCAGGCGCAGTAGAGGACTCAGAAGGGAAGGAGCGACAAGGGGATTTTGGAAAGAACATTTTTCTGGCATGGCATGCTACTTTGGAAAATAGACCCCTCGGGGAACGTAACAAGGGGTTAAGTGAACCTTTATACCCCACAGGTGTTTCACGACTTTTGCATATGTAAAAAAATATATTTTTTTTTTACCTAAAATGCTTTTTTCCCCAAAAATTTTACATTTTTAAAAAGGGTAAAAGCAGAAAATACCCCCCAAAATTTGTAACACAATTTCTCCCGAGTACGGCGATACCCCATATGTGACTATAAACTGTTGCCTTGAAATACGACAGGGCTCCAAAGTGAGAGCGCCATACGCATTTGAGGTCTAAATTAGGGACTTGCATAGGGGTGGACATAGGGGTATTCTATGCCTGTGATTCCCAAACAGGGTGCCTCCAGCTGTTGTAAAACTCCCAGCATGCCTGGACAGTCAGTGGCTGTCTGGTAATACTGGGAGTTGCTGTTTTGCAACAGCTGGAGGCTCCGTTTTGGAATCAGTGGCGTACCAGACGTTTTTCATTTTTATTGGGGAGGGGGGCTGTGTAGGGGTATGTGTATATGTAGTGTTTTTTACTTTTTCTTTTATTTTGTTTTAGTGTAGTGTAGTGTTTTTAGGGTACAGTTGCACGGGCCGGGGTTCACAGTAGTTTCTCGCTGGCAGTTTGAGCTGCAGCAGAAAATTTGCCTCAGCTCAAACTTGCAGGCGGATACTTACTGTAAACCTCCGCCCATGTGAGTGTACCCTGTACGTTCACATTGGGGGGGGGGGGAACATCCAGCTGTTGCAAAACTACAACTCCCAGCATGTACGGTGCATGATGGGAGTTGTAGTTTGCAACAGCTGGAGGCACACCAGTCGTGAAACACTGAGTTAGGTAAAAATATTCTTGAATTTTACAACCAGTGTGCCTTCAGCTGTTGCAAAACTACAACTCTCAGCAGTCATCGACAGCCAACGGGCATGCTGGGAGTTATGCAACCAGCAGATGCACCACTACAACTCCCAGCAAGCACTTTAGCTGTTTGTGCAAGCTGGGAGTTGTAGTTATATAACAGCTGAAGGTACACTTTTCCATTGAAAAAATGTGCCTCCAGCTGTTGCAAAACTATAAGTCTCAGCATGCCCATAAGGGAATGCTGGGAGTTGTGGTGGGCTGCCTCCTGCTGTTGCATAACTACAGCTCCCAGCATGCCCTTTTTGCATGCGGGGAGCTGTTGCTAAGCAACAGCAGGAGGCTCTCACTCACCTCCTACTGCTGCAAACCGCCGCGGCAGGTCAGTCCCTTGCCATTGCCGCCGCTCCTGGGGCCCTGAGCCATACAGGGATGCCGGGGATCGGGGTCCCCAGCTGCTGGGGTCCACGTCCAGTGCCACCTCACCCCTGCTGGCTATGGCTGCTCAGAGACTGCCCCGATCAGCCAGTAATTCCGGGTCACCGGGTCACTGGAGACCCGATTGACAGTAATCCGCCGCAGATCGCTGGGCTGAATTGTCCAGCGATCTGCGGCCATCACCGACATGGGGGGGACATAATGACCCCCCTGGGCCATATGCCGCGATGCCTGCTAAACGATTTCAGCAGGCATCCGGCTCCGGTCCCCAACCGGCTAGCGGTGGGGACCGGAATTCCCACGAGCGTATGGATACGCCCTGCGTCCTTAAGGACTCGGAATGCAGGGCGTATCCATACACCCTGCGTCCTGAAGAGGTTAATGAGGTATGCAACACAATTCTAATGCACTATGGGGAGGTTGTTAAGTGTATGTTGCATCAATAAAATGAATATATTTTTTTTTATTGATTTATGAGTAGCTCCAATTTTTGTTGTGCTATTACATTAGATGTAAGTCAGCTGATCTTACCATTTTTAATAGGACTATCTGATATGTATATTGGTACCTCATCTCTCTCCAACAGTATATGTGAGTGGTAGGGATGGACAAACTTTTGAAAAATTTGATTTGGCCTATTCGCCAAATTTTTCGAAAAAATATGGTTCAATACAAATTTATTTGTGGTGAATGTATATTAAACATGGCTATTTCTGAGTTACATAAAGCTTCAATAGATGTGTAAAAAACTTTGCTGTGTTCTAACATGCATATGGAGTGTGCTGGGGTAGTGAAATAATTATGTTATTCAGTATGACATGCAGATTACAGGCATCACTTTTAGAATCATTGCCACAGAGTGACACAATGACAGAGTCTGGAGGTGGTATCAGTATGAGGAGATCATATAGTGGTTGAATGACACAGCATGAAGGTGTTGGCAGCATGAGGAGACCATATAGTGGCTGAATGACAGCTTGGATGAGGCTGAAGCATGAGGAGACCAGCAGCACCAGTAAACCATATATTGCCTGAATTACACAGCCTGAAGTAGGCTGAAGCATGAGGAGACACTAGGGCTTCACAATCCCTAAGATTAAAAGATGAATTCTGACATTTAAACTGAAGATTTTGGGTAGCTAGTGCTACCATAACAAAATTTTTATTCCCAGACTGATGCTTTACAATCCCTAAGTTTAAAAGATGAATTATGAAATTTAAACTGAAGATTTTGGGTAGCTAATGCAACCATAACAACGTTTTTATTCCCAGACCCAGGCCCAACAGCAGCATCAATAAACCATACATTGCCTGAATGACACAGCCTGGAGTTGGCTGAAGCATGAGGAGACCATATAGTTTCTAAATGGCACATCCAGGAGTACACAGCAGCATGAGTAGACACTAGGGCTTCACAATCCCCAAGATTAAAAGATGAATTCTGAAATTTAAATTGAAGATTTAGGGTAACTAGTGCTACCATAAAAAATGTTTAGGCCCAGACCCAGGCCATGCAGCATCAGTAAACCATATATTGGCTGAATGACACAGCCTGGAGTTGGCTGAAGCCTGAGGATACCATATCGTGTCTGAATGGAACAGCCTGGAGCATGAGGAGACCATTGAAAATTATGATTTTTAAATTTAAAATTCTGAAATTTAAATTAAAGATTTTGAAATTGAACTTTTAACTCCCAAGTTTTAGGGTCCCGGGCCCCAGCGTGTGGGTACAAGGACCAAATCTAACAAGTAGTCACATGTCACATAGCAGCACAATGACAGAGCCTTGAGGTGGCATCAGTAGGAGTAGACAATATAGTGGCTGAATGGCGCAGCCTGGAGTTGACTTTTCCAAGGCAAACTCTGCTAGTTGCAGCAACAAATCAAGTTTGGCTGCCCAGAAGTCCAGCAGATCTTCAATGTGTGTTTGCATGGACATGTCAAGGTATGCCACCACCTGCTGGTTTAGGTTCTGCTCCAGGTGTACCTGCTGCTGATTAGTTGCTTCACTATGTGGGTGAAGAAAGGTACTCATCAGCGACTGTAGACTCAGGCTGCTGCTGATGGAGCTGGTACTGCTCCTGCCACCTCACCCCTCCCCAGCAGCCATGATAGTGGAAGGTGAGCGCAGGGTGCCCCCAGATTCAGACCTGCGAGAGTATGGACGATGGAGCCAATAGGTCAACTGACTACATAGGATCAAGCAAGCAAAGGCAGGAAGGCGGCATATACGAGATTAAGCACAGGGTAAAGCACAAGGAAGACACTAATGACACGACTCGCTAGAAGCCTGTAGGGGAGGTGCAGAGCCAGATAGGAGAAAAAGAACGAACAGAGAGGCCGCATTCACAGAACCAGGGCTTTATTCAGGTCTTGACGACATTCAGTAGGTAACAGGCGGGGGAGCTGTGGTGGAGGACGGGGATAGGACCGGAACAAGCTTGTTACACAGGGGAGTACCCCTATCTGCTGGATCATCAAGAAATTGGTGATGACTTTTCTCTGTTCATACAGTCAGTCCAACATATGGAGGGTGGAATTCCAACATGCGGCAACGTCACAAATCAGACTATGTTGGGGGGATACCGTTCTGACGCTGCAGCCAAGGAGGGTGTGCTTTGCGGTGTACAAGTGTCTGAAGTGCATGCAAAGTTTCCTTCCCATTGTTAGGATGTCTTGCAAATGGGGGAAACACTTCAGGAACTGCTTCACAACAAGATTGAACATGTGTGCCATGCAGGGCGCATGGCTCAGTGTTCCCAGCCACAGCGCAGACAAGATGTTCTTCCAGTTTTCAATCATCATTGTTCCCATTTCCAGTTTTCATGGTGACACAATTTCTTTATGAATGACTTTTAGCAGTTCCTCCCCTGTGTGACTTCGGTTGCCAAGGCAAACCATGTGAAGAACAGTGTGACACAGCTGTGCCCTTCACACATGGCATGCTGAAGGGCCACTGAGACTTGTCTGGGCAGTGGAGGCTGAGGACACAGTGGAGGATGAGGAGGCGGAGTCGCACACTGTCACTGGAGCAAAGGCATGAGAGCGTGGAGGAGGAAGCTGGACCTGTCCAAGTTGGGGTTGTGGCTGTGCAGGAACCACATGCACCCAGGGAGCCGTAAAGGACATGTATTGTCCCTGACCGTAGATACAGCTCCAGACGTCGGCGCTGCTGTGCACTTTGGTACACACCGACAGGCTCAAGGACTGGACCACCTTCTCTTCCACAAAATTGTGCAGGCTTGGTACTGCCTTCTTCGCAAAGTAATCACTGCTTGGCACTCTCCACCTCGGCTCAGCACAAGCCATCAGTTCTCTGAAAGATCCACCACTTGAAAAGGGAGGGACTGCAGCACCAGCAACTTATACAGGAGCACATTCAGCTTCTGCGCCATTGGATGAGTGGGCACATACTGTTGTCTCTTGGACGTGGCTTTGCTGATGGATTGTTGGCAGAATGGTAAAGTTGGCAGAGTAAATTTGGCAGAGTAAAACTAGGAGGAGCAGAAGCATCTGGAGCGACAGAAGGAGGGTATGACACACAGCTCCCTTTGGCTAAGGTTGTGGAGCCTTGGCTGGCTGAAAGAGGGAGTGGTGTGCCACTGGGTGATGCAGCAGGCTGGACCACTACATCGGAGCCACGGTTCACCCAGGCCGCTTTATGGTGGGGAAGCATATGCTGACGCAGGGCCATGATGCCAACATTGGGACCCTGGCCACGCTTCACCTTCTGCAGACATATCTTCCATGTGGCTATGTGAACCTCCTCCAGATGCTTGATGAAAATTTGCCACACTGCAGAGTAGCTGATTTTCCAACCAACAGTCTGCACTAATTGACTGCTACTGCCGCCATCTCCAGGAACCCATGTTCTACTACCTCCTGGGAAGGTAGGCTGCCGCGAAGCAGGTGGTCTCCCCGGTCACCTTTGGCTCTAGAATTTCCACTTCTGCCACCATGCTGACTGCAAACCATGCTACCACCTTGCTGGCTCTGCTACTGCCTCACGGGCAACCTGCTACTCTCTTCTTCTGATGATGATGAAGCCCCTTCTGCACCCGGCTCCCAAATACGATTAGCTTCATCATCATCAACAGTGTTTGCACGTCACTGATGTCCTCCTCAGGTTCCTCAACAGTGTCTGCTTCAGGACTCTGAAACCCGCCTCCCACGTCACTCTCCTCATCACTAGTTGCCCTTCTAGCAGAGGAAGCGGCAGATGTCTCCTCCCCTTCTTGGCTGGGCAGTAGCTGCTGACTGTCCTCTATTAGATCGTCTTCGCTGAATAGTGGAGCTGAACCCACAGCATAAGATACTTCTGTAGGGGAGAGAACAGCATAGGACAGAGGCAATGGGAGGACAGAGACTGCTCCCGGGCCATGCCAACTGAGGGTTGTGTCTGAGGAACCCACCGACTGTTGACTGGGGGTGTCAGATGTCACTTGTGATGAAGTAGATGACCGTGTTAACCAATCGACGCTGCGCCTCCTGCTGCCACTCGCCCCTAGTCTGCTGCAACCTCTGCCTGAAGGATTTAGGCCTCTGCCTCTCCACGTCCTGGCACTTCTCTGTCTGACATACCGTGTTTTTTGCCGTATAAGAAGCACTTTTTCTTCCCCAAAACTGGGCGGGAAAAGTTGGTCTGTCTTATACGACAAATACACATTTAAACCCTGTCCTATCGCAGCGGTCCCTGCAGCTATCAACGGCCAGGACCTGCGACTAAAACAGGACATCACCGATCACGGTGATGCCCTGTATTAACCCTTGAGACGCGGCGATCAAAGCTGACCGCTGCGTATGAAGCGAAAGTGACACTAACCCAGCTGCTCAGTCGGGCTGTTCGGGCTGCCGCGGCGTCCCGAACAGCTTACAGGACACCGGGTGGGACCTTACCTGCCTCCTCGGTGTCTGCTCTGTGTCAGGATCCTCTGCATGGTCGGCGCTCTCCTTCATCGTCATCACGTCGTCGCACACGCCGTCCCGTCATCCAATAGGAGAGGCATGCGTAGCGGCCTGCGTAGCTTAGTGATGGCGGCGACAAAGAGTGAGGATACCGGGCAGCAGAGACGTTCCAGAGCGACGGGGACACCCCGGGGACGCGGCAACAGCGATGGAGGGTGACATCCAGGGCAGCGGTGACGAGCGGTGATGGGTCCGGAGCGGCAGGGACACGTCAGTATTACCTCCTATACCAGTGGTCTTCAACCTGCAGACCTCCAGATGTTGCAAAACTACAACTCCTGGCATGCCCATACAGCCAATGGCTGTCCGGGAATGCTGGGAGTTGTAGTTTTGCAACATCTGGAGGTCCGCAGGTTGAAGATCACTGTCCTATACTTTACATTCTATTTGGTTCAAAATATTTTTTTTCTAGATTTTCAACCTTTAAAATTGGGTGCGTCTTATATGCCGGAGTGTCTTATATGGCGAAAAATACGGTACTTAGTGCGTATATGAGGGGAGTACAATACGCTTCACTATGTTTTAAGAAGCCAGCCTTATAGAGTAGGACTATAGAGTAGAAATTAACCTCTGACTCATTTACATTTGGAATCCATTCAAAAATATATGAGTTACTTTGTAGCCTGAACTTAGGAGTGCAAGATTGATGTTTACACATCAAAATTATTTATGTTATCCTTATCTTAATACAATATTAGTTTCTACAGTAAATGAAAAGTGAATGATGTACTACTTTGATTTTCTAATCTATGTTTAAAATTAAAAAATAAAACTTCTCAAGCAATCCTGCATTCTTTACAATATAGTACACATTACATTTCTAATTTTAGTTTCTATCAGAAGACACACAATATTTTGTGTGACGGGCAATACAATGATGAATGGTTTTTAATTAGGCAATTGTTAATATACAGAATCATAAAAACAATCATTTGAAAGAGTTTTCAATTAAGAGTAGTAAATTGTTGCTGGTGCATTTCTAGATAAGGAATGCCCTACGTGTACATCATTAAGTGAGTGATTTCCATATAGCAGTATTTTCTCCATACTTAATTTAATAGAAAATAATTATATTCTTAAATTACCCATGGTGTCACAATAGGGATGGAAAATCATGTTAAGCATGAGCTAAACAACTGTCAACAAAACAAATGAATAAAGCAGACATATACTCTATGTATTGCAGAATGAGACCCTTTAAACAGCCTTGCCAGCAAGCAAACAGACCCAAAGAGGCAGGTGTCACAATAATTTACATACAGTTATTTGTTTCATTTGTGGCATGCAGTTTAACATAAATGTAAATGTCCTACACATCATCTTGTCTGCACAAAATCATCTGAGCTTCTCACAAATAAAGCCTGAAAGTATTTTTGGTATAGTGTATCCGTATCCAACATACCCCAGACAAGCTGATCTTAGCTTCAAATCATCTCCTCTCTTAAACTTTCTGGCAGTGCCAGGGAGATCAGAGAGATCAGGTTCAGTACTGCTACACACCACCGAACAGGAGTATGGGAGTGACGGGGATCCAGGACACATGTCCAGGACCCACAGCCGAGTGCAGATCTTAAGTGTGTGTGTGGACACCTTTAAAGGGGTACTCTGGCCCGAGACATCTTATCCCAATCCAAAGAATAGTGGATAAGATGCCTAGGGGCAGAGTACCACTTTAAGACGCACAAAGCTGAAATCACCCTGTGGCCATAACAGGATGGAGGGGCCTGCTATATGGGGGCAATCTGAGGGGCATGTTATATGGGGCAATGTGAGGGGGTCTGCTATATGGGGGAATAAAGTTGGCACTCTTACTGTGTGGAGAAATATACATGGATAGTTTCTATTGAGGTAAGAAATGTGCTGAAATGGGGAGTCTGAAATGTTTCTCTGGCAGATTCAACAAAGACAAGTCATGGCTGGAGAATTTTTCATGATTGTCCAGGCCAGACGATGAGGAAAAAAAGTAGTAAACAATTTTGTTCAAAGAAGACGTCACCTGTGAGCCACTACACGTAGCTGTAATCCTTTATACAGCCTGCAGAGCCTGTGCAGAACTGATATCTATGTTTTTATGATCACTGCATGTAGATTTTATTCAGCAATTGTACAGTGCAAAAAAAAAAGTGCCATCAAGGGTCTTGACGAATGGGACAGCAAAATTAAGTTTTGCTTATGGTGGCAAAAATCCTTGCCCTGAATATAGTAGTGAGCCTGACTGACCTACAAGAGCAATATCGGAACAAGACACTTCTAAATAGTGTAGCAGGATACTCCTGGCACTGAACGAACTTCACAAGGCAAGTATAAGATCAACCAACTTTTAATGGACTGAATCGGTAAATGAGTTGCATTGTGGTTCATTAAAAGTTTATTGGCCTTATACTTGTCTCATGGAGTTTGTTCAGAGCCAGGAATATCCTGCTATGCTATCAAGAAGTGTCTTCTTCCAATATTACCATTATATTCCAGAAAAGGACGGCAACAGAACAACTACTATTTGTCATACATGTCATTTCATTGTCGTGTATGGTTTATACAACCAGCTGGGGTAAGCGTATTTTATCATTTTTTATTTTTTTTGTTTTGTTTACCTCATTTAATCCACTATAGAGCACTTTCAAATTGCATTTTTGACCTACGAGAGGGAATGTGTACTAGGATTCAATTGTTAAAAAACAGAGAGTTAATGAATGTGACTAAAGGGTAAATTTCAGACTACAAATTAAAAAAAATGTAGTGCCTTATTTTTGTATATTCTGTACCTGTCTGAGCATATTTGATCAGACAAACAAAACTTTTAGATGGGCAGCTAATCCTGAACAATATCTGCACTAGCATTTTTTAGCATTCTTATTGATAATTTATTTTATGAAACCGACAGAAACATTTTATCCTGCTAAGTTGTAAAGACTTTTGATACTATATGGTATCTAATTGTGTTTCTATCATGTTTTGGAAAGAGGTTTGATATTTCTGTGTGTGCATTTGATTAATGAAAAATAGTTGTATTCTATGGCAGTAATGGTGTATCGCTATCACAGCAGCTGGCAACCGGGGATTGGACTGTAAAAGAAGCTCATTAATATCTAATTTGAGCAATTGCTGAAAGTAAACTTGGAGCAGCTGATGCCACATTGTTACTTCTGGCACCAGAAAGTTTTTCCTAGTTATGTGCACATTCTGGCGCACAGAAAGTCACTTGATGCATATTTGCTAATCCTAATATTGATGTAAAAATTCATGGTGCTGATTTACAGAGTGATATTAGGCACAGCTGTTTATGTGAGGAGGAATGCTTTACAGAGAGCTGCAGGTAAAAATTTACTACAGTGCTCTAAGAGATTTGCTAATTTCATAATAAATACTTAGATGCAACAGTTAAATGAATAGGTAATCTTGTGTTGTTTCCTAAAATTAGATGTGTATATTATAGCTATAACTGACTTGAAAAGTATACTTTGGAATAATTAGCTCGCTTTCTTTCAAACAGCACAGATGTGATAAACAAGGAAATAAATTAGTAGCCATTATATTCATTTATTTTCATGAATTTTTAATAATATGGTATATTCACGCTTATAATTTTCTAAATTACCTTGAAGAACAATATCCAATTTGGTAAAATTCAATAGTATGCAGCAATTCGGAGGCTACACAATGATTAAAACAAATAGTAATTTCAGCTGAAATTCTGTATGCGTGCAGGTGAAATCTGATCACAGTACCATATTGTCCAGCTGATATCTTGTATTTCAGAGAATTGGAGAACATATTCAAAAACTTGATTCGTTTTACAAAGACTAGACAGGCCCCCTTTACATATGTCCAGCGTCTGGTGGTGTTACTTTTTGGCGCATAGGAATATGAATGGTTGCCCACACCATGTGGTCAGCGGATGGGGAATAAATCTTGCTGCATTTCCCCATCCAACATTTAGAAATAATGGATGACAGATCCTGAACAACTAATATCATCTGATGCACATTGTCATCAGTTGTGGAATCGGTCATGGTGAGTTTTAGGTTGGGTTCACTGAGCTGGATGCTGGATATATATATAAACTCAGCCTAAGAATGCACCAAATTTTTAAGAGTTAATAAAAAATAGTAAACCAGTCCTAAAAGGATCGGAAAGAGTGAAAAATGGATAGAAAAATGGAGAGAAAAGTATTATATCCAGTGTGAATGTCACAGTAAAATGTTGTAAATCAGTATTCTGGACCTGAGATATGGCTAATTAAGTGCACAATATTTATTATACATAAAATAAAATGGTAATCCGCTACTATCCAAGCAGAGCCCTTGCTACAGAAGTAGTAAGATAATACAAATTACAAATAAATATGATGACAAGTGTTAAATGGAATAAAACAGAAATGGAATATAATAAAAGCACCTATAAGGAATCAAATGTCCATAATCAAATGCCTCAGTCTCTTATGAAATTCACTCAAGATAAGTGTGGAACAGGTCCCTTAAAAGCAATTATAAGGTCGATGCACAGCACCACTCACCACCTTGTAGATCGCTCTGCACTTGCAGGCTGGCACGGAGCTGCGTCCGGCCTCCGGTTAGTGGATTTTAAATAGTCGGAGTATTGGAAGTCCCAGAATGTCCTGATATAGTTGGCCTGTGAGCGTACGTAAGGATCGTCAGTCTCTGCGCTTGCTGTGCATGGATGGACATGCTGGTTGCTGTTGGCACGGAGCAATGTCCAACCTGGATGTATACTGTTGTAGTAGGTACAGCAGGTAAAAGGCAAGTTGGCAGATGGTATGAGCTGGCAGATGATGTACAGGCTGGCACAGAACTGCTTCCGGCCTATGGGAACCGGGATAATGGTAGTAGATAACAGAACAATAGTCTGCAGTAGCGTCCTCGTGTCGGCAGTAAGATCGTGGTTGAGTGGTACCAAATTAAAGGGGTTACAGCGCTTCCAAATGATGGTTGAGCAGTAAATGGAGGAAAAAAGCGGAGGTAGCGCCGGGTGCGGTGAAGGTCTTTAGCCGGTGTAGGTGGGTACCCAGGTGGGGGTAGCGTATTCCTTGCCAGTGATGGTAGCTTGGTATGCCGGCCAGCAGAATGAGGACGGAGCCCAGAGGAGAGTCCGTAGACTAATGCAGAGGTATAGGAGAAAAAAGATGCGGTGACGCTCCCTAGGAGATAACCTGAAGTCGTGGGTATTGGTGGAAAATAAATAATTTATTCTTCATCATAAGAAATCAAAGAAAATAATAAATATAAGGCAAGACACATTTTGGGAGTCACAGCTCCCTTTTTCAATTGCAAGTGGTTGCTGTGTGGCAAGGTAACAGGTATACGTGTTTAACACCTTAAGGACCAAGGGCGTACAGGTAGGCGATCGCCGAAAATCGCAAGTTAATTCACACTTGCGATTTTCGGCTATTCCAGTGATGCGGGTCACATGTGACCCGCTGACCCGGAGATACAAGGTGATCGGGGGTGTAGAATACACCCCCTATCACCCTCTGTATCTATGGGGAGGTGGCGATTTCGTCACCCCCCCCCAGGAACGCTGCTATTGGCCTGCCAATAGCAGCCGGCAGGGGAGGGGTTAACGGCCATCGCAGCTCTGCCTGCTGAATTAACTCAGGGGACTTGCAGAGCCACGAGAAGGAGCCAGGGACCCCCCCCCCCCCCTCTGTGAAGATCAGAGCAGGGAGAGAGTACAGCCCCAGGGACAGGTAGGGTTAACCAGTAAAGTAAAAAAAAAAAAAAGTGTAAAAAAAAGTTAACATCTTTTTTCCCCCCCTGACCCCCTAATAGGACCTAAAGGGTCCGCCACAATTTTTTTAGTCTGACCCGGGCCCTATTAGGGGTTCAGGGCGCTGCAAATGCCCCCCCCCAGTTTTTTTTCTTTGGCCGCAGCGCTCCCCCCCATACAGTTACAGTTACACCAATCACACACACTACATACTCACCCACCCCCCCCCACACACACACCCACCACCCCCGCCACCAACCCCCCCCCCCCCCGCCACCCCCCACCACCGTAGAAAAAAGGCGATGGCTCGCCAGGCATTTTCGGCAGCGGAGGCATACGCTTTTCTTGCCTCCGACTCCGAATCTGTCAGTGAGGACGATGAAGAGCCTACATTCCTGTGTTCTTCATCGTCCTCCTCATCATCTAGTACTGATGATGAGTCCCCTGTACGGCGGCGGAGACACCGCCAGCCGAGGCCAAGCACCCCCCATGATAGTGGCCCAGTGGCCGGCACTGGTGATGCCTCTCGTACTAGGAGTCTGACCCCCCAGACAAGTTTACCGGAGCCCCCTTCTGGTGAACCTGTCTGGAGACCCCCGGAGGGTTATCAGCCACGGGTTCCGGAGTTTGTTGGCCACTCCGGAATCCGGATTGACAATTCTGGATTCACTGAAATTGACTATTTCAGTTATTTTTTCAGTGACAGTTTTGTCAATCACATGGTGGAGCAGACGAATCTGTACGCCAGGCAGTTCATCGCCCACCACCCTGATTCTGTTTTGGCCAGGCCCAATGAATGGTACGCCATTGATGCAGCAGAAATGAGGACATTTTGGGGCCTCTTGCTGCATATGGGCCTGGTCAAAAAACCAAGTGTCAGGCAGTACTGGAGCGGGGACATCTTCTATCAGACCCGGCTTTACAGTATGGTCATGGCACGGAGGTGGTTCGAGGCCATTCGGAAATGCCTCCATTATGCAGATAATGAGGCATGTCCACCCCGAGGTGATCCCACCTATGACCGGCTTTACAAAGTGAGGCCAGTCAGCGATCACTTTGGGGCCAAATTTTTGGAGGCTTATGTACCCCTCAGGGAGCTCTCGGTCGATGAGTCTCTTATCAGTTTTAAGGGGAGACTCATCTTCCACCAGTATATCCCCTCGAAGCGGGCATGGCATGGCGTGAAGCTCTATAAACTTTGTGAGAGTACCTCCGGGTACACTCTCAAGTTTAGAGTGTATGAGGGACGAGATTCCCGTATTGAACCCCCAGATTGTTCCCCCACTCTGGGTGTCAGCGGGAAAATTGTTTGGGAGCTTGTGCACCCATTGCTGGATAAGGGTTACCATGTGTACAACTTTTAGACCAGCATCCCTCTCTTCACATCCCTTGCCGCCAGATCCACGTCCGCTTGTGGGACCGTGTGGAAAAACCAGAGAGGCCTCCCTCTAAATTTTCTGCAGACACCTATGCCCAAGGATGAGTCCCGTGCCCTTACCAATGAAAACCTGTTGCTGGTCAGATATAAGGATAAGAGGAATGTCCTTATGCTGACCACTATTCATGGTACCGGCAGCTCACCTGTCCCTGTGCGAGGTACCACAACACCGGTCCTCAAGCCCGATTGTATTCTGGACTACAATCGGTATATGGGGGAGTTGATCTCTCTGATCAAGTCCTCAAGCCATACTTGGCCATGCAGAAAACACGGGTATGGTACAAAAAAGTTGCGGTCTACTTGGTACAGGTTGCCATGTACAACGCTTTTGTACTATCCCAGTATGCTGGCAACACAGGGACATTCCTCCAGTTCCAAGAAAAAGTCCTAAAGGTCCTGATCTTTGGCGACCGGGAAAGAGCAGGCCGGACTTCCCAAGGAACTGGAGTAATAGGTGCCAGGATCATCCCAGGCCAACACTTTCCATGTGAGGTCCCCTACACAGGAAAGAAGGGACGATCCCAGAAAAAATGCAGAGTGTGTAATAGGAGGGGGATACGGAAGGATACCACCACTCAGTGTGACACTTGCCCTGATCATCCGGGCCTCTGCATTAAAAACTGCTTCAGGGAGTATCACACTTCCATACAGTACTAAATTTTCCCTTTTCATTTTCATTTTCCATAATTTGACCCCAATGTACCAAGTCCAGAGTACATTCCAAACTTTAACCCCATAAACCACAAAATTGCCGAAAAAAACTCACCTAAAAAAAAAAAAATTATAAGACCTCTGGGGATATTTTTTTCACTGCGTCATGGGTCACTGAGTCACTATCATCAGGGACTTTTTTTTCTTGCCTCAAATGCGCAGTGCTCTCTCTCCACCTGAGCGGGGTGCGCATTTGAGGCAACAGGTTAGGGACGGCCACACACGTCACATTCCCAGAATGATGATTCAGAGCACAGGGTTTGGGACGGGCATATTTTTTAGTTTTGGCTATGCTCTGGGTCATCATTCTGGTAACATAACCTGTTTTATAATTTTATGTCCCACTGTACCCCATTTTAGTTATTTAGTGTACCCCAGTAATTTACCCCATGTAATGCCCCTTGAGGGGGGCTCCCACTGTTCTGGCTCCATAGGCCGCAACGCAGAAGTTCAAGGCCCCTGAATGCGACCTGCTCCTCTGAGACCGGTGGGCATGCTGTTTACGCCCAGACTTGAGGTATGTCCTTACTCCAAAGAAATGTATTTACACATTTACAATGACATTTTCTCCTTTTACAACTTGTGAAAATGCAAAATTTGGGGTAACACCAGCATTTTAGTGTAAAAAAATCTAATTTTCCATTTTCACATCCCACTTCATGAATATTTATCAAACACGTTTGGGGTGTTAAGACTCACTGTACCCCTTGTTATGTTCCTTGAGGGATGTAGTTTCCGAAATAGTAGGCCATGTTTTTTTTTTTTTTTGCTGTTCTGGCACCATAGGGGCTTCCTAAATGGGACATGCCCCCCAAAATCCATTTCAGCAAAATGTGCTTTACAAAAGCCAAATGTGACTCCTTCTCTTCTGAGCATTGTAGTGCACCCGCAGTGCACTTGACGCCCACACATGGGGTATTTTCATACTCAGAAGAGATGGGGTTACAAATTTTGGGGGGCATTTTCTCCTATTACCCCTTGTAAAAATGTAAAATTTGGTGGAAAACCAGCATTTTAGTGAAAAAAAAATAATTTACACATCCAACTTTAACGAAAAGTAGTCAAACATCTGTGGTGTGTTAAGGCTCAGCGGACCCCTTGTTACGTTCCTTGAGGGGTGTAGTTTCCAAAACACTAGGCCATGTATTTTTTTTTGCTGTTCAGGCACCATAGGGGCTTCCTAAATGGGACATGCCCCCCAAAATCCATTACAGCAAAATGTGCTTTCCAAAAGCCAAATGTGACTCCTTCTCTTCTGAGCATTGTAGTGCACCCTCAGTGCACTTGACACCCACACATGGGGTATTTTCATACTCAGAAGAGATGGGGTTAAATATTTTGGGGGGCATTTTCTCCTATTACCCCTTGTAAAAATGTCAAATTTGATGGAAAACCAGCATTTTAGTGAAATGTTTTTTTTTTCATTTACACATCCAACTTTAACGAAAAGTCATCAAACACCTGTGGGTTGTTAAGGCTCAGCGGACCCCTTGTTACATTTCATGAGGGGTGTCGTTTTCAAAATAGTATGCCGTGTTTTTTTTTGCTGTCCTGACACCATAGGGGCTTCCTAAATGGGATATGCCCCCCAAAAATCATTTCAGCAAAACTCACTCTCCAAAATCCCGTCGCTCCTTCCCTTCTGAGCCCTCTACTGCGCCCGCCAAACAGTTGACATACACATATGAGGTATTTCCTTACTCGAGAGAAATTGGGTTACAAATTTTAGGAAGATTTCTCTCCTTTTACCCCTTGTAAAAATTCAAAAACTGGGTTTACAAGAACATGCGAGTGTAAAAATTTTTGATTTTGAATTTTCTCCTTCACTTTGCTGCTATTCCTGTGAAACACCTAAAGGGTTAACACACTGACTTAATGTAATTTTGAATACTTTGAGGGGTGCAGTTTTTATAATGCGATCATTTGTGGGGTATTTCTAATAAGAAGGCCCTTCAAATTCGCTTCAAAACTGAACTGGTCCCTGAAAAATTCCGCTTTTGAAAATTTTGTGAAAAATTGAAAAATTGCTGCTATACTTTGAAGCCCTCTGATGTCTTCCAAAAGTAAAAACATGTCAACTTTATGATGCAAATATAAAGTAGACATATTGTATATGTGAATCAAGATATAATTTATTTGGAATATTAATTTTCCTTATAAGCAGAGAGTTTCAAAGTTAGAAAAATGCAAAATTTTGGAATTTTTCACCATGAAATGGTGCAAGTATCGACAAAAATTTACCACTAACATAAAGTAGAATATGTCATGAAAAAACAATCTCGGAATCAGAATGAAAGGTAAAAGCATCCCAGAGTTATTAATGCTTAAAGTGAAAGTGGTCAGATGTGCAAAAAACGCTCTGGTCCTACAGTGGAAATTGGCCTGGTCCTTAAGGGGTTAAATACATGAAAAAATGGCGCCAAAACCAGGTGAGCTGGTGATGTCATGTGGGGTAGATGCCGGGACCAGGTAAGGGCCAGGCTTTAAAGACTTATATAATGAAACATACTCAATGAAGGGGCATGAAAACCACATAAAACATGTAAAAAAGCATAGGTATAATCTTTTACAGGAGTATTTGGATGTTCAAACTGAACCGCGAGAAATCAGGAGGCAGTAGGAGGAGGCTGTCATCTCATTTTTAGGATAGTTTTTCTCCAGGAGCTTGTCAGTTGTTACGCCGAGCGCTCCGGGTCCCCGCTCCTCCCCGGAGCGCTCGCTTCACTCTCCCCGCGGCAGCGCTCCGGTCACGTCCTCTGACCCGGGGCGCTGCGATTCCGCTGCCAGCCGGGATGCGATTCGCGATGCGGGTAGCGCCCGCTCGCGATGCGCACCCCGGCTCCCCTACCTGACTCGCTCTCCGTCTGTTCTGTCCCGGCGCGCGCGGCCCCGCTCCCTAGGGCGCGCGCGCGTGGGTCTCTGCGATTTAAAGGGCCACTGCGCCGCTGATTGGCGCAGTGGTTCCAATCAGTGTGTTCACCTGTGCACTTCCCTATATCACCTCACTTCCCCTGCACTCCCTTGCCGGATCTTGTTGCCTTAGTGCCAGTGAAAGCGTTCCTTGTGTGTTCCTTGCCTGTGTTTCCAGACCTTCTGCCGTTGCCCCTGACTACGATCCTTGCTGCCTGCCCCGACCTTCTGCTACGTCCGACCTTGCTTTTGCCTACTCCCTTGTACCGCGCCTATCTTCAGCAGCC
Source organism: Hyla sarda (assembly GCF_029499605.1). NCBI lineage: Eukaryota > Metazoa > Chordata > Amphibia > Anura > Hylidae > Hyla > Hyla sarda. The sequence goes on along the minus strand of NC_079189.1, from coordinate 114,479,933 downwards.
AGAGAGGTGAGCCGTTGCTAGTGGATACGACCTGGTCACTACCGCCGCAGCAAGACCATCCCGCTTTGCGGCGGGCTCTGGTGAAAACCAGTAGTGGCTTAGAACCGGTCCACTAGCACGGTCCACGCCAATCCCTCTCTGGCACAGAGGATCCACTACCTGCCAGCCGGCATCGTGACAGTAGATCCGGCCATGGATCCCGCTGAAGTTCCTCTGCCAGTTGTCGCTGACCTCACCACGGTGGTCGCCCAGCAGTCACAACAGATAGCGCAACAAGGCCAACAGCTGTCTCAACTGACCGTTATGCTACAACAGTTACTACCACAGCTTCAGCAGTCATCTCCTCCGCCAGCTCCTGCACCTCCTCCGCAGCGAGTGGCCGCTCCTGGGATACGCTTATCCTTGCCGGATAAATTTGATGGGGACTCTAAGTTTTGCCGTGGCTTTCTTTCCCAATGTTCCCTGCATCTGGAGTTGATGTCGGACCTGTTTCCCACCGAAAGGTCTAAGGTGGCTTTCGTAGTCAGCCTTCTGTCCGGAAAAGCCCTGTCATGGGCCACACCGCTCTGGGACCGCAATGACTCCGTCACTGCCTCTGTACACTCCTTCTTCTCGGAAATCCGAAGTGTCTTTGAGGAACCTGCCCGAGCCTCTTCTGCTGAGACTGCCCTGTTGAACCTGGTCCAGGGTAATTCTTCCGTTGGCGAGTATGCCGTACAATTCCGTACTCTTGCTTCAGAATTGTCCTGGAATAATGAGGCCCTCTGCGCGACCTTCAAAAAAGGCCTATCCAGCAACATTAAAGATGTTCTGGCCGCACGAGAAATTCCTGCTAATCTACATGAACTTATTCACCTAGCCACTCGCATTGACATGCGTTTTTCCGAAAGGCGTCAGGAACTCCGCCAAGATATGGACTCTGTTCGCACGAGGCGTTTCTTCTCCTCGGCTCCTCTCTCCTCTGGTCCCCTGCAATCTGTTCCTGTGCCTCCCGCCGTGGAGGCTATGCAGGTCGACCGGTCTCGCCTGACACCTCAAGAGAGGACACGACGCCGTATGGAGAACCTCTGCCTGTACTGTGCTAGTACCGAACACTTCCTGAGAGATTGTCCTATCCGTCCTCCCCGCCTGGAAAGACGTACGCTGACTCCGCACAAAGATGAGACAGTCCTTGATGTCTACTCTGCTTCTCCACGTCTTACTGTGCCTGTGCGGATGTCTGCCTCTGCCTTCTCCTTCTCTACAGTGGCCTTCTTGGACTCTGGATCTGCAGGAAATTTTATTTTGGCCTCTCTCGTCAACAGGTTCAACATCCCGGTGACCAGTCTCGCCAGACCCCTCTACATCAATTGTGTAAATAATGAAAGATTGGACTGTACCATACGTTTCCGCACGGAGCCCCTTCTTATGAGCATCGGATCTCATCATGAGAGGATTGAACTTTTGGTCCTCCCCAATTGCACCTCGGAAATTCTCCTTGGACTTCCCTGGCTTCAACTTCATTCCCCTACCCTGGATTGGTCCACTGGGGAGATCAAGAGTTGGGGGTCCTCTTGTTCCAAGAACTGTCTAAAACCGGTTCCCAGTAACCCTTGCCGTAACTCTGTGGTTCCTCCAGTAACCGGTCTCCCTAAGGCCTATATGGACTTCGCGGATGTTTTCTGCAAAAAACAAGCTGAGACTCTACCTCCTCACAGGCCTTATGATTGCCCTATCGACCTCCTCCCGGGCACTACTCCACCCCGGGGCAGAATTTATCCTCTCTCTGCCCCAGAGACTCTTGCCATGTCCGAATATGTCCAGGAGAATCTAAAAAAGGGCTTTATCCGTAAATCCTCCTCTCCTGCCGGAGCCGGATTTTTCTTTGTGTCCAAAAAAGATGGCTCCCTACGTCCATGCATTGACTACCGCGGTCTTAATAAAATCACGGTTAAGAACCGCTACCCCTTACCCCTCATCTCTGAACTCTTTGATCGCCTCCAAGGTGCCCACATCTTCACTAAATTGGACTTAAGAGGCGCCTATAACCTCATCCGCATCAGAGAGGGGGACGAGTGGAAAACGGCATTTAACACCAGAGATGGACACTTTGAGTATCTGGTCATGCCCTTTGGACTGTGCAACGCCCCTGCCGTCTTCCAAGACTTTGTCAATGAAATTTTTCGTGATCTGTTATACTCCTGTGTTGTTGTATATCTGGACGATATCCTAATTTTTTCTGCCAATCTAGAAGAACACCGCCAGCATGTCCGTATGGTTCTTCAGAGACTTCGTGACAACCAACTCTATGCCAAAATTGAGAAATGTCTGTTTGAATGCCAATCTCTTCCTTTTCTAGGATATGTGGTCTCTGGCCAGGGACTACAGATGGATCCAGACAAACTCTCTGCCGTCTTAGATTGGCCACGCCCCTCCGGACTCCGTGCTATCCAACGCTTTTTGGGGTTCGCCAATTATTACAGGCAATTTATTCCACATTTTTCTACCATTGTGGCTCCTATCGTGGCTTTAACCAAAAAAAATGCTGATCCCAAGTCCTGGCCCCCTCAAGCAGAAGACGCCTTTAAACGACTCAAGTCTGCCTTTTCTTCGGCTCCCGTCCTCTCCAGACCTGACCCTTCCAAACCCTTCCTATTGGAGGTTGATGCCTCCTCAGTGGGAGCTGGAGCTGTTCTTCTACAAAAAAATTCTTCCGGGCATGCTGTCACTTGTGGTTTTTTCTCTAGGACCTTCTCTCCAGCGGAGAGGAACTACTCCATCGGGGATCGAGAGCTTCTAGCCATTAAATTAGCACTTGAGGAATGGAGGCATCTGCTGGAGGGATCAAGTTCTCCTGTTATTATCTACACCGACCACAAGAACCTCTCCTACCTCCAGTCTGCCCAACGGCTGAATCCTCGCCAGGCCCGGTGGTCTCTGTTCTTTGCCCGATTTAATTTTGAGATTCACTTTCGTCCTGCCGATAAGAACATTAGGGCCGATGCTCTCTCTCGTTCCTCGGATGCCTCAGAAGTTGAACTCTCTCCGCAACACATCATTCCACCTGACTGCCTGATCTCCACTTCTCCTGCCTCCATCAGGCAGACTCCTCCAGGAAAGACCTTTGTTTCTCCTCGCCAACGCCTCGGAATCCTCAAATGGGGTCACTCCTCCCATCTCGCAGGTCATGCGGGTATCAAGAAATCTGTGCAACTCATCTCCCGCTTCTATTGGTGGCCGACTCTGGAGACGGATGTTGTGGACTTTGTGCGAGCCTGCACTATCTGTGCCCGGGATAAGACTCCTCGCCAGAAGCCCGCTGGTTTTCTTCATCCTCTGCCTGTCCCCGAACAGCCTTGGTCTCTGATTGGTATGGATTTTATTACTGACTTACCCCCATCCCATGGCAACACTGTTATTTGGGTGGTCGTTGATCGTTTCTCCAAAATGGCACATTTCATCCCTCTTCCTGGTCTTCCTTCTGCGCCTCAGTTGGCTAAACAATTTTTTGTACACATTTTTCGTCTTCACGGGTTGCCTACGCAGATTGTCTCGGATAGAGGCGTCCAATTCGTGTCTAAATTCTGGAGGGCTCTCTGTAAACAACTCAAGATTAAATTAAATTTTTCGTCTGCATATCATCCCCAGTCCAATGGACAAGTAGAAAGGATTAACCAGATCTTGGGTGATTATTTGCGACATTTTGTTTCCTCCCGCCAGGATGACTGGGCAGATCTCCTCCCATGGGCCAAATTCTCGTATAACTTCAGGGTCTCTGAGTCTTCCTCCAAATCCCCATTTTTCGTGGTGTACGGCCGTCACCCTCTTCCCCCCCTCCCTACTCCCTTGCCCTCTGGTCTGCCCGCTGTGGATGAAATTTCTCGTGACCTTTCCATCATATGGAGAGAGACCCAAAATTCTCTCTTACAGGCTTCATCACGCATGAAGAAGTTCGCGGATAAGAAAAGAAGAGCTCCCCCTGTTTTTTCCCCTGGAGACAAGGTATGGCTCTCCGCTAAATATGTCCGCTTCCGTGTCCCTAGCTACAAGTTGGGACCACGCTATCTTGGTCCTTTCAAAATTTTGTGTCAAATTAATCCTGTCTCTTATAAACTTCTTCTTCCTCCCTCTCTTCGTATCCCTAATGCCTTTCACGTCTCTCTTCTCAAACCACTCATCCTCAACCGTTTTTCTCCCAAATCTGTTCCTCCCACTCCTGTTTCCGGCTCCTCGGACATCTTCTCGGTCAAAGAAATTTTAGCTGCCAAAAAGGTCAGAGGGAAAAAATTTTTTTTAGTGGACTGGGAGGGTTGTGGTCCTGAAGAGAGATCCTGGGAACCTGAGGACAACATCCTAGACAAAAGTCTGCTCCTCAGGTTCTCAGGCTCTAAGAAGAGGGGGAGACCCAAGGGGGGGGGTACTGTTACGCCGAGCGCTCCGGGTCCCCGCTCCTCCCCGGAGCGCTCGCTTCACTCTCCCCGCGGCAGCGCTCCGGTCACGTCCTCTGACCCGGGGCGCTGCGATTCCGCTGCCAGCCGGGATGCGATTCGCGATGCGGGTAGCGCCCGCTCGCGATGCGCACCCCGGCTCCCCTACCTGACTCGCTCTCCGTCTGTTCTGTCCCGGCGCGCGCGGCCCCGCTCCCTAGGGCGCGCGCGCGCCGGGTCTCTGCGATTTAAAGGGCCACTGCGCCGCTGATTGGCGCAGTGGTTCCAATCAGTGTGTTCACCTGTGCACTTCCCTATATCACCTCACTTCCCCTGCACTCCCTTGCCGGATCTTGTTGCCTTAGTGCCAGTGAAAGCGTTCCTTGTGTGTTCCTTGCCTGTGTTTCCAGACCTTCTGCCGTTGCCCCTGACTACGATCCTTGCTGCCTGCCCCGACCTTCTGCTACGTCCGACCTTGCTTTTGCCTACTCCCTTGTACCGCGCCTATCTTCAGCAGCCAGAGAGGTGAGCCGTTGCTAGTGGATACGACCTGGTCACTACCGCCGCAGCAAGACCATCCCGCTTTGCGGCGGGCTCTGGTGAAAACCAGTAGTGGCTTAGAACCGGTCCACTAGCACGGTCCACGCCAATCCCTCTCTGGCACAGAGGATCCACTACCTGCCAGCCGGCATCGTGACATCAGTCAGGGCATTGGCCTCTATTTCAAATTAAGATCCAAGGGTATAGTTCCACTTGAGTCTACAATATTGGCTCAAGGGAACGTTTAAAAGCCATCTTGGTAGATGGCAGCTGTTAAAAAGAATAAAACTATATTTGGAATGGGTTTAGGGTAAGTGCTGCAAATCAGATATGGTGGTTTGTCTGAAATTAAAATATCCAAAAATTCTAAAACATCTGTATTAATGTGTGGTTTAAAATCAGTCTTCCTTCAAGATGACTGCAAAATGTTTAGCTTAAATGTATGAAGTTTGGGCTAGTTTATTTATTTAAAAAAAAACTGATCAAGGAAAATGTAAAGAATTTTCCATATCTACCAGACAAATGTAGTTTTTATTTTAAGGAGATATATCGTGTAGAAATACTTTTTTTTTAAAGTCTTAGATTGCGGGGTGTCCCACTGCTGGGATCGACACACTCCATTTTGTGAAAGGGTCAACACGCTCTGTTCCCAGGGAAATCCGGGACCCATGGTCAGACCCCCTGCAATCTAAAACTTATCCCCTATCCTTTAGATAGGGGATAAGTTTTTCTGCACTATAATTCTCCTTTAACCCCTTAAGGACCAAGCCCATTTTAGCATTGAAGGGGTACTCCTTTGGATAGGGGATAAGATGTCTAATTGCGGGGATCCCCCCGCTGGGGACCCTCACAATTTCTGCTGCGGCACCCCCTCCATTCATGTTTATGGGATGTATATTATGTAGCCATCACATGGCGTGATGTCACGAATGCGGAAGTGATTAGATATCTTATCCCCTATTATTTGGATAGTAGGGTTTAAGATGTTTATTTTTGCATTTTCAAATTTTGGGAGTTTCATTTTCACGCTGTACGCTTTATGGTAAAAATAATTTCTTTATTATTGTTATTTCAAAATAACAGATTTCTTTTTAGTTTTTTCCCCTTTTACTATTATCATTTTTATCATTATCACAGCACATTAACAGACCTCTAGATCATCTAAACACTCAAATAGAATTTTAATTCCAAATGCAGATAGGTTAATTTGGAATGTAAACTATAAGACCCACTGCGTACCAGTAGAGCTGACTGATATGTGTAATGACAACTCTGTTCAGCAATGGGAAATACAGGTGAAACTCAAAAAAATTTGAATATCGTTCAAAGTTCATTTATTTCAGTAATGCAACTTAAAAGGTAAAACTAATATATGAGAGAGACTCACTACATGAAAAGCAAGATAGTTCAAGCTGTGAAAACTCCAAACCCTCCCCCCCAATTACTATGATTTGGGGAGCCATGTCATCTGCTGGTGGTGGTCCACTGTGCTTCATTAAAGAGGTACTCCTCTGGCCAGTGTTCCGGCTGCTTCGGGAACATTTAGTTCAACGCTGTGCGTGTGCTGCGGGGGTCGGTCACACCCCAGGTGACGTCATGCCACACCTCCTGAATGTAAGTCTATGGGAGGGGGCGTGACGGCCACCACACCCCCTCCCTTAGACTTGCATTGAGGGGGGCATGGCCTGATGTCACGAGGGGGCAGGGCCAACCCCTGCAGCGCACGGAAAATGTTTGGAACTAAATGTTCCAAACGCAGCCAGAACAGGGCAGTGGAGTACCCCTTTAAGTCCAGGGTCAATGCATCCATCTACCAAGAGATTTTGGAGCTCTTCATGCTTCCTTTCCTTTTAAGTTGCATTACTGAAATACAATAGACTTTTGCATGATATTCAAATGTTTAGACTTTCACCTGTATGTTATCTCTTCGTAAATAAAAGTATATTTTTTTATTTATTTATTATTATTATTATTATTATTATTATTAATAACCTCTGAAGGACACAGTCCATTTTGCCCTTATAACACATCAAATATCCTAATTTGCCTTTTTGTTTTTTTCCTCCTCTGTAAAATAGTGTGTGGCCAACATTCTTCTAGGACTGCCTTAAAGAATACCTGTTATTAGAGATGAGCAAACTTTTGAAATATTTTATTCTGCCGATTCGCAGAATTTTTCAAAAAAATTTGGTTTGATCCAAATTTATTTGCAGCGAATCTGTATTAAAAACGGCTAGTTCTGGCCTACAGAGAGCCTCGATAGGGGTGTAGAACACTTTGCTGTGTAGGTAACAGACTACCCAGTGTTTCCGCACAAGTGTACCTCCAGCTGTTGCAAGACTAAAACTCCCAGCATGCATGGTCTGTCAATGCATGCTGGGAGTTGTAGTTTTGCAACAGCTGGAGGCATACAGGTTGGGAAACACTGAGTTAAGAAACAGACAATGTTTCCCAACCAGTGTGCCTCCAGTTGTTGCAAAACTACAACTGCCGGCATGCCTGGAGATCCAAAGAGCATGCAGGGAGTTGTAGTTTTGCAACATTTGGCCCTTCAGATGTTGCCGAACTACAACGCTCAGCATTCCTGGACATTCTTGGCATGCTGGGAGTTGTAGATTTGCAACATCTGGAGGGATACAGTTTGGAGACCACTGTATAGTGGTCTCCAAACTGTGCACTTTCAGATGTTGCAAATCTACAACCCCCAGCATGCCAAGACTGTCCTGGCATGCTGAGCGTTGTAGTTTGACAACATCTGAAGGGCCAGATGTTGCAAAACTACAACTCCCAGCATGCTCTTCGGATCTCCAGGCATGCTGGGAGTTGTAGTTGTGAAACTACAAGGCAGCAATGAAGATCACTTACAAGATCGTCACTGCGGCCTCTGTCTCCGCCACTGCCACCTGCATTCTGCTGCCACCAGTCCCCTGTTCCGCTGTCCCCCTACTGTCTGCTGCGGGTAACCACCACCACCATCTTTACCCCGCTCTGCCCAGACTTCCAGAGCGGGCAGAGCGGGCATCTCAACTTAGACCCCCGCCCCTGCTCTGCGAATTGCCGGTCAGTCCTGACTGGCTAATTGCAGGGGATAGGAGAAGGTGACACCCCTGCCACCTCACTCCTATCCTTTAGGATGATCGGAGCTGTCTCTGACAGCTCTTATCATCCCTATTTTCCGGGCTATCGGGTCATCAGAGATCCGATCAGCCCGGTAAAGCCGTGACTCGCTGGTCAGGAACCCCCTGGATGATATGCCGGGATGGCTGCTGATAGATATCAGCAGTCATTCCGTTCTGATGACCGCGTCCAGAGACGTGGTGATCAAGGAATGCAGCGCCATAAATGTACGGTGCTGTGCGCAAAATGACACTTTGCAGCGCCGTACATTTACTGCGCTCGTCGTTAAGGGGTTAAGTACCACCGCACCATGACATACAATTACGTATGATGTCATTAAGGGGTTAAAATAATATCTAATTTATATAGATTTTTTTTTTTAACTACTTTTGAAAAACTTTTTGTACGAAAATTTGTATGCTTAAAATTGCCCTTTTCTGACCCCTATAACTTTGTTATTATTCTGCATACAGGGAAGTATAAGGACTCATTTTTTGCACCATGATTTGTAGTTATTTCTTTTGATTGCACCTTTTGATTGCGCTTTAATAATTTTTGTTTAGTATACAAAGTTACCAAAAATACGCATTTCTGGACTTTGGAATTTTTTATGCTTGCGCCTTTGACCATGTGGTTTAATTAACATTATATTTTATTAGTTTGGACATTTACGCATGTGGCGATACCACACATGTTTATTTTTTTTCTTTTACATTATTTTATTTGAAAAATGGGAAATGGGGTTTATTCAAACTTTTATTAGGGAAAGGGTTAATGCACATTTAATACTTTTTTATATATATATTTTTTTTACACTTTATTAATCCCCATAAGGGACTATGACATGTAATCTTTAGCTAATAGCATCAGCTAATAGCAACTGGGACCCACTAGGTTAGCCAGCAGAGGACATAAATATACGTATATTTGTGGGAAAGGGTTAAGCCTCTTGGACATGGAGAGAGATGTACTTGTTGCCACTGGAGTTCTCTTCTACTTCTCCATGGCAATATCATTGAGCTGGAGGATGTTATAGACCTTGCACTCCCCCACCTCCTGTTTTAGGATTTAGGTCTGGAGAAATGTTTAGCCAGTCCATCACTACCCGCAGCTTCTTCAGCAAGGCAGTGGTCATTTTTGAGGTGTGTTTGGGTCATTATCATTTTGGAATACTGCCCTGTGGTCCAGTCCTCTAATGGAGTGGATCATCCTTTGCTTCAGTATGTCACAGTATATGTTGACATCCATAGTTCTGTCAATGACATGTTCCCTAAAAACATTGTTCCTTAATGCCAGCAGCACTCATGCAGCCCCAGACCACGACACTCCCACCACCATGCTTGGCTGTAGGCAAGACACACTTGTCTTTTTACTCCTCACCTGGTTGCCGTCAAACATGCTTGACACCACCTGAGCCAAATAAATGTATATTGTCCTCATTGGACCACAGGACATGGTTACAGTAATCAATGGCTTATGTTTTTTAGCAAACTATTTGTTGGGCTTTCATGTGATTCATATTTATAAGAAGCTATCTCCTGAGCATGTGCATTCAACTTCTTTGGTCAACTATGGAGATGCCTGTTCTTAGTGAAACTTGTCTTTGAAATTGCTATATGGTATTGCCCATCATGCTGAAGCTTGGTTTCAGGGTCTTGGCAATCTTCTTAAAGCCCAGGCCAAATATTTTTTTTCAGATACTCAGGGAGGTTTTGCCATGAGGTGCCATGATGTTCAACTTCCAGTGACCAGTATTAGAGAGTCTAAAAGCAATAACACTAACATTCACACCTGAGACCTTGTAACACTAATGAGTCTCATTACACCATAGAGGGAAAATGGCTAATTGGGCCCAATTTGGACATTTTAGCTTAGAGGTGTACTCACTTTTGTTGCTAAGGTCTAGAAATAAATGGCTATGGGAGTTATTTTTGAGACGACACATTAGACACTGTTATTTGGGCTGTGCACTCACTACTTTACATTGTAGCAGAGTGTCATTAATTCAGTGTTGTCATATGAAAAGAAGTAACAAAATATGTATAAAAATGTGAGGGGTACTGTAAATATATGTCCTGGTGCATTATGTACCAGGGCTCCAGAACATTGGATTCATGTCCAATGTCATTAAGGGGTTAAAGGGTCCTTGTTGTTTAGAAAAATTTTTGACATATCACAGAGACATCAAATGGCCTTTGCTTGACGAAAGCCTATGCTGAGGCTAAAACTTATCTCATGCATTTTCTTGGGATTTCTTTTTCTATATTGAATGCAGTTATCCATCTTTTTTGGATGTCACAAATATGTGTCAAAGTTTTGTTCAGCTGGGGTCTTAGTGCTAAAACCTCCATTATCATTAGCACAAGGGAGGAGAAGCTTGTGCTTAAATAAGCACACCAATAAATGTATTTATTTTCCTTATATAGTGCAGCAATGGCTATTATCAGAGAATAATGTAGAGGTTCTTGTGTATGCCTTGTGTTTACCTGTTTTAGCAGTTATGGGATAGACCACATGACTAAAATGATTCTGTGATTCTGCCCTAAATTTTCCATAAATCCCGTCTGTGTTTTTTTTTTTTTTTTTTTTCTCATTCATCTTAAAATTTTCTCATTCATCTTACTACAAAATCAACATGTAAAATGTATGAAATTACTGTGAATGTGATTTTTTTTTGTTTTTTAATTTTCACTACAGTATGTGCTCTATACTCACATCATAGACTTAAAGAGGCACTGTCATTGTTAAAAACTTTTCATATATTGCAGGACTCATTATAATATGACATTTCACAATATACACCTGTTAACAAAAATGTAAATTTTCACCTGAAATTCAAGCTCAAAATAGCCGCCACTAGGGGTCGCCTGTCTTTTAGCCAGACATACTAGTCTAGATTTTACAGCATAAAAAATTGTCCGTAAAGCATACTGGTATCCAGTATAGGAGATTTCTATTGAGTGTATGCAAAACTACAGATAAAGGATGTGTGGACATGCTGGGAGCTGTAGTTTTACAACAGCTGGAGGCAATACTGCTCTAACACAGTTATTTACAAACACTGCAGCTTCAGTTGTTACTAAACTACAACTCCCAGCATGCTGAAATAGTCACATCTTTCTCGGACTCCTGAATGATAAAGAAGTTGATCAGACATTCAGGAGTCTGTGAAAGATGAATGACAAACATAGTGACAGCTATGCTGATTAGCATCCAGCTTTACTAGGAGAAGATAAAACAGATAGAACATGTATTCTTAAAAATGTTGTACTTTTATCTAAAAAATCCTTGCACTGATTTTATAAAGATCTATTCTTATATTTATAAATGTTATCCTGTTATGAATTCACCATAATGTCTTCTGATTACTGCAGGCAAGCTCCAAGTAACTTCCTCTGACACATGACACGGCATAAAACCAGAGAGGAAAGGGTTACAGAGTAGAGAGTACTGATTGGCTGACTGCACAGGCTTGCTCCTGTGAGGGAGACAGACTGACACGCCCCCTGCAGCCTGCACAATGAAAAAGTAACTCACCAGTAGATAAATGCTTATATCTCTGGATATATAGGTCCGAGACACATAAAAATGATATGCACATGAGCAGGATTGGGTCCTGAGTAACGTATCACTTTTTTCTTTTTTGCACTTTTACAGGTACGCTTTAAATATATAGCTTTACTTGTCCTTCTTATTGAAATTGCAAACAAATGATGAGTTTTAACATTCTACCATTAATGGAAAATTGCATTGTAAATTGTGTATTTAAAGCATTAGTGTCAATAATATAACCATTTGAAATGTCATCCAGGCATTTTGAAAGTTAATATTACATTTCCTCTCAGTCCTCAGTTTTTGAAATTATATACTAATAAAATTATGCTTTTATGACCAAGTGTTTCTTCCTTTACGCAATACTAAACTGACACATAGGTCTTTATATATATATATATATATATATATATATATATATATATAGATAGATATATATATATAGATATATATATATATATAGATATATATATATATATATATATATCTATTTGCTCCCCCTATTCTACTCTCAGTCCTGAGACCTGCTACGATCATGAGTAATATTTGGATGAAGTGTGCAGCAATGCACTTCACTCCCCTTCTGTCTGTTAAATCCAACATATTCATTCCAGTAGTCTATGGAGTGAACAAATCATATCCAGGCAGTAAAGCACCCTGCCAAGCCCTTCAGCTGGTTATAACGACATGTCAATAGGTTATATTAATAACATTAATGCAACATTTTTAAGAAACAAAAACTTTACTCAGCTCAACATTTGTAAAAATGAGAAAAATATTTTTTAAGTTACAATTTTCCCACTTTTCACATACTAGTTGCATTCCTAACTCAACAGTAATATCATTATTTCCATGACAGCTTTTCTGCTCCCTTTCTATTATCTACACCTATTCATAGCATTTCATCTTTTACGATAACATGAAAGAAACAATTCCTGTTCTAATAATTCACTCTGTCCCATAACTTGTGATCTTGATACATTTGCTGCTTCACAACATTTTGCTTTGTTAGTGGTCAGTAAAGCACTACATTTCATCTTGCACAAGACAGATTTGTTTCATGTTTTTTCTCTTTTCATTTCCAAATAGAATCAAACATTTGAGTAAAATACAATGTTGATGGCATAGCTATCTATCTACCTATCTGTCTGTCTATCTATCTATCTATCTACCTATATATCTTTTATTATCTATCTATCTACCTATATATCTATATACCGACCGTCCCCCCAGCTGATTCCTGTAGTGCTCGCCGCAGCCGGCTATTAACCCTATAGATCGCTCTGTCAAAGCTGACAGCGACGTCTAAAGGTGCTTTTATCCCGTTCCTGGTGGTCCAGTGCTGTGGATCGTCCGCCCCCCCCCCCCCCACAGCGCGATCGCGCGGGGGGGGGGGGGGGTTCGCTTCTAGATCCACTGCTGAGGTAGGCTGAGGGCTCACCTCACCTTCCATGTGGGCTCCTGCACTGAGAATGATAAAGCCTGGCAGGACCAGGCTTTATCAATCGAGCACAGAACACACAGACCAATGTGGTTCTATGAAACCACATTGATCTGTATGAGGAATCAAATGATTCCTCCTAAAAGTCCCCTAAGGGGACTAAAAGTGTAAAAAAAAAAAAGGTTAAAATAAGTTTAAAACACACACATTAAAGGGGTACTCCTGTGGAAAACTTTTCTTTTTTTTATCAACTGGTGCCAGAAAGTTAAACAAATTTGTGAATTACTTCTATTAAAAAATCTTAATCCTTCCAAAACATTTTATGGGCTGTATACTACAGAGGAAATGCTTTTCTTTTTGTATTTCTCTGATGTCATGACACAGTGCTCTCTGCTGACATTTCTGTCCATTTTAGGAACTGTCCAGAGTAGCATATGTTTGCCATGGTGATTTTCTCCTGCTCTGGGCAGTTCCAAAAATGGACAGCAGAGGTCAGCAGTGAGCACTGTGGTCGTAACATCAGAGAAATACAAAAAGAAAAGCATTTCTTCTGCAGTATATAGCCCCTAAAAAGTACTGGAAGGATTAAGATTTTTTAATAGAAGTAATTTACAAATCTGTTTATCTTTCTGGCACCAGTTGATTTAAAAAAAAGTTTTCCACGGGCATACCCCTTTAACCCCTTACTTATTAAAAATTTAAATTCCCCCCCTTTCCCCAAATTCCATATAAAAATATATAAACATAAAAATAAACAAATGTGGCATCACCACATGCGTAAATGTCCAAACTATGAAAATATATCATTAAGTAAACCGCACGGTCAATGGCGTACGCGCAAAAAAAACTTCCAAAGTCCAAAATAGCGTATATTTTGGTCACTTTTTATACCATAAAAAAATTATAAAAAGCGATCAAAAAGTCAGATCAAAGCAAAAATGGTACCAATAAAAACTTCAGCTCACGGCACAAAATATGAGCCCTTATATATCCCCGTACGTGAAAAAATAAAAAAGTTATACTGATCAGAAGAGGACAATTTTAAATGTATTAATTTTCGTGCATGTAGTTATGATTTTTTTCCAGAAGAACGACAAAAACAAACCTAAATAAGTAGGGTATCATTTTAATGGTATGGACTAACAGAATAATGATAAAATGTAATTTTTACTGAAAAATTTTCTGTATAGAAACGGAAGCCGCCAAAATTTACAAAATTGTGTTTTTTCTTCAATTTTGTCGTACAATGATTTTTTCCCCTTTCTCTGTCATTACAAAGTAGAATTGGTGGCGCAAAAAAAAAAGTTTTTTTACATGCAAAATTGAAAGTTTTATGATTTTTTTTAATGTAAGGTGGAAAAAAACGAAAGTGCAAAAACAGAAAAAAGCTTGGCCCTTAAGGGGTTAATTGTAATTTCTTTATTGCTGAATAATTCCAATTGCAGCTCAACCATATTCATAACTTTATTATAAGTTTGCTCTAGAGATGTTCCAAGTGCCATACTCAACTCCTCTGCATTGGTAAACTCAATTTTATACACATTACAGTGCTTCCTCAAGTTATAGTATTAATTGATTTCAGGATGACCATCGTATGTTTAAACCATTGTATGGTGTTCCATAACTCTGTGGAAACCTTAATTGGTAATTGGTTTTGAAACCCCCAAAAAGTCTTTACATATAAAAGTAACAAATAGCTGTTTGAAGCTGTAAATCACTGTCTATGTAGGGGACAGGATCTTCTTCAGGGTCCTGTACAGTACACACAGTGTCCAAAAAAGTAAAATGGAGCCGCCCTCACCTGGTGTGCAAAGGAGCAGCTAACCCTGGCACAGGTAAAGAGTAGTAAAGAACATGTAGTACCACCCTGTACTGTAGAAAGGTGTTACCAGACAACTTGTCAGTGCATGCACTTCATTAATAATACAGGGATTTAAAGTTACAGTGGTCCAGAAAAAAAAATTGTATGTGTACAATATTGTAACCTAAGGCCATTGTAAGTTAAATGGGTGCTCCAGGGGAAAAAAAAAAAAAAAGCTCCAAAGCAACAACCTGGACATGTTCCCTGTTAATGATTCTACCTGATATGCACGACTCCTGTGGCCCCTGTTGTCTTCTATGGCTGCTTGATATACTTGCTATCCTTCCACTTCAGCATGATACTTAATTTCTTGGCAGCCATTGCAGCTCTGTTATCCCTGTCGTTCAGCTCTTTACAGCTCCCACTCTGAAAGTAACCCCCACCCTCCTGCATAGTATTTTAATAATTGTATGAATTGGTAGTTAGTAGAGTTGGAGAGTTTGGTTTAGCTTAAAGGGGGACTTTTGCTTCAACTAAAGCTTATAAAATTACCTTGACGCCATGTGAGAATGGAAGAAGGAAGGAGGAACACATGACCTCAGGGTAGCCAATTGCTATGTAAGAAGGAGGAATATCCTTAGGAAAACCAATATTCTTAGGAAAACCAATCATAATTTTTGTTTGCATTATCACACATTTGTAATGTAACTTTGCCATTTTTGCAGCAATTTTCCAAAATCACAGTCAAAACTACACATTTACATTAAAATAGCACTTTTTTTGCTGTGTTATTGGAAAGTCACGACAAAGAAAGAAAAATGGCTGTAGACTGTTGTTTACTTAATATATTTATAACGTTTAAGTACTTTTGCTAAATAAAAGCAGGGGATATGGAAATAAAGGTATTCTTTTGTGTTGCTACAGGCTGACACCTGGAACTTTTCCCCATTCCCATAACCATATAAGGTTGTGTATTTTGCACTAATTGTGAATCTGTGAAAACCATTAAGGGTTATATATCATTAATTATTTGACTGCACTTTTATGGGGGCCATAGGAAATAACAGTAACTTTCTCAATGGTATTTCCATATTTTTGTGCTTGCTTACACTATGCGTGACACATGATAATTAACATGTTAGATTTTGTTCTACAGGTCATTATGAGGTATTATTTGATCATTTACATAACGATTTAAAATACTTATTATTCCAGGCCCTAGGCTATAATGAAAATTCATCTGTACCCTACAATGGATTCACAGGGTGTTAATAGGTTGACAGATGGTGTCACCTTCTCTAATTTACTCTTTAGGTGCTGCATCCAGTAAGTCAGATGTTAGCTGAATATTACATCTGGCAACAGCTGGTGTTGGCAATTACATATTTTCTGTGCTTACTTCATCCACTGGACTATTATGTACTATTGCAATAAAGCGTGCTCTCTTGTCTTTGTCCAGTTTTTATAGTGAATAACACATATTCCAGTTCTTTGAACTGTGTTTTTTCTTTATAAATTATATGTATATGTTGATATGTTCACCTTTAAAGCATGCAATATGGCAACAATTTTCTACACCAGTTTTGACTATTTTCTTTGCGCTATACAATACACACCTCAATGTTAAGCTTGGTTCTTGTTTAATCCATAACACTGTTAATATGCTTTTTAATAAATACAAATGTCCATCTTAAATACCACACAGGGGGAAAAAAAGCATCAAGTTTAAAACGAATACAATTCTTGTGCATCACCTGTCATTTTTATGTATTATCTATTCTGCCAGAGGCATGTGACTTATATATGTAGCGTATGCACAGTTTTCAACCTTTGAAGTTTACTGTAATATCTGGTCCTACCTTATAATGTCATGTAATTGCCTAGAGCTCCATCCACCCTTACACTTGCTATGCAGGAGCTGCCATTGTCTTTTTCACAGTTGGTGCACCAAGTCAGCAAACGTTATCAAGCAGGAAAAAATATGCGACACAAAGCAGGTTCATACAATAATCATGAGATATTGAGTGGAAACATGTTTTAGCCAAATATATTTCCAACATCTCTATATCTTATATTATACTGACTTTGTTATTTACCAGTTAATTCTAACTGTACAGAAAAAAACCTTTGTGCTTGAATTTCATACATTCATAATATCAGACATTTACAGTACATGTACATTTTATCAAACAACTATTTAAATTGGGCAGAATAACTAGACTTTTCATATCTCAGTACAGCACATTTCTTTAACTAATTTAAAGTAACAAAGAGAACTATGACCATGTATGCATGCACTCTATATACAAATTTAGCCAGTGGCAACTTTATAGTTGGCCTGCTACATCTGTCACAAGAGGAGCTATGCTATCAGAGCAGCACAGTTTGCAGGAAGCAGGGGCACCCAGTTGTTTCCTACTCGCAACCAGTTCTAACTGCCTCCATGAAGAGCTGTTGAAGCAGGAATAGCCTGCTTACCCAATCACTGGCCTATGGGATGCCCCACGTCAGTCAGTGATTGGCAAAGCAGGCATGTTCCTGCTGAGGTGGCTTATCTTAGAGCCGTGAATAAGCAGACTTATTTATTTATTTATTTATTTTTACACCATATCCAGCCATATATATAGAAAAGGGAAGAGGCTGCAGCACACCAGAGTATCCAGTATCTGGATATGGATACTATGGTGTGCAGCAGCTGCTTCCTTTTTTTACAATTTTGGACCCAGGAGTGGGGTCCCTGAGACAGTCTGCACCCACATACTTACCTCATTTTTGAGAGTGCTGCTTCAATTTTGCTACAGCCATATATATATATATATATATATATATATATATATATATATATATATCAGGAAAATAACAGGAGTTCTATAATATAACCCCTTTAGACCACTGTAAACATTGGGAGGGGGGGAGTACTTGTGTTTGCTGGGTATTTGATTTACCGACTGCTTTGAGTGTGATTTTTTTTTTTGTGGTATTTACTATTTTGTTGCACATTGGTTAGTAAATCCATGCCCAGATACAAAAGGCACAGTAAATTATACCTCAGATTGTTTTGTAACAAAAATGTGGTGCATAAGGAAAAGTAAATTCCCCTGTATCTTTAAATCAGTCAAGGGAGTGGCATCAATCTAAAGCTTGGGAAAACAACAGCTGATAATAGATACCTGTGTTGGACGTGGAGGGGTTACTCATACAGAATTACATGATACCTATATTTGCTTATGTTGAAAAAAAAACATTAGGAATTCATAGTAAGTATAGTAATATACATTTTCAACTGAAATCAAGAACTGAAATTGTGCAATTAGCATTTTATTAAGCTGTTTGACCTATGTATTGCTAAACAATGTAATCATTTATGTTTGTTACATTATATTTAGGTATGATCGAATCGAATCTGACAAATCTGAATTCGTTACAAATTTCATGAAAAATTTGATTCGTAACAAATGCGAAAATTGCAGTGTTTCGATCACGCAAATCACTTCATTAAACTCCATTTAGTGCGGTCTAGGCTCTAGGGAACGGTCGTCTAAAAAGGACATGGAGCAAGGAATCCTGGGGAGGCGGGAACAACAGTTGGCGGGATGATCCTGAATCACATGCAGCATGCAGCCTATCAACAGCATTAGTATATGTGAGGGGGGAAACTTTTCAAGATGGGTGGTGACCATGGCGGCCATTTTGATGTCGGCCATTTTGAATCCAACTTTAGTTTTTTCAATAGGAAGAGGGTCATGTGACACATCAAACTTATTGGGAATTTCACAAGAAAAACAATGGTGTGCTTGGTTTTAACATAACTTTACTCTTTCATGAGTTATTTACAAGTTTCTGACCACACAAAATGTGTTCAATGTGCTGCCCATTGTGTTGGATTGTCAATGCAACCCTCTTCTCCCACTCTTCACACACTGATAGCAACACCGCAGGAGAAATGCTAGCACTGGCTTCCAGTATCTGTAGTTTCAGGTGCTGCATATCTCGCATCTTCACAGCATAGACAATTGTCTTCAGATGACCCTAAAGATAAAAGTCTAAGGGGGTCAGATCGGGAGACCTTGTGGGCCATTCAACTGGCCCACGACGACCAATCCACTTTCCAGGAAACTGTTCATCTAGGAATGCTTGGACCTGACACCCATAATGTGGTGGTGCACCATCTTACTGGAAAAACTCAGTGAACGTGCCAGCTTCAGTGCATAAAGAAAGAAACACATCATCATGTAGCAATTTCGCATATCCAGTGGCCTTGAGGTTTCCATTGATGAAGAATGGCCCCACTATCTGTGTACCCAATATACCACACCATACCATCAATTTTTGTGTTCCAACAGTCTTGGAGGGATCTATCCAGTGTGGGTTAGTGTCAACCCAGTAGTGGTGGTTTTGTTTGTTAACTTCATCATTCACATAAAAGTTTACCTCATCACTGAACAAAATCTTCTGCGTAAACTAAGGGTCCTGTTCCAATTTTTGTTTTGCCCATTCTGCAGCACCTGAAACTACGGATACTGAAGCCTGTGCTAGCATTTCTCCTGCAGTGTTACTATCAGTGTGTGAAGAGTGGGAGAAGAGGGTTGCAGTGACAATCCAACCCAATGGGTTGAACACATTTTATAAGTGGTCAGAAACTTGCAAATAACTCATGCAAGAATAAAGTTACGTTTAAAACAAGCACATCATTGTTTTTCTTGTGAAATTCCCAATAAGTTTGATGTGTCACATGACCCAAACTAAAGTTGGATTCAAAATGGCCGACTTCAAAATGGCCACCATGGTCACCACAAATCTTGAAAAGTTTCCCCCTAACATATACTAATGTGCCACAAACAGGAAGTTAATATCACCAACCATTCCCATTTTATTAAGGTTTATTTATATAAATGGCCCACCCTGTATTAAAGAGAGAATGGGACAGACAGCAGTATGTGTTGCACAGAAAAGCATTTTTACAGCAGCAATTCACCTCCCAGTCACATCAGCATTCTATTGCAGAGAGAGAGGGACAGAGAGCAGTGTGTGTTGCACAGAAAAGCTTTTTTATAGCAGTGATTCACCTCAAGCCAAAATCCAGCCTAGAAGCACTGATAGGGAAGGGAGTGAGATTGAGAGAGAAAGTGCAATTTTGAGTGTAGTACACATCAACTGTGTGCTGCAGCACTGATGTGTACAACTCAAAAGCTAATAGTAGCCAGCCAGTTAGGCTGAGCAGAGCACTAAAAGCTTATTATCCTCTATTAAGTGTAACCTGTGCGTACATCTAAGTGGTGTACCATTTTGTTCCTGTTAAATTCTTAATGGTGTGTCAAAAGTACACACCTACTGGTGTTGTAGACACATACTTTTTTAAGAGTACTGAAGCACATTGTCCTCGCCGCATAAGTGCATACCAAATATGTACATCTAAGTGGTTAAAGTCTTAAGGGCCTAGATACTGTGAAAGGCCAGTCAAAAGTACACACCTACAGATGTTGTAGACAAATACTGTTTTAAGCTTAGTGGAGTGTATTGTACTCCCCTCATATACGCACAGGTATGTCAGGCATAAAAGTACCAGGATGTGCACAGAGGAGGGGCAGAGGCCTAAATTCATCAGGCATAGGTCGCAGCAGACTGGAAACGATTGGCAGCAGGAGCCGCAGCGAGAGGCCTGAGCTCCCGATATCAGCAAGCAGTCATGTCTCAACCAGCAACCCATCTGCCATCATTGATTGGTTAACATGGTGATGCACTTCAAAACAAGTGATATCTGACACCCCCAGTCAACAGTCGGTTGGTTCTTCAGTCACAACCTTCAGTTGGCATGGCCCGGGAGCAGTCCCTGTCCTCCCATTGCCTCTGTCCTATGCTGATCCCTCCCCCACAGAAGCATCTTATGCTGTGGGTTCAGCTCCACTATTTAGTGAGGATGATTTACTAGAGGACAGTCAGCAGCTAGTCCTGATGAGAAGAATGGCGTGGGAGATGGTGTTGCGAGCTTTCAGGCTCCTGAAGCAGATACTGCTGAGAAACCTGAGAAGCACATCAGTGACGTGCAGACACAACTCAATGATGATGATGAAGCCAATCGCACTTGGGAGCTGGGTGCAGAAGGGGCTTCATCATCATTAGAAGAAGAGGGTTTCAGGTTGCCCATGAGGCAGCAGCTGAGCCAGCAAGGTGGAAGCATGGTTGACAGTCAGCATGGTGGCAGAAGTGGAAAGTTTGTAGCCAAACATGCCCGGGGTAGTCAACCCGCTTTGCGGCAGCCTACCTTTCCGAGAGGTAGTAGAACAGGGGTTCCTAGAGTCAGCGTCAGTAACAGTGCGGACTGTTGGTGGGAAAATCAGCTACTTGGCGGTGTCGCAGTTTTTCATCAAGCATCCGGAAGAGGATAACCTGGCAACATGCAAGATGTGTCGGCAGAAGGTTAAGCGTGGCCAGGGTCCCAGGGTCCCAATGTTGGCACCACGGCCCTACTTCAACATATGCAGCATCATCATAAAGCTGCCTTGGAGAACCGTTGATCCGATGTGGTGGTCCAGCCTGCTGTATCACCCAGTGGCACGCTGCTCCCTGTTTCAGTTAGCCAATGCTCCACCACCTCAGCCGAATGGAGCTGTGTGTGATACCTATCTTCTGTCCCTCCAGATGCTCCTCCTACTTCGAGTCAGTCATTCTGAAAGCAATTCATCGGCGAAGCCATATCCAAGAAACAACAGTATGTGCCCACTCATCCAATGGCGCAGAAGCTGAATGTGCTTCTGCCCATATTGCTGGTGCTGCAGTGCCTCCCTTTTCAAGTGGTGGACTCTTGAAGTTCACCTTTCAGAGAATTGATGGCCTTTGCCGGGCCTAGGTGGAGAGTGCCAAGCCATAATTTCTTTGCACAGAAGGCAGTACCAGCCCTGCACAATTTTGTGGAACAGAAGATGGGCCAGTCCTTGAGCCTGTCAGTGTGTACCAAAGTGCATGGCAGTGCCGACTTGTGGAGCTGTAAATACATGTCCTTTAGGGCCCACATGTGGTTCCTGCACAGCCACAACAGCAACTTGGACAGCTCACGCCGCTTCCACCTCCATGCTCTCCGGCCGTTGGTCCTTTTACGGTGTGCGACTCCTCCTCCTCCTCCACCGTGTCCTCAGTCTACACTGCATGGACAGCATATCATGTGTGCAGGGCACGGCGGTGTCACGCTATTCTTCACATGGTTTGCCTTGGCGAAAATAATCACAGAGGGGAGGAACTGCTAAAGTCATTCATCAATAATTCAAATCATGGCTTACTCCACGAAAACTGGAAATGGGAACCATGTTGACCGACAACGGGAGGAGCATCTTGTCTGCACTGTGACAAGGAAGCCTGAAATATGCACCCTGCATGGCACCCTGAGATATGCACCCTGCACATGTTCAATCTGGTTGTCAAGCGGTTCCTGAAGTGTTCCCCCATCTGCAAGACACACTAAAAATGGGAAGGAAACTTTGCATGCACTTCAGTCACTTGTACACCACAAAGTACACCCTCCTTGAGCTGCAGCGTCAGAACAGCGTCCCCCAACCAAGTCTGATTTACAACATTTCCCCACATTGGAATTCCACGCTCCATATGTTGGACCAACTATACGTTCAGAGAAAAGTCATCACCAATTTCTTGATGATCCAAAGTCAACCAGTGGCAGCTCATACGTGACACCTGCCATTTGCTCAGGCCCTTTGAGGAAGCCACCTTAATAGTCAATCTCCAGGATTACGGGATTCCACTGCTTCATTTACTACAAAACGTGTTGGAAATTATGGCTGGTCAGGGCACTGGAGACATGGTGCCTACATCTAACGGCCATTTGAGCCCTGTGGGGGCTGAACTGAAGGAGGGGGTGGGGCACAGTGGAGCACAGTTTAGGTTTTGCAAGATGGCCATATTTTCTTGTCATCTGACAGGAGAGAAGGAGCAGGAGCAGCTAGAGGAGCTAGAGGGTTATGAGGAAAGCGAGACAGAGGACCCAGACAGTATGCAGTGGAGATGGAGGCACTGAGTCCCTCCGAATTAATTGCACAAATGGCATGATGCCTGCTCACTTGCTTGCGTATTGACTGCCGAATTGTCATCTTTCAGCAGTAGGATGACTTTTGGCTCTCTACCTTATTGGACAATGTCTATCAGAACAAAATAGAAGCCTTTTTTACAACCACCGAGAGGGAGTACAAACTGAACTACAGAGAAAACCTACGTAGTC
Organism: Hyla sarda; assembly: GCF_029499605.1. Lineage (NCBI taxonomy): Eukaryota > Metazoa > Chordata > Amphibia > Anura > Hylidae > Hyla > Hyla sarda. Next base: position 114,456,852 of record NC_079189.1, on the reverse strand, counting down.
AGTTGGCCGATACCTATCTGTGCAATTGTCCATCCTCTCACAGGTCTGACTCAGGGGGCCCTCTGCATTCACCTTCCACTGCCATGGCTGCTGGGAAACGGTGGGGTGGCAGGAGCAGTACCATCTCAATCAGCAACAGCCTGAGTCTACAGTCGCTGATGAGTAGCTTTCTTCACCCGCATAGTGAAGCAACTCATCAGCAGCAGGTAGACCTGGACCCGTACCTGAACCAACAGGTGGTTGCCTATCTTGACATGGCCATGCCAACACACTATGAAGATCCCCTGTATTTGTGGCTGCAACTTGCAGAGTTTGCCCTGGAAAAACTGTCCTGTCCAAGCCAGTAGTGTGCCATGAGAGCGGGTGTTTAGTGCAGCGGGGGCCATAGTAATCCCAAGGAGAACTTGTCTGTCCTCGAAACATGTGAAGAGACTGACCTTTGTGAAGATGAATCAGGCATGGATTAGCCAGGATTTCCAACTACCAATGCCTGATGCATCAGAGTACATTGACAATGGTGCCACACCAACACTTCACAAATATGGATGATGTAAAATATATTTAAGGTGCTGCTCCCCAGTTACAGACATTCCTCCACATCAGACCACAAGTAAGTATTGGGGATATGCATTAGATAAATCTTAACTTTTCTTAGGATAATATATATGTACCCAAATTTTTTTTTTTAATCAAACAAAAGAAAAGATGTGCTTTTTTTGCACGATATGCCACACACCACCAAGTATTGATGTAATGCAAAACCTCTAAAAGAGGGAAGGGAACAACGTATGGTCCATTGTAAACAGTAGGGGTAAAAATTGCCCCTGTAAGGCCCTACACTTGCATTATTAGTTCCCTTCTTGGCAAGTGTTACATGCACTAAAAAAGGAAACCCCACACAGGAAGCTCTCCCTATTTCCACCTACAAACACTGCCATTTCCCAGGGTTTTTAGGTGGAACTAGAGAGAGTTTCCTGTGTGGAGCCGCCCTTTTTAGGGCGAGTAACACTTGCCAAGAAGGGAATTAATAGGGCAAGAGTAGGACCTTACAGGGGAAGTTTTGACTCTCACCTTCTACAATGGACAATATGTTATTCCCTTCCACCTTTTCAAGGAAAGTGTTAATCGTCTTAAAAAGGGTGGCCCCACACAGGAACCTCTCACTATTTCGACCTAAAAACCCTGGGAAATGGCAGTGTTTGCAGGTGGAAATAGGAAGAGATTTCTGTGTGGGGCTGCCCTTTTTAGGGCGAGTGACACTTGCTAAGAAGGGAATTAATAATGCGAGAGTAGGGCCTTACAGGGGAAGTTTTTACAATGAACCATCCGTTGTTCCCTTCCCCCTTTTAGAGATCTTTGCATCACATCAATACTTGGTGGTGTAGGTGGCACATTGTGTTTGTTTTCTCCTTTTGTTTGATTTAAAAAAAAAAATATTGGGACATATATTTTATCCTAATAATATTATTAAAAGTTCAGTTTTATGTAATGCATATCCTCAATACTTACTTGTGCACACTGACACTTTTACAAAAGAGACTGTTTTCTTCTGCCTAGCTGCCTCAGCTACTATTATGATCCTGTTAACGCCTGATGCCACACATCTCATGCGAAGTTCTCCTTTTTTCCCCCACCTTCGTCACCGGGTTCTGGTATTGCCAACCACCGACCCACTATCTCACCGGATCACTTTCAGGACTCCTGATGCTGTTAATGCCACCTCCAGACTGCCTCATACTGCCACCATATGTTCTCTTCATGCTGATGCCACCTCCAGGCTGTCTCATACTGCCACAAGATGTTTTCCTTATGCTGATGCAACCTACAGGCTGTCTCATATGGCCACCATATGTTCTTATTATGCTGATGCCAGCTCTAGTCTTTCACATTCTGCCACCATATGTTCTCCTCATGCTGCTGCCACCTCCAGGCGGTCTCATTTTGCAACTATATGGTCCTCATGCTTTCGCCACCTCCAGGCTGTCATTCAGCCACTCAATGGTCTCCTCATTCTGCCCCCAACTCCAGGATATGTAATTCAGCCACTACATGGTCTGCTCTTGCTTCTGCCATCTCCAGGCTGTGTCATTCAGCCACTATATGGTCTCTTCATGCTGCTGCCAATTCCTCTGCTGGCACATTAAATAAAACTTTTTAGGTTCATCTATTCGAAATCTTCAATTTAAATGTTGAAAAATATATTTAATCTATTCAATTGGGAGGCCCTATGATCTTGTCAGGTTGTTGCCACCTCCAGGCTGAGTCATTCAGCCACTATATGGTCTCCTCATGCGGCCACCACCTCTACGCTGTGTCATTCAGCCACTATATGGTCTCCTCATGCTGCCGCCATCTCCACGCTGTGTCATTCAGCCACTATATGGTCTCCTCATACTGATGCAACCTCCAGGCTCTGTCATTGTGATTGTCACAGTGATTGTCACAGTGATTCCAATAGCGACGCCTCTATTCCGCATGTCATACTGAATAACATAACATATTTCACTAACCCAGCACACACCCCATGCGTGTTACAGCAAGGCAAAGTTTTCTACACCCCTATTGAGGCTCTGTGTAGGCCAGAAATATCTGTTTTTAATACAGATTTGCCACAAATAGATTCGGAACGAACCAAATTTTTCCAGAAAATTCGTCAAATCGGCCAAATCTAATTTTCCAGCAATTCGCTCCTCTCTAATTATAATAAATGTGCACTGACAGACGTTCATTATGCTCCTCATTCAGATTTTGAATATCCACTTAATCAGTGTAAAAAACTCAAGTAACATTAAGCATGCCTCGGTGTATCATTTATCTATGGTCTTATCTTCAATAGAAATTAACATAAAATTAAACTTTTGTTTGTTTTTCAGCCACAATACATGACACTACTTGAGATAATAATTCCAATATATTTATTTTTGCTTGTAAAACTAGACATATAGGTATTTTTTGACCTACTTACATTTCCAAGGATGGACAACAAACACATTAATAAACAATATTATTATGAGTCATCAGAAACCAGAGGCATAAATAACACTTGACAAAATTAGTCAAATCTCCAAGCTGCTACATAGTCATACATAATGATAAATGTGCCCTTTAAAGTTTTGTAAGACATTATTGAAGAAACCAGGCAGGTTTCTGTAGGATTTTAGCCATTGCATGGGCTGCCAGATTATTCATATTTTTTCCTTATATTGAGTGTATCTTTCTATGTTTGGCCAAAGGATTTTAAAGGGGTATTCCAGGCAAAACCTTTTATATATATATATATATATATATATATATATATATATATATATATATATCAACTGGCTCCGGAAAGTTAAACAGATTTGTAAATTACTTCTATTAAAAAACGTAATCCTTCCAATAGTTATTAGCTTCTGAAGTTTGCTGTCTAACTGCTCAATGATTATGTCACGTCCTGGGAGCTGTGCATGATGGGAGAATATCCCCATAGGAACTGCACAGCTCCTGGGACGTGAGACATCAGAGAGCAGTTAGACAGAAAAAACAACTCAACTTCAGAAGCTAATAACTATTGGAAGGATTAAGATTTGTTAATAGAAGTAATTTACAAATCTGTTTAACTTTCCGGAGCCAGTTGATATATTTTAAAAAGTTTTGGCCTGGAATACCCCTTTAATCTGTTAAGGATGCAAGGAGTAGGGGGTCTGCCCTTGCACCCAAGTCCTTAAGGATGTAGGGCGTACCTGTATGTCATGGTCCCTTTACCAAAGTTTAAAACACACTCACGGGCTGAGAGTGCGTTAAACCCAATGGGTCCCAACTGTTATCAGCAGCCGGCACACAGGGTTAATGCAAGGCACTGCCGTTCGGGACGATTCCCAGTATTAACCCTTTATATGCCGCGATTAAATTCAATTTTGGCATCTAAAATGAAAGTAAAAGCATTCCGGCAACTCTGTGGAGCTGATCGGGACCATTTCGATGTCCCGATCAGCTGAGAGAACGAAAGGAGAGTCCTTACCTGCTTCCTCGCCGTCCGATCCATCCTCTGCTGCTCCCAGTCAGCCATGCAGACTGGAGGAGCAGAGCACCGATAACACTGGTCAATGCTATGCTATGGCATAGCATTGAACAGTGTATGCAATCAAAAGACTGCATGGTATAGTCCCCTATGGAGCTAAAAAAAAAAAAGTAAAAAGCGTGAAAAAAGGTAAATAGATGTGAATAAGCCCCTCACCTAATGAAAGTTTAAATCACCTCCCATTTGTGGTACCGCCACATGTGTAAATGTGTGAACTATTTAAATATAAGGTTAGCTATGCCGCACGGTCGATGGTGTGCACGTTGAAAAATACCAAAATTGTGCATTTTTGGTCACTTCAAAAATCATAAAAAAACTAATAAAAAGTAATCAAAAAGTCCCATCAATACAAAAATGGTACTTATAAAAACGACAGACCCCGCGCAAAAAATTAGACCTTATTAAGCCCAGTATGCGGGAAATTAAAATACTTTAGTTTGTTTTTCAGCCACAATACATGACACTACTTGAGATAATAATTCCAATATATTTATTTATGCTTGTAAAACTAGACATATAGGTATTTTTTGACCTACTTACATTTCCAAGGATGGACAACAAACACATTAACAAACAATATTATTATGAGTCATCAGAAACTAGAGGCATAAAGAACACCTGCCAAATGTATTCAAATCTCCAAGCTGCTACATAGTCATATATAATGATAACTGTGTCCTTTAAACATGTGTAAGACATTAAAGGGGTTCTCCGGTGCTTACACATCTTATCCCCTATCCAAAGGATAGGGGATAAGATGCCTGATCGCGGGAGTCCCGTAGCTGGGGACGCCCGTGATCATGAACGCGGCACACCGTTTGTAATTAGTCCCCGAAGCGTGTTCGCTCCGGGTCTGATTACGGGCGACCACAGGGCCGGCGGCGTGCGACGTCAATCCTCGGCCCCTGTGCGTGTGATGTCACGATCTGCCCCTCAATGCAAGTCTATGGGAGGGGGCGTGACAGCTATCATGCCTCCTCCCGTAGATTGCATTGAGGGGCGGAGCGTGACGTCACATGGGGCGGAGGTGTGACGTCACACGGCGCCGGCCCTGTAGTCGCCTGTAATGAGACCCGGAGCTAACACGCTTCGGGGACTGATTACAAACGGGGTGCCGCGTGCATGATCACGGGTGTCCCCAGCGGCGGGACTCCTGTGATCAGGCATCTTATCCCCTATCCTTTGGACAGGGGATAAGATGTCTAAGCACCGGAGAACCCCTTTAATTAAGAAACCAGGCAGGTTTATGTAGGATTTTAGCCATTGCATGGGTTGCTAGATTATTCATACTTTTTCCATATAATGAGTGTATCTTTCTATGTTTGGCCAAAGGATTTTAATCTGTTAAGGATGCAAGAAGTTTGGGTCTTCCCTTGCGCCCAAGTCCTTAAGGATGCAGGGCGTACCTGTACGCCCTGGTCCCTTTACCAAAGTTTAAAACACACTCACCGGCTTAGAGTGCGATAAACCCGGTGGGTCCCGACTTCTATCAGCAGCCAGGACCCAGGGTAAATGCCAGGCACTGCCGTTCGGGCCGATTACCGGGATTAACCCTTTAGACGCCACAATTAAATTCAATTTTGGCATCTAAAATGAAAGTAAGAGCATTTTGGCAGCTCAGTGGAGCTAATCGGGACCATCATGCCTCCTCGCCATCCGATCCATCCTCTGCTGCTCCCAGTCAGCCATGCAGACTGGAGGAGCAGAGGACCGATAACACTGGTCAATGCTATGCTATGGCATAGCATTAAACAGTGCATGCAATCAAAAGACTGCATGGTATAGTTCCCTATGGGGGCTAAAAAAAAAGTAAAAAGTGTGAAAAAAGGTTAATAGATTTGAATCAGCCCCTCGCCTAATAAAAGTTTAAATCACCTCCCATTAGTGGTACCGCCACATGTGTAAAATGTCTGAACTATTTAAATATAAGGTTAGCTAAGCCGCACGGTGGATGGTGTACACATTGAAAAATACCAAAGTCCAAAATTGTGCATTTTTGGTCACTTCATATATCATAAAAAAAAAAAAATAATAAAAAGTAATCAAAAAGACCCATCAATACAAAAATGGTACTTATAAAAACGACAGACCCCGGCGCAAAAAATTAGACTTTATTAAGCCCAGTATGGAAAATAAAAAAGTTATAGTGGTCAAAAGATGACAATTTTAAACATACTGATTTTGGTGCATCTAATTCTAAGTTTTTTTTAAAGTAGTAAAATAAAATAAAACCTACATAAATTGGTTATGCTTGTAACCCTATGGGCGTAAGGAATAAAGATAAGGTGTCATTTTTACCGAAAAGTGCACTCTGTAGAAAGGGAAGCCCTAAAAAGTAGCAAACTTTTGTCTTTTGTTGTTTATTTCTCCCCACAAATAAGTTATTTTTCCCCTGCAGAACATGTTATAAAATAAATGATGTAATAGAAAGTACAATTGGGGATGCAAAAATCTAGCCCTTATATGGGTCTGTAGGTGCAAAACTTAACACATTATGATTTTTAAAAGGGGAGGAGGAAAAAACTAAAGTGCAAAAATGAAAATTAAGGTGTTAAAGGGCTGCCATAAAATACTAGCTTTTCACTTGTTTACTGTTCATCTGTAGATGTGCCGTATTACACCACCCCACCCCCACCCCCAGCATTGAAATTACAATACCAAGAATGAAAAGTTATAGAATTTTAGAAATCACATGAAATCACATGCGATTATAAAAGAAATGCATGCACTTACATGCCTTGACAAAAAGGCTTTTAATGGTTGTCTGAGGAAATGTTCTGCTCTTGGGCAAGCACATTAACCCTTTGCTGACCATTGACATCTCAGATGTGCTCAATGAAAGATAAATCCAGAGACAATGGAGAACATTGTAACATGTTTAGTCCATAGATGCTGAGCATGCCATACAACTGGTTACACAAACAAATCAATGTAATACCAAGCTGTCCGTGTACCTGAAATAAAACTAGAGGAATCTGGCTACCAAACATTATGTCAGTACACACCATAATCCCCGGAATTGGACTTGTGTGAAATTCCATTGTGAAGGCCTCTTTATGGTTTTGCCTATGTATTCCATAGACCAATCTGTGGCTGGCATTGCATCAAACACAAAAGCAGGACACATTTTCATCTTGCTCTTCACCATGGTGGCCTTTTATGGCAGTTGTGTGAGTTCAAAGTAACACCTATATCTAGAAATCTGCCTTGAAGTCCATGTCATGCAAGTGCTTTTTGATGGTTTGTGCTCTACACTGCTCTATGCGTAAGCTTGGTATGTGATGCTCAAATTCACTTTCAGTCCACAATAGATCACTACATGCTATTTCTCTAATCTGGTGATCTGTCGATGTAGAGGTTCGCACAATGTTAGTTGATCATGGCATGTCGACGGACAGGAGGCAGCACACAATCATACTGTGCTGACTTAATCACATTTCTGAGGTTTTATGTCACTTAAAAAGTTGCTTTTGATCTAGCTATTATACAATAGAAGCTCTTCCCACATACCAGAAATTGGAACTAAGTGTGTAAAATTTTTATCATTTACAGATCTTGGCTTTACTTGCTTCCTCCTCGATTGGCATAATTTTATGGCTTGTCCTTCTTTGTCTTGCAATTTTAATGTTGAGGAAACTAGAAAGAGTAACATAAGTAGAAAAATAAGGAGAGAAAGGGAGGTTGTTTAAATGTCAAAAATTAAACTCTTTCTTTTTCATGTAAGGAATACATTACACTAAAAAGAAGATAATATGAATGATGATAATCCTGTACTGATAAAACCCCTGTGGAAGTATCCCAAGAGCTTCACATCCTACTGAGCAGCATAACTAGAGCCTGGCATTGGTTTAAAGGGGTACTCCCCTGCTAGACATCATATCCCATATCCAAAAGGATAGGGGATAAGATGTGTGATCGCGGGGGTCCTGCCACTGGGGCCCCCCGCGATCTTTCGCAGCATCCAGCATTCTAAACAAATGTCACAGCCATGCCCCTCGTGATGTCACACCATGCCCCCTTTATTCATGTATTTGGGAGGGGGGGGTGTTGGCCAACACGCCCACTCCCAAAGACATGAATGGAGGGGGCATGGCCGTGATGTTATAATCACAGCCTCTGGCTCCGAGCGTTCTAAACAAATGTTCAGAGCGCTGGAGCTCGGAGTACCCCTTTAAGCCAGATAGGAATGTTATTGAAAGCTTTAAAGAGTTAACTATGGGAAAAGAAGATGGTTTTCTCCCGTAACTATGACACTGACAGAAACAGCAGAGAAATTTGATAGAAGCATAACAGTAGTCATGAGGACATGTTTTTTCTAAAGTGTAATCCCAAGATAATTTTTTTTTACTTATCTAAAGCATTACCCATAACTAGCTCAACTGTAACCTACAACTGTAACCAACAATGACCCTGCTGCAGTCATACTTTTTTATCTATTTTGCTACTGTTAAAAATTGGAATTCAATTTTGCTGCAGTTGAAGCTGCAAGTCTTTTGGGCTGTGTCTCTTCCATATCTAGATATGGAAATGTTTGTCCATTTTTCCTGACAAAAAAGTCTGTTGGATTCAGGTCTGGTATTTAAATGGGCCATTTTAACATTAACATGGTTTGATCTAAACCATTTCCTTGTTGCTCTGGTTGTATATCTAATAGCATAGTCATTCTGAAAGAAAAACTTTGTCATTGTTTCAAGTCTTTACAGACTGCATTCGATTTTCTACAAGGACTGCCTTGTATTTATCTTCACCCATCTTTCCTTCAATTCTGACAGGTATCCCTGTACCTGCTGAAGAGAAGCATTTCCACAGCATGATGCTACCACCACCAGATTTAACTGTGGGGATGTGTTCTCAGGGTGATGGGCAGTTTTAGGTTTCCATCACACATATCTTTTTGCACTGAGACCAAAAAGGTCAGTTGGTCACATCTTATCTTTGTTAGGGTTTCAATTGTATGTCAGAATGTCCCAGATATAATAAATTAAGTGGTGGCCACATCTGCATGCTGTCACTCCTTTAACTCGAGGAACAAGCATTCTCTGTTCTCTTTGATCAGTAGGGATCTGGCCTCTGGGACTACAGGAGAAGGCAGACGATGCAGCATACAGACAGAGGTCTGGGCAAATAGAGTTCAGTGATCACAGCATGAACAGGCAGTAGGTCAAGGCAGTCAGAGTTCGGTAATCACCAATAAAAAGCATAATGTCAGTGCAGACAGCGAACAAAGAGAATAGTCAAGAAACAAACCTGATCAGAATTTTTTAAAGCAGTTCACAAAGTATACCATTCTGATCACCTAGAATGAAGGAAATTGTTACTCAAGCAAATGCTAAATCCAGAGTGCCCTTTAAATAGGAGCCAAAAGATTGCTCCCCAGGACACTGATGATGCTGGAGAGAAAGCCACTGAAAAACCTTGCTGGGAGGGGGGGGGGGGTTGGGGGTCAGTCAGTTGATGCAGATGTAAGTACAGTGATTCAGGACTTTGGTATCTATTATGAAGGTACAGGTGTCATGGTGAGGGTGGTATGTCATGTGTACCTTTCCACGTGTTTTTAGCAAAGAACCCTATTTGCCCAATAATAAAAGGAAAAGTGCATTGGGACATGATTTTCTGTTAACCCCTTGGGGACGGAGCCCATTATGACCCTAAGGACGGGAGCATTTTTTTGCAAATCTGACCACTGTCATTTTAAGCATTAATAACTCTGGGATGCTTTTACTTATAAATTTGATTTTGAGACTATTTTTTCGTGACATATTTTACTTTATGTTAGTGGTAAATTTTCGTCGATGCTTGCATCATTTCTAGGTGAAAAATGCAAAAATTTCATGAAAAATTAGAAAATGTTGCATTTTTCTAACTTTGAAGCTCTCTGCTTATAAGGAATATGGATATTCCAAATAAATTATATATTGATTCACATATACAATATGTCTACTTTATGTTTTCATCATAAAGTTGACATGTTTTTACTTTTGGAAAACATCAGAGGGCTTCAAAGTTCAGCAGCAATTTTCAAATTTTCCGCAAAATTTAAAAATTGGAATTTTTCAGGGACCAGTTCAGGTTTGAAGTGGTTAGAGATACCACATAAATGATTCCCATTGTAAAAACTGCACCCCTCAAAGTATTCAAAATGACATTCAGTAAGTGTGTTAACCCTTTAGGTGTTTCACAGGAATAGCAGCAAAGTGAAGGAAAAAATTCAAAATCTTAATTTTTTACACTTGCATGTTCTTGTAGACCCAGTTTTTGAATTTTTACAAGGGGTAAAAGGAAAAAAATCCTCTCAAAATTTGTAACCCAATCTCTCTCGAGTAAGGAAATACCTCATATGTGTATGTCAAGTGTTCGGCGGGTGCACTAGAGGGCTCAGAAGCGAAGGAGCAACAATGGGATTTAGGAGAGTGAGTTTTTCTGAAATTGTTTTTGGGGGGCAAGTCCCATTTAGGAAGCCCCTATGGTGCCAGGACAGCAACCCCCCCCCCCACATTGCACACTATTATGGAAACTACACCCCTCAAGGAACGTAACAAGGGGTACGGTGAGCCTTAACACCACACAGGTGTTTGACAACTTTTTGTTAAAGTCGGGTGTGTAAATGAAAAAAAAAAATTTCACTAAAATGCTGGTTTTTCCCCAAATTTTACATTTTTGCAAGGGGTAATAGGAGAAAATGCCGTCCAAAATTTGTAACCCCATTTCTTCTGAGTATGGAAATACCCCATGTTTGGACGTCAAGTGCACTGCGAGTGAACTACAATGCTCAGAAGAGAAGGAGCACCATTGAGCTTTTAGAGAGAGAATTTGTTTGGAATGGAAATCGGGGGCCATGTGCATTTACAAAGCCCCCCGTGGTGCCAGAACAGTGGACCCCCCCCACATGTGACCCCATTTTATAAACTACACCCCTCACGGAATGTAATAAGGGGTACATTGAGCATTTACACCCTACTGGCGTTTGACAGATCTTTGGAACAGTGGGCTGTGCAAACAAAAAAATTACATTTTTCATTTTCACTGACCACTGTTCCAAAAATCTGTCAGACACTTGTGGGGCGTAAATGTTCACTGTACCCCTTGTTACATTCCGTGAGGGGTTTAGTTTCCAAAATAGGGTCACATGTGGGTATTTATTTTTTTGGGTTTATGTCAGAACCGCTGTAAAATCAGCCACCCCTGCGCAAATCACCAATTTAGGCCTCAAATGTACATAGTGCGCTCTCACTCCTGAGCCTTGTTGTGCGCCCGCAGAGTATTTTAGGCCCATATATGGGGTATCTCCGTAGTCAGGAGAAATTGCGTTACAAATTTTGGGGGTCTTTTTTTCCTTTTACCTCTTGTGAAAATAAAAAGTAAAGGGCAATACCAGCTTGTTAGTGTAAATTTTTTTTTTGGCTGGTGTAGACCCCAACTTTTCCTTTTCATAAGGGGTAAAAGGAGAAAAAGACCCCAAAATTTGTAGTGCAATTTCTCCCGAGTACGGAAATACCCCATGTGTGGCCCTAAACTGTTTCCTTGAAATACGACAGGGCTTGGAAGTGAGAGAGCACCATGCGCATTTGAGGACTAAATTAGGCATTGCATAGGGGTGGACATAGGGGTATTCTACACCAGGGATTCCCAAACAGGGTGCCTCCAGCTGTTGCTAAACTTCCAGCATGGCTGGACAGTCAGTGGCTGTCCGGAAATGCTGGGAGTTGTTGTTTTGCAAGAGCTGGATGCTCCGTTTTGAAAACACTGCCGCACAATAGGTTTTTCATTTTTATTGGGGGGGGGGGGGGGCAGTGTAAGGGGGTGTATATGTAGTGTTTTACTCTTTATTAGGTGTTAGTGAAGTGTAGTGTTTTTAGGGTACATTCACACTGGCGGGTTACGGTGAGTTTCCCGCTAAGAATTTGCGCTGCGGCAAAAAATTTGCCGCAGCTCATACTTGAAGCAGGAAACTTACTGTAAACCCGCCCGTGTGAATGGACCCTGTACGTTCACATGGGGGGGAGGGACAAACCTCCAGCTGTTTCAAAACTACAACTCCCAGCATGTGCTGACAGACCGTGCATGCTGGGAGTTGTAGTTTTGCAACAGCTGGAGGCACACTGGTTGGAAAACCTTCAGTTAGATTCTGTTACCCAACTCAATATTTTCCAACCAGTGTGCCTTCAGCTGTTGCAAAACTACAACTCCCAGCATGCATGGTCTGTCAGTACATGCTGGGAGTTGTAGTTTTGCAACAGGTGGAGGCACACTGGTTGGAAAACCTTCAGTTAGGTTCTGTTACCTAACTCAGTATTTTCCAACCAGTGTGCCTCCAGCTGTTGCAAAACTAAAATTCCCAACATGTATTGATCACAGAAGGGCATGCTGGGAGATGTAGTTATGCATCAGCTGGAGGTACGCAACTACAACTCCCAGCATGCTGAGACAGCTGTTTGCTGTGTGGGCATGCTGGAATTTGTCGTTTTGCAACATCTGGAGTGCTACAATTTAGAGACCACTGAACAGTGATCTCCAAACTGTGGACCTCCAGATGTTGCAATACTACAACTCCCAGCATGCCCAAACAGCAAACAGCTGTGTGGGCATGCTAGGAGTTGTAGTTTTGCAAGATCTAGAGGGCAGTATAGAGATCACTTTGCAGTGGTCTCTAAACTGTAGACCTCCAGCTGTTGCAAAACTACAAATTCCAGCATGCCCACACAGCAAACAGCTGTCTGGGCATGCTGGGAGTTGTAGTTTTGCAACATCTGGAGGGCTACAGTCTAGAGACCACTATAGTGGTCTCAGACTGTAGCCCTCTAGATGTTGCTAGGCAACTCACCGTTTCCGTCGCATCCAGGGAGCCGTCTTCTTCTGCCGCACGCCGCCCGCAGATCTCCGTCGCCGCCCGCCGATCGCCGTCACTCCACTGCCTCCGGAGGGGTGAGTGGATCTTCGGCGCCACTCCTCTTCGTTTTCCCCGTTCTGGCCCTCCTATTGTGGGTGGGCAGGATGGGGAAAACGAAAGTAACCCCCCCCCCGCCCCCGATCTGCTATTGGTGGTCGCGTCTAGACCACCAATAGCAGGGATAGGAGGGGTGGCACCCATGCCACCTCCCTCCTATCGCTTTAAGGGTATGGTGGGTGTCTTAGACACCCGCGATCCCCCTTATATTCCGGGTCACCGGGTCACCATAGACCCGTAATGACCTGGAATCGGCGCAAATCGCAAGTGTGAATTCATTTGCGATTTGCGCCGATCGCCGACATGGGTGGGGTCTAATGACCCCCCTGGGCATTTGCACGGGGTGCCTGCTGATAAATATCAGCAGTCACCCAAGTCCGGTCCCCGCCCGGCGCGGCGGGGACCAAAATTCCCACGGGTGTATGGATACGCCCTTCGTCCTTAAGTCCCAGGACGCAAGGGCGTATGCATACGCCTTTCATCCCCAACAGGTTAATAACTGATGTTGAGCACCACATAAAGCTTGAAAACAGCTTTTACCGGTACCCCACTAATCCAGGGTTCGGAGCATTTTGTTCCAAACGCTGGGTGCGGGCTGCGGGGGTTGTGATGTCGTGCCACACCCCCTCAATGCAAGTCTATGGGAGGGGGCATTGTGGATGTCAGGCCCCCTCCCATAGACTTGCATTTAGGGGGTGTGGTGTTACATCATGAGGGGAGCGGTCGTGACATTATGACCGTAGCAGCCCGCACCCAGTGTTTGGAACAAAATGTTCCGAATGCTGGGGCAGTGGAGTACCCCTTTAACACCTATTTAATATGAATAGGACATATGTGAATGGCACATCAGAGGATGTTTCCATACCTGTATCTATGGCATTCTCTTACTCACTAAAACCCTTTACCTTATTAATATAGGATACCAGTTTATTACTACTAATATCTAAGCCAACAGCAATGTACACTTGTACAAAAATGTATTAGTCTGATCTTTCGACCCTGAAAACAACAAGCACTGTATGAAAGTAAAAATGATTTATGGTAACTATTTGCTGTAGATTATTTCTACCTTAACTGTAACCTGAACAGCTTGGGAAAATGTATATGTATTTAATTTATTTCTCATCTTAAGCAATATGTTGCTGTCACTTAAAAACAGCAAACATACTGTCATTTCTTTATATGACTGTGTACAAAGCTGTCATTTTTTTGCAGTCTGTCATTTTTGCGGAAGTAAAAATACCACGTTATTGTAAATAAATTGATAGTTATATAACTAATGACTATACAATGTCACACGTTTCTTGTTAGCCAATGTGAAGCTCACAGAATAATGGTTCTCCAGAACGTTAATTTCTTATTATCCCATTGTAAAATGTCATGAAAGCTATTATGAGATAGCCCTTAGGAAGTGTTGGAATGACAGCTGCTATCCAGACTCTGCAAGCTCAAGATCATCAATAACTAGTTACTGTTATTTCACTTCACAGTCATTATTGTGTACAGTCTTTACATCATTATGCAGAGAATCTGATTTAGCATTTTATGAGTAATGCTTTTGCTTCCTCTTTCTTAATGTTTATGTTTGATAATATTGTCTAGAGATATAGATAAAAACCTGTTTCTCAGTATGATGAATAATAAAAATGCTGCTCTGTTTTATTTTTAAGTTGACTTTTTAATTTATTTTATATTACACCCACCTTCATGGTTAAAGTTAATTACCGAAAACACTGGCAAAGCAAAGCTGTGAGTCTTCATTAACTCCCACTTTATACAACATACACCCAAACACATAAGAGACCTTTTGGTAAATGTGGGTAATTTTAAGATTTAAAACAATTGGTGAAGAATTAAAAAAAACACTCGGAAACTGTTAGTGTACAGCATATAGTAAAATGTTTTACATTTTGGAGCAAGTCTGGATTGACACGTAGTTTTTGATGCAAAACACTGAAGTGGAAAAAGAAGAGAAAAATACAGCAAGCTTTTCCAGTAAGCTGGTTTTACATACAGTACTTTGTGAAAATAGCACATTTATCATGTTTTTTTATTTGTCTTTTTTTTCCTTTAGGGTAGGGTAGATGATACTAGTTACATATTTTATAAGTTTTAAAAAAAAGTCCATCAAGCTCAACTTTAGCAGAATAAATCCCATAATACAATATCAATAACATTCTATCAATAAATCTAGTATCCAAAACCTGTAATATTATATTTTTCAAGAAAAAACATTCAACACCCCCCCCCCCCCCCCCCCACACACACACACACACATACACACAGACACACACACACACCCTTCTGAACTGGTTTATTGAGTCAGACATCCCAACATCATGTGGCAGAGACTTTCATAGTCTCACTGCTTTTACAGTAAATAATCTCTGTCTGTGATTATGGTGAAACCTTACTTCCTTTAGAAAGAAGAGGTTGCCCACTTGTCATGGTTACCAGCCTAGGCATAAAAGAAAGATTTCTGTTCTGTCCCTTCATATATTTGTACATTGTTGATCACCTTGTCCCTAAGACATATTTTCTCCAAACTAAATAATCCCAAACATGATAACCTGTCTTGGTATTATAATCATTACAAATTTTGAGGGATTTTGTTTGTATACAGTGCACTTTATGGGAAATCTGTCATGTTCTTTTTAATTTGTCAGTCTATGGTTTTATTATTTTCTATTATTGCACTTCTTTCAAATAAAGCAGTACAATAATACTGCTCTAAGTATGTTTAACCTCTTCAGGACGCCGGGCGTATGCATACGCCCTGCATCCCGAGTCCTTAAGGACGTGGGACGTATGCATACGCCCGTGGGAATTCTGGTCCCTGCCGCTAGCTGGTTGGGGACCAGACCGGGATGCCTGCTGAAATCATTCAGCAGGAATCCTGGCACATTGCCCAGTGGGGTCCTGAGACCCCCTCATGTCGGTGATCGCAGAAAATCGCATGTCAATTCAGACCTGCAATTTTCTGCTATTCCGGGCTGATCGGGTCTCTGGTGACTTGATCACCTGGAAAATAGGGATGATCGGAGCTGTCAGTGACAGCCCCGATCATCCTGAGGGCTAGGAGCGAGGTTGCAGTGCTGCAACCTCCTCCTATCCCCTGCCATTGGTCAGAACTGATTCTGACCAATGGCAGTGCAGGACAACCCCCCCCCCCCCCCCCCCGTTCTGCCCACCCCTGGATGTCCTGGGGAACGTGGGGAGAAGATGGAGGCCGGTACCTGGAGGAGAAGATGTGCGGGGACCCCGATCGTCGCTGGAGACAGGCACAGTTAGGGAAACGACGGTGGGGGGGGATGAAAGTGAAAGTAAAGTGATCTTTACCGTGGCAACCACTAGGAAGGCCAAACTGCAACTCTGAGCATGCCAAAGGCTGTCTGGGCATGCTGGGAGTTGTAGTTTTGCAACATCTGGAGGGTCACACTTTGGAGACCACTGTTACAGTGGTGCCCAAACAGTAGCCCTCCAGATGTTGCCAAACTACAACTCTCAGCATGCCTCGACTGCCCAGGCATGCTGGGAGTTGTAGTTCTGTAACATCTGTCCCTTCAGATTTTGCAATTTTCATGACATTTTTAAAAATTGCTGCTCTACTATGAAGCCCTCTAATTTTTTCAAAAAGCAAAAATATGTCCATTTTATGATGCCAACATAAAGTAGACATATTGTATTTGTGAATAAAAATAAAATTTATTGGGAATATCCATTTTCCTTACAAGTAGAGAGCTTCAAAGTTAGAAAAATGCAACATTTTCCAAATTTTCATGAAATTTGGGGATTTTTCACTAAAAAAGGATGAAAGTAACGCCGAAAATTTACCACCAAAATAAAGTAGAATATGTCCCGAAAACACAGTCTCAGAATCAGAATATTCGATAAAAGTGTTTTCGAGTTATTAATTTGTAAAGCGATGGTGGTCAGAATTGCAAAAAAGGGCTTAGTCATTAAGGTGAAAAAGGGCTGCGTCCTTAAGGGGTTAAAAATTTACCTTTTCCAACTCCCCCCCCCCCCCCAAATATTCTTATTTGTGTACACATTTTTGTGTATATGTGATTTTTTAATACATTTTCATTTGATTTTATTCTGGGATCATTAACAGTATACTTTAATAGTTTGGACATTTTCGCATGCAGCCAAATCAAATGTGTAAATGTATTTATTTTATTTACAATTTTTTTTTCTAAATTGTGTCACTTATGGGTTTACTCATCAATTAGCCAGACACCCCCATTAAAGGAGTGGTTCTGCAGGTGGTGACCACAGACCTCTTCTCAGTCCCTATATGCTTCCTGGCTGATGCTTTGGTCACTTTTGAATGGTGGTGGTGCTTTCACTCTAGAGGTAGCATGATATGGAGTCTACAACCCACACAAATGGCTCAGGTAGTGCAGCTCATTAAGGATGGCACATCAATGCGAGCTGTGGCAAGAAGGTTTGCTGTTTCTGTCAGCATAGTGTCCAGAGCATGGAGGCGACACCAGGAGACAGGCCATTACATTAGGAGACATGGAGGAGGCCCTAGGAGGGCAACAACCCAGCAGCAGGACCGCTACCTCCGCCTTTGTGCAAGGAGGAGCAGGAGGAGCACTGCCAAAGCCCTGCAAAATGACCTCAGCAGGCCACAAATGTGCATGTGTCCACTCAAACGGTCAGAAACAGACTCTATGAGGGTGGTTTGAGGGCCCAACATCCACAGTTGGGGCTTGTGCTTACAGCCCAACACAGTGCAGGACATTTGGCATTTGCCAGAGAACACAGGATTGGCAAATTCATCACTGGCACCCTGTGCACTTCACTAGAGATTAACAAACTTTTGAAAAATTAGATTCAGCCGATTCACCGAATTTTCCGGAAAAATTTGGTTCAATCCGAATTTATTTGCAGCAAATCTATATTAAAAACGGCTATTTCTGGACTACAGAGAGCCTCAATAGGGGTGTAGAACACTTTACTTTGTTCTAACACACATATGGAGTGTACTGTGGTAGTGAAATAATACTGTTATTTAGAATGACATGCAGATTACAGACATCTCTTCTAGAATCACTGCCGCAGAGTGCCACAATGACAGAGCCTGGAGGTGGCATCAGTATGAGGAGACCATATTGTGGCTGAATGACACAGTTTGGATGTGTTGGCAGCATGAGGAGACCATAAAGTGGCTGAATGACACAGCGTGGAGGTGTTGGCAGCATGAGGAGACCATATAGTGGCCGAATGACACAGCCTGGATGTGGCTGAAGCATGAGGAGACCATATAGTGTCTGAATGGCACAGCCTGGAGTTGGCAGCAGCATTAGTAGACACTAGGGCTTCACAATCCCTAAGATTAAATGACCAATTTTGAAATTTAAATGGAAGATTTAGGGTAGCTTGTGCTACCATAAAAAAAATTTAGGCCCAGGCCCAGCAGCATCAGTAAACCATATATTGGCGGAATGGCACAGCCTGGAGTTGGCAGCAGCATGAGTAGACACTAAGGCTTCACAATCCCTAAGATTAAAAGGCAAATTTTGAAATTTAAATTGAAGATTTAGGGTAGCTAGTGCTACCATAAAATTTTTTTGGGCTCAGACCAAGGCCCAGCAGCAGCAGTAAACCATATATTGGCTGAATGGAACAGCTTGGAGTTGGCAGCAACATGAGTAGACACCTGGGCTTCACAATCCCTAAGAATAAAAGAGGAATTTTGAAATGTTAATTGAAGATTAAGGGTAGCTAGTGCTACTATAAAAAAAATGTTAGGCCCAGACCCAGCAGCATCAGTAAACCATATATTGTCTGAATGACACAGCCTGGAGTTGGCTGAAGCAGGAGGAGACCATATAGTGTCTGAATTGCACAGCCTGGAGTTGGCAGCAGCATGAGTAGACACCAGGGCTTCAAAATCCCTAAGAATAAAGGAGGAATTTTTAAATTTCCATTGAAGATGTATGGTACCTAGTGCTATCAAAAACATATTTAGGCAATAGACCCAGCAGCATCACTAAACCATGTAGTTGCTGAAAGACACAGACTGGAGCTGGCTGAAGCACCAGTAAAACATATATTGGATGAATGGCACAGCATGGAGGTGGCTGAAGCATCAGTAAAATATATATTGGATGAATGGCACAGCATGGAGGTGGTAGCATCAGCATAAGGAGGCCATATAGTGGCACAATGACAGAGCGTGAAGGTGGTAGCATTAGCATGAGGAGACCATAGAGCAGCACAATTACAGAGCCTGGAGGAGGTAGCAGCAGCCTGCCGAGACCATATGGCAGCACAATGACAGAGCCTGGAGGTGGTAGCATTAGCATGAGGAGACCATAGAGCAGCACAATGACAAAGCCTGGAGGTGGTAGCATAAGCATGAGGAGACCATAGCGCAGCACAATTAAAGAGCCTGGAGGTGGCAGCAGCAGCATGAGGACCATGCCAACTGAGGGTTGAGTCTGAGGAACCCACCGGCTGTTGACTGGGGGTGTCGGTTGTCACTTGGGATGAAGTGGATGACCGAGTGAACCAATCAAGGCTGCTGGGTTGCTGGTCGCGACACGACTTCTAGCTGACACTGGGAGCTCAGACCTCTTGCTACGACTCCGGTTGCCACACACTCCTACTCTGCTGTGACCTCTGCCTGCACCTGATGAATTTAGGCCTCTGCCACTCCTCTGTGCACGTCCTGTCACTACTCTGCCTGACATACCTATTGCATATATGAGGGGAGTAAAATACGCTTCACTATGCTTAAAAAAGTATTTGTGTAGAACAGCAGCAGGTGTGTACTATTGGCTGTCCTTTTACAGTATCTAGGCCCTTAACATATTAACAGGTTTAAAATAGTACACTACTTAGATGTAGGTATGTGGTATGTACTTATGAGGGCAGAAAAATGCTGTACAGTACGCTTAAAAAAAATGTATTTTTGCACTACACCAGCAGAACACAACAGTGCTGCAGCACAAAAAAGCTGTGTTAGGAATGGACTGCTGGGTATTTTACTGTCTACAGACTAGTATAACAAGCAGCTGAGTTGTTGTGGAACAAAGACACATAATTGCACTGAAAAATGTGTCCTGCCTCCTCTGCTAAGATTTATGAAGTTGAGGCAGCTTGTTGAAATGTATGAGGCAACACACAGCTATCTGCTCCTCTCTGTAATACAATGCTGAAGAAATGAAGAAAATGACTGGAAGGTTAATGGCTGCATAAAAATCATTTTCAGTAAAAACAGCACTGCTCTCTGTCCACCAGAGTGCTGATGTGATTAGGATGTGAAACGAGGCTGGACTGAGCTTTTTGGTGTAAGACACACACCGCGATGTCCGTCCTATCTGTATGCAGTGTAATGAATGATATGACGAGCCGCAAAATGGCTGCCAATTATATAGGGCTGTGACATCACAGGGGTGACTGGCGGCTGATAGGCTGCATCATGGGATTCAGGGTCATCCCTCCTACTTCCCTTCCTTGCCTTCCTGCCTTCCAAGCGTACCTTGCCCCATGTACTGATATGTGGATTCACCATTTTAGATGCCCTGTAGCCTGGACCGCAGTAAATGGAGTTTAATGAAGCAATTTGCTCGATAGAATGCGGTGATATTCGCATTTGTTGCGAATCGAATACTTCATGAAAATCATATTTGGGTGAATCCAGGTTCGTCAGCTTCGATTCATCTCTACTCATCTCTACTCTTCACAGATGAAAGCAGGTTCCCACTGAACACATGTGACAAACGTGACAGAGTCTGGAGAAGCAGTGGAGAACGTTCTGCTGCCTGCAACATCCTCCAGCATGACCGGTTTGGTGGTTCAGTAATGGTGTGAGTTGGCATTTCTTTGGGGGCCGCACAGCCTTCCATGTGCTTGTCAGATAATAGCCTAACTGCCATTAGGTTCCGAGATGAGATCCTCAGACCCTTTGTGAGACCATATGCTGCTGCGGATGGCCCTGGGTTCCTCCGAATGTAAGACAATGCTAGACCTAATGTAGCATTGATGCTATGGACTGGCCCTCCCGTTCCCCAGACCTGAATGTCTCGCTCCATCCACCCACACAACGTTGCACCACAGACTGTCCAGGAGTTGGCGAATGCTTTAGTCTGGGAGGACATCCTTCAGGAGACCATCCGCCACCTCATCAGGAGCGTGCCAAGGCATTGTGGGGAGGTCACACGGGCACTTGCAGGCCAAACACACTACAAAGTCTCATTTTAACTTGTTTTAAAGGGGTACTCTGGTGGAAAACTTTTTTTTTTTTTTTTAAATCAACTGGTGCCAGAAAATTAAACAGATTTGTAAATTACTTCTATTAAAAAATCTTAATCCTTCCAGTGCTTATTAGCTGCTGAATACTACAGAGTAAATTATTTTCTTTTTGGAACACAGTGCTCTCTACTGACATCAAGAGCACAGTGCTCTCTGCTGACATCTCTGTCCATTTTAGGAACTGTCCAGAGCAGCATATGTTTTCTATGGGGATTTTCTCCTACTCTGGACAGTTCTTAAAATGGACAGAGATGTCAGCAGAGAGCACTGTGCTCGTGATTCAGCAGAGAGCTCTGTGTTCCAAAAATAAAATAATTCCTCTGTAGTATTCAGCAGCTAATAAGTACTGGAAGGATTAAGATTTTTTAATAGAAGTAATTTACAAATCTGTTTAACTTTCTGGCACCAGTTGATTAAAAAAAAAGTTTTCCACTGGAGTACCCCTTTAAGGACAATACATCAAAGTTGGATCAGCCTGTAGTGTGGTTTTCCACTTTTTGAGTGTGGCTCCATATTCAGATCTCCATGGGTTTATAAATTTGATTTCCATTGATAATTTTTGTGTGATTTTGTTGTCAGCACATTCAACTTTGTAAAGACAAAAGTATCTCATGCGATTAGTTCATTCATTCAGATCTAGGATGTGTTATCTTAGTGGTCCCTTTATTTTTTTGAGCAGTGTATTACTTTTTTTTGCATTTGTGAAGTCTGCATAGGGTACTATTTATAGCAATCTTTTAATTGCTATTACTGTTTAGTGCTGTGCATTGCATAGCCCTGATCAGTAAAATTGCTGATCATCCCAACAGAAGGCAGATCATACAAATGGATCGCAGCAGAGTGGGACAGAGTAGGTAAGGAGAGTTTCAGCCACCATTTTCTCTCATTGGACTCCTGGTTTTGGGACCGGGGTGGTCCAATGAGTCTCACAAAGCCTACCTAAAGCTTTAGATCCAATAATCAGTATAGATGACTGGTTTCAGAAGTCCACCCACTCAGCAGCCAGGACCCATGGTATATGGAGCGAGCATATCTCCTGCACGGCTCTATAGATTATATGCACCACAGGACGTAAATGTATGTCCTGGAGCAGTGAGTACCAGGCAGCCAGGGTATACATTGTTTATTACCCTGCCACTGGTAACTTAAGTTGACTTCACTGTCCTCTAGTACTCCCAAGTCCTTTTCTATAGTAGTTTTACTTTTTTAATTTATAATGGTTTATTTATTTATTTTTATATCAATTACTTTATTTAATCACTTAAAAGCATATTAATACATATTGCAAAGTGTTACAAATGCAAGTTTTATCTCCCCAATCCCCCAACCTGTGCCCTCTCAAATCCTTGCTGAACTTTAAGCCCTATCAAGCTCATACCTCTCCCATATATTCCTTATTAATCTTAATAACCTTTAAATACTCTTGAAAACTGGTGGGGAAATGGGGACAACCAACTTCTGATTATCAATATACGGCATGAAAGAGTAATCTGAATAGTTTTATCCTCCCTGTAGTTGACTGTCTTATATTTGAATCATCACCTAATATTGCAATAGCAAGAGAAGCATCTAGTCTAAACTTCCAAATTTGAAAGGTACTTTCTAGTGCTCTGTACATGTTCTAAAAATAACCCTGCTGGGAAATATGCACAAAGGCACTAATTTATACTGTATTGTGGATATTTTCTTTAACCTGAATCGCAGGTCAACCGGACAGTGCCAAACAGGGAGATATGTATCAATGACAGCATTACAGTAATGACAGTATCCATTTAAAACAATGTGAATTCAGGTAGAAGAAAGACATGGTCGTACATCTACAATCTTGTATAATGATCTAATTGCTTCTCAGCATAATTTCAAAAACTAACAGGTTGTTAGTATACGTTTTGATCAAAAAGTACAAATCCCACTCGCCACGTCAAGGCCACCTATTTAGAGTGGGTCCCTAACGTTCCTAGCATAAAATGGTGTAGCACTGGGCGGCGACCACCACCGCCACGACACCAGTGCCCATAGGGGGAAGGACTCACTGGCAGAGCGGCCCCAATGCCACTCAAACCAGTCTATGGGTCGCACCTCCCCACAGGCACGGCGCCACGGCAGCAACAGACGCCGCACAGCACCACACCAGTGTGAACAGTGTGCTACAGCTCACTTACCATGCTCTCCCATTCAGACTGGGAGGCTGCTAGGAAAGAAATGGCCCATGTGTAGCTAACTACTACTTATATAGGGTTGGGCTGAGGGGGTGGGGAAGAGTGCAGACACATGTTCAAACAAACAAAAAAAAGAGGGGATAGAAAACACAATGTGAATTCAGGTAGAAGAAAGACATGGTCGCACATCTACAATCTTGTATAATGCTATAATTGCTTCTCAGCATAATTTCAAAAACTAACAGGTTGTTAGTATACGTTTTGATCAAAAAGTACAAAGCCCACTCGCCACATCAAGGCCACCTATTTAGAGTGGGTCCCTAACGTCCCTACGTCCCTAGCATAAAATGGTGTAGCACTGGGCGGCGACCACCACCGCCGCAACAACAGTGCTCACAGGGGAAACGACCCACTGGCAGAGCGGCCCCAATGCCACTCAAACCAGTCTATGGGTCGCACCTCCCCACAGACACGGCACCACGGCAGCAACAGACGCCGTACAGCACCACACCAGTGTGAACAGGGTGCTACAGCTCACTTACCATGCTCTCCCAGTCAGACTGGGAGGCTGCTAGGAAAGAAAGGCCCATGTGTAGCTAACTACTACTTATATAGGGTTGGGCTGAGGGGGTGGGGAAGAGTGCAGACACATGTTCAAACAAACAAAACAAAAAAAAGAGGGGATAGAAAACACAATGTGAATTCAGGTAGAAGAAACAGACATGGTCGCATATCTACAATCTTGTATAATGATCTGATTGCTTCTCAGCATAATATCAAAAACTAACAGGTTGTTAGTATACATTTTTGATCAAAAAGTACAAGCCCACTCGCCACGTCAAGGCCACCTATTTAGAGTGGGTCCCTAACGTCCCTAGCATAAAATGGCGTAGCACTGGGCGGTGACCACCACCGACGCGACACCAGTGCCCACGGGGGGAACGACCCACTGGCAGAGCGGCCCCAATGCCACTCAAACCAGTCGTTCCCCCCCGTGGGCACTGGTGTCGCGGCGGTGGTGGTCACCGCCCAGTGCTACGCCATTTTATGCTAGGGACGTTAGAGACCCACTCTAAATAGGTGGCCTTGACGTGGTGAGTGGGCTTGTACTTTTTGATCAAAAATGTATACTAACAACCTGTTAGTTTTTGATATTATGCTGAGAAGCAATCAAATCATTATACAAAATGGTAGATGTGTGACCATGTCTGTTTCTTCCACCTGAATCCATTTAAAACAGTTTTTTAATTTTATTCAGATAACATTACTAGGTTAGTATTACATTTATATGGTATTTTCAAAAAAAATTCTTTAAATACTGTGGAAACTCAATATGGAAATAATAAACACACTATAAAGAATGCATTTTTTTATGTGTTCCTTTTTGCTTGCTTTGTGTTTTTTGGGCTCACGGTGCCTTGTGGATTTTTCCCATAATCCTCTTCTGAGTTGTATTTTTGCCTAAAAAGACAGATGTCTTAAAAAGGGATTATTTTGTTGCATTTTTCAGATTTCAATTATGTGATTTGAAGAAATCATTGAATCACAAGATCTATAGATTCACATGATTTCTGATGTTTTTAGGCTGAGTTCACACATTCTAATTCTAATAAATGAAAGTCTTTGGAAAAGTGTCCGTAACTGCACAAGCTGTTTAAGAAACTGTTGGACGTACATACATGTTTTTTGTAGACTGTCATAGAGCACATTTATAATTATTTACAGCCGCGCTTTTCTTTTGATTTTGCGATATGTGAACCCAGCCTCAGTACTTTTTTACAGCCAAAAAGGAAGCCTTATACAGCATTAATGAAGGTTTCTTCTTTATACTTAGTATTCCATCTACTAAACAAGACACCACACAACTTCTTTGCCCAAGAAAATGAATTTCATGCCTTCGTAACTGATTAAAAAAACAATGCGACAAAAGTAATTTATTTAGAATTTGTGTAGAAATTACCATTATGTAGTGCGATGCATAAACAATTTCTATTGCTATTTAAGAGCGTGGTATATTAATATTTTAAACAGAGGTAATTGCTTTTTGCTCAGAAAGAGCTTTCATTTGTTACAGCTTATCTACAGTAAAGATGAGTATGTTATACAAGGAAAGGAAAATTCTTTAGATCTTTTTAGCTCCAATTATATATTGTTTATATTGAGTGCTTCAGACACTTAAATTTGATGCACAGCACTTGTAACAAACAATAATGTTTATTGGCTAGCTTTAAATTATTGTTGTACATTGGAGATGTGAAGCAAAATGTGATTCATCTGCTAAACTACACAATAAACATAAGTGTGACCAATATGGCGTAGTTAAGGGAAAAAATATTTTATTTTAATATACTGGTTTTAGCTGTTAGCAAAACTGCAAGCAATAATGCTTCATTTTTCTTTCTGGACTGCTTATTATCCGTACTGTACTGTAGATTAGCTGTTCCTGACACAGAAACGGGTTCAGTAAACTAGAAGAAAGTAAAAAAAGAAGAACCCCAAGGGTTTAGAAATCATCATAAGGTAATGAGACTACAATTTATTCAATTTAGCAGACTAGGAGCAACAGGACAGCAGTCATTAGAACAATCGTGGATTTCATTCCTGTGGGTGTTAAACGGTGTGTGCTGCCCTTGCTGTTAGTTTCATAAGCAGTGGGAAGTCATACAGTTATACACAGTTATGAAATGAGACTAGCATCTGACAATTGCCTTTTTCTTTCCATAAGTAAATGTTGCCTTCTTTCACATCTTTGCAGAAAATTGGTATTGTATATTTAATTCAGTGTTGCAGGCTGTGTTCGGGATTTTACATCTCAATTAATTAGTTACTTGTTTTATGATAATGTTAAAGCTATAGTTCACTATATCATGGCTGCACATGTGTGGGAGGGAAAGGAGGAGAGTGTCATTCCTTAGTTGCCAAAACTAAATTAATATTTTTGGCTGGTGTCACATGCAGCAACTTTTCTTTTTTTTCTTTATTTTATTTTTTTTAAACTACCAGGGCAGATTTTGACACAAAGCTAGAAGTGGATTAAAATGGAATGCAAAACATAAAAAAAGGCCTTGGGTAGATTAACACGTGGTGTTGTTGTTCTCACAAAATAGGAATATCTAAAACGAGTGTTTAGAAGCATTCTCCATGGCTCCCCTATGCCCTTTACAAAGCTCCTTGTGGTTTCTTCTTAAAGTGTTCATGCTGGCTCTACCTAGATGTTTGTCATCCTATGCATTGTAGTTTAAAAAACCCCAAAGTGTGTACATTTATTTCATTCACAGGAAAAATCCACACATCCATTGTGTCCAGACGGTTTTGTCAGGTCCCTATTGACTTCATCAGGGATCATATAACTGCTGTTCTGCACATTATTTTTATCTGTACATATGCAAATATCCCGTTACACACCTATCTTACTAAGGATACTATGTGTACAGCAATAGTTTAAAATCTCATCACTTATTCATATTTCCTGCAGGAAATATGAATAATAGGTATATATACAGCATATACTTATACTACAGTGGGACCAGAGAAGAGTAGCCGAGTAGCCCACATCTATAGATTATACAGGACGATCGCATTGGGTGTCAGAAGTGACACCCGCTGTGATCTGTCTATTAATGCAGGTATTACAGCTCCCAGCATGGAGCAGAGTGTGCTCCATGTTGGGAGGAGTAGTACATGCAGTTGAGGATAGATCACAGCAGGTGTTAATCCTGACACCCGCTGCGATCGTCCTATCTATTGCAGAGATGCGGGTACTGGAGAAAACTACCTGCATCTTTACATTATGCAGGACGATCGCAGCAGGTGTCACTAATGAAGAAATTCGTTCTTTTGAATCAAGTCAAAGTTCAGATTCGGTCCGAAATGAATTTTTCATGAAATTCGGAACCAATTCTGCTTTGTCCGATTCGATTTGCTCATCTCTAGTCCATACAATAAAAAATTTAGTTTAGTACTGTTTTTGGTCAAAAATGTCCTCTTCTGACCCCTATAACTTTTTATTTTTTGGTATACGGGCTGCTATGAGGGCTCAGTTTTTTTAGCTGTGATCTGAAGTACCCGTACCATTTTTGTTTTGATTTCTTTTTATAAATTTTTGTTACGGTATACAAAGTGACCAAAAATACACATTGACCGTGTCCCGTAGGGGACTATAACATGCAATCTTCTGATTGCATACAATGTTCAATTCTATGCCATAGCATAGCATTGATCAGAGTTGTCGGCAATCTGCTTCTCCAGCCTGGATCTCAGGCATGATAGATCGTCGATTGGACAATGAGGAGGAAGGTCGGGAATCTCCTCATGTCCTCTTAGCTGATTGGGACACAGCAGTTTTACCGCGGTGATCCCGATCAGCCCGACTGAGCTGCGGGGAAGCATTTTCTTTTTTTCACTTTAGATGCAGCGATCAACTTTGCTTGCCGTGTCTAAGAGGTTAATACAGGATATTACCATGATCTGTGATTTCCGGTATTAGCCACGGGTTCCCGGCCGTTGACAGCCACCGGGACCAACCCGCTATGATGCTGGATCAGCTCGTGACCCCGCGTCATAGCGAGGAAGTGGGGGCAGGGCGTACAGAATTACTCCAGTGAAAACTTTATTTTTTTTTATCAACTGGTGCCAAAAATTTAAACAGATTTTTAAATTACTTCTATTTAAAAATCATAATCCTTCCAGTACTTATCAGCTGCTGTATACTATAAAGGAAGTCTGCCCACAGTGCACTCTGCTGACACCTCTGTCCATGTCAGGAACTGTCCAGAGAAGAAGAGGTTTGCTATGGGGATTTGCTCCTACTCTGGACAGTTCCTGACACAGATGGAGGTGTCAGCAGACAGCACTGTGGTCACACAGAAAAGAACAGCTCAACTTCCCCTGTAGTATACAGCAGCTGATAAGTACTGGAAATATTAAGATTTTTAAATAGAAGTAGCTTACAAATCAAATTCTGGCACCAGTTGGTTTAAAACAAAAAAAATTTGCCACCAGAGTACCTCTTTAACACAATAGGTCTCAAATAATTTATGCATACCCAAAAATACAGCAGAGGGTGGGTTAGCAGAAGTTTCCACCTCCTTCTTGTTCAAAACTTAACTTTTAGTCAAGCCATATGTTACGTTCTCCTTCCAACGCCAGATTATACCATTTCATAAAATAGAAAATATTACACTCATTGGAGTTCCTAAGCTTATATTGTTTTGTCATAATCAACAATTTAACAGGAAATATGAAGGGTTTATGGTTTATAGCTTGGCATTGAAGCATACTAATAGATCTATAGATAAAGCTGGGACATGCAAAAGGGTTTTAAATGTCTCTTATGGATCTAACCATTACTCAACTGTCGGTCCTATGTTGAACCCATTAAGAATATTTTTTTTACAAATGCAACATAGTTTGCCAAATACTGAAAAGGAAGCCTTTGTTGAACAAAGAAAAAATAGGATAATGATCTGCATGAGGAATCTAATGATTCCTCCTAAAAGTCCCCTAAGGGGATTAAAAGTGTAAAAAAAAAAAAACAGTTGAAAAAAAAAGTTTAAAAACACACATATTAACCCCTTCTTTATTAAAAGTTTAAATCACCCCTCTTTTCCAAATTCCATATAAAAAATATATAAACATAATAAAAATAAACATACCATATGTGGTATCGCCACTTGCGTAAATGTCCGAAATATAAAAATATATCATTAATTAAATCGCACGGTCAATGGCGTACGCTCAAAAAAATTCCAAAGTCCAAAATAGCGTATTTTTGGTCACTTTTTATATCATGAAAAAATGAACAAAAAGCGATCAAAAAGTCCGATCAATAAAAAAATGGTACCAATAAAAACTTCAGATCACGTCGCAAAAAATGAGCCCTCAAACTGGCCCATATGCAGAAAAATGAAAAAGTTATAGGAGTCAGAAGATGACAATTTTAAACGTATAAATTTTCCTGCGTGTAGTTATGATTTTTTCCAGAAGTACCACAAAATGAAACCTACATAAGTAGGGAATCATTTTAATCGTATGGACCTACAGAATAAAGATAAGAGCCCTCATTTACAAAGACTGGAGTGTCGGTTAGGTTTTTTTTTTCAGTGTACTCGTCTTTTGTTTCCTTGTGATTTACTAATCTGTCGCCCAATTTCCCTTTCTTTCTGTCGCAGGTTTTTTTTCTGTCGCACAAAATGTATTCTGTGCGACAGAAAAAGTCTCTGCAAATTCTGACTACATTAGTGCTTGTACTACTACCCCCATCATGGAACAGGGTCTGTTCCATGTTGGGGGTAGTAGTACAGGGGCTGAGGGATTGATCGCATCGGGTCTCACTTCTGAGACCCGATCCGATCAGATGTTATTAAGCAGGGGAGCAGGCGGCATGTTCCGATCCCCTGCAATGTACAGTAAACTTTCATTTTTAAATTACCCACCAGTCCACCAGGAGCCCTGAATGGCCGGGACTGAGGAGCCAATCAGGGCTCCTGGCAGAGTTTTAATATAGAAGCGCTGTGATGGGCAAAGATGTATAGAATCGCTGGGGGGGTATATATCTTGCCCCTGGCTGCCAATGAATGAAAACTCTATTAGCGGGGGAGCGGAGGGCTGTTGCCCGCTCTCTCTGCTAAGAATTTGTCATTCATAGTGGGCAGCAGCTGCAGATCATGCTGTGGGGGTCAGACATATGGATATATGTCTGACCCCCGCAGCATACATATACACATGCCGGCTCACCGCTATGGATGACAAGTAAGCTATTGCCAGCAGCGAGCCTCCGCACTCTGCACTGCTTTACTTGTCATTCATAACAGTGAGCCGGCACCTGTATATATAGATGCGCGGTAGGGGTCAGACATATGGATATATGTCTGACCCTCACAGCATCTATATATACAGGTGCCGGCTCACTGCTATGAATGACAAGTAAAGAAGTGCAGGGAGCGGAGGCTCGCTGCTGCTGCTGCTGCCAATAGCTTACTTGTCATTCATAGCGGTGAGCCGGCATTTGTATGTGTATGCTGTGAGGGTCAGACATATATCCATATGTCTGACCCCCACAGCATGATATGCAGCTGTTGCCCGCTCCCCCGCTAATAGAGTTTTCATTCATTGGCAGCCAGGGGAGGGAGAACATGAAGATTAATATGCGCAGCTTGGGGAGAGGGGCAGTATATATATATATATATATATATATATATATATATATATATATATAAATATGTGCAGCGGGGGTCAGTATATGCGCAGCGGGGGTCAGTATAGATATATAATAGCGCTTGGGGGGACAGTACATTTATTCAAGCGCAGCGGAGGAGGGGCCAGATATAACCCCCCCAGCGATTCCATACATCTTTTCCCACCACAGCGCTTCTATATTAAAACTCTGCAAGGAGCCCTGATTGGCTCCTCGGCCCCGGCCATTCAGGGCTTCTGGTGGGGAATTTAAAAATGAAAGTTTACAGTACATTGCAGGGGATCGGAACATGCCGCCCGCTCCCCTGCTTAATAACATCTGATAGGATCGTGTCTCAGAAGTCAGACCCGGTGAGATCAATCCCTCAGCCCCTGTACTACTACCCCAACATGGAACAGATCCTGTTCCATGCTGGGGGTAGCAGGATTTACTCAGTTTTGAGTAATTTCCCGACAGCTCTGAGCTGTCAGGTTTCTGATAAGCAAAACTCACAGGTTTTCCTGTGAGTTTTCTTCCCACTCGGAGGGTTTTTTCTCTTTTTGTCGGAAACTTGCCCCTTTTGTCGGGAAAAATGCCCCTTTTGTAGTTTTTTTTTTTTTCACTCTGAGTGATTTTGATTTTGCCGGGTTGTGCGCCAGATTTTGGCCCAAATTTTGGCGCAAATTCTGGCGCAGACAGAATTCTGGCGCACAACCCGACAAAAAGTGTCGGGATCCTGTTAGTAAATGAGGGCCTAGGTGTCATTTTTACCGAAAAATTTACTGCATAAAAACGGAAGCCCCCAAAAGTTACAAAATGGTGTTTTTTCTTAAATTTTGTCGTACAACAATTCTTTTTCTGTTTTGCCATAGATTTTTGGGTAAAATGACTGATGTCACTGCAAAGTAGAATTGGTGGTGCAAAAAATAAGCCATCATATGGATTTTTAGGTGCAAAATTGAAAGGGTTACGATTTTTAAAAAGGTGAGGAGGAAAAAACGAAAGTGCAAAAACGGAAAAACCCTGCGTCCTTAAGGGGTTTTAAACACTACATGCCGGTAGTCATGAAGGGGGTAATCTGAATGTGTGTTTGTTAGTACTGGTATTTGTGTGTCACTGAGTGTGCGTCTGTCAGTGTGTAAAATCAGTAAGAGTGTATGTCCGTATGTGTGTCAGTACGTTCATATGTGCAGAGTGCAACTTTTGCTTTGTTTCAGCTTCTTAAAACAACCATATCTAATGGATTCAAGACAGAAGCGTTCAGTATATACAGCCAGTTTCAAGTTAAAGGTTGTGAAATATGCCAAGCAACATGGAAATAGGGTTGCAGCAAGGCATTTTGGAGAGCCACCAACAGAATGCACAATACGAGAGTGGTGAAAAAATGAAACAAAAATCAAGATATTGTCAAAAACAAAATGCTATTTTTGCAGTGGTATTGTTAAATGGCCACAATTGGAAAACCTGGTAAAGGAACTAGACATTTCTTTATCCACAAAAATGATAATTTTTGAAGCAGTGAAAATCAGCAAAGAGCTACAAATCCAAGATTTCAAAGGGGCAACATCATGGTGCGAAAGATTTATGAAGAGGCATGACCTTTCGATGCGAACAAGAACCAGGATTGTCCAGCGTATGCCTGAAGATTATGAAGAGAAGATAATACATTTTCACAGATTTATTATTAAAGCAAGGAGGAGACAAAATTTTGAAATGGATCAAATCGGCAACATGGATAAAGTATCACTAACTTTCGATGTTCCTTCAAATAAAACCGTGGACTCGAAAGGTGCTAAAACAGTAATAATCAAAACTTCAGGGCATGAAAAAAATCGTTACACTCTTGTTCTTGCCTGTACTGCAGATGAAAACAAGTTGCCACCATTGGTAATTTTTAAAATAAAAACTTTACCAAAGGAGAATTTTCCAAGTGGCGTACAAGTACATGTTCACCCTAAAGGTTGAATGGATGAATAAGGCATGAAGTTGTGGATTAATAAAATGTGTGGGGGAAGCGCCCAGGAGCTTTGTTAAAGTGGTACTCCGGTGCTTAGACATCTTATCCCCTATCCCAAGGATAGGGGATAAGATGCCTGATCGCGGGAGTCCCGCCGCTGGGGACCCCCGGGATCATGCACGCGGCACCCCGTTTGTAATCAGTCCCTGGAGCGTGTTCGCTCCGGGACTGATTACCGGCGACTACAGAGCGGGCAGCGTGTGATGTCATGCCCCCGCCCACGTGTGATGTCACGCTCTGCCCCTCAATCCAAGCCTACGGGAGGGGGCGTGACTGATTAGAAATGGGGTGCCGCATGCATGATCCCGGGGGTCCCCAGCGGCGGGACTCCCGCGATCAGGCATCTTATCCCCTATCCTTTGGATAGCGGATAAGATGTCTAAGCACCGGAGTACCCCTTTAAGGAAGCCATGCTTATTAGTATTGGACGCATTTAGATCTCATCTTACAGAAACAATAAAGCACAAATTTCAAAAGTTCAAAACAGATATCGCAGTTATTCCAGGTGGACTAACATCACAATTGCAGCCATTACATGTTTCCATTAACAAGCCCTTCAAAGCTTTTATGCGTGAAGAGTGGACCAAAGATATGTGTGATGAAACTCAATATGAAGTCACAAATTCTGGGCGAATTAAAAGACCTAGCATTACAAAAGTGTGCCAGTGGGTGAAAACTTCATGGAACGCAGTTAGTGAAGATATTATTATCAAATCTTTTAAGAAATGTGGCATAAGCAATGCTTTGGATGGTGAAGAAAACGACGTGATCTATGAAGACAGTGGCAGTGAAAGCAGTAGTGTTCAGTTTGATTCTGAAGATAGCTGTGAAGACGAAGAGTTTTTTGGTTTCCCTGATAGCAGTGATTCTGAAAAATTTTGTTTTTGTTCAGTATTTTATGTTCAAAGGAGTGTTTTTCTTTCATGTTTGCTATATAAGTGGGGTATAAACGTTATAATAAATGTTGCAATGTAATAAATATTGATCCACCATTAAGTTCAGAGCTTCCAAGTCATTACTTTCACATTTATTTTTTACTCAGATTTTCCTGTTAAAATGAGGGTGCGCGTTGTACGCCAGTGCGTGTTATACGCCGATAAATACAGTATATTCTAAATATTCGGGAAATGGCAAAGTGCCGATATTCGTGGTAAAAAATAATTGCATTTCGAATATTCATGATCAACACTATTGTTAATTTGATTATTATTATTGCATAAATCAATGTATTACCAGGCCTAAATTCTTTCTTATACATGAAAACATTTCATTAAATTTCCCCACAGTGAACATTGTGGCTCTTTTCTGTTCTCTGTATAAGGATAGCCTCATAACCGAAAAAATAACTGGCTCCCCTGAGCTACACGATCCACATTCAAATTCTCAAAAAATAAGCTATTCATTTTAACGGTGAACATGCTAGGAATAAACTAAATCATTTATGATTTACAGAAAAATACATTTTAACACATTTAGATAAATGGTTTAGGACTTTAGGCTACTTGAGGGGAACTACTAATCTTTTGATATCTATGTGGTATACACTTATAGACTACAGAATGTATTACCTTCCTCACAGCATGCAAGGTAACAGTTTTCCTTCTAAGAAATAAACTGTTTCCTCATGATCATGTTAACTCAGTGATAATTTTCCTCTGTATTCAGCTCAAGAAAATCAATGTCTGCAAACACATCTATACCTATTAAAACATGGTTTTTGTTAAATAATCCTTAACATTTTACAAACAATAAAGGTATATTGATAAAAAAAAAAATAATAATAACATGCAATAGGGATGTTAAAGACATATTCTTGTAATTGACAGATATATGCTGACATGCTTAAAAAAGATTTCAACCTAAAGGGGCTGTTACGGTGAGCGATCCGGTCCGGTGCTCTGACTGTGAGAGCTCGCCGGCTCGCTCCCCGGCTCCCCTGGCCGGGCCGCGATTCGCATCGTGGGACATGCCCGCATGTGAATCGCGACCCATTCCTCACTTAGTCCTTCTCTGCTCTCTGGTTCCCTGTGCGTGCGCCCACACCGCCGAGGGGGCAAGTGCGCAGGCTTCTTGAGATTTCAAGGGCCAGTCCACTGCTGATTGGTGCCTGGTCCTTCTGCCATGTTATTTCACACAGCTTCACCCCCTCTTCCCTGCCGGATCTTCAGTGCCCCATAGCCTGAGATTAAGCGTTCCTTTTGTCTGTTTGCTTGCCTGTGTTCTTGACCATTCCACTACGCTATTTTTGACTATGCATCCTTGCCTCCTGCCTTGACCTTTCTGCTACGTCTGACCTCACCTTTGCCTCATCCTTCTGTACCACACCTCGCCTAGTTTCCTGTGTCATATCAGGGTAGCGACCTGGATGTCGCCTGCCGCGGCAAGCCCATCCTGCCTTGCAGCAGGCTCTGGTGTAGACCAGCGGCACCTTAGACTCCGTTCCCCGATACGGCCCAAGACATCAGCCACACAGGTCAGTGGATCCACATCCAGCACCATTACAGCAAGATCCGGCCATGGATCCCGCTGTGGTACCTCCACCGATCCCCTGCGATTCTTCGGTTAGTTAACCGACCAATCGCAAGGGGGGGGGCGGTTACTTCCTCCCATCCTGCCCGGCCCCTTGAAGTCCGGAGAGGACGGAAGGAAGACCAGAGGATGCGGCGGGGGACGGGGGAGTGCTGGGGACCGGCCCCAGTACTTACCTCGTCCCTGAAGATCCGAATCCCGGCGATGAAGACGGCGGCGGCGGCGACAGGTGAGTTCCTCTTCAACCGCGGTCGGGCCCTTTACAACAATGCACGTCGCCGTAAAGCGACATGCATTGCTGTATTGGGACCCTGTATACTACAACTCCCAGCATGCCCAGACAGTCCTTGGCATCTGGGCATGCTGGGAGTTGCAGTTTTGCAACATCTGGAGGTCTGCAGTTTTGGGACTACTATGCCCTTCCAGATGTTGCAAAACTACACATCCTCAGCATGCCCTTACTGTCCAGGCATGCTGGGAGTTGTAGTTCTGTAACATCTGGCCCTTCAGATGTTGCAGAACTACAACTCCCAGCATGCCTGGGCAGTTTTGGCATACTGGGAATTGTAGTTTTGCAACATCTGGAAGGGCACAGATTGGGAACCACTGTATTAGTGGTCTGCAAACTGTAGTCCTCCAGATGTTGCAAACTACAACTCCAAGCATGCTGGGAGTTGTAGTTCGGCAACATCTGGCTCTAAAGATGTTGCCAAACTACTACTTCCAGCATGCCTGAGAATGTTTGGGAGTTGTGTTTTTGCAACAACAGGAGGCACACTGGTTGGGAAACATTGTCTGTTTTCTAACTCAGTGTTTCCCAACCCGTGTGCCTCCAGCAGTTGCAAAACTATAACTACCAGCATGCACTGATAGACTGTGCATGCTGGGAATTGTAGTTTTGCAACAGCTGAAGGCCCCCTCCCCTGTGAATGTACAGGGAACATTCACATGGGCAGGTGCTTACAGTGAGTATCAGGCTTTGCGATGCAGCAAATTTTGTGCGGCAGCTCAAACTCGCAGCGGGAAACTCGCTGTAACCCCCCGCCCCTGTGACTGTACCCTAAAAACACTACACTACACTAACTCAAAATAAAATAAAAAGTAAAAAACACTACATATACACATACTCCTACACAGCCCCCCTCCCCTCCCCAATAAAAATGAAAAACGTCTGGTACGCCACTGTTTTCAAACTGGAGCCTCCAGCTGTTGCAAAACAACAACTCCCAGTATTGCCGGACAGCCGTTGACTGTCCAAGCATGCTGGGAGTTTTGCAACAGCTGGAGGCACCCATTTGGGAATCACTGGCGTAGAATACCCCTATGTCCACCCCTATGCAAATCCCTAATTCAGGCCTCAAATGCGCATGGCGCTCTCACTTTGGAGCCCTGTCGTATTTCAAGGCAACAGTTTAGGGTCACATATGGGGTATCGCCGTACTCGGGAGAAATTGCCTTACAAATTTTGGGGGGCTTTTTCTCCTTTCACCCCTTATGAAAAGGTGAAGTTGGGGTCTACACCAGCATGTTAGTGTAAAAAAAATAATTTTTTACACTAACATGCTGGTGTTGTCCTATACTTTTCATTTTGACAAGAGGTAAAAGGGAAAAAAGCCCCCCAAAATTTGTAACGCAATATCTCCCGACTACGGAGATACCCCATATGTGGGCGCAAAGTGCTCTGGGGGCGCACAACAAGGCCCAGAAGGGAGAGTGCACCATGTACATTTGAGGTGATTTGCACAGGGGTGGCTGATTGTTACAGCGGTTTTGACAAACGCAAAAAAAAAAAACACATGTGACCCCATTTCGGAAACTACACCCCTCACGGAATGTAATGAGGGGTGCAGTGAGAATTTACACCCCACTGGTGTCTGACAGATCTTTGAAACAGTGGGCTGTGCAAATTAAAAATTTTGTACAGCCCACTGTTCCAAAGATCTGACAGACACCAGTTGGGGGTAAATGCTCACTGTACCCCTTGTTACGTTCCTCAAGGGGTCTAGTTTCCAAAATGGTATGCCATGTGGGGGTTATTTTGCTGTTCTGGCACCATAGGGGCTTCCTAAATGCGACATGCCCCCCGAGCAAAATTTGCTCTCAAAAAGCCAAATATGACTCCTTCTCTTCTGAGCATTGTAGTTCGCCCGTAGTGCGCTTCAGGTCAACTTATGGGGTACCTCCATACTCAGAGGAGATGAGGTTACAAATTTTGTGGTATTTTCTGCTATTAACCCTTGCAAAAATGTGAAATTTGGGGGGGAAATACATTTTAGTGAATTTTTTTTTACATATGCAAAAGTCGCGAAACCCCTGTGGGGTATTAAGGCTCACTTTATTCCTTGTTACGTTCCTCAAGGGGTCTAGTTTCCAAAATGATATGGCATGTGGGTATTTTTTGCTGTCCTGGCACCATAGGGGCTTCCTAAATGCGACATGCCCCCGAGCAAAATTTGCTCTCAAAAAGCCAAGTATGACTCGCCCGTAGTGCACTTCAGGTCAACTTATCGGGTACCTCCATACTCAGAAGAGATGGGGTTACAAATTTTGGGGGGGTATTTTCTGCTAATAACCCTTGCAAAAATGTGAAATTTGGGGGGAAACACACATTTTATTGAAATTTTTTAAAAATGTTTTTACATATGCAAAAGTCGTGAAACACCTGTGGGGTATTAAGGCTCACTTTATTCCTTGTTACGTTCCTCAAGGGGTCTAGTTTCCAAAATGGTATGCCATGTGTTTTTTTTTTTCCTGTTCTGGCACCATAGGGGCTTCCTAAATGCAACATGCCCCCCAAAAACCATTTCAGAAAAACGTACGCTCCAAAATCCCCTTGTCGCTCCTTCCCTTCTGAGCCCTCTACTGCGCCCGCCGAACACTTTAAATAGACATATGAGGTATGTGCTTACTCGAGAGCAATTGGACTACAAATAGATGTCTACATTTTCTCCTTTTACCCCTTGTAAAAATTCAAAAATTGGGTCTACAAGAACATGCGAGTGTAAAAAATGAAGATTGTGAATTTTCTCCTTCACTTTGCTGCTATTCCTGTGAAGCACCTAAAGGGTTAACACACTTACTGAATGTCATTTTGAATACTTTGGGAGGTGCAGTTTTTATAATGGGGTAATTTGTGGGGTATTTCTAAGATGAAGACCCTTCAAATCCACTTCAAACCTGAACTGGTCCCGGAAAAATTGTGATTTTGGAAATTTTGTGAAAAATTGGAAAATTGCTGCTGAACTTTGAAGCCCTCTGGTGTCTTCCAAAAGTAAAAACACGTCAATTTTATGATGCAAACATAAAGTAGACATATTGTATATGTGAATTAAAAAAAATATTTGGAATATCCATTTTCCTTATAAGCAGAGAGCTTCAAAGTTAGAAAAATGCTAAATTTTCAAATTTTTCATCAAATTTTGGGATTTTTCACCAAGAAAAATGGAATTCTGGGATTTGTAGGCAAAGAAGAAAACTTAAACAGAAAATACCAGTTCCCAAAAAGCTAGCCACAGTGTTATGGTAATCTCACAACATAGCCATTTAGTCCCAAGACAAGCGCAGATCCTTCCTAAGCATGTCCATTACTGTCTGTCATGTACGTAGAAAAATAACCTTATGTGGATAACCCCTTTAAGGTAGTCTGGTTTGGGAACTTTATTACCTTGGTGGCCATGATCTAGGGTCTGTACTTTGAGGTCAGGCCTGGAGGTCTGCAGAAGTATAGGGTATCTAAATTAGCATTATTTCTGTTTGTTACTTGTTCTAAACTAGTAATTGTGCAATTGTACATAAACTTAACTAAACAATTAATTAATTTGTATAGTTTTATATTCATCTTGGTGAGGTTAGGTTATGGGAGTCTAAGCACATTGTTCGAACAGAGGCCCTCTGCAGTCTGTTTTTATGTTATAGTTAATTTGCATATGTTTGCATATTCATATTATGGCATATTTAATAACATTTAATAACATTTAGTTTTAGATACACACTAACATATAATATACTTTCAGGATAAAATTACCTTACCAAGGCTTATTTTTTCGAAATTATGTTAAGCCTTTTAAGTAAGCTCATTAGACAATGGTAAATAGTCAATTAACTATTTATGTTTCTAATGCAAATGTCCAAAACTACTTTAAAGTTTACATTATTGCTAGCAGGTTACAACAGGTTGAAATTGTAAACTTTAATAAGATTAGTAAATATCGAAAGGAGCTCAACTATAAAAGTCTCAAATCTTTTTAGGCTTGCTAAGCACACTGACCCTTGGTGTCAAAAATGTTTCCCTATCTGTGCCAAGATCTCAACCATAAAATGAGTCTGCGAGGATTAAAGTTTGACCATAAAATGACCTAATAGAATGTTTCTCCTTCACTGATTGATTGACTGATATCTTGCCAAGAGTTAAAAATACTTTAAGGTAGGCTTCCAACTCTTACTATTTCCTAATGGACTTTGCTAAAGAACAGGCTTGTGTACACAGTAAAGTTTATAGATTTGAAATCACAGCTTTTGCTATTCTCAGATTTTTCTTTTTCTATGAGAATATGTGATCTCCCTTAGTCAGAGAAACATTTTTATGTAATACAGTAATAATGTAATAAATATATGGTAGAACTTGTGTACAATTTTCAACATTGGAAGTTATTACAAAAACATGTTCTTGTTTATCTCAGCATAACATGTGCCACAAAACGAGTTAAAGTTTAGTAACAATTGGAGACTTAACAGAATAAAAAAAAAAATAAAAATATATATATATATATATATATATATATATATATATATATTCTAGAATGTGTCAAAATAATCCCAGCAAAGATCTTAACAATACAGTAAAAAGTGGAGCAAGAACAGCACCTAGATTTCTGCAAGTGAAAATGTGGAATGGTACACAAAGTTGAATTTGGCCAAAAAATACCTTCATATAACTTTATTTATATCTGCAACATAAAGAGACTATGATCATTCTATTAAAATGTTGCTGCTCTACTTATAACACACAAGCCAACAGGGAATTCTGAGTGCACATTATGCTGACAATGAAAAATATGAGCACTTTAGTGTTCCAACTAGTGTGTTCTTTGTAATTTCTTTCAAGTTAAGTCCTTATTTTTCTATGATAGCTGTAATGGATTTCACTATGTATTTTTCAAGACCAAACTTAACAACAGAAATATCCCTTTTAGTAATGTTTGTCTAGACATTTTTTTTTATTAATATTTGGCTTCAGCCATTCAAATTTATTAAGCACATTATTAAGTTACCATTTTAAAAGTATAAAGATATGTATCTTGTTTTCTTATATAGTATTTATAGTTTTTATGCAGAATTGGATTGCTAATGTAAAAGGCAGTGCTGCTATTCAAAGTAATTGTCAGATCTGGAGCTGTTTTGTTCATGAAGATAATAATAATAAAACAATTTAAACCAAACAGGCAAGAAAATGTGATGTCAAACCGAGAAAAACATGAAATATATTTCAATTGATTGATTTACTTGCTTTTCCAAGGGCTAACACTTTTTTTTTATAACGTACGGTTTCTCTAACTTATCTGCAGTTGAACACTTTTTTGAAGTAGTTGTTACTGCTAGAGTCCCCTACAATTTAACAAATTTATGACAGTTTTATGTTTAAGCTGGTATACACTATTCCACAAAATAAGGGAAACATTACAGAAGTTAAATCATGGGTAACTATTTTTATGTTAATTAATGTAAACCACAGCGGTCACGCCCCTCCCATAAGCTTGCATTGAGGGGGCAGAGTATGACGCCACACGGGGCCTGAGCCGTGACATCAAAATACTCTGGCCCAGTGATCGGCAGTCGTCAGACCTGGAGCAAACATGCTTCCGGGGAATGATGGTAACGGGGTGCTGCGTGAAAAATCACGGGGGTCCCCAGTGGCAATATCCCTGCGATCAGGCATCTTATCCCCTATGCTTTGGGGATGAGATGTCTTAGCGCCGTAGTACCCTTTTAATAAACCCTGTTGGAAACAGTTTCTGTTGTTGCTATAGATTAGCTACAGCATATTCAGTAAAACCATGTCTGGCCTGCTTTATGAATTAAAAATAGATATATGCTATTTGTGTCCTCTATTAAAAGCAGAATTGTATTAAAAAAGGAAAGCAAAAGACTGCTATCATCACCTTTCTTTTGGCTATCAGCATTTGACAATCCACATTTCTACCCAGAGTGTAATATACATAACCTTTCAAGCTGGATTTATTTTTTATACTTTCACATTTTAAACTCAGGTTATAATAATAAAATTTGAACTTCACAGAAATATTATCCAAGTATAATCTCACCCCACTGAGAACTCTTCAAGAGTTTATACTGAGCTGCATGTCTGAAGAGAAGAGAGATGGAATACCCAACACGTAAATGTGATCTTTAAAACTATCACTAAGAGTGGAAAGATTTAATCCAAAATAAAATCACTTGAAGAGTTTGAGATAGTTTATTCCAGAATAGGTAAAGTATAATGATATCAAGAGAACAATGGCAGACAGTATAGTACAAGTACTTATTTTATAAAAATGTTCTTACACCTGTAAAAAATTCATAAATCCATGTCTCGGTTTTCTTTCTTAATAAAAGTGTGGAACAATAACACAATGAGCAAGATTTATCAAAGAATGTCTATGGTAGAGCTATTTTTCCATGCTGGGTGGTGGGTCTGACTAGCGTGCATCTTATTAATCAAGAAGGTGCAGCAGGGTGATGAATTTTGCGCAGCCTTGCTGTGGTGCAGAAAGCTCTACCACATACACTTTTTCTAGACGCTTGTGAGGAAGCGAAGTAGACACTTTCGCGGGTCCTGAATTTGGCAGGTTAGGTTTTTCTTATTTACTTTCACAAAGCTGTTGTGACATTTTTACTTGCGTTTTAGACGCTACAATCAAATTTGATTGCCGTGTCTAAGGGGCAAAGCCGGGTATCACCGTGATCGGTGATGTCTGGCATTAGAGATGGGTCCTGGTGGCAGATAGCCACAGGACCACCCAGCCATGACTCATGCTCAGCTCCAGAGCACGTTTCATAGAAGGGGTGTGGGATGCTGTCATCCACAAGAGGTTAAAGGTTGAATTGTGGAGGGTAGAAGTGATTCTCATGCCGACTGGTAGGTGGTGTAGCTTTGCACCTAAAAAAGTACCTTTGCGCACAAAATAGCGACTTTTGACAAAAGTCGCAAATGATAAATATGTGACCACTGCATGGTCAAAAAGAAAAAGTTCTATGGGTAGGCAAAAATAGTGAAACTGTCTATATCAAAATACACATAAAAGTCGCTAACCCTGCTGCTTGCGCCTGAACTGCGCCAAAACATAGACAAAAAAATGCTTTAAAAGCAATGATAAATCTCCCCCAATGTGTCTTTTGCAGTTATCCATTATAATGCAAGTAGACTAATACCAAGAGATAATTTGATAAGATTTCTATTATTGGAAACAGATAATATTTATTTGACCCATATGGTGATCATTAAAAAAGACTTTGCAATTTTTTGCATTTGTCTCACTTCCCTGCAATCAGTTACCTATAGAAGCTTTGCTGTGGTATGTTTTATATGAAGTGGTAGAAGACACAAGAGAAGAATAGGCAACAGAAAGTACTGTCAGACTAGGTTTGTGGCTCTACTAAATAATGTGATTCTTAGGGCCAACCATCAATCTAAAGATATTTATGTAGACCTGTCCAGAGGAAAAGTTGCTTGGTTTCCCATAGCAACCAATCAGATTGCTTCTTTCATTTTTCAGAAGATTTTTCAAAAAGGAAAGAAGCAAGCTGACTGGTTGCTATGGGCAACTCAACAACTTTTTTTTGCACAAGGTTTGATAAATCCCCCCCAATATGTACACTTTATAATATGTATCACTTTAAATTTAATGATAATATTTGTTCATATTGTACACATAGAATATGTAATCAATAACTTTGAATAGTTAGATATGTTCCATAACTTTTTGTCAACCTACAATAAAAAAAGATGATGTGGTTGTCTCCAATCCACTCCCAATAGGGCTTTCTTTTGAACCTTTGGGACCAAGGATTGTGTCAGTGACTGGACATATTTGAGAATCCTCTGGTACTTGACTCTAATAGCCATGCAGTTCCTTAATAAAACACACAGGATACTTTAATGTGGGAA
Source organism: Hyla sarda (assembly GCF_029499605.1). NCBI lineage: Eukaryota > Metazoa > Chordata > Amphibia > Anura > Hylidae > Hyla > Hyla sarda. The sequence goes on along the minus strand of NC_079189.1, from coordinate 114,413,537 downwards.
AGCCAGCATACCTTTTTATAGCAGGCCCCTGTGCAAGGACAATGAGGTGTTAAGTTGCAAGTTCAATAGAAATGAAAAAGTTGAAGTCCAGCATGGATGTTGCACAATTCTTTATTATTCCAGATAAAATACATATATACAATAGGCTAACAGGCATGATGTGTTTCGATCACAGTATGACCTATGCATAAGGTTGCATTGTTACCAAAACCTGTCAGGAATGTTAGTCTATTGGATATTTATTTTGTCTGGAACAATAAAGAATTAAAAGGAATCTGTCATCAATTTAACACACGCAAACATAGTGGGTAATAGTGCAGATGACATTCACAAAAATCATACTTACCAATCTGTCTGTGTATGGCAATGAGCCTGCTTTGTGCACAGGGTGTGTTTCTAAGCCGACTCCGCCCTTGCACAATTACGTCCGGTGTCATAAAAATCTACCTTCAGTGCTTCCTTTCTCTGTGCTGAGACTGCCATGCTGCAGAATGGAGCTTCCTTTTTTGGAGATCAAGGGTTGTGTATGTGTAGGCCTGGTTGAAAGTACCAACAGCAAGGGTGATGGCAGACTGGTGGGATTTGTAGTATCCAAAGAACATCAGGAGGTTTATAAAAAAAATTAGGTTTTTACATTTTTATTAAAAAAAAAATTCAAATTTTTACAGGCCAGGTTGGAAGTAGCAGCAGCAGCAAGGGTGATAGAAGATTAGATGAACTTATGGTAGCCAGAGTACAACTGGAAAATAATTTTAAGTAGGTACCAGCGTAAAGCAGGAGGTTCAAAACTCTGGTTTTTCAAAATTTTCAAGGCACCTGTGTACAGTGAAAAAAGTGGACTGGTAAGAGGAGTAGTAGCCAGCGAACAACATAAGGTTTATTTATTCATTTATTTATTTTATTTCAAGGACTGGTTTCAATTAGCAGCAGCAAGGGTGGTGGCAGACTGATAGCATCCAGCATACAGCAGGAGGAAGCGGACTGGTAAGAAAGTAGTATCCAGCTGATAGCAGGAGGTTTCCAAACTGAGGTTTTTTAAATTTGTTTAAAAATAAAGGTTTTTCAAATTTATCAAGGCCTGGCTGAAGGTAGCTGCACCAGCAAGGATGAGGACAGACTAATGGGACTTGTGGTGGGCAGAGTACAACAGGAGGAAGTGGAATTGTAGTAGCCAGTGGACAGCATGAATCGTAGTTTTTTCAAATTTCTGAAGGCCTGGCTGAAAGGACTGGTACAAGGATAGTACAGGGTCGTTGCCAGCTAATAGCAGGTTTAAAAATTAAGTTTTTTTTTAAATTTTGTTCTGCATGCACGCTGCTGCATACCAACAACTGCATGGAAGAGACCACCCTCTACACCACATGATTGTGCACAGTGGGGACTAGTGGTAACTGTATCTAGCGGACATCAGGCAGTGGTAAAGTAGTTTTGGCTGTAGGCATTGGTGCACTAAGGATACTTCTAGCCAGGCCTTTTGATGTTTTTCCATGTGCTTTAGTAAAGGCCTGATTCCTAAAGTCAGACCCCGGCTGCCTTTCTCTCTTCAGATATGGCATTGTGCCTACTTTCCTGCATCTTGTAAGATAATAAAGAATTTCCACATGGCAGGATACCGTAAAGAGCTAGGTACATCACCACTCGATTGTGCCCCTGTTCTAGAACATTTTTTCTCAAGCCTGCAGATCCATCAACAGCATTGCCATCACTCAGCTGAGCTTCTCAGACCAATAGGCCTGCTGTCATCCTCATCCTTTAACTCCCATGATCATCCCCACTACTTCTCTCAGTAAGAACTTCTGATGTGTGATTGTGGCCTCCTTGTTCCCCCTCAGCACATCCATCATGATGCCTTATAGTATTCCCACCACGGATACCACCACCAGTCCCACTAGTGCTATGCTCAGCCACTTCATCCCCTTCCATTACCTCAGCAACACGCTTCAAAGGCTGAATTTGACACAACACATCCTTGTGGCTAGTCACTATCCTTCTGCATAGCAGGAGGGGGAAGCAAAGACAAAGAAACAGACCATTTAGAATGGACATTTCTCTGCGCTATGTAACTGTAGACAGGGAGGATTCCACTAACGGCTGGCTCACTGTCGCATTGTCGGACTCTTCTTTCCGCTCCCCAAAAGAACTGGAATGAGTTAACCAGTTTGCAACTATTCTGTACTATCCTGTGAAATTACACAACCTCTGGCAAATAGCGAGAACTTGGGATGGCTGATGAGGCTGCTAGTACAACTACCAGGCACCTGGCTGCTGCTGCTGCTGCTGATAGCTTTACTGGTGCTGATACTGCCATCAACATTTTTACTGGCAGAGGATTTGGCGGGGGTCTTCTGTCCTCTACCCTGTCCAACAATAACTTTACCAGACACATTTTTTTAGGTTAGTTTGATCTTTTTTACATGATTTTTTACTCATCTAACAGTCAACTTTAAAGGGGTACTCCGGTGCTTAAACATCTTATCCCCTATCCAAAGGATAGGGGATAAGATGCCTGATTGCGGGTGTCCCGCCGCTGGGGACCCCCAGGATCATGCACGCTGCACCCCGTTTGTAATCAGTGCCCGGAGCGTGTTCCGGGACTGATTAGCGGCGACCGCAGGGCCGCTGGTGTGTGACGTCACGCCTCCACCCCCGCGAGACGTCACGCTCCGCCCCTCAATGCAAACCGACGGGAGGGGGCTTGATAGCTATCACGCCCCCTCCCGTAGGCTTGCATTGAGGAGCGGAGCGCGACGTCACACGGGGGCGGAGGTGTGACGTCACACGCCGCCCGCTCTGCGGTTGACCATAATCAGACCCGGAGCGAACACGCTCCGGGCACTGATTATAAACGGGGTGCCGCGTGCATGATCCCGGGGGTCCCCAGCGGCGGGACTCCCGCAATCAGGCATCTTATCCCCTATCCTTTGAATAGGGGATAAGATGTTTAAGCACCGGAGTACCCCTTTAAGGCTTCTTTCACACTACAAAATCCTCTGTTTTTTAAACATCCGTAGGAAGATCCGTGTAAAAATCAGCTGAAAATGGCAGTAACAAAATCCTATACGTCCGTTAGAAAATCCCATTATAGTCTATGGGATTTTCTAATATCCGTATTAATCCGTTATAGTCCGTTATTGATAACGGACGTTAGTTTGTTACGGAAGATAGTTACGGAAGAAATAGCTTATGAACTATTTCTTCCACAACTATCTTCCGTAACAAACTAACGTCCGTTATCAATAACGGATTCATACGGATATTAGAAAATCCCATAGACTATAATGGGATTTTCTAACGGAGGTATAGGATTTTGTTACTGCCGTTTTCAGCTGATTTTCACACGGATCTTCCTACGGATGTTTTAAAACTGAGGATTTTGTAGTGTGAAAGAAACCTAACATTCAAATCTTTGAACTGTGGTGTTAGCTTACAAGCAGGTAAACTCAATGTGTGTTTGATTAAAGTAAGAATATGGAAGTTCTAGCACTTCACAAGGCTAATGTGTGTGATATGGAGGTGCTATTATAGCAGCGCTAGCTTACAAGCAGGTAACTACGTGTGTTTGATTAAAGCAGGGATTCCGAAATTCTAGTAATTTACACGTCTAATGGGCATTATATGAAGGCGCTTTTACAGCAGTGCTAGCTTACAAGCAGATAAATACAACATGTGTTTGATTAAACCAAAAATGCAGAAGTACTAGCACTTTAAAGGGCTAACGTGCATTATATGAAGGCCCTTTTATAGCTGTTTTAGTGCACAAGTGGTAGATACATTGTGTGTGCACTCAATCCTTATAAATGTAAGATGCTTTAGATGGCTATGCTGCATTCATGGTGATTTAAATACAGTACATATTGCTATCACATTGCTAAGTTGTACAGATATTTGTATGTGCCTGGAAAAAGGTCTGCTGATTTTTGTAGTCTTACAATGAGGCTTCTGCAGAAAGGGACAACAAATGATGTCTCTGAGATCAGCCAACATCGTTGCTCAGTAGTTCTACAGATATTTTAATGTGCATGGAAAAAATAATGGTCTCTGGGATCAGCCCACAGGTTAAAGGGGTACTCCGGTGGAAAACATTTTTTTTTTTTTTAATCAACTGGTGCCAGAAAGTTAAACAGATTTGTAAATTACTTTTATTAAAAAATCTTCATCCCTCCAGTACTTACTAATGGCTCTATATTACAGAGAAAGTTCTTTTGTTTTTGGAATTCTTCTTCTTTCTGTCCACTGTGCTCTCTGCTGACATCTCTGTCCATATCAAGAACTGTCCAGAGCAGGATAGCTTTGCTATGGGGATTTGCTCCTGTTCTGAACAGTTCCTGATACGGACAGAGGTGTCAGCAGAGAGTGCCATGGACAGAAGAAAAAAATAAGTCCAAAAAGAAAAGAACGGTCTCTGCAGTATATAGCAGCTAAGTACTGGAAGGATAAAGATTTTTTTATCTAAGTAATTTACAAATCTGTTCAACTTTCTGGCACCAGTTGATTAAACAAAATGTTTTTCACCAGAATATTCCTTTAGGGCTGAGCTGTGAAATTATTGTTATGTGGTTGATACAGCTTTTGAGATTGATTATGCAGTATCTCTGGCTCCTATGTAGTATCGCTGGTGCTTCTATTACTCGGCGCTCATAATGCTCACACATACTGTGACTCTTTCTGTGTCTTTCTCCAGAATGGAGGCCACTGAACAAGCCATACCTTTAAAACTGCATACAAAAGTATGCCTACTCAAATATGCGATACAATACGCTTGATACAATATCATATAAGAAAAACAAGGTGTATACAGATCAAGTACAAATAGAAATAATTTTATTAAACATCACTGCATCATGAACATACATGATCATCTGGGAGTACAGACAGAGATGAGCTTGCCCAGTGCAGAAATGGAGGTCCCCTTAACTACAAAATATATAGATATTACCAAAAATGTGATGTAAAAATACTGGTCATTACTGGGCTGGTAGCCAACAGTACAGGAAAACCTTGATAAGGATATATAAGTCTGCAATTACCATTAATAAAATGTAACAGGATGACCAATGTATAGGAGTCTATCCGTTATGCTTGTGGCATGAATGCAGAGCAAAAATTTCGTAGTAGTGACACAACGGGACCTCCAACACCCAATGTTTTGCTAAATCCGCTTCTTCCGGGGCATAGTGTACTTCCAGATGATTGTATTTTTACTTCTTTTTAAATGTATGTTCATAATGCAGTGATATTTAAGAAAATGATTTCTATTTGTACTTGATCTGTATACGCCTTGTTTTTCTTGTATGACCTTTAAAACTGTGTAAAATTCCCTACCCCCTTTGCTGTCATCTATTGGTCTGGGAGCTGATTGACACATTAACCAGCAAATCATTGTAAACCTGGGGTTATCATGTGATAGGTTACACGGAATGTTGGTCAATCTGACGTCATTTTACTTCCTCAAAGTTTCCTGGTTCATCTGGGTGTCAAAATGGCCATGTGTTCCTCATCCTTAAAGGGGTACTCAACCTCTAGACATATTATCCTCTATGCAAAGGTTAGAAAATATCATGTATGATCGTAGGGAGCAGAGATGAGCGAATCGAATCTGACGACTTTGTTACGAAGTTCAGGAAAAATTTGCTTCGCAATGAATGTGAATGGGGAAAGGAATGCTGGGAAGGCAGCAAGGCGGGTAGGCGGGATGACCCTGAATCACATGCAGCATGCAGCCTACCAGCAGCCAGCCAATGATGTGATGTCACAGCCCTATATAATCAACAGCCAGTCACATCCAGTCACATCAGTGTTCTATTGCAGAGAGAGAGGGAGGGACAGAGAGCAGTGTGTGTTGCACAGAAAAGCATTTTTACAGCAGCAATTCACCTCAAACCCAAATCCAGCCTAGAAGCACTGATAGGGAAGGGAGAGAGATTGAGAAAGTGCAATTGTGGGTGTATTGCAGTAGCGATTCACCTCAAGCCCAAATCCAACCTAAAAACACTGATAGGGAAGGGAGAGAGATTGAGAAAGAAAGTACAATTTTGAGTGTAGTACACAGAGACTGTGTGCTGCAGCACTGGTGTGTACAACAACTGAAAAGCTAATGGTAGCAGGCCAGTTAGGGTGAGCAGAGCACTAAAACCCATAATCACCTGCTATTAGTGCCTAATACTGGTTGAGTGGCGGAGCGTATTGTCCTCTATTAAGTGTAATCTGTGCGTACATAGGTGGTGTACCATTTTGTTCCTGTTAAAGTCTTAAGGGCCTAGTTACTGTGAAATGTCAGCCAAAAGTACAGCAAGGTGGCAACATGGTTGGGAGTCAGCATGGTGGCAGCAGTGCGAAGTCTGTAGCCAAACGTGCCTGATTTGCGGCAGCCTATCGGCCCAGGAGGTGGTGGAACAGGGTCCCTGGAGTTAGCGTCAGTAGCAGTCAGTCAGTGCGGACTGTTGGGGGGAAAATCAGCTACTCTACAGTGTGGCAGTTCTTCATCAAGTATCCGGAGGATGTTAATATTGCCACATGCAATAAAAAAAATATATTTAATCTGTTCAATTGTGAGGACCTTTGGTCTTGTCAGGCTGCAGCCACCTCCAGGCTGTGTCATTCAATCACCATATGGTTTCCTCTTGCTGCTGCCACCTCCAGGCTTGGTCATTCTGCCACATATTGGTCTACTCATGCAGTTGCCACCTCCAGGATGTTTCATTGTGCCGCCATGCGGTCTCTTCATGCTGCTGGCATTGAGAGGCAGGGTCTGGAACAGATGGTAGCTCACCTAATGGCAGACCGCCAGCTCGATGCTCACCAGAATGGGTCCTCAAAAAAGGATTTAAAAAAATGAAAAAAAAAATTCTAATTAAATTAAATAAAAATTACATAAAAATATCTCTTTAATCTTTTCAGTTGTGATGCCATATGGTCTCCCGACCTTGCTGCCACGTCCAGACACTCTGCGCCAGTGATTCTAATAGCGATGCCTGTAATCTGCATGTCATACTGAATAACAGTATTATTTCACTAACACAGCACACTCCCTATGCATTTTACGAGAAGGCAAAGTATTCTACACCCCTATTGAGACTCTCTGTATGCCAGACATAGCCGTTTTTAACACCTTAACGACGCAGGGCGTAAATGTATGTCCTGGTGCTGTGGTACATAACGCAACAGGACATACATTTGCATCCTATACATTACCGCGAGCATCGGAGCGATGCTCAGGTCATGTGCGGCAGGTCCCGGCTGCTGATAGCAGCCAGGGACCCGCCGGTAATGGCCAACATCCGCGATCGCGCGGATGTCCGCCATTAACCCCTCAGATGCAATGATCAATACAGATCACTGCAGTGCGGCGGTCACTAAAATGAATTCAGAAATGAAAAGTTATAGGTCTTCAAAATAGAGGGATTTTAAAAGTACTAATTTGGTTTAAAATTTTGCGCGACAGTAATAGAAAAGTATTTAATCATGGGTATAATTTTAATCGTATTGACCCAAAGAATGAAGAACACATGTTATTTTTACAGCAAATTGTACGGCTTGAATACGAAACCTTCCAAAATAAGCAAAATTGCTGTTTTCTTTTTAATTTCCCTACACAAATAGTATTTTTTTGGTTGTGCCATACATTTTATGGTAAAGTGAGTGATGGCATTACAATGGACAACTGGTCGTGCAAAAAACAAGCCTTCTTACTACGTCTGTGGATGAAAATATAATTTTTTGAAGGCGAGGAGGAAAAAACTAAAATGTAAAAAGAAAATTGTCCTTAAGGCCAAAATGGGCTGAGTCCTTAAGGGTTTAATAGATCTGGCAATAAATTCGGACCAAACCAAATTTTTCAGAAAATTCTGTGAAACGGCCATATTTTTCAGAAATTCGCTCATTTCTAGTTGGGAGTCCGGCCGCGGGACCCCCCGTGATCTCTGGGCCGGTGCTGCGGCCTTACGGACACAGAAGCCTGGGGCTTCTATGATCATGACATCACACCATGCCCCCTCCATTCATGCCTATGGGAGGGGGCATTATGGCTGTGTACCAACTGTCATGCCCCCTCCCATAGACTTCAATGGAGGGGGCATGGTGTGACATCACGATTACAGAAGCCCCAGGCTTCCATGTCCGTAACGCCGCAGTGCCAACTCAGAGATCCTTTGGATAGGGGAAAACACTGTGTAAGTATTTGTGTTTCACACAGTGACTGTTATAAAGTGACTGTAAATAAAGATTTAAAGGGGTAGTCCGGCGAAAAACTTTTTTTTTTCTTTTTAAATCAACTGGTGCCAGAAAGTCAAACAGATTTGTAAATTACTTCTATTAAAAAAAAATCTTAAACCTTCCAGTACTTATTAGCTGCTGAATACTACAGTGGAAATGATTTTCTTTTTGGAACACGGTGCTCTCTGCTGACATCACGAACACAGTGCTCTCTGCTGACATCTTTATCCATTTTAGGAACTGTCCAGAGCAGCATATGTTTTCTATGGGGATTTTCTCCTACTCTGGACAGTTCTTAAAATGGACAGAAAGGTCAGCAGAGAACACTGTGCTCGTGATGTCAGTAGAGAGCTCTGTGTTCCAAAAAGAAAAGAATTTCCTCTGTAGTATTCATCAGCTAATTAGTACTGGAAGGATTAAGATTTTTTAATAAAAGTAACTTACAAATCTGTTTAACTTTCTTGCACCAGTTGATTTAAAAAAATAAATAAAAAAAAGTTTTCCACCGGAGTACCCCTTTAATGTATTTTTCTGAAAATATGTCCTGCTCTTGTGTTGAAAAGGTTTCATAAGAAATTGGGGTCACATCTGTACGTATGTGCAATTTAATTTTTTCTGTTAAAACAGTATTAGTAAAATGAAATATATACGTTTTATTTTCTGCTAAGCAGGAAACATTTAACATTCAGAGGAATGCAGTACAGAATACATACAAAGAAAACTGCACAGTGCTGTAACCTCTAAATAAAGCTATTGTGGTACCTAACATTTTTTTTGCATTAACAATTGCTCTTGTTTCTTGTATTTTTGTTGCTATGGTAAACATGCCTTCTTTTAATTAGAACACAAGCACTGCTATAAAACACAAAGACCGACGCACAATAGCTGGCATCTACAGGTAGGTCTTTGATGACAATATAGATAGTTGAACCTGATTATAGCGCTGATTGTAAATTATGCATGAGTCGTGAATACCACTAGATTCCGTTTATTCAATGATTACTTTATAGTGACAAAAATTGATTTTCACAGATTTGAATACTTTATATTTTGCCCTGAAGGTTCAAGGATATTATTTATATAAGTCTAGGAGATGCTGGAGGCTTTGAAGAATTTGAGGTTTTTGTAAGGGATGAGGCGAATAGGTGGAATTTTATCTGAATGGTAAAATTGAAATGAGAAATTAACTGGGCTTTACGTACACTCTTACAGATGCTTCATTTTATTTTCAGCTTCATGTTTGTTCTTATATGTTCTATATTTTATCTTGGTGGGCCATCTTTCATGGCACAACAGACCACTTAGAATTAGTTTAAAACATTTCCCACAATAATGATGATGTCTCAAAAATATCCTTACACAGAATGTGAAGATGTGTTATAGCTATTGTACCTTACCAAGTTTTTCCTTTAACATAGATAAAACCTGTGAATTCTTATTTAATTTTTTGGATAGTCTTGCACTGTACCTGTTAGATGTGTAAGGTAATGTAAAAGTCATTTTCAACAATTCATTTTTATTTTTTACTACAACCTTAGGCTGTGTTCACACATTGTAAAATAAAAAATATTGCAGTAAAATAGGAATAAATACCGAAGAATTTTTAAAACAGTTTAAAAATACTTTTAAGTATGTTTAAAACCAGTAAATGTTTTTATGTAATTTGCAAACCAGTTTTTTGTGACAAAAACATCATAAAAAATATGAAAAATGAATACCCAGGTGTTTTCCCATTAAGTTTAATAAAACTTAATATTCAAAAGATGGCAGTTTTACCTCTCAAAGAAAAACAATAAGCTAAGATATTGTCTCTTGAATGTGTTAAATTATTACTTAAAGGGAAGCTGCATTGCAGTAGGTGGCACCAGAGAGCCAGCTCTTACTTTTACATATATATATATATATATATATATATATATATATATATATTTTTTTTTTTTTACATTAATTTAATTTGCTCATAGTTGTTTTTAAAGTGACATAAAATGAGTAAAAATAGATGTATGAAATCACAGATTACAAAACCGCAAGAGATACAGTACTAATTAAAAAAATATATTTTAACTGATTGATCTCATTATGATAGATCTCCTATGCCATGCCCCTATAGGGTCATGCTTTTTATTATCACCTTACTTCTGCAGGCAAAGCCATTTTCACCTTGATTGGCAGATTTCTGCTAACCTGCTGTGTTATAGCAGTTAAGAACGTCTTGAAGGAGACCTCAAAATGCTATCACATTGAGTTCCCATTTTATCAGAGAATCAAATATTAAAAGCAGTTATCTTATTGTGAAAATAATCACCTCAATAAAGCAACAAAGCTTCTGCTTAAAACTGCCCATCATGGTACTTCTAGGCAACAAGACACATATAGTCATGGCCGTAAATGTTGGCACCCCTGAAATTTTTCAAGAAAATGAAGTATTTCTCACAGGAAAGGATTGCAGTAACACATTTTGCTATACACATGTTTCTTCTCTTTGTGTGTATTGGAACTAAACCAAAAAAGGGAGGAACAAAAGCAAACTGGACATAATGTCACACCAAACTCCAAAAATGGGCTGAAAAAAATTATTGGCACCCTTAACTTAATATTTGGTTGCACATCCTTTGGGAAAAGATAACTGAAATCAGTCACTTCCTATAACCATCAATAAACTTCTTACACTTCTCAGCCAGAATGTCCACTCTTCCTTTGCAAACTGCTCCAGGTCTCTCTTATTGGAAGGGAGTCTTTTCCCAACAGCAATTTTAAAATCTCTCCACAGGTGTTCAATGGGATTTAGATCTGGACTCATTGCTGCCACTTCAGAACTCTCCATCACTATGTTGCCATCCATTTCTGGGTGCTTTTTGACTGCAGAAAGACCCAAGATCTTGGACGCAAACCCAGCTTTCTGACACTGAGCTGTACAGTGCAACCCAAAATCCGATGGTAATCCTTAGATTTCATGATGCCTTGCACACATTCAAGGCACCCTGTGCCAGAGGCAGCAAAACAACTCCAAAACATCATTGAACCTCCACCATATTTCACTGTAGGTACTGTGTTCTTTTCTTTGTAGGCCTCATTCTGTTTTTGTTAAACAGTAGAATGATGTGCTTTACCAAAAAGTTCTATCTTGGTCTCATCTGTTCACAAGATGTTTTCCCAGAAGGATTTTGACTTACTCAAGTTAATTTTGGCAAAATGTATTCTTGCTTTTTTTATGTCTCTGTGTCAGCAATGGGGTCCTCCTGGGTCTCCTCCCATAGCGTTTCATTTCATATAAATGTCGACGGATAGTTTGCGCTGACGCTGATGCTCCCGGAGCCAGCAGGACAGCTTGAATATCTTTGGAACTTGTTTTGGGCTGCTTATCCACCATCTGTACTATCCTGCGTTGACACCTTTCATCAATTTTTCTCTTCTGTCCATGCCCAGGGAGATTAGCTACAGTGCCATGGGTAGCAAACTTCTTGATAATGTTGCGCACTGTGGACAAAGGCAAATCTAGATCTCTGGAGATGGCCTTTTAACCTTGAGATTGTTGATATTTTCTGCAATTTTGGTTTTCAAGTCCTCTGACAGTTCTCTTTTCCTCTTTCTGCTGTCTATGCTTAGTGTGCCACACACACAATGCAAAGACTAAGTGAACTTCTCTCCTTTTTACCTTTTCTTAGATGTGATTTTTATATTGTTCACACCTGTTACTTGCCCCAGGTGAGTTTAAAGGAGCATCCCATGCTTGAAACAATCTTATTTTTCCACAATTTTGAAAGGGTGCCAATAATTTTGTCCAGCCCATTTTTGGAGTAGTTAGGAGTAGCCGTATTAGTCCAGTGATGCAAAAAGCAAAATCATCTGTAGTTGCAGTATCTTGTAATACCTTTTTTATTGGACTAACAAGATTTTGTGGAGACAAGCTTTCGGGATTCCTCCCTTTATCAAGTCATAAGCATTTCTGAGCTCACAAGGGGAAAACTCAGAGCTCAGAAATGCTTATGACTTGATAAAGGGAGGAATCCCGAAAGCTTGTCTCCACAAAATCTTGTAGCTATATAATTTATGGCCCAACTTAATGTCCATTCTCCACATATGTTGTTTTAACCCCTGCATATTTTGTGAGATAGAACGTGTGTTTTCCCCTTGTGAGCTCAGAAATGCTTATGACTTGATAAAGGGAGGAACCAGAAAACTTGTCTCCACAAAATCTTGTTAGTCCAATAAAAAAGGTATTACAAGATACTGCAACTACAGATGATTTTGCTTAATATATATATATATATATATATATATATATATATATATATATAGCTATTTTTTTTTTTACTATGTGAAGCTATAACACTGTGTTTCAAAAGTAGGTAAACCCATATAATATAAGGATCGTTTTGCCAATGGTGATCCAATTCTAGGTACAAGCAGTGGGGGAAGGAGAAACATGTTAGGCCAGATCAGCAACATGGTGACACTCTTGAATGCCCCCTTAAATTCCCGCAAAAAGACTATAGTGTTCTTCACATTAATGTAAGTTTATTAGTTCTGGACTAAGATCACTCATCTGTTTTTAAAGGGAACTCGGTACATAAGTACTTTTCCCCTATTCACATAATTGCAAATAGTGGATAAGTGTCTGATTGCTTGGGGTCCAACAGCTGGCACCTCCCATAATCTACTGCCTGAAACTGCATCTCTTCCCATGCCTGGAGCAACCTCAGCTCCATGCACGGATTACTGTCAACCACCAAACAAAGCGATAGCTGGCACGACCTTCCATGTATGAGAGATGCAGAAATACAGCATTTGTGTATCTCTGACTGTCCCATAGAGATATATGGAGGGAGGATGTTGGCCACCACTTCGTGCGGTGTTTGACAGCAATTTGTGCACAGAGAAGTGGTCACTCTGTGAATGGGCAGAAATTAGGTACCGGGCAGGAGATTGTGGTGGGTCCCATTGGTCAGACCCCCAGCGATCAGACACTTATCCCCTGAATATATGATTCTATTGAGGCTACATTCACACTACCCTTATGACACGGCAGTGTGAAGGGGGTCACGGGAGCTGGGGGGGAATAGTGGGAGAAAAAATACTACTTGAACCCAACAAAAATAAAATGGGGCCACATAGCCTCCATAATAGTAGATGGGAGTAAATGGGAGACGTCAGGACCCGTTGTTGCCTGTTGCTCCCCATCACGAGAATGACCATTTAAAAAAAAAGAGAGAGACTTTAACAGCCGTTCTTGACGGGGAGCAATGGCAGTATAAAAGGGGCCTAAATCTGATTGTATTACTATTATTTTTTTTTACATAGCTTTACTAAACTAGTATCACTGCACCATGGAGGAGATTTTATTATGGGATGTCCTATTATGCAAATCACTGTTCCCCAACCTGGTGCATCCAGCTGTGGCAAAACTACAACTCCCAGTATGCCTTGACGGCCTTTTGCTTACTTAAAGCAGTCTGATTATAATAACCCTTCCGCTATACCATAGGATATTATAAACAGTGGCTTGAGCCAGAGAAAACAGATGTTTTTAACAAGCTGACCCATCCTTCCCCTGAGAGAGGTGCAGTCATAGTTACTTATTTATCTCATCTCCTCCTCCCAGAGTGCTGAACAGAAGACCAGGCTTTTTCCTATTAAGTGTAAGGTCACACATAGTACACAAAATCTTCTGCACAGACAACACCCAGGACTACCTACCGGCAGCCCTGTGTGGCTAGTGAGGTTTTGAAGCAGGCCCGCACATCACAGTCACATATGCCCACTGGGCCCACCTCTAAACTTTACTACACACACAGGGCTGCTGTCTGTGTGTCTTCTCAAAGGACAATATGCAGCATATTACCCACTGTACAGCGGATTTTACACAGCATAAAATATGCTATGTCTATGCTACATGTGACCCTACCCTAAGAAAACAAATATATGGAGGATTTAAGTTTTTACTTTTTTTTTTTTTTTGCCTGGATCTTTTGACCACTGTGTCTTGACTTATCTTACGGACTAAAAGCCCTTATCATTATAACACAGTGTTAATAGGTTATTCATAAAAGAAAATGTACAGTATGTCATATATTTCCCTGGTTAATATAAAGTTGTTTCATCAAGCAATCTCATCAGCTACATTTAGTGCTGTAAATGTTTAAGAAGACATTGCCGTCTCTGTTAGGCTATTTATTTATTTTAATAGATATTCAGATGTTACAATTAAAATAATGAAGTCCCGTTCCAATTCAACAAACTGTAAAATGTCTGCCAGTTAATGAAAACTAGCAGGTGAATTAACTAAACAAATAAAATGCTAGTAAGTGAACTAATGTTGTACAACCTTGTCTTGTTCTCAGCTGCTGGAACGTGGGATAATGTGTCCTGAAAATTAATTTATATTTCCCATTGAATATCAGATTTTTGTTTTGTTTTATGTTAACAAATTTCAATACAAAGCTCATAACCATGAAATTGGAAAATAACCATATGTTTCTTGGATTTAGAGACATTAACATGAATACATAAAGTAGCATTAAACTGCAGCTTACAGTTAAATAGATGTCCACCTACACAATACCCATTTGGTGTGCAGTACCACAGTTCTGAATGCCTGAAAAAGACCAGCGGGATATGTTTTGATGTTTGTAGTGTTGAAGCAGATTTTTGCTGTGGATTCTAAAGTACACGTTAGAATTCAGGTATGGTGGAAAACATACATTTAGATTTAGAAACTAGTGCGAGTTTAAAAGTATGCAGAATGTACTTTATGATGTGGATTTACAGTAAATAGTATCCTTTGTAATGCACTGGAAAGTTTGCAGCAATAAATGCTTGCTACATCTTAATTCAGCATTACCTTTCTCATTATTTGAACCATATAAACTAAATAGCCACTTTGTTAGCAGATAAAGCTTTGGGGAGTTGAGTATGGAGAATGTGGGAAATATAGAACAGCACTGAGAATGTAGCAAACAGCATGGCAGAAACTATTATGGAGAGCAAGACGGCCAGAGAGAAGTAAGTTGTCCAGGCCTGCCCTTGGTTACATGGGATCACCAAAGTGACATCCTTCTGGTGGGGCCTTTTGAGACCAGCTTCCCTTCTCTACAAGCCTAAGAGGGTAACAGCTTGTCAAGGACCTTTTAGCAATCCAAAACTTTACTTCAGAACTGAAAAGTGTTTGTTACCCGAGCGCTCCGGGTCCCCGCTCCTCCCCGGAGCGCTCGCTACACTCTCGCTACTGCAGCGCCCCGGTCAGATCCACTGACCGGGTGCGCTGCGATACCGCCTCCAGCCGGGATGCGATTCGCGATGCGGGTGGCGCCCGCTCGCGATGCGCACCCCGGCTCCCGTACCTGACTCGCTCTCCGTCGGTCCTGTCCCGGCGCGCGCGGCCCCGCTCCCTAGGGCGCGCGCGCGCCGGGTCTCTGCGATTTAAAGGGCCACTGCGCCGCTGATTGGCGCAGTGGTTCTAATTAGTGTGTTCACCTGTGCACTCCCTATATATACCTCACTTCCCCTGCACTCCCTCGCCGGATCTTGTTGCCCTTGTGCCTAGTGAAAGCGTTCCCTTGTGTGTTCCTAGCCTGTGTTCCAGACCTCCTGCCGTTGCCCCTGACTACGATCCTTGCTGCCTGCCCCGACCTTCTGCTACGTCCGACCTTGCTTTTGTCTACTCCCTTGTACCGCGCCTATCTTCAGCAGTCAGAGAGGTTGAGCCGTTGCTAGTGGATACGACCTGGTTACTACCGCCGCAGCAAGACCATCCCGCTTTGCGGCGGGCTCTGGTGAACACCAGTAATGACTTAGAACCGGTCCACTAGCACGGTCCACGCCAATCCCTCTCTGGCACAGAGGATCCACCTCCTGCCAGCCGGCATCGTGACAGTAGATCCGGCCATGGATCCCGCTGAAGTTCCTCTGCCAGTTGTCGCCGACCTCACCACGGTGGTCGCCCAGCAGTCACAACAGATAGCGCAACAAGGCCATCAGCTGTCTCAACTGACCGTGATGCTTCAGCAGCTACTACCACAGCTTCAGCAATCATCTCCTCCGCCAGCTCCTGCACCTCCTCCGCAGCGAGTGGCCGCTTCCAGCCTACGACTATCCTTGCCGGATAAATTTGATGGGGACTCTAAGTTTTGCCGTGGCTTTCTTTCACAATGTTCCCTGCACTTGGAGATGATGTCGGACCAGTTTCCTACTGAAAGGTCTAAGGTGGCTTTCGTAGTCAGCCTTCTGTCTGGAAAAGCTCTGTCATGGGCCACACCGCTCTGGGACCGCAATGACCCCGTCACTGCCTCTGTACACTCCTTCTTCTCGGAAATTCGAAGTGTCTTTGAGGAACCTGCCCGAGCCTCTTCTGCTGAGACTGCCCTGCTGAACCTGGTCCAGGGTAATTCTTCCGTTGGCGAGTACGCCATACAATTCCGTACTCTTGCTTCTGAATTGTCCTGGAATGATGAGGCCCTCTGCGCGACCTTTAAAAAAGGCCTATCCAGCAACATTAAAGATGTTCTGGCCGCACGAGAAATTCCTGCTAACCTACATGAACTCATTCATCTAGCCACTCGCATTGACATGCGTTTTTCCGAAAGGCGTCAGGAGCTCCGCCAGGATATGGACTTTGTTCGCACGAGGCGTTTTTTCTCCCCGGCTCCTCTCTCCTCTGGTCCTCTGCAATCCGTTCCTGTGCCTCCCGCCGTGGAGGCTATGCAAGTTGACCGGTCTCGCCTGACACCTCAAGAGAGGACACGACGCCGCATGGAGAATCTCTGCCTGTACTGTGCCGGTACCGAACACTTCCTGAAGGATTGTCCTATCCGTCCTCCCCGCCTGGAAAGACGTACGCTGACTCCGCACAAAGGTGAAACAGTCCTTGATGTCAACTCTGCTTCTCCACGTCTTACTGTGCCTGTGCGGATATCTGCCTCTACCTTCTCCTTCTCCACTAAGGCCTTCTTGGATTCCGGATCTGCAGGAAACTTTATTTTGGCCTCTCTCATCAACAGGTTCAACATCCCAGTGACCAGTCTTGCCAGACCCCTCTACATCAATTGCGTTAACAATAAAAGATTGGACTGTGCCGTGCGTTACCGCACGGAACCCCTCCTAATGTGCATCGGACCTCATCACGAAAAAATTGAGTTTTTGGTCCTCTCCAATTGCACTTCCGAAATTCTCCTTGGACTACCATGGCTTCAACGCCATTCCCCAACCCTTGATTGGTCCACAGGAGAGATCAAGAGCTGGGGTACCTCTTGTTTCAAAGACTGCCTTAAACCGGTTCCCAATACTCCCTGCCGTGACCCTGTGGTTCCCCCTGTAACCGGTCTCCCTAAGGCCTATATGGACTATGCTGACGTATTTTGCAAAAAACAAGCTGAGACTCTACCTCCTCACAGGCCTTATGACTGTCCTATTGACCTCCTTCCGGGCACTACTCCACCCCGGGGCAGAATTTATCATCTGTCCGCCCCAGAGACTCTTGCTATGTCTGAGTACATCCAGGAAAATTTAAAAAAGGGGTTTATCCGCAAATCCTCCTCTCCTGCCGGAGCTGGATTTTTCTTTGTGTCCAAAAAAGATGGCTCCCTGCGTCCTTGCATTGACTACCGCGGACTTAATAAAATCACGGTAAAGAACCGCTACCCTCTACCCCTTATCTCTGAACTCTTTGAT